>NC_137694.1:8531696-9167850 GCF_964034855.1 Anser brachyrhynchus
AGAAGAGAAGAGAAGAGAAGAGAAGAGAAGAGAAGAGAAGAGAAAAAAGAAAAGAAAAGAAAAGAAAAGAAAAGAAAAGAAAAGAAAAGAAAAGAAAAGAAAAGAAAAGAAAAGAAAAGAAAAGAAAAGAAAAGAAAAGAAAAGAAAAGAAAAGAAAAGAAAAGAAAAGAAGAAAAGAAAAGAAAAGAAAAGAAAAGAAAAGAAAAGAAAAGAAAAGAAAAGAAAAGAAAAGAAGAATGTATTTTCTAATATATAATTCTTGAACCTCATCAGTATTACATGGGAATTCCTTTTTTCCCCATTTCATTATAGTCAGTTAAAACCTTACTTTCCTTCTGTAAGCTTCATCCAATTTTTTCAATACATGTTGGGCCTTTTTAAATGCCAGTGCTAATAAACACCTCATTTTAAATGAATGGGTATAAAGCTTTTAAGGTAAGGTATTGTAAATGTGACAGATGATGAATCGCAGCATGATTACCTAAATCAACCTGGACCTGTTTTTCAGCATCTGATGTATTTATTAGCTTCCATGGATTTCAGTGAGTTCTGAACTTCTTTGAGAAACTACATCTTTTTTTGAAATGATTTGTATTATTATTTGTCTGTCATCAGTGTTTTCAGAATTTAAAATTAAAAATCCCTAAATACCTTACTTTGATTTGCACGTGATATATATTAGCTCAGAGTGGTTGGCAACTGCTTTCCCTCACAAGTTCTAGCATCTAAAGCTCCACCTCACTCCTATTTTAGAATATAAAAATAAATTTCAAATAATTAATACTACTACTAATAATAAATTATAATTTCAGAGCTCTTCTGTTTTTACAACAAAGAACTGGCACCAGTTTACAATTTGATGCATATGATATATGATCTCTATCCTTCCCACGTTATAGCTTCTCCTTTGCCATGTACTTTCCAGTGTTCAGTTTCTCAGACTTTGCAGTGTTGACAACTTTGTGTTTCACAGTGCTTCTTCATTCATAGCAGCTCAGCATCTGCTATAGAAATTCTTTTCATGGGAAAAGTAATAGTAGGGAAAAGTGTGATGTGTTTTCTGTGCAAGCCAACATCTGGAAATTCAAAATTGCACACATCCTGGAACCATTGACATCTCAGATAACTACCACAAAATCGTTCAGATTTGACAGTGAATGACAGTAGGACAGTAGTGATCCAACTCTTTGTTCTGTCCATATTTGATCTCATGATTAAAAAACTAGTGCTAAGAGCTGACTAACAAGCCATTTGAATGCATGGAGTTTATTAATCATACAAACCCAAAGAACTATGCTATTCATTTTTGTGTACCAGGCACGTAATTATTTGCAGATTAAAGGCGGATCTGGTAGCAAAGCATATCAAATTGCCTTATATTTTCTACTTTAAAATTCTGTTTTCAATCATATTCCCTTTCTAAACTTTAACTGGCTGCCTTGCAATTTAACACCAGGTGTTTGCCAGAGGCTGAATTTATGTGGAAAATATCAGTAAATCTGTTCAGTATTTTGTTCAGAACAGGGTCAGAGGACAATGGAAATTCCATAGAAAGGTGCTGAATTATATATATATATATATATAAAACTTTTTTCCTCAAACTTTCAGATAAAGAGCTTTTGCTTTGTGAGTCAGCTGTCTTGGATACTGCATACTGCCAAACTGAGAGAACAAGTAAACATTTTTCAAGTATTTCTTCTAACAGATTAGAAGAATGATTTTTAACAATCATTTTGAGTGAAAGATGTGGCTATGTATGTATGAAGAAGGGCTTTGTGGTTATTTTCTGAAGTTATCTGAATGAAAAAAAAATGAATTGATCAGTGGCTACATGCTTGCAACCGTTCCTTACACATAAAAATTCATTGTTTTTAAAAACCTTTTTGGGGAATATAATGATCATGCATCCCCACTGCAAAATTCTGATTTCAACAGATCTTTTCAAAGTTGGTGACTGTCAGCTGTGTAACAATACCTCAGGTATTGTCTTTCAACATCACAGGAGTTATAGCTTTCTGACTAAATCTTGGGATACTGGAATAAAAATAAATAATAAAAGGGAATTTTTCATCTTTTATACATCTACATGTTGCCCAAAAGATATATGAATTGGCTGCTCATTTTGCTTTGCCAAATGGAAGGTTTTAAGCTATTAAAAATCATGTAAGGTTGAATGTTGTACTAACACTGCTAATGCAAATGTAATATTTTGCCCACTGAAAATCTGGTCTGTAGCTTGCACACAAGCTCCTCCATGAGGAGCTGAGAACTACTACAACAGAAAAGAAGTGCCTCATTCATTGCTTATGCCAAAACCATCTCTGAGTTCTTTCTTCTGATCTGTTGTTACTAATAATGAATGACTCTTGTTCTTGAACTTTTTGCATTGGCCCCAAATACTAAAATACTGGGTGTTGTTTTCTAGTAACAATGTCATTTAGAAGTCCAGAGACAGTCTAATTCAAAACTCTTCTGGATCAGCTGTGTATTCACATCAGCCAGCCCTTTTCTCAAACAACTTCCAAGTCAATCCTGGCTCCAAGGTGAAGAAAACTGAGAAAGTGAAGAACCGGTGTATCCGTTCTTTCTTTCATAGTCTAGCTTCACACACAATATTTGACCTGGATGAAAGGAGATAAAGAAATGAAAGAAGAGGTTCAGAGAATTGCACCTCAGTGTCAAAGGTACAAAAAGTCACTTTTTCTGCTATGTCCATCTGAAGAGAGGGTCCACAGGGAGTATAGCTCCTTATTTCTTAAATTATTATTTCATTCTTTTTAAATTATTCCTGAAGTATAAGATGAACAAAACAGAAAAGCAGACAAAGCTCAAGCACATAACCAATGACAAAGTATAGCTTATACTTCTTTACATAATAGTGCAGCATGCTCTTAACAGGCAGTGAAGATGCTGCCAAGCATTTCAAATTATCAGAACAAAACTGGGGTAACTGTTTTCCAGAAGACCCCCAGAGCTACACCCTTTCACTCCAACAGAAACCATATTTCAGTCCAACAGAAGCCTGGCACAAACTTTTCTTGTGAAAGACCTACAGTGTTTGTGGTATTGATGTCTAGGGGTAGCAGCGTTGGAGTATGTCTGACAACCTGATAAAAATGGATTTTTTGTTTTGAGCTTTGGGCATCTTGTGAAAAAAAAAAAAATATCTGAAACCCCGTTTTTATATCAAGGCAATTTTAAAATCAATGGTTTTGTGCTAATTTTTCCACATTAACACATCACTAGTTATGACTAGTTATGAAAAAAATAATAATAATAAAAAAGAAGAAGAACGAAGATAACAGTGTATGAGAATCTGGCTTAGGGATGTGTGGGATGGGAGACATGAAATGTCCCTGAACTCAGAGAGGAGTGAAGACAGAGCAGTACTGGTTTTATAAATCTAAATTATTGAATTAAAACCTGAGGGGCTTATATGGGAAATTCTGTTCAGTTATATAAAATGACCCTGTAAAAGAAAGAAAGAGAGAGAGAGAGGGAGGAAGGGAAAGAGAGAGAGAGTATGTGTGTGCTTGCACATGCTAAGTAGGGGTGTGTGGAGAAGGATTTTGAATCTATCTGGAATTTTAACTATCCTTACTATAAAATTCTACATGATTATTTATAAAGTCCTGTGAAATGAAAATCATTCTCTATTAACTTTAAACTGAACTTATTGAGTGCCAGACTAACTTTTTTGTTTCATCTTTATTTTATTTGTAGGATTTTTCCAAGGGAGTGATGCTAATCTGGGTTTCTATAACCGTATCTAGACAGATAGCCCATGGTTAATTTTAATATAAATAAAATAATAATAATAAAAAAAATCCTTGAAATTTATCATCAAAAAATTCATAATTGGGCAAGGTGGATAACATTGTAAAGGAATTTCAAGTAGAAACAAATATTATTGAAGATTTTCTCAATTATTATTGCATATCATTTTTATTAGTCTATTTTTTTTTCCAGAAATGTTAACGTGCATTTTAAGCAGATCTTACAGAACAATAGCTAAACACTGAGTCTACGTTTGTAATAATCCTAAACAAGACTAAGCTGTTCAACTCTTCAGAACAAACTATGAGGACTACAAATGGAGCTTCACAAGGGCAGAAGAGAGGGGGACAATCACCTCCCTCCACCTGCTAGCACTCCTCTGTTGATGCAGCCCAGGATGCAGTTGGCCTTCTGGGTGGCAAGTGCACTATGATGGCTCATGTTGAGCTTTTCATCCACCAGAATCCCCAGGTCTATCTCCACAGGGCTGCTCTCAATGAGTTCTTCTCTCAGTCTTTACTCCTGTCTGGGATTGCCCTAACCCAGGTGCAGCACCTTGCACTTGGACTTGCTGAACCTCATTAGGTTCACATAGCCTCATTTCTCAAGCTTTTTCAGGTCCCTTGGATGGCATCCCTTCCTTCTGTTGTATCAACTGCACCACTCAGCTTGGTGTCAGCTGCTGAGGCTGCATTTGATCCCACTTTCTTTATAATTGATAAAGATATTAAAGAGTAGCAGTCCTAAGACGGACACCTGACAGACACCACTCATCATTGGCTCCCACCTGGACATAGAGCTGTTGACTGCAATTCTCTGGCTAAACCTTTCCAGCCAATTCCTTATCTATCAAATAGTCCACCTTTCAAATCCATGTCTCTGCAATTTAGAGATCAGGATGTCATGTGGGATTGTGTCAAAGGCCTTACAGAAGTTCAGGTAGATGACATCGGTTGGTCTCTCCTTGTTGAGTGATGCAGTCACTCCATCATAGGAGGCTACCAGATTGGTCAGGAACAATTTATCCTTGGTGAAGCCATGCTGGCAGGCATACCTTGTCTTGCATGTGCCTTAATATTGCTTGTGGGAAGATCTTTTCTGTTATCTTCCCAGGCACAGAGGTAAGACGCACTGCTCTGTAGTTCCCCGAATGCTTCTCTCTACCCTTTTTAGAAATGAGAGTGATGTTTCCTTTTTTCCTGTCACTAGGTACTTCATCTGACTGCCATGTCTTTTCAAATTTGATAGAGTTGTTTGGTGACTACATCAGCCAGACCCTGGGATGCATGTCATTGGGTTCTATAAAATTGTATGTGTTCATTTTCATCAGGTGGTCTCGAACCTTTCTTCCCCAACTCCCACCTAGAGATTCATGGACTTGAGAGACATGGGAAGCCTGACTGGCAGTGAAGACTAAGGCAAAGATGTTGTTGAGTACCTCAGCCTTCTCCATGTCTGTTGTTACCAGTTCACCCTTCTCATGTATCAGAGGGCATACACTCTTCTTGGCCTTTCTTTTCTGAACAATTTACCTGTAGTATCCCTTCTTGTTACTCTTTGTATCCCTTACAAAGTTCTCTTCCATATGTACCTTGGCTTTCCTGTTCCCATCCCTGCACAACCAGACACCATCCCCGTATTCTTTCCAGGCCATGTGTCCCTGCTTCCACTGCCTGTGCATTTCCTTCTTGCACCTCAGTTTGACTAGCATGTCCTTGCTCAGCTGTCCTGGTTTCCTGCCTTCCCCGCTTTGAATCATAGAATTATTAAGGTTGGAAAAGACCTCCAAGATCATCTGGTCCCTACCACCAATATTACCCACTATTCCTTACACATGGAAATGGAGAGCTCTTGCACTCTAAGAAAAGTGTGCCAGAGTTGCCAGCTCTGATCAGTTCCTCTGACCCTAAGAACAGCGTCCCAAAGAATCTCATCCACTAGTTCTTTAAACAGCTGGAATTTTGCTCTTCTAAAGTTCAGGGTTCTGACTTTGCCAAGTCTGTATTCCATAGTATTGAATTCCCCAAATAGAGATATGAAGTATGAATCTCAATATAAAGACTATGCCATAGTATTCAGGAAAAACTGTATGTGTTAGGTAGTTTCATCAAAATAGTAATCTCCATATCTCCTTTTTTTTTTTTTTTCTGAACATCTCCCAGCCTTTTCTGCAGGTGAAAAAAAGTTTGTACCTCAAAATTCAGCCTATCATTATCTGTAAAAGAAGTTAATGCCTAGCATTTTGAGTGCAAAGTCAGCAGTGTCAACACTGCTGTCCACACTTCCCTTCAGCTTTGAATTTGCAATATGCTCAGCACAGGCAAATCCCTTTGTCTGAGGCAACAATGCTGCAGCTAACATTATATCTGTACCACAATGTATAGATTACATTGACAACTACTGTATAGTACAGTTGTGTGGAAACAGATGCCTCATAATTTGGGGTCTTATCAGAAGATCAGTGGGATTTCAGAAGTCTTCTAGAAGGCCAAAAATACACAATTAGTTATAAACAAATATTTGTTATAAAACAAAGTTTTATAACTGTATCAATAAGATTATATGGCAAGACTAATGCATATTACAACCGAAGAAGCCCTATTTTATCACATTGTCTATGTTACTGTGTACAAGATGCTCTTGAATTGCCAGCAGTTGGTTGGCTGGTTGCCTGTCTGCTTGATTACAAGATCACTTTGGAAACTATTACTCACAAAGTGAAGAAAACAGACAACACTATTAAGGGCTGAAGATGAAGATAGCGTTTCAGTCCCTGTGGAAGGGTGAAGCTGTCAAGGGGAAATGGACTTAAGCTTCATACCTGCAGGTTGTTGGTCTTAATAAAGAAAGAAGAATATAACCGTCAGTGCAGTGTGCAAACAGATCCATCTCAAACAAAATGATTGTGAAAAATTTTGGCTCCACAACCTACACTGAAGACAAATTACTCTCTTCCACCTTAGTTACTTTATATCCTGAAGATAATTTGAGAAGGGAAAAGCTGCCAAAGAGAGACAACTGACCTAATAAATGGAATAAATCTGTCACTGCTGTTGTCAGTTTCCAATCTTCTTTGGCACTACATTTAGGTACCATATTAGGAGCAAAATGAGGCTTGTGAAACATCAGTTCCATTAAAATGAACACAGAAAACTTCACCTATAGAAACTCCTTGCGTTACCTGGAGTGTATCTGCAGCAATTCCAAGAAAGTTGCTTGCATTTGTCAGGAGATAAGCATTTTTAACACTTGAAAAGGCCTTTCTTTAGACTCTCATCCAAACCAAATCTCTACCAGAACATGTCTTGAAATACAGTGTATGAATCAAAAGCAAGGAAATTCTGATTGTGTTAATTTCAATTAAGCATAGTACTAGAACAACAGACTTAAGTTTCAGAAACAATCAAATGCTTACTATTAAATTTTGTATTATTGTATGACACCAAGCTGGCATAACCCAATGTAAAACTCTGTGAGTCAGTAGTACTGTGTTGCCTTTTCCTCTTTTACTAGAGCTGATGAAGTGAAGGACTGTGAAGCTGAGATGAGGAATGCTGAGCAGAATGTCTGTGTACTATCTAGCTTCAAAACTGAGACAAGAACTGGAGTATATTTCATGTCCATGGAGATGGGGAAGGGCTTTTCAGTGACTGTCTATAAATGGCTCTGCAGACCTATGCAGACACAAGGCCCAAATAGTCCTTCGTTCTGTTTTGGTGTGTATGCTTGTTTGTTTTTTAATAACACAACAGCTAAGAGGGGTAGAAGAAACATGACCAACCATAAAAGAAAGAAAAAAAAAAGGAAAAAAAGTGGGAAAATGCACACGACACAGAAATGTGAACAGTGTGGCTGCTTGGCTCCTGTTCCTGCTCTCTGGATAGAAGTCCAGTAGTGCAACATATAAATGTACATCCAGTAGCTTGCACTTTTAATCCTACTTGCAGGTTAGCCCAACTTGAAGTTCACTAGCTTTCACACATACCCACTCAGAATAAAGAGCACAGTCACACAGAAGATAACTAGAAACAGGGTTTAATGAGAAGACAGAGCAGACTGGGGTGATGAAATGCAGGGCTCAGTCTGACAGGCATAAAGACAAAAGACACCTGAACAGCTTTTCCCTCGTTTCCTCTCCATTTTTTTCATGCATGTTCCTTCCCAATTTACCTTGACTACTTTCTTTCCCCACCTTTTGTCCTTCCCTAAACTTCCCATAGTAAGTCTCATACATCCCCACAGTACATTTAAAATACCCTGAAATATTTTATGCAATCCCCAAATATCGCAGACAAATACTCTACACATGTAGACAAAAACCTTTTCTGTATACAAGGTGGTCCGGGAGGGCACTCCGGGAGGGCATCCCCTCTGGGGATGATGGCCTCACAATTGTGCTTGGATAGCCCCAGGTATCCAAAAACAAGCTGGTTGAGGGTGCTCTAGCCCTGAAACTATAGGGTTCCTCAGCATGGCATTGTTCCACTGATCTTCACAGTGTGTTTGTGTTCTCATTGATTAGTTTTTAATCACATAACTGTAATTCCCAGCTAATGATTTGCATGAGACAAAGATCATTCTCCAAAGCCATAAAATGCTATGTTCTTCAGCATCACTGCTTTGTCAGATCAGTGTCTCCGAATATTTTTCTCTCAGTCTTTATCCACTTTAATGTTTGTTACTTACTAATGTTACCTGTGTGTGTGAACATGGCATGGATGTTTGAACTACTGTCACCAGTCAGATGCTGAGTACAGCCCACCTTTTCCCAGAAGGACCTTGAGAAATATCTGTCACATTTCCCTTTATTCTTCTTTTCTTTCCAGCCTCCTCAATTAATGGTAATAGTTTTTCTATTTCCTACTCCATTCTACACAGCTCCCATACAGAGTTTTTTTCATTCTTTTATCTTTAGAAAGTAGTGTTAGCAATATAATAATTACTTAATATATATAATAATGACTTAATAAAAATGGCTATAGCAACTTACTTATATTCTTCTTGTTTTCTGGATTTGGGCACTGAAAATGAAAATGGAAAAAGCAGAAAATGGGACAGTTCTCTTAAATATTTCTTTCCATTTCCACTTCCATTATACTTATAATTAAATTGTGGGGCACTGTATTTCCAAAAATGTGACTTAATGAATTATGAAGTGTTATTCTAACTTTTCATAGAAATCACATATGACATATGATGATAAACTTGTCGTTTAGCAGTGACTAATCTGTCACTTTGTGTGGGATTCATTTCAAGATTAAAACACCTACATTTAGTTCTCTTTATGAGCTAAATGTATAAGATCTCATAGTTAATGGCATTCTAACCAATACAGCCAATGGAGACTGCCAGAACAACCATGAGACATCAGCACATGGCTGCTAAACACGCCACAGGACCTGTGGGAGAGCTGTGCTCTTCAGAGAGAGTGTGGGCCAGTTCAGTTGCAAAAAACTAAAAACATTGGAGATACTTTTGAATTTCAAAAACATCCTTACAGACCTAGTAGATATGATGAAGGGCATAAAGTAGATTGCCATTCCCTGAGGGGAAAAAAAATGGAAAAAGTAAAAAAGAAAAGTTAAGGAAACATTTTATCACTAGCAACACTAGATAGGTAAAAATGAATAAGCAACGAGGAACTCTTAGAGCACTGTAATTTATCTGCCCTGTAGGTCAAATGAAACACTTCAACACTTAATGACAATGTTTAGACAAATAAATTGAACTCCAGACTCTCAGTTCCCCTCATAAGGTCTATGGCATCTGCATAGAGTCTTAAATTCAGGTGACAGTACTTTGAAGTCTGAACAAAACACACCTTGATTTTTCTTAAATAAGAACTTCTATCATGAGAAAAACAACAAAAAAAAAAAAACAAAAAAAAAAGAAAAGCTGTAAGATAATAACAATAATTGCTTGGCCCTCAGAAATACACAGCTGAATTAACTGGTTACTTTGCTTATTGAATTAACATGATCAGGCACCCATATTCAAAGTACCATTTTATTTGAAATGAATGTTTTCTAACTTTAAGTCGATGTGGAGATCTAAGAATGAGAGAAACACAAGGCGATCTGCCTTCTAACTTGAATGTTCAGCAACATTTTTCTTAAAAAGTTTTCAAAGTCTTTAACAAGAAAATACAAATTATTTTCTCAGACCACAGTCTTGCTTCCAATCAAGTAATAGAAATCGAAACTTCTTAGGTACATTAAAGGGCATTTAAAGGGTACATTAAAGAGTGAAGTGTTTCTCATTGATTGTTCATTGTTAGCAATCCTTTGATTTTTGTGATGAAGTGACAAGTGACTCCATAGTTTTTATTTCATTTTTATTTGTGAAAGAAAATTATCATAGTTTCTTAATATGAGGAGAGTTCCTTTTTTTTTTTTTTTCTTTTTTAAAGCCACCTCATGTAAAAGTCCTGAGATCAGATCTTCCATTCAACACAAATCAATAAAAATACTGTTCAGTGACTCTACATCAAGAGCCCCAGCTTAACTAGGGCTGTGTCAGGTCGTATTCTATACTCTAGGTGCAGTTATTCCATACTTATGTAATTAACACCAGTATTTAGACCTTTGTTTTACTTTGAACAAGTCAATTACTCCATCTGTCTGACTTCTGAAGTTGTAAATTCTACTAATTTAGAATGGCAACTGTGCCATTATTATTTTCAGTATTGAAAGTTATTCAGTACTGAAAATAATAAAGGGAAGAAAAGAAAAAACAGTTAAGGGTGTTTATTGTGATTTTATATATATATATTATTTTACTTTATTTTTCCCCTACATCAATACCCTTTTCTGGAAGAATCCTGTTGTATTTGAAAAATGTGCCTTCTGAGAAAGGTAAGTTATACTGTAGATTTTGTAAAGACACATATGGAAGTATCCTCCACAGAGTATAACAAGAGAACGCTGTCAGTATAGGAAAAACACATTAATATAGACTTTGAAATCCGCTGTTATTGTATCTCTCTTCTAGAAGTGATAACTGAAAATGTTCTTTTTCTCTTGTATACACAGTTCCAAACTTTAAGCACAAATATCTAAATGTAATGAGAAAGCAGATTCTGACACAACTTATCAGACTTTATTCTGATATTACCCATATGAGACTTTAGATGAAAAAATAACAAAACTTATTGCAAGCAGACCAAAAAAAAAATCCTAAAAACAGTTAGTTTTAGCGAGTGAGCCCTGAGGAAAACAAAACCACACAGACATGACGAAAGCAAAGTAAATTTGGGGAAGTTTTGATACTTGTCTTGTAGCCGGTGGTTGTTTGCCTACTATATATTAGAGTAGCTCCAATAGCTTCAGTGTGCTCAAACCTTTTTCTACTGGTTTATGACCTTTTCTTTTGCCTCAAGTCATAGTTTTACATTTCAGAAAGCTGGCTCTCCAAAAGAGAAAGCCAGTTTGCTTGTTTCCATTGTGTTTATTCACTTTTTTATTTCCTGATACTTACCTTCTCTCTGGAATATAATTAAATTTTACAGTGAGCAGAAAGAGTTGATAAATAAGTCTGTTTTGTTGTTTTTTTTTTTTTTTTTTTTTTTTTTTTCCCTGCATCCATGTTTCACATGATCCATATGAATGCAATGACATGTGGCTCAAACCAATACCATGGACAGCCCCCCCCCCCCCCCCCGGAAATGGAAGAAAGCTTCACATCTCCATGGCAGCACATCTTCAAATTGCTCCATGTTTCCTCCATGAATATGGTTTTGGTGTTTTTTTTGTTTGGTTGGTTGGTTGGTTGGTTTGGTTTGGTTTGGGGGGTGGCTATGAACTGTTGTTATATATAATGTTAGACAAATGCCACACTAGGCTTCTCAGACTGTGCAATTTGAACTTTTACCAAACTATTGTCCTAATTACTTACTTTATTAATATACTAAATTTTGCTCATCTGTGAAGAGACTTATTATCTTCATTACTGAAACAGATAATTTCCATTAATGAATTAAAGTTAATAGAAACCCAGATGTCTTAATTTGAAAAGTTACCACCATCTTTCTCTCTCTCTCTCTCTCTTTTTTTTTTTTTTTTTTTTGACAATTATGGACTAGTTCATTGAATGAAGAATCAAAGAATGAAGCTGGAAAAGATGCAAGTTGTAAAATGCCAGAGCCTGGAATGCAAATTACTCTCTCTTTCTGTTTCAGATATTCTGTATTTACTTGCTTCTTTAAATCTACCAGTTTTTATATAATGTATCTTTCATGAATAGAAGGAGGTCTTTGAACAGAGAAATACTGTCTTATTTTAATTATTGGAAAAGTGTTAAAGCCAAATATCATGTATAATTTTAGCTTAATCTAAATTCAACCATCATCTCTCTCCCACCTGTTAATCATCCTTCACCTCTCTCCCACCTGTTAATTAAACATAGACAAAAGGTCTAGTCCCTTCCCACAGATCCCTTAGGCTGTGTTGTCTTTCAAAATGATATTGCTTTAAATTACAGAGATGTATGATAGGAGAATATATTATAAAATGAGAAAACTTTGCTGAAGATTGTTGTGCTCTCATTGAAAAAAAAAGTTAACTGGAAACCATGCAATTTTAACCCAGTTGCTTTTGCCAGCTTGAGTCCATTGGTTGTTTTTCTGAAGAAAATTTATCATAACAATTGCATAGAAAACTAAAATATTTACTCCCTATAAATGATTCTGGATTTTTGTAAGTTTTAAGATAAATAGTTCTCCTCTCTGTAACTTTTCTGTCCAGACCTGATGTTTTTCTCCTTTATGTCATTGCTTTTTTTACATAAGAAATACCCAGATATTAAAGCCAGGATCCTGTACCTAGCTTGGAAATTAAAAAAGTAGCTAGGTCTCTGGATTGTCTGTGTGTCTGTGCAAGTTCAGCTGAACAGACGTGTATAAAAAACATCTAAGGCTCATCCCTCAGTGATTTCAGTTTCAGTTTGATGCCTTTCACATTTTTCCCTTAATCTTACTGCATTATGCCCTGTAGAGTAAAAAAACATCATCTGACCCTTTGGAATATTTTGAGTTAAAATAAAGATGAATAGATGCTTAAGAATCCTGTTTTAACACAAAGACACTCAAGAATTTTGATCTAGTGGCAGACTGTGTTTGGAAAGAGTAAATCTATGCATCTTAGAATTCACAGGTATAGAATAGCAACTGAAAAATATGGCAAAAGTTGTGCTTGACAAAAGTTTGAAGGGTGCCTTGAAGTTCTCTGGGTATTTTATACCTGTGAAAAGTATTAGCAAGAACTGAAGAAACTTGATTTTCTGTTCAGCCTACAATCATCATATTATTTCAGTGACACCTCTATCATATAATTCAGAGGGAGAAAGCCTGCTTTGTTTTCTTCTCCATCCTCATAATTTAGGTAAGACTCTAAAAAAATATCTCTGGCAATGCAAACGACAAGCTGTCAATGAAACATACATCTTTATCACTTTAGTAAAATTCTGTGCAGGTCTGGAACCATGATATGCTGCTATTAATAAAAGAGAACTACAATGGAGGATTAATAAAAGAAATGCCATCTGTCAGTGTTTTTATTTAAAAGAGCTCATAATAATGCATTGGGAGCAGCCAGAACAAATTGAAGGAAGAAAAGTAGTGCAGTGGTGCAATAGCACCACATCCATGAGGTTGCAGAGAGCTACAGATTAAACCTGGCCTGGGAAGGGAGTGCCAGAGAATCAGACAGTGCAGTATTTTCTGTTGAGACTCAGACAGAACACCTCGATTTTACAGAGGGATAGTGTACCTGGGGAGGCACAGGAGGGTCATTCAGTCTGTTCTGAAGTCTCTGCATCTCATATATAAGCACCAGAGAAGCCAGTGCTGCATGATGCAGGCTTAGGGATTGTCTTCAAGGTATTCTGAGAGATGTTTTTCCATTTGGAGATGAAAGTGACACCTTACTGCAGAGGCAGAACAAGATTGTATCTGTTTTAGAGTTCCTCCAAAATTCCCCAACCTGGGCACAGAACAGTCATTCCCTTGGAAGTCCAAATTAAGCATAGGAAATGGAGAACTGCAAAACATATAAACTCAGTCAAATTTTCAGGTGAGTTTAAGTGACTCAGTTTATACTAGATGAAGTATAAACTCCTAATAATAGAAGGCTTAGGGATAGGAAGGTACAATTATATCCATTCATGTTCACTTAAGTTTATCTCTGAATGTGTCCATTTCTCTTAATTAATATAAGCATACATAAATATACATAAATATACACACACACTTTAATTGATTTGTCACATTTTGGGTTATTGTGGTAGTTTTAGGAATAAGGAACTCCACAGATATTTGCAGATTTCTATCATCAAGGAACACAAACTGAGTGAATCTGGAAGTATGGCAGCCAGAGATCCAGTGTCATACTTGTAACAATCTACTAGTGTTCCTATCCAGAAATAAGAAAATTCAGATCTGTTTGCATATCCCAATATGTCCTTAGACTTTGAATAGACAAAGAAGAAAACTGACTTTTGTTTTTCCTACAGAAGTTACATATTCAATTAACGTTGCTTAATGAACAAAGAAGAAATTACAGGGTGACTTACTGATGCTCATACATCAAAAAAATGTGCAGGAAAAAGATAAAAAAAAAAAGAGAGAGAGAGAGAGAGAGAAGACTTCCTTTCTCTGTTAATACTGACATACTGGCTGAGATTAGATTACAGAAAAGCCTTGGAATGCAAAGCTCTGGAAGAGGTTTCCCGAGGAGGCTGCAATTCTGTCATGGAAGCTTCTACGAAATTCAACACAAGCATCTGTTACAGATGATGAAATTGAACTTGACCCTGTCATTAGGCAATAGTGTAGATTAATATGGAGATCTCTTTCAGCACAGCTTTCTGTCATTATTACATCAATTTCTCCACCAAATTTGTTTATTGACATGTGACAACCTGCCTAACACAGCTATGAGATATCTGTGCCCTTATACTGTAGCCTGACTCTTGGCTACTGGGATATGAAGACTTTCACTGAAAAATCAAGTCCTTGCTGAGGCTGCTGAATCTGCATTAGTAATCTGTTTAACCACAAAGCAGCTTCCACACAAAGGGACTGACAATATGCCTTGGTGTTTTTAGTTTGGAGGATTGCTTCTGGTAAAGCATATTCATCTATACTACATGCTTGAAACAATAGTAGGCCCTAAACTCTTCAGATTTAAGGTAGTCTTGCAACCCTATCAGCTTCTAGATGAAGCTAAAGTTTCTGTTTATTAAATAGCTAGATATGAGTTGCTCAATATTTACCCATCTGTGCCCAACTGATTTATCCATCAGTTCATGGAGGCACACTTTACATGTTGGTGTTATAAGGCAGGAGAAGATCTGAGCCTGCAGACATGGTGTGGGCTTTCTAGTTCAAAACCATTAAGCCCTGAATTGCACTGTGTAATAAACTCCCTGTGCGAGTACAGCTCCACAAGGAATCTTATTTATTTATTTATTTATTTATTTATTTATTTATTTATTTATTTATTTACTTTTATGACTCCATACACTTGACATCATCTCAGGTACTGGTTCAGCAACAGAAGAGGCTGCACGGAGACTGAACATGTTCAGGTTGTGCATCTTGGCCTGCCAAGAGGTACAGATGTGATGGATCTTTCATGTTCACATTTAAATTGTATTTTGTAGCCTGTTCTGTTATTATGAGCTGAAAGCAACATTTGCATAATGTCAAACATTTAAACATTGGGAAAGAAAAGACTTTAATTCCCACACTTTTCAAAAGCAGTTTTCATCCTTGTTTTTACTAGTTTGCAGTTGTTTCTCCTCCATCTGTTCCAGTGGTATTTCTCGATGTAGGATTTCTTTTGTATACAGTACTTACTTCCACTTAGCTATTACCTTTAGGCTAGACATTTCTCTAAGGCTAGTGGAAGAAGCAAAGACTTCATGTCTGGAACTCATAAGAAAATAAACTCTAACTGTTGTAATTTTCAGGAATCCAGTGAAACGGTAAAAACAGCTTTGAAATAAGTATTTTGGCATCCAGATCTTATTGAAAAATAAGGACTTACCCTAAAAAGGCTTTACCAATACAAGAAAGCACCTTTGAAACCAATCATAGAATACTGTATGAGCCTGTGGTGAAGACAAGGCTGTGGAGACTACCAGTATTGTTCTCTATGCTGGATTGAATCAGACTTCTTGTATCAAACTTCCCAGAGTTACCCAAACTACCAATCCATTCAACATTCTTGAGTTCAACTTTTATGCTTTATTTGTAGGTCTGTCACTAGATGGTTGAGCCAGTATTGTAGATGTTAGTAAAAATCCACAAGATATTCCCCACCTGGGAATAAGAAATAGATCTATTTTCCCTGCAAAGGACAATGAATTTGCAAGGGAACTGTGCAGAAACAACAATAGTGAAGACAGTTATGAACAGTGATCAAGCAGATTATTTATTATGTTTTATTGCTGTCCAGTATGATATCATCATGTCCTGGGTGGTTCACTCGGTTTTTATTCCACCAATTATGTCTACCTGTTAAACTCAAGATGTCGTAAAAATTGTCTAGACAATATCTCTCTTCATGTCCAGCATCCACTATAATAGATTTTTTTGCCATTAGGTATAAGTTCTCATTATTAATATCAGAGTAAGTTACTATGGCTGTCTCAGAAGACCAAGAGCGAGACCTAGCAGGTCTCACTAACTAGAATGTTAGAAAGATTCAACATAAAATTATGCACAGACTTCTCTTTTGAAATCGGTGGAGGTCTAAGGTACAGTTTTCCTTTTCTGCTATACATCATACTTTAAAAGTCATACTTTCCTACTAAGATATGGACAAGTCTTAGCCTCCAACCCCTGAATAGTCGGCATGGAAAGAATAATGCGAAGATTCATTTTAGCCACTAGATGGTAGCAAGACCTCACACCTGCAGAAAAACAGACTGCACAGTTCAGTTTGCCAAAGCCAAACAGAATAGGTCGACAGGTGACCATCAATATGCAATTCAGGACTGAGATGAATTTTTCTAGCTTTAGTATTTCACCTCTACATAAAAACAGTTTATGTGTTCTGAACCTGTCGTCAGACTTTGAAATTCAGGCTTCTAATTCAGACATTTTTTCTTTGTTTTATTTTTTTGTTCTATGAAAAGAAATGAAAAAGAAAGAAGTGAGTGAGATCAACCACTAAACATTAAAATGATCTCTGAAAGGATCATAATGAACACAAAAATTAGGACCTTCAAAATGTTTTCCACTATTGTTTGCCACACTGGCTGCCTCCTTTACATTCATAGTGTTCAGAAAAATAGTGGTAAATAAATAACTAAAAAGACAATACTAATTTTGAAGTTTAAAATTCCTGCGTAACTTTTCAGAGACATAATATTTCATTGGTAAAAGCAAATATCCATACATTTTTTTAAGCCTCTCATACAATTCATTGGGAACGTCTCTTGAAATGTCTCTTGAATGCATGTCTCTTGAAAGTGACTATTCCTAATTTAAAGTACATTGTATTGTCTTCTCATGGTGTCGTGTTTTCAATCAGTATAGAGTTAATTTTCTTCCTAGTAGCAGGCACTGTGCTGTGTTTTGGCTGTAAGATGAAAATAATGCTGATAATGCACTGATGTTTTAGTTGTTACTGAGAAGTGAATATAGTGAGTCAAAGCCTTTCAGTTTCTTATACCACCCTGCCAGCAAGCAGGTTGGGGGTGCACAAGAATTTGGGAGGGGGCACAGCCAGGACAGCTGACCAAGACTAGCCAAAAAATTATTCCATACCACATGGCATCATGTTGAACAATAAAACTGGGAGGAGTTGTCTGGGGGTGAGGACTACTGCTGCTTGGGAATTGGTTAGGCATCATTTGGTGGGTGGTGAGCAATTGCCTGGTGCATCTGGTACATCTACATTCGTAGATGTAATGAAATATAGACCATCCTCAGATAGAACGACCAAAGGAGGAACCAGAGGTATCACGTTCTATGTAGAAGCATCTCAGCACTCTCCAGAGACAGATCTAAAGTATATGAAGAATTGGCTTTCTTAATTTTTAGGTCTATTTATAAAGTACTGCAACATCTGTCAGATTTTAGGAATTGGCTAGTGGAGACAAACATGATGTTCTAAGCAGGAAGGCTGAGGAAAAAAGTATACACAAATACTCTGGCTTGAAAGGCCAGAGCAGAGCTTTAAGTGATTGCAACAGTATCTCTGGTGTGAAGCTCTTGGCTGTTTCTGAAATCAATTATACCATATATGAACTCCCAGAAAGCATTGCTTCAATGTCCCAAAATTATGTTTTTTCTAAAAAAAAAAAAAAAAAAAGTTATGAATTTATCCCTCTTCCAATCTTCTGTCTTCAAGATCATGTTAAAAAAATCTATTTGCAGTATAAAGTAATGCAAGAATTTGTACGTGCCTGCATGTTACAATAACAACCATGCTTTGGGGTCAAATGAAGGATTTATCAGTACTGCTAAAGTTCCTTGCCTATTTTTTCTGTATCTCTGAATAGAACATGTCAGGAGTCCTTTGGTAATACCTGTGAAAGCTGTTATTTGGTAAGCCCAAAACTGAATAGCTTGTGGAAAAATAAATAAATAAATAAAACAGAAAGGTAATTTAAGACTGTAAAATAATACATCCATTTTGTCCCTTCTAAACTTTAATTATTCAATTCAAAACTCTGCTTTCTAATATCCTATTGTCTTAAAGATCAGAACCAAGAAAAACACTTCAGCAAGACATTTCATGTGGGCCTATTTTTTTATGTTATTTATTTTATTTTATTTTATATTATATTATTATTATTTAACTTTTTTATTTTACTTTTTTATTTTATTTTATTTTATTTTGCACTATGAAAATCTGGGGATTGATTTTGTTCCCATTCAAAAAATGAAAAAAATATTTTTGGAATCTCTCATTCTCCCAGGAAAAAATTAACCTATGCACTTCATCACGAATCTCTTTCGGGCTTTTGCCTTACCATGCTCAGGAAAAAATGACCCAGCCACAGCACTGGATCTCCTTGCACTTTTGCTAGCTTTCAGTCTACTCTCTGGTCTCCTGGACAACACCAACACCCCCTGTACTCCTGTCTGTAGGCAGTTTTGAAAATATCTATTGATTTATCTTTTTAAGCAAATTATTAAATATTTTCTTTGCTAGAACTGTGGTCTGTAAAAATAAGATCTTGTGTTTACATAGTTTGATGCTACAGATATACAAGAACCTAATTAAAAAGTAAATTAATCTTCCAGTTTTTAAAGGTTTGTTCCATCCACAGTACAGTTTTGGAAAGGTAGCCATGTGGAAGCTTTACAGCAGCATTTGGAGGGGCATATTTACTGAAGGGCCAGTCAGCTGGATCTCTTGAACAAACATCACAGGCCTGATAAAAAGTCAGGGTCCCCAGGGCTAGCAACGTCTTTGCCTACCCTTCCATTCAGAGACAGAAACCAGATCAGAAGAGAACACGTGGAACCCATGTGTGTTTACAAGCTAGCTGGGGACTACATCAGTGTTTTGCCCTCTTGCATGCTGGATGTCAGGGTGTTATCCTTCCCTTGACCTTCTAAGTAATTAGCTTTTTCTTGGGTTTAGGGCTTTCACAGGGAGAAAATAATAACAACAACAACAATAATAATAATCTCTCATCACCATCCTACTGTGGTTAATATATGCACTATGATTGTTTGTACCACTTCATTTACAGCCCTGTTAGTTCTTCTGCTGTCATATATGCAAGAAACATTACTTTCACATAGATACATTTTCACTTAAGCTTCAACCACTTAGCTCCTGATTAAGCTCCTAATTACCCTGGTTAAGTGAAGGAGGTTGAAACCATAAAGTTTTAGTTAATCATGACCTAAATTTATTGCAGGTGTCCTTGTTTTAAAAGGTCAAATCTTAACAGCTTGTAATAAGATACCTAAAAAGGAGTACAGCAGTACCAACAATCAGGAGACAACGGCCCCTGCTGATGACATTTAGGAGAAAATCAAAGATGTTCATGTAGATAAACTATTCTGTATTTTAGACCTAAAACTCCTCCTGCATGGGTAAGCATCACATTGTGAAGATATGCTTTTTCTGGGCAATTTGTCCTTTTAAAAATGTTATTTATACAATGTAGTTGTAAGTGCATAGTCACTGACTGATGGTACTCAGTTTTGGACATAGACAACCCATGTCTGGGAGAGCTACATGTAGGAAAGGTGATAGTAGGGCACACAAAAGATGTTGGGCTCACAGATGTGATTGTGTCTGGACCATCAGGCTAAGATTTGCCTCACATTCAGTGCATTAATTTGAAAGTGTCAGTTTTTGAATAATGGAATTAGAGACCAGTAAAAACAGTCATTAAAAGAGTAGATCTGGTGCTTCTAAATTAACTAAGACTAGATAGGCTTCACATATTGGTTTTGGCATTCAAGGCAAGGAAGTTTGTTTCTGATTCCTCACACTATGAAGATAAATCAGGCTTTAGCAGAGTTAATCTCATGTTAGACTCTGTGAGCAATTCCTTCTCTTGTTTTCTTAAACTCCCCCTGGACTGGTTCTGTCCCTGTCCTTCTTGTGCAGGGGCCTCAGAGCTGAATGCAGTACTCCAAGAATGAAGAGAAAGTATCTTTAAATTTCATGCTCTGATTTTGTAATCACCCAAGAGTAATCTAATTGTGGAATGTTCAACGTGAAAGAAGTGGATGAATCTGTGCTATTTTCCTATCACAATGATGTGGCTTTAGGATCTTTTAGAATACAGGTGAACTCATATGTAACAGAAGAGAGACATAGTATTTGGATGATTATGTGGAATTAGTCTCCATTTCAAGTAAATAATGACACTTCTTAAGGAAAAAGAAAAATAAACTTGTATACAGCTATGTCTGTGGTCTAATCAGCTATTACATGCTTTTTTATTTCTCTTTCCTTTAGCTTTTACTGCTGTTTTTCTTCTTCCGGTGACCATTGTGGCACTTTTTAAAATTCTAAACACACAAGTAGGATTACTTATGTTAATAATGTCCTTGTTTTAGTGTCTAGTTGAAATCATTTTCAATGTTCCCAAATCTTCAGTGTTCCCAAATCTTATTAACTACAGCAGCAATTACAGGAATTATTTGAAATTAAAATTTCCCGAAAAATCTCAGGACCATCTAAGATTATCTTAGAAAAGGGCAATGTACACTGAATACTAAGCAGTGAGGAACCTCTACAGCAGTGGTCCCTAGCCAATGTTTAATCATGTTAAAACTGTTTGTATTTCTTGCTAGTTTTATTGCACTACCAGAGGAAAAAAATCTTTGTTTCTTTATTTTGGATTTCTCATTCTCTGTTTCTCATGATAAGGTAACCATCATACACTACAGATGTACTTTTAAGGGACTTCCACAAAGATCTGTCTTGTAGCATACAATAATCTTTACCTGAGGAGAGAGAAAGAGGCTGGGAAACACAATGTATGATTTATTTCTTTTTAATGGAAAATGAATCGGGAAAGTGTGCTTTGACTGGAATACTAAATAAGCTTTATTTGCAGGGGAAAGATTTGTATTTCCAAAAATAACAGGTCCATTCTAAATGACTGAGTTTCCTGTCAGTGTCTTCTCATGAACTTGCAGGTCTTGGTTTTAGTCAGGATAGAGTTAATTTTCCTCCTAGTAGCTGGTATGGTGCTGTGTCTTAGGTTTAGGATGATAATAATGCTAATAACACACCGATGTTTAGTTGTTGCAGTTGTTCTTACACAGAGTCTAGGACTCCTCAGTTTCTCATACCACCCTGCCAGTGAGGAGGCCGGGGGTGCACAAGAGGCTGGAAGGGGACACAGCCAGGACACTGACCCAAACTGGCCAAAGTGATATCCCATATATCCTGATGCCATGCTGAACAATAAATATGGAGGAGTTGGCTAGGGGGATGGTGGCTGCTGCTGCTTGGGGTCTGGCTGGGCATTGGTCAGTGGGTGGTGAACAATTGCATTGTGCACCACTTGTTTTGTATATTCTTTTATCTTTTTTATTACTATTATTTGCCTTTCCTTTCCTGTCCTATTAAACTGTCTTTATCGCAACCCATGAGTTTTACCTTTTTTTGGATTCTCTCCCCATCCCACTTGGGTAGCGTGGGCAAATGCCTGTGTGGTTATGAGCTGCCTGTCAGGTTCAACCACAACAATGCTATAACGGACAGTTAAACTCATAAGGTATGCAGGTCATGCAACCTGAGCCTTGGAAGAGGAAGGAAATGTTTCAGGACACTGAAGAGGAAGATCCTTTCCTGACAAATATTACTTTCTAATAAGTCTGAAAACTCAGATGCTTTCCAAGTTGCTGGGGCGAGGTGGGGAGAGACTGGGTGGAAAGAGAGAGAGAGAGAGAGGCAGTGGTCAAGTGAGGGGAAACAGTCTCAAACTAACAAAAAAAAATGGTCTTATAGAAAATGTCTGCAGAACAATGAGTCAGAAATCTCCTTCTATTATTATAGTATCTTCACAACTCAAGATTTTTTTCAGGTATTTATCCTGAGAGCACCTTGCTAACTAGAGAAGGAAAGAAGACATACAAAGATATGACCAAGAAGGCAAGAGAAATTGCAACAGAAAAAGAAAGTTAACCCAGGCTTTTGCTCTCTCCACTTCCTGTCCTAATTAATTACATTTGTCCCTGACCAAAGAATGAAACATAAAACTAGGGAGGATGACCTAAGAAGAACTGGAGAACTTTTCTCTTTAACTTGAAAGAATCCAGCCTGCTGATGGAAGAATATAGTGATCAAATAAGTTAGGTAGACAAATTTCTGTAATTCAGCAAGACTAAAAATACCTTAATAGCGTAGCTGCAGCTGTCTCTACAGCATGGGAGATTGCCTCATCTCTTAAAACCCTAGAGTCAAGCTTCCATAAGAAACAGAAGACCATATTAGGTGGTTACAATGATGAAAATATTCATAGCAGATGATGAGACAAACAACCACAGAAATGCTCATGTGTTTTTTGATGGAAGGACTCCACCCTTGGTACCCCTGCACTATATATTAATATTTTTCAACATCTGCTACCCATCTTCTTGATGGTAGGATATAAATAGGCTGTTTTTACCTTATTTTTGTACCGGGTAGACCTATATCTCAAGGGCCACTGTGATCTGTGTTTTTGCATTACTTTCACTATAATTATTCTTGGGTATTTGTAATTAAAACCGTCTGAGACAGCTACAAACTAGAGACATCTCAGAAACACAGGCAATTTAAATGGTGGTTATGTAGCATGAGTCATAATGATGAATTTGAAATTCTGGCAAATAAACTTACTCCTTAAAAATTCAACTGCTTCTCCTTTTTACTTAGTATTTTTTTCAATGGAGTTCTAATGAGTTAATAATCAATCAAAGAAAGATCTTCCTACATTCTGTATTTGACGTTAATCTGGTGAATATATCCCAAAACAACAGAGTAACTTTACCACATTGGTCTTAAAGAAATTTTGGAGGATGCTTCAAGGTCTGTTTGGAACCAGTGGCGTGCATGGAACTGGTTTGGCACCTGAGGATTCAAATAGATACTCAGTATAATTTCCATAAGTAACTGTGTATCCTACTCCCACAACTTATCATGAATTAATTATCTGAAAAACAGAGAAAATCACAGTAGATGTTCACCTTTAAGGACTTGCCAAAACAGCCATTCCAGACATAAGACATTATGACAAAAGATCTACAGTTGTCATGTACCATGGAAAAAAAGAGGTTTGGGACTTGAGAACTGCAATGTTCTGCTGTCAATTATATACCCAATTGGAGTTGCTGATAATTTTCTTTTCCTGTCACACTTAGGTGACATTTCTGATCACAGAAACTAAAGCAAAGGCCTCAGGAAAGAAACAGAAAAATACAGAATCATAGAATACCCTGAGTTGGAAGGGACCCACAAGGATCATCAAGCCCAACTCCTGGGTCCACAAAGGATCACCCAAAAATCAGACCACGTGTCTGAGAGTATTGTTCAAACTCTTCTTGAACTCTGGCAGGGTTGGGACTGTGACCACTTCCCTGGAGAGCCTGTTCCAGTGTCCAACCACCCTCTCGGTGAAGAACCTTTACTTAATATCCAACCAGGACCTCCCCTGTTGCACATTCATGCCATTCCCTCAGGTCCCGTACAGAAACACAGAATCTCAGAATACCCTAAACTGGAAGAAGACCTATTCTGAGAGGAAAAAAAAGTGAAGCTCTAACCCAACTATCTGATGCCTGGTCTATTGAGAAGATCGAGACAGAATCTCCTGTGTCTGATTTATAAGGGATTTCGAGACAGAAAGAATTTCTGAATATCTTCATCTACATAAAATGTAGCAAACAGATTAAAGCAAGAATCATAAATGTGAAAGAGAGCGTTTGCTTTCTGCCTCCACTGAAATGACTTCCCAAACTAGTGACAATGATTCCCTGGTCTATCATACAAGAGAGCCACAGCACTGCTCAAAGGAATAGTTGGAGACAACAGGGAGCAAGAATAGGCAACTGAAACCACACAAAAATTCAGAGCTATAAAATATAGCAGAAGGAAAAACACTGTAAGTGAGAAGAAGACTGAGACACATCATTAATTAGTAATGCCCTTTGACATGAAAACATCAGGGGATTTAAAAAACAGTGGTAGGTCCATGAAGTTGGGTTTCTGTGCCTACTAAGCATACTTTGAGGAGAGAAAGAACTTGTCTATAAGATGTTTGTATGAGGGTGTGGGGTGTTGCTTGGGAAAGGGAGGCTTCCTTCCTTCAAAAGTTTTTATTCCTTCAGTCTTGGATCTAATGAGAACCAAATGGTTCCTGGATGTAATTATTTTATAGGGTCTGGTGAACAGACATTAAAACGTTCACCTGCTGTAATCTTAGCTCAAACACGGCTTGCACTGAGGAGGAAGAGTGCAGTGTCCTAGAGCCTTCTGGAATGAAATCTTTCAATTTATAGATAATAAATCACTTAAAGCTGAAAACCACATTTACATAACACCTCATTGAGCCTTTTTAAAAACATTTTCTCTTGGTCAACCACATGTATAAACAGAGTTGAATCAAAATGATTTGTCTTGTTGATAATGAGAATAAAAGCACCAGTAGCAGGATAATACTATATGCTTTCAGAAAAATCTTGTTAATGGTCTCTAAAATAGCTCCCATTGTTCACACAAGGGAAAGCTTTGTCCTTTTTTTCATTGTTGTTGTTAGACTGGAGGGAAGACACATTAAAGGAGAAAATCTTCAATATTTTTTTTTAAAGGACAGATTTATTGGTTAATAGGTGTGGGTGAAGGAATGTGGAGGAACGCTTTCAGGAAAGTGCTATCACGGTGAAAGGTGCTAATGTTTTTTTCATTGGGGATTACTTATGTAGATAACCCAGGATGAAACCCTTAAAGTTATGATTAGAAACAGAGGGACGTTACAGATATGCTGGGGGACAGAGCACTTTCTCCCTCTCTCTCCCCCCCTAGATTATTCTGTTCTTGCTTTTCCTTCCAGAATAACTTTTTAGAATTTATGCTCACAAACAGAATCACCTTCCCAGAAATCTTTAGGAATCTAGGAATCTTTAAAATCCAAAATTGTAGGTGCCAAGGAAGGAGAAAGAGAGAGCTGGTAAATCACTTAGAACTGTGAAAGAGGAGAAAGAGGAGGAGAAGGCTACCACTTTCAAGGACAAGGCAAATTGTTTTGGTGGAAGTGTCTGCAACAGTAATAGATTCTCAGCTATATCTTGTTCTCCTATAGAAGCACTTTTATTTTTAAACAAAACCTCTGATAAATTACCAAATATTAGAGAAAAGAGAAAAGTCAGATTATGAGAGAGAAAAGTTGGAAAGATTGTTAGCGAAGAAGCATCTCTGAGGCAAAGTAACTCTCTAATCACCCACATTGCAAACTAGTTGCATGATAATATTTTGGTTGCTTTCTTTTACGGATGTCGCCCAGTTTATTCATATGAAAATCTCTTTGTAGTCAGTTAACTGCAACCCACATCTCAGAGATGACTTTATTTCTTGTGAATATATTGAGAAAAAAAAAATCTATGTCTTCTTTCAAATTAACTTACACAGATTTCTGGTCTTCATGTTGAAAAGACAATATTGCAAAGCAAAAAAAAAAAAAAAAAACAAAAACAAAAAAACAAAAAGTACCACAAAAAAATCCTTCAGAAAAGATATTTTGCTGCATGTACCTCTAGAGCAAAATATGAGATGTTGTGGTATCATAGCAGGGCTGAAGAGCCAAACTATTGCTCAGGCATTTCTGAGAAAGTATGTCTCCCATAGAACTTGTTTCAGAAATTTAAGAAATAGTCATGGTTATTTTTGCATGTCAGGGCAAACGAGGTGTATTGCTTAGCCAGGACTTTTAGGAAATGAGACTGAAAAGCAATGAGCCATACTTTAGACACAAGACATACTGGCAATGTTCTTTAGAAAGAAGTCAGGCCATTTCCTGGAAAATTCAAGGTAAACAAGAGATCAAAACAACAACCTCATCCAGCTGCCTTCCTTCTGACAGCTTTCAAGCTCCTTCATCATGCACTAAATCTAACATTACGTGTAAGTCCATGCAAGAATGCTAATTAAAACAATGTACCTTTCACATATTCTTATGCCTTCCAGGCAGCAAGAACACAACAGACTGCTGCTGTTCCAAGTTGCTGTATGGGAGGATAAGAGGTAATTGACCCTGCAGTTGTTAGGTTAATTCATAAAGGGAAATCTCTTGCACAACTGTTGTTTCATCTGCTCTCTCTCTCTCTCTCTCTCTCTCTCTCTCTCAGAAAAAAAAAAAATAGCAGAAGCATTCCCTTTATATAAGCTATTTGTATACAGTCATGAAGACTAATTACTTAAATGAAGAGTTCCATAAGCACAGGAAATAAGGAAACCTTGTGCTCCATATATTTCTGCTTTATGCTTGACTGACTTCAGAGTCTAAGAAAGCACAGGCTTCATTTGAAAGCTTTCCTGTCTGGGAACTTGTTAAAGCCTCTTCCCATGAGACAGAGGCATGAACTTGAACATCGCCATTTTTCCTCCATTAGGCATAGCGTGCAGGTTCTCTTCCTGTAGCTGGTCATCCATTTTCACAAAACAGGTAGGAGCTTAATTATTTTTGATACTTCCACTCCCCTGTTGAATTCCTTTAATAAAGTATCAGTTTCACTGGGAAGAGAACGGAAGTGCAAAATTAGGAATGCACATGAATGGGCACACTGACAGAAAAAGCCTCATAAGCCTTGTTGCTATAGTAAGTCAAGTTAAAACCCCCACATGCAGATGTCAGATAAAACAATTTTCTTTACAAACACGAGACTGTTGATTTAACTCCAAGGGTTTCAAAAAAAATTATGGCATTCCGTAATAAGCAAACCCACAAAATCCTGCAGGAACCCATGAAAACTTAATTGGACTCAGCATACAGAAGAAAATGTGAATGCCTTAGTATAGTTGTTGGGTGGTTTTTAACATCTATTATTCCCTGACACAGGAAGAGATGATGTTACGTCCTTCAAAGGTTCCCTCTAAGCAGCATGAGATGAAACCTCTGATTTCCGATTACTGTTTGCTTATCTGTTGAAGAGAGTGTAAGCCACAGTATTTGGATTTAAACATGAATCTAAAGTCCCTAAAGGTGCTTGTGCCTGAGGTTTTAGGTCTGATTTGTTTTAGAGATAGAATGACCACCTACATGCATTTATCTAGATCCCAGGCTAAATTTTATGTGTAAAAGCTGGGAGAGTTTTGGGTTAAGGTTACTAAGGAAAAAAAAAAATCTCAATCAAGTTAAAGTTATCAAATACTCATCATTTAGCTTAAGGCAAAAATTCAGAGGAATTTCTGGAATGCAGACAAGGATTGTCTAAAAAAATGAATTGAAGAGTTGAGTCTAGCCCTTTAGGAGAAAGTCTCAGTCAATACTATGTGTTTGTTTGTTTGTTTGTTTGTTTTTATCTGAATTAAAAAATACTCTTTAAAAAACTGTGAGGCTGCCTCATAAATCAGCTTAACATCTACCTCTTCCCACCAGCATCTGTTGTCTCTACTGCATCTTGGAAAATCAAAAATGTATTTTCATGAAAAAGATTTTGAGATTTTGAGGCTTATGTACACAAATCCTTACAGTTGATAAATAGCATATTTTTGTCAGAACTTTGAACAAGTTCTAGAATACTCATTGTTAATTTGGTTTGGTTATCAGATAATTGGTAAGGAATGTAATTTAAATTCATTAACACATTGTTGTTCAGAGATTTCCAAAATGTTTTGCTTAGAGGCAAAACTTCTCAATGATACAAATTCACACAACACTTAATTACATTATCTATCATTCCCTTAAAGGTAGTTTACATATTATGTTAGAGCATGAAGGGAAGAGCAAATCTGCTGTACCATCTAAGGTATACAGTAACGCTATCTGCAGCTGTTCATTCTTCAGCTACTTTTAAAAGCACTTTCTTCCTAATTGGGCAGTTACCTCTAGTGACTGACTAATTTATCCACAGTAAGAGCTGAATATCTTTCATGTTAGCCCAAAGGCTACTAATTTAGGGAGAAAAAATGTAGGATTGGTTACTGCATTCTTGACTTACATAGCTCCCATACTTTTACTGAAGATTCATGGTGTTTAGTGGTGTTTCTCCCCTTTTATTCAAAGCACTGGAACTCAGATTTACATGAGATTCCAGCTTTCATCTTTTCTTCATTGGGTTTGATCTGCTACTGATTTTATTAAAAGTTCATATTGGTAGTCATTACAGCCTACCATGTGTTAGAATATTCATCATCCTTATGTTATGCTGACTTTTTATATGCTAGAGGCTCAAAAATAAGTCATTATTTAGTGCTTCTGGGTGCACCAATACTGTTAAATGTTTACAGAAAAGAAGAACAGAGTAGATCAGCAGTGTATGATTGATCTGCTGATGGTCTAAATTCATTTAATTCAGACATCAGAAAGCTCTTAAGCCTGAAACCTTGTGTTTTTACAAGAAAGTTCAAGTTTTCTGTCTTCTGCATGAGATCTATGCATTAAGGGCACAAAGGAAAGAGATTATTCGTAGATAGAGGGAGGAAAGGAATCAATCCACTCTACACTGATTTTCAGTCTTATTACTGTTAAATAGTAGAGTGCTTATCTTGAACATAGAAAATGGCCAATTCTGGGTTAACCATGTGCTTTTCTTATTTCTGTTTTTCAAAATAGCTGCAGAAAGTGAAAATAATCTTAAGGTTTATGTATTCTTACCTAGTAAACTGGTCTGGCATATAGATAGTGAAAGATTAAGCTGGCTAAAGCCATCTAGTTTCCCCTCATTTTGCAATTGCATTAATTGCTTCTCAGATGGAACCAAAATGGGGGCTTGTATCTGCATTCTAAAGGATGAAAACCTACTAGAATAGGAAGAGGAAACAGAAGAGAAGTCTTGGCATAGCAATACCAGCCCATAAAGCAAGATGAAACAGAATAATATATTAATATTTTATCAATCTATAAGCAAAAAATAGGCCTTGTAAATGGTATATACATTCAAACCGTAAGGATGAGGAGGCAGGAACGATCAGTTTATGAGAAGAGTAAGACTGTAGAGACCTATATCTTGGAGAAATAACTGTGGGTTCTTTTTTTATCTTTCAATTCAGAACATACATGGAAATTTTTCTTACTACATGGAGATAAAGTCATCCAGAGAACCATGTATGGGTATGTATGACATCCGCAAATGGGCTAGTACGTTATACACTACAGAAGCACCTGATTTGTTGGGGAAATGTCTGCCAGTTTGGTGTAATTACATGAATTGCTCTTTATTTTTTGGACAGTTGTTCAACTGCCCTTTACAGTCTAAAATTAAAAACTTGAATGAAAATACATTTGCAGCTGAGAAAAACCCTTTCCAATGAAATATTGCATTTCTTTCCATGTGAATAGCTGTATGTGAAAAACTGTTGGTTACTCTCTCCTGTAGAAAGTGGTAGGCGATTAATCTGCTAGGCTGGTAGACCTATAGACAATTATTAATCACCTAAGTCATGGGAATTTTTCTTTCACATCCACCTTATACCTCAGAGCCTGTAGCAAAGCAGTGAAACACATAAAAAATGAAAAGATGCTCTGCATGCAATGTTTAGGCCATATCTTCAGAAGAAAAAAAGGCAAAGTTGAATTTACATTTGACAAAAAATTAAGGATAAGACAGCCTGAAACATGAGTTACTAAATCTGAGCATATCCTAGTATTTCCACAAACACCATAACTTAGTTTGTTAACTTTCAGAAAACAAACAAACAAACAAAACTGCAAACAGTCTGTCCCAGTTAAGAATAGTTTTTTCTTCTTTCTACTAGCTAATCAATAGAAAAGTATTTCAGGTAACTTACAACTCTTCAAATGACTGCGTGATTGAGGAAAATATAGGAATATATAATAGTAAGATCAAAAATTTGGAGGAAGGAGAGACATTCTGTGGAATAATCAGCAGGACAATGTAGATTCAGTTTCTAGAGGATGTCTCTGGCATATGGTGAACTGGGGTTTAGATCCCTTTTTTTCCCAGTTCACAATAGGTAATGAATCTTTTGACACTCACATTTCAGATTTTTGTCCAAAACAGTTGTTTGTAAACCTTCTTATAAAATATTTGACTAGTGAATGTCCCAGACAGAGGAGGTACATTCTACACATCTAATGTGTTAGACACACATTTTAGTTGCAGCTATATCTCCAGATTAGGTAGAAAGGTGTTGGGACCTCTGTTTCTACCTTTATACATGAATATATGTAAGCCTATTCAAGCTCTTGCTTTTATTTAATTGTGTGGTAAAGTACAGAAAATAATTCTGCAATATTTTTATTTCTGGTTGACCCAGTCCAATTTTCCAATATTTACGTGTGGTTTCACTGACAAACTGAAACATCAGCTACTTGTAATACCTTGTTTTTTGTGGTAGTTTAACCATAAACACTGGTCTCCAGGGAAGAAAAAAAAAATCCCTTAATGAGACTACACCTTTACACATGAAAGATCTTGCTTTTAGTAAGTTAGCTGTCAACAGTCTGCATAAATTATATTACTTCCAAGGCTAGCATGAACAATGCTTAAATGTTTTTTCTTGGCTACAAATAGCAGTTAAATTGAGATGTTACTTAGAAAAATAAATTTTTCATGTATTTTGGTTTCTAAACAAGACAGTCAATGTTTTCAAGACTATTGTCTTCAACTATAGACTTAGATTAGAGACAATAATTACAGTCAGATATGATTTATGGCAATAGATGCAGTTTTTATGGCAATTTATGGCAATATTGCAGTTTACAAAAGTACATTTGCCACAAGGTGGCAAACTATGTCTACATTTATACTGGAAAAAAGAGTGTAGAGGTGTCAAGACATCTCTAAAAACTTTTAATCTCCTGTGCTCAAAAAAAAAAAAAAAAAAAAAGAGTAGTATCATATCAATTACTGATAAGTTTCTGACTGTAACCGTCAAAATTGACTTACAGCCAAGAAAACAAAACTAATAAATACAACTGTCAATAGCAACGTAGATAAGTCACTGTTCTGAACCAAAGAACAAGTGCAGTTTGAAGGAAAAAGAAAAAAAAGTATTTTATCAGGGGATAACTAAAATTCCTTAGGTGACCTGTTGGGTTTTTAAAGAAAACGAGCCTGCCAAAAAGAAGAAAAAAACAGCAAGTTTTCTGTCAGTTCTAGGAGACAGAACAGGGCAAATGCTTCACAGTAGGATTTTTAGGACATTAATAAGGAAAACTAGAACGTGGATGGAAAACATCCACGGCAAAGGAGGAAATTGTCTTTTGGGGCCAACTTTCATTTGAGGATCTTATAGAAGTACTGAAGGAAAAATCTCGTGTGATTTTTGTTTCCCCTTCTGAGATTCTCCAATTAGTTTTTAGTTTAGTTTAGTTTTGTTTTTGTTTTTCCTATCAAATATAGTCATATTTTTTGTAAATTGTTTTTAAGCAATCCAAAGTGAACACTTAAGCGAGCAAATCCTGAGCTAATAGTCATGTTAGGCAGTCATCTCAATGTGGAGTTAAATGAAAAACCTGCTCTAATAGCTCTACAAATGATCCATGCAGAAGGAGTCTTTAAACAGTTGTTGACAGTTAGCAGATCTTTCCTTCCCATTTTTGAGGCATTCCAGTGCTAATGGAAAAAACAGGGGGGAACAAAAAAGTCAACAACAGAATGTTCACAATGATGTGACCATTCTACAGAGACTCTTCCTTTTTCTGACTTTATCAAAACTTCATAAAACGTACAAACCCTCACTGACACTAAGGAGTTCACATCTACGATGAGATCTAGCTTTAGGTCTTTCAATCTTTGTACTTAGGAAAGAATTTAAACTTTAAAACATTGAACTAAGCAGAAGATTAGTGTCATCATGCCATTGACAAAGTGCCCCTTGGAAAGACAAGTTTGGTTTACTACATGAGTGCAATTTTTGTAAGGAAGACTACCACAGATTCACCTGTTCATGCTGAAGCACCTAAAACTTTTGCCTCTCTTTCGAGTTTGGTGGGTAAAATAACGGTGTCCTGATAGTTGACAGATACTGAGTCATTGCTCTAAACAGCCGTGCAGCACATCTGCAAACAAGGACAGCTGAATGTAGGAATATTTTACTACTGATGAGCATCTTGGTCATGCCTGCAGGCAGTGATTGCTGCGGTAGACTATAAATAAAGTCTGAAAATGACCAATTATCAATATCATGATTATCAATAATCTCTGAAAACCAGCACAGACCCTCTGCTCATGGAGATCAGTATGGGGTCAATGTACATAGCTGGAATAAGGTTTCATCTCTAAATATAAATTTCAGACACCAAGCCCACAGGTAACAAACGTGTTAGAGGGAATATAACATCTTGGTCAACTGCAGATGGACATTCTCCACTTCCATGTGTCATTAGACTTACATAACCAGCAATGTGACCTAGCACCACTTTTCACAGAATGGCCGAGGTTGGAAGGGACCACAGAAGATCATCAAGTCCAACCAAACTGCCGATCAGGATCACCTAGAGAAGGCTCAGATCACCTTTTGGAAGGCTCAGCTGTGTGAAGGAGGTGCAGCTAGCACTGAGCAGCAGCTTTTTCTCTTAATCTGTGAGACAGCATATAGGATTATAAATTGTGCATAATAAAAAGGTGGAAACAAAGAAGCGAGATTGCTGTGTTAATAATGATAGTTTATATTTCAGAAGAAAAACACCAGCAAGAAAATCTGAAAGAAAAAGGGTTGATTCAGAGGATAGTAAATCAGCAATATTGAGGATCAGTTGTTTTAAGGAACAGCAGAATGTAATACTTCTGCACTTCACTGATGGACATCTGGCTTACAGACACTCATCAGGTGACTGTACCCCAGTACTGTGAATGTATCTTAGTCTATATCTTACTCATATCTTCATCTGTCCAAGGGCAAGCCATAGCTTTTCCCAATAACATATTTGTCCTAGCTCACGTCTGCGTGCACTAGCTAATAAATGTGATATGCTCATAAGTTCTATGCCTTATCTTTCCCTCAAGACTCCACATCTGATAGACGTTACCAAAATGAAAGTGACCCAAAGATTTGGGGTCTCTAAAAAAGGTTTGAAAGTTATGACATATATGAAAAATGACTGTGATATTGATTGAGTTAAAGAGACAGACAGATGTATTGACTGTTTAATTCCTGTAAAACTTCAGTTTTGTTTTTCTTCAGCTTTAGCTACTCTCTACTTACATTTTGGGGCCTACAGATATGTATTTTAATAGATAGATAATTATATCTTTTAAATTCTATTTTTCTCTGATTACCTTCCAAGATATTTTCTTTGACAGCATGTGGTGCTAATACTTTTGTGCAAATACGACTGTTTAAAAATAACACTGCTGGTTATATTGTTTTCACGAAATTTGTTTAATTAAGAACATTTTCCCAAATATTCCTGTCACACTAGTTTCATTAGTTTACTCTGGATTAACCTGGTCAATGTATAAAAGCTAATATGGATCAACATCCATGTGATTATTTTTTTTCCTAAAATACTTGATGTTCCACTTAGTTCAAACAGTTTTTATCATGTTCAACTGTTATTGCTAACAAAAAGTGTTAAGCTGAGGCTTCAAAATTTTTACAAGTTATTCTTTCATTTCAGCTGTTTTACTCTTGCCAAATAACTACCCCAGAGCAAGCATATGTTGAAAGAAGAGAATGTGCACAGGGAGGAAGATGTGCCTCATGTTCAGTTCATTAAGGGCGGCAACCTATCAATCAGACACAGCCCTTGAGAAGACCTTCAGAGAAGATAAAGTAAGTGCCAGACACACCCAAGACCTGGAATTCTAGTAGGGAATTTCTTTTACTACATATTATAAAATAGTAAAATAGTATAGATATCTGTAAAAACAAAACAATAATATCAAACAGTTGCTTGTTAAGATTCTAACAATAGCACTGAGAGAAGTGAGAAATGAGATTTTGATCTTGCGTTGATTTGTTGGTATGAATTTTATATGGCCTTCTGCTAAATTCAAATGCAAAGGCCAAACTGCAGGATGAATTCATATTGTCTGGTTATAGGTACAATTTAGCCAAGAAATATGTCTATTAAGGCATATACACCAAAATGTCCAGAATAAAGAAGTCCAGCTGAGTCCAGTTATTAGAATCTTTCTTTCTATACAATTTCCCCTCCACATCTATAACACAGATATACTGTAATTTCTGCATTCTTTCTAATAGTATCCTTATCTCTCAAACAGTTTTCCCTTGTTAGAGCTATACAGAACATCTTACATACGGTATCACTATTGTATCCTTTTTGCATGGATGAATAATTTTGATGTTACAGTAAACTATGAAACATTTCATAGAAAATATATTTTATGCATATGAAGTCATAGTCATCTTTTCTCTTCAGAGTTGCTCTCCCCAGTACTTTGATCAAGTCTATAGGGAAATGTAAATCTTCTTTGAAACCACCTGGCACATTTGGGACAAAAGTAATCACAGTCATTCAGATAAGATAATACTTTCTCTAGATCTACAATGAATAACCTTACTGAATAAATCTGATATTTGTTTACAGAAAGTCAGTTTGCTTTATTTTTAACTGAATTTACGTAACAGGGATATGTTATTGTAAATTCCCATACCCACAAATTCAGAAAGAATTGGAACCTACAAAAAAGAATAAAAGAAGTTAATGCATGTTTACACAACTTCTAAAAGACCTTTAGGCATTTAGATCCTAGGTAACATTTAATGTCTGTGAAATACATGTATGCATGTCACATTTTCAGAACTGGCTCAGATCACTTAGGTTGTTTTGTTACGTAATATATAGAAAATCTTGGAATTATTTCCACATGGTCAAAGTCTGAATTTGCTCCTGCAAAACTACATGAAATTATTTTCTTAGGAATCATGATTTTTAGGGGTTAAGTGATTAATAAATCAAGGTGTTAAGCACCACCAGAGCTTACAAAGGTTAAAGTACCTCAGTACTATACCTCCTATCTGAAAATATCAATTATTTCACTTCAAGGCCTCTGCTTTATTTCTGTTTTTTAAACAATTATGGACTTTTATTGCTTTTGGAGAGCAATGAACACGTCTTTGATACAACACAGTCCCTAATTTTGCACACAAAAGGGACTTTTACATAAAAATTGTAGTGTCTTTGGATCATTCGATGGGAAAATCAGAGGAGTATTAGGCATATTTTTTTATTCTCTCTGCCAATTACATATCTAAATACTTCCATGAGGAATGTCTTGACATAACAGAAAGGATAAGATTCATTCTTTGTGTGGTGATAGAGGATTATGAACTACCTTAGTAACAGAGTTTAGAACCACAAAACATTTTAGATAATATCATTTATTAACAGTGTCTAAATAATTAATAACAGTGATAGTAACTAAAATTCACAGTAGTATTTTTCCCTTTCATTCACAAACTAATCTTCTTCAAGAAGATTAGTTTAAGAAGACTGTTTAAGAAATGTATGAGAAGAATAAAATAAAATAAAATAAATAAACATCTTAAAATTTTTGCAGAACCAGTTCCTGAAAAAGTTCCAACACTGATGGGTAGCACTTTCTGAACTGTAGCCCGAAGTCCACTGTTCTGTGGTCTGGATCTCATGAGCAGAAGAGTATTTAAAGATTTTGTTTGCTTTTTTGTTTGTTTGTCTATTTCTTTGTTTGTTGTTGTTTGTTTGTTTGTTTTTAATAATATTTGCAGTTAAGAGGGCAGATAAGAAAATGATGATGCATAGAAATTGTTTTTACTTGACAACCCATTCATTTAAAATTTGGAGAACTGCTATTTTAAAACGTCTTGGTCTTTTTCCAATCTATTAAATTAAAACATTATTATTTTTATTTTTAACCATACATAGGGACTCTAGTAATACCACTGCTCTGGAGTTAGTCTTACAAAAATATCCAGTAATAAGAACAGAAGCCTATTATTTTTATTACAATGAATCAATTTAAATAGAGAGAACTCTTGCCCCGAAAAGTTTAAAATAGGAGACGAAAGAAATAGTTTGGTGCACTAGTGAAGACCGTGTAGTTCAGTGTTCAGGCACAAGAATGAATCATGCACAATCATCTTGCATTTACTGGATGCTAAGGAAACACCAGTGGTTAGGCACTGCCCCTCAGTAATGCTTTAAGCCTCCACTGAATGGATCGCCTGTTTGTGACTTTAGTTAGGGACTTATCTGTTTTTCAGCAAGCCTGTGATCCCAAATAAAACCAAAGGATGTCATTGTGTAGTGAGGAATTGTGAAACCCACACTACTTAATACATTTTAGAAAACTCTATTTCTTCTCATTTTCCCCCAAACTGGGTGAATGGAATAAAAACACAGTGAAAAAACAAATTGCACAAAATGCAGTCCAGCTGCTGAAGAAAGTGACAGGTCACCACTCAGCAAGTGTTGGAGATTCCCTAAAGAAATGTTATCAAAAGCTAAGAAGCAACTGATCAAGTGCAGAAGACATTTGAGAAATGTATACATGATGGAGGTTCCTGATCCACTAAATAATCTGAAGACATTTTCTATTAGGACTAAGACTAGGACTAAGACTAGGACTAAGACATCTTTGGTAACAGAACAGTGCTCAGATATTGTAACAGTTCGGAATGACAATAGGGGTCAAATACATTTACTTCAGCAGAGAGAAGAGGAATGCAAACCTGAAACAGGGTCAGAAGAACGAACAAAATTTCCAGTATTATTCCTGTTGCACTTAACAGACATTAAAAAAGGAATTAATACAATTTGAAGTATTATATCTATAATGTTTTGGTAGGGAGAGGCAAGGGGAATGGGGCAAGCAACATTGTCTTTTTCAGAGTAATACCAGAAATATCAAGTTAGGGATATGCATAGTCATGCATCTTTATTGGTTTCATATCTGTTAAATCATAACTCTTGTGACTTCCCTGCTTGAAGGAATTAAACATTTGTTTTGAATTCACATAGCCATTTACAGTTTTCTTATGATTCAAGCCTGCAAATATTATGTTTCCATGGATGCCAGCCTCAGATACTCCAGGAGCTTTTCAGTATAATTTCAACAAAAGCATGAAAGATAAGTGTTTCTTCTTCTTCTTCTTCTTGTTTTTTTTTTTTGTTGTTGTTGTTATTATTATTATTGTTATTATTTTTTTCAGTGAAGAGTCTGTCTGTAGCTGGTACAGACCTGGTCACTCAGCTGTTTCTCCATGAACAGGAGCAATGCTCTGCTGTTGAGATAAAGTGCAAATTCCACACAGGTATAGCTCAAGACTGACATCTTGACATCTATTTTTCATACATTCTGGTCGCTAAGCCGCCACATAAAGGACTTAGTATATTAGTAAAACAACATCAACGAAATGGTGGAAAGAGAAGCAGCAAGTCGCCAGGCTGTCTGTAAACACCTTATAAGGTACAGACTTAGAGGCAGAAAAGATAGGCAAAGCCCTGAAGGATTTCATCATCCATATTTCAAAGACACAGGAAGGTAAAGGTCCATGTTCAAATTCCACTGAGGTCATTGGAAACTCTTGCGTTCACTTTGATGAAGTTGGATCCAGACATAAAAACTAGTCTGTTTTCCCCATATTACATGACAAACGTTGCTCAAGAGAAAGGAGAAATACAGATAGACTGAGGTGCGTAGCCTGTGCTTTGCCAGCTGGCGTGGAATAAATTGCTGATGATGGTCTTGGGGAAATGGTTGGTTTGGATGTCTGAAAGCTATTGGATTTCAACTAGCTACAAAAAATCAAAAAATGTCAGAGGTAGCAGTTTGGGGCCAGCATGAACTGATGCTCCTAGATCATTGTGATTCTTACGACAGGCATTAGAGAATGTGTCTTCTAAGACCTTTTGGAAAACAAAAATCTGTTCCTCCAGAGAACATCTGAAATTATAGAGTGATCTGGGATCTTTCTTACCTGTCGCACTTGCCCCAGAGTTACTCTGAATGAATTTAAGGCTTGTCCTCTAGTTCAGGACCTAGCTAGACAGCTTAGATTTTTAGAGAACAGTTGTTGTTACATATATATATATATATATGTATATATATATATATATTCACATATTTTGAGTATATAAGTATCCCAAAATGTCACTGGATTGAGGAGGCTATTTGTGCCAGCTGTTGCTGATCATTATTCCTCCCAAGTCTGGTATGACCTGCCTTTCCTTCTGCTGGAAAGTTTCCTTCTCCTCCTATCCAGGTTTCCTATTCAGCTCCAACCACTTCTGCATGACCTTTACTTTTCCGACAGAAAAAGCAATCTAACTTCATGCTTCCTCTGTTCGACAGTAAAATCAAACACTCCCAAATTTCCATTGATCTGGAGATACAGCAATTGAGGGCTGATAATAATTTATTTATTTATGTATTTATAACCTTTTAAAATTATATCAGCCCAGTATAATAGGTGGATTATTATTATTATTATTTTGTGTGTGTGTGTGCATGTTTTTTGTTCATTTGTTTTAATTCTAATACTTTTTCTATTGTTGAGCCAAACATGAAAAAGCCTGATATTCTTTCACAGTTGAAATATGTCATGACAAATACAGTAATTTCTCTACCTTTAAGATTGTATCCTCCTTAGATAGTCTCCAGTTCAGAGAAATAGAGTGTTTCTGTTTTCTGACATAAGCACAAGGATGAGTAGAAGGACTGTGATCATGGTTTGGACTAATTGACCGGAAAGCATATAGTTTTGAAAAAGGGAAAATCTGGAATATAATTTCGATATTAATAGTCAAGAGAAGTTTGGCAGAGGGAAAGGAGAAAACCTAACAACATATGAGTAGAGGAATACTTGAAATATATATTTAAGAGCTGAAAAGAAGGGTGGGGTTGGATGAAAAACTGGGAAAAAGAACTTATGCTATCAGCCAAAAGAAAACTTTAAAGTTACCTGCAAAAGCTGTTTCCAATATATCCCTTTTCTTATTAACACCAAGTCTCAGTGGAGAAGAAACATGAACTTTTTAATTGGGAAAGAGTAAACCAGATAGCCTGATATCATTTGTACAAAGGATGGCTGCAGTTTAATACTGCTACAGGCAACAGTGAGGCTAATGTCTTTAAGCCAGCTGTATCATGAAATGTTTATCTAACTTTCAAGATCCCCACAACTATCATAATTTCTTTTCATGATTTCTCTCTTACCATTCCTTTTCCTTAGACGTCCTGTTGATGTTTCAGGGTTGACTTTCATGTTCTCCCAAGGGAATTAGCTGAAATATCCAATATGGTTTCTGTTTAGAAGCCAAAAATGTTTCAGGTCTTTCAACTTTTTTTTTTTTTTTTTTTGATGGAAGTAGGAATAAATGACATATGGAGGCTGCTTCTTATCACTATTAACAAATTGACTTAAATTGACTTTACTTTCCTGAAATATTCTATATATGAGAGTCAAGTTTTAAATAAAGATTTATCTCTTATAAAAGGATATTTATATGTCATATTCACTATTTGCCAACAGATGTAGACTGTGAACTATAGAACATATTTAAACCATGCTACTAGAGTGATAGGTATTATTTGATTTCTCAAAGTTTGCTTTGCATCTGATTGGCAAAGTTTCAATGTGTTTTGAAAAGCAGAAGCCTAATAAAAAAATGCAAAGAATACTGTTCTTACTTCATTCTTTCTGATGTTTTTGTGGAAGTTATACATAATGCTGGTAAGAAACAATCGAATAGATACCCAAGTGTATGTTGGTGACAAAAAAGGTAAGAAGTTTGCTTTCCTGACCAAACCTTCAGCAGTCAGTAATACACCCAGGGGACAGCTTGATTACATGCAAATTTGATCAGGCTGCTGTTAAAGTTGGATTCAGGACAAACTGAACTGCTTGTTGAGTGAACCACTCAAAATCAAAGAGCAGCTTGTGCATTATGTTATTTTCTCACCATTACCCAATCTCTTTGTTCAAAGATATAGCCTTGTATACACGTATTCAAAAACAAATGAAAAAAAAATCCTGGCAACAAAATTGAAACATCTGAAGTGTTGTTGTCCCTAATTAAAATTTGTAAAAATTGGTTTTATTTCTTTTCTGAAAACTTTGTCCATCATTCTAAACCTTGAAATACAAATTTTTCAGGGCCAATTTGGATGGGGCTTTGGGCAACCTGATCTAGCAGGTGATATCCTTGCCCATGGCAGGGAGATTGTAATTAGATGATCTTTATTGTCCCTTCCAGTCCAAACCATTATGTGATTCTATGGTTCTATGAATCATGAAAAATGTTATAATTTTTACCAGAAATCAACAGGTTTTCTAAACAAAGTGCCTTTGAAATCTCACTGTGTGACTAGATACACAAATCTTTTGAAATATAATGAGTTCCCAAATAGTGAGTCCAAGATTACATGGGACTGAAGCTTGAAAAAGTCAAATTTCTAAACTACCTTTTCTATCTTTTAGGAGATAAATATACATATACATTTTTTTTTCTGTTGAAACTGCAGATAACCACTAAAATTCAATAGCTAAAAGGAATGCAATAATACACTTAGCTTGAAATTCTCTTTTGCAATCAAGAAAATTATTAGTATTCCTGTGTACAGTTCTGGAATAGCTATTATAGCTCTAATAAGCTATCTATTAGATAGCTTTTGAAGCCCAAGGGCTAAATTAATAAATCCTAGATAAATTATTAAATCCCTGTACTTATGATGATGATTTAACCTTATTTCACGTAGTTTTCCAGGACAACTTGGCAGAGAGCTGCTCTGTCCCACTGTCTGGATCTTTGAAATGGCTATGTCTTACTTACTGCATGCTTTAACACTCTTAGGAAATCAATCAGCAAACTGTGAACTAGTTACTGTCACACCATGAAAATTAAATAGAGAAAGAAATCAAGGAAATAGCACATCTTGACCTGAAACCTTTTGATAAAAATGGACTTTCTGGTATTCATGAAATTTATTATTATCTTGTAATGTACTGAGATGTTGTTGGCAAGCCATAGTGCTTAGTTCTCCATTTGGAAGTGCTGAAGATCAAATATTTAACTGTCTCAGTCCGAAAACTAGATTTATATCTGAGGCAAAAATGACTTCTATAGTTTCCTAAGGTCAGATTCATTGCATCCAGGTTTCACTGCTTAAATGTAGCAGTTGGTGCAGTGTGTTGTTACCCTAGGTTTCTTCAAGAGAGAAAAGACAGAAATGCCTGGAAGGGTAATGCAGATCATGAGTTAGCTGCCTCAAGGCTCCTGACTGGATAAAGATCCCAGGAGGACTACACTCCTAAGATGGTTGCCTGAAAACTAAGTAGAATGAACCTGATACTTTTCTATTATTACTTTCAAGTCAGTTCTTCAAAGTTTTTCAGTACAGTTTTAAATAGTTCAAGTCATTTCTCATACATCACATCCCTTGGGATGATGTTTTAAAGTTAGATCTCTTTTTGCTTTTTCAAGATGTGAAAATACCTGTTTGCTAGAAATGCTTTCTTTTGCTATACTCATTCTCTTTGATACAGAAGTTACAGTTACTGTATGTTAGTATTTGGTTTCTTCAGTTGAAATAGGTATAGAGGATCAACTTTTGGGGTTTAGGTAGAGCATCCTAGGGACAATGTCCATGGTGTCAGAATGGTTTGACAACTTTCAGCAACCTGTGGCAAAACTGAGTTGTTCATAAGGAATTATAAATGGAAAAAAGTTTGAAAATTTTAAACTCCATTTCGCTGAGATGCACCTGATGTTATCTGAAAGGCCTAGATTGAAGTTATATATTCCTGTAACTAATTAAAACCATAGATGGGACTTTTGCCATATTTAGCAAACCATAAGTTTTGTTTTTTTTATGCTTGTACATTACAGTTTAGCTAAGTAGGTGAAATGCAGAACAATTAACTTAGGCTACAAGGATACCTGCCAGAAAAAAAAATGCTTCCTGAATAGGTTCTGCAATGACCGTGATGAAATTTTACATTTTTTCCATAACATTTGCCAACAGCCCCAAAGGTGCAGGTCCAGTGTTGCAAGTACTTTGCTCCCCACTTCCTATAGTAGAAAGGAAATGTATCTAAGCAGAGAAGCTGGTTTCTCTGTTGTTCCAGCCAGCAGAAGTGCACTCATACACTGCAGAAAGAGGGCAGAGTCTGTGGTCACTCCACCTCACAAACCCAAGCAGAAAGATGGAAGAACAGTTTTGTGAAACACAGGTGACACATACAGGGGAATCAGGATTAGGCAAACTAGACTCTTTTTTGCACTTTTTATTGTACAATAAAGGAATCCAGTTATGATTCTTTAATTTAGGAGTCATTCTGCTATTAATCATTTAATCTAAGCAGTTACATTGCTTAAAAGCAGCTGAGGAACAATCATTACTTTCTCACCCTTGCTCTAACTTTTACACAGAGCTTAACACACATGAACAAGTGAGGAAAATATTATTCCAGACCTATGTATATTGTGTACACTGTGTTGTTATAAGCTCATTTGTCAAGGTCCTATAACAGACTTGAAAGCTTTGGCCTCTTTCTGGCATCTTTCCATTTCTCAGAGCTATGGCTTGGCCTCCTACAATGTTCAGATACAAAGCCAAATTGTTCAGTGTTCAGGGGTGCTTCCCACCTATCCTTTGGCAGGGTTACATCTTCATTTGGTGCTAAAGATGAGTTATCCTTAGTGATGTTAACAAGCCCATTAGAAACACAAGCACATTTCCATGTTTGGGATTCCAATTGATATGGGCAAAATATGAAGTTATGGTCGGTGGTGAAAAAATATTTGATGATGTCTCAGTATTTGACAGCAAGAGATGAGATTTTATCTAAACAATGTGTATTCCCAAGACAGCAGTGCTCTCTAATTTTTTTCATCATTCTTATTATCAATGCATGTGTTTGCAATATGAAAATGTAGATCTAAGGATGTGTTTATATTGGTTTTATGTAGGAAAATTTTCACTCTTTCATTGAATAATTGGACTTGGTAAAAATTGCAGGGTTTTGTACACACTTTCAAACATATTTTTTGACTTCACATTCTGTAAATTAGATGTAGTTTACATGACAACAGTTAAAAGAAAAGGTAAGTCCTTGGTTGTTTTATGCTGTTTATTTCAAGATAAGTTGAATCAGGTCTTAATATGGTAGACTATGTTAGGCAACCATCTCACAGTGTGGAAGTGAGCACTTTTGCTTCCAGCCTGTCCTGGTTTCCTAACTATAATACAGTGTATGTTCTTAGGATTACAAGAAGCAAGTGCCTTGAATATACCACAGGGAACTTCAAAGTTACACATCAGGATCTTTCCCTTTTAAACATTTAATAAGATTATTTATTTATTTATTTATTTATTTTTGGTTTGGTTTTCCCACCAAGAAATCCACTGTAGCCAGATCTATAAGTGCTTTGCAGAGACAGAAAAGGTGTATGACATACCACTTTCTATTTCTCAGTTCTTAGCTGTTTTCCCCTTCAGCCATACGGAATAGGTTAAAATTATCATGAGAAAAAGTCTGGAAGTAACTTAGCAGAGCTGTTTAATAAAAAGCTTATGCATTTTCTGTTAAAGATCTGAAGAAGACTAGTGTAATCAGTCAATTTTTGTAGATAATCCTCCACATGCGGATGCCAGGGATGTATTTTTTTCTGCATGTCTTCAGTTCATTACATTTGTACCTAACTTATATGAGTAGATTCTAGACATGACATAATTGTATATTTTTTCTATTGGGAACAAAAAGGAAAATCCAATTTTTTTATTTATGAATGATGGGAAGAAAGATATTTGTTTTTAAATTACATTTAATTTCCAAAGCTATTGAACTTCAGAATATAACAAGTATATCTTCTTTTTCAAAAGCTAAAAAATGAATATACCTTCCTATTAACTCCACTTACATTCTCATAGTCAGCTGGTGTATATAAGTAAAAAAAATTAAAAATGAAAATTTCAATCTATTTTCCACACATTTACTACGATTCTCCAAAAATTTAATTACTTTTGAAAAATACCATCTTAGAAAACTAAGCAAAACTGTAGTACAAAATGGGACAACAAAAGTATGTCATCCAAAATTTAAAATTATGTGTTTAAAAAGGTAAACATGCATTAAAGCTAATGACAACGTTTTTTAGGAAGCTTTCCATTTTGTAAACAGACCTTCTTCAGTCTAGTAATTAGTCAGCATGAAAAATTTCAACAGATCCTTTTGGGAGAATAAATAGAAAATTAATCATAGAATCGTAGAATCATTAAGGTTGGAAAAGGCCTTCAAGATCGTCTAGTCCAACCATCCACCTACTACCAATACCACCCACTAAACCATGTCCCTAAACACCTTTCCCTGAACACCCCCAAGGACGGTGATGCCATCCTTTCCCTGGGCAACCCGTTCCATTGCCTGACTGCTCTTTCTGACAAGAGATTTCTCCTAATTTCTAACCTAAACCTCCCCAGGCACAACTTGAGGCCTCTAGTCCTATCACTAGTTACCTGCAAGAAGAGGCCGACCCCCAGCTCCCCACACCTTCCTTTCAGGTAGCTGTAGAGAGCAATAAGGTCTCCCCTGAGCCTCCTCTTCTCCAGACTAAACCACTCCAGTTCCCTCAGCCACTCCTCACAGGACTTGTGCTCCAGGCCCTTCACCGGCTTTGTAGCCCTTCTCTGGACACGCTCCAGAGCCTCGATGTCCTTCTTGTAGTGAGGGGCCCAAAGCTGAACACAGTACTTGAGGTGTGGCCTCACCAGAGCAGATTACAGGGGGATGATCACCTCCCTGGTCCTGCTGGCCACACTATTCCTGACTTGCTGCCCATTGACCTACCCTGTCCAGGTCCCTCTGCAGGGCCTTCCTACCCTCTAGCAGATCGATGCTTCCCCTCAACTTGGTGTAGTTTGCAAACTTACTGAGAGTGCACTCAATTCCCTCATCCAAGTCATCAATAAAGATATTAAAGAGGATGGGCCCCAAAACCAACCCCCGGGGAACACCACTCATGACCAGTCGCCAGCTGGATTTCACTCCATTCACCACCACTCTCTGGGCCCGGCTATCCAGCCAGTTTTTAACCAAGCAAAGCATGTACCTGTCCAAGCCATGAGCTGCCAGAAGTTGGATTAGTTGCTTGTGCCCCAAGCAGAGGGATGCAGAAGGCTCATGGTTTGTTAATGTTTCCAATCCAGAGGGAGTGTACAGAAGGTTATTTCCTCAAATGACAGAGTTGCTATAGTTGTTAAAACCTAATCTCAAACATCAAATGTTGTATCTAAGTACTTCAGTTTCCACAGGTAAAGTCTTTAGTCTCCCCAAACATATTTTGCTCAGCACATATTCTCAGAGCCTGAACTATCAGGATTTTTACTCCTAGCTAAAACACCAACAGGATTCACAAGATAGGCAGGAGAACACTTGCCTTGTTCCCTGGATCCAGTGAAGCATAGCCACACAGCACACTTAGCCCCTTTTTTTCTCTCCCCCCTCCCTGCAGGATGACCAGGGTAAGGAAGAGGAGCTCTGCTTTTCCTCAGGAGCCTTGTAATTGAAGCTCTCCTCTGGGAGACAGGAGACCTGACTTCAAAGTCCTTCACTGCCCCATATTTACCACATTCCAGGAAGGTGCCAAAATTTTCTGGGCTGGAAGCCCTCTAAATCCTTCCTGTGCCATCTTTCACACTTTGCATAAAGTGATTAAATATTCACTGGAGCAGGGCCTGGAGGCAGGTTTTTGGTCTTGTCTTACCTGGGTGCTGCAGAGTCCTGGGTAAGTTCTTCTCTGTCTGTCTCTGTCTCTGTCTCTGTCTCTGTCTCTGTCTCTGTCTCTGTCTCTGTCTCTGTCTCTGTCTCTGTCTCTGTCTCTGTCTCTGTCTCTGTCTCTGTCTTCTGTCTCTGTCTCTGTCTCTGTCTTCTGTCTCTGTCTCTGTCTGTCTCCTCTGTCTCTGTCACTGTCTCTCTCTTGGTCTCAGACTCAGTCTCTGTCTTTTGCTCCAGCTCTTGCTCTCTATTTTCCTTTGTACAAAATTAGGCTATGCAAAATATGTGATCTTTCAGAGGAGAAACTGTAAAATTTCAATACCAAGATACCTTATATCTCCTAGCTAGAATCCTGTTAGACGTGGACTCGAGTCCCCACAAAGAACGGATAGCTTTGGAAAGACACTGGGGGAATCAGTTGTTTCTGTGTTAAAACAAACAACAAAAATCCCTCTAATACAGTGAACTCTGAGGGGTTATAATGATAATAAAAAACCTGGATACTATCATTTTAAAGAAGATATCAGGCATAAAAACAGAGCAAGCCATAACTGGACTGTGGGAAATTGAGTGCAGGCATCCACATGGCTTCAGAATTGTCACTGAAGTTCAGCTGAACTTATTTATACTCATCTGAGAGCTGGCCATGCCAGAGGAATGGCTTCATCCCTGGTCACAAAGCAACAGCACTGATGCTCACTGTTTTTTGGGAAAGCTGACATTCCTCCACACAAAAACAGCTCATGCCTTATTGGGTTTCTTAACTCAGGCTTAGTGCAAAATATTCACTTTTGTATTGAGTCTGGGGCGAGCAGATTCTGGAGCACAGTAGCTGCCATGGTAAAGCTGTCCATGAAATAATAAAGTTTATTTGACCTAAGCTGTCTTTATATTGAGACTGCTTCAGTCTCCACATCCAGGACATGGTTAATCCAGCAACTGTGCAGAATGGGAATTAACATATAAGGTAAATAGATGCAATGGTACAACTGGGAGAAATGGTTACATATGAAGGACAGTGGAGGGGATATTAGCTTTCACCTTTCATAGTCTTGGGTCTGGTGAAGATACTGCATAAAATTCTATATATAACTTTTAAGACTGCTTATTAAAGGTAGAATCCATCCTGTTCAAAAGCTAGATGTCTTGAAACAGAAAAAAAAATTGTGCATGCCTCATTTCAGGAGAGAAAACAGTAGAGACAAAGGAATTGTGATAGTTACTAATTTACGCTGGGAGCCAATGTGAAAAAAGAAAAGGAGTTCTAAGAACTGTCGTTAGCACAGCTCTGTCCATTGATTTGTGCTGTCATTTCATTGCATGCAAAGGTTTTGTCTGATGCCAACAAAAAAGTCTTTTTTCTGTTGTTTTACATATATATGTGTATGTCCCCAAATGCAAGTACAACAAATGCAAGTAACTGTTGATGTTACAACAATGATTTTGTTGTGTAGCAGCAATTTTGCAGTAATTCATGAATTTAAATACCCTAATTCCTCCTCAGTAATTTCCAGCTCAGGATGTGTGTGGTAGAATTCCCAGGTGCGAAGTTCATCTGTGGTTTCCTTAATAAAAATATGAACTGCTACTTATGAAAAGAAATTTCAGGGAACTCCTAGGTTGCAAAGCTGCAGGAGCCCAGATCCTATTAAAAAGCAATAGAAGGTGGGTACCTACATCTCTCAGGGTTTCTACACCCAAGAAATGTAGGCACCCATATTCCAATAATTCATTCCCCTCCACCTCCTGGCAGCACAGACCTCTCCTGAGCATAGTGTGTTGGTCACATATCCCTGCTTGAAAGAACGCTTATTACAGCCAGATAAGGAATATTCCTTTGGCTCTGATTCAGATGGATTTGAAAAGTATGATTTTTCTTGGAAGAAAACTGAATCCCTTAACTGTTTTCTCCTGCCACCACAGCACAACTACTGATTTACAGCAGCATGAGGTCTACTTTTCCATCTACATAATATTTGGGGAAAGCTTAGAGCAACACAACGTGTAAATGAGTATAAGCAGAATGTATTTGCTTTTCCTTCCTGCCTGTCTATACAGAGATGATTTTGACAGTATCTGTTTTGTGTTGAATGCTGCATGTCAGGGGTTCTTTCCACTGATGTTTGTATGGCAGGTGACAGCTCCTATTTGCCTACTGGGAATAAGCTTTACAGTTTGCACCTTCTGGGAGGAAGAAAACCCAGCAAATCCAATCCTTTCTGGAGTAAAGCAGGTACCAGAATTGGTACCATCACCTCCCTGGATATTTACCAGCGGAAGACAGCTTTAAAACCTAGATGAGTTGCCTGAAAAATGATGCCAGTGAGTTGCTGTGTTTGGGTAGCCTAACCTTACCTCTTCCCTAGCTGGCACAAGTCTTTTTTTTTTCCTGTGCTGTTCGGAGGATTTCTCTGCCTTCTGTCCAGTTGTATGTCTGTGCTTCCCAGAAAAAAAAAGATATGGATCAATGTATATCTCTTCATGCCAGTTCTCCGCGTTTAGACTTTCCCCAAGCTTTTTTTACTGTTCATTTCTGTAATTGCATGTGTAACTCCATGGGTGAAAGAGATAAAGGAAATAGCAATAACAACAACAGAAAACAAACAAGCAAACAAACATTAGTGAATTTTAAGGTTAATGATTGTTCAGCTATTCTGTATTTTTCCAAAGCCCTGATACCTGTTTGTACTTGCCCATTTATTTTCCTTTCCATGCCAGTGGTAAGAGATTGAGAATATACTCTACTGGTCAGAACTAACAGCTTTTGAATTTGTACATGTTTTCAGTTTGAAACATTCCTAACTTCCACAGGAGGAGAATTATAAGGCTCTCTTTCAACTTCTTGTAATTTATTGCTTCTTTCATGAAAAAATTAAATGCATTTGCTACAAGCCCAACCTTGCTTTCAGTATAACCCCCAGACCTCTATCAATTGTAACATGAGTTTTTGTGAACATACTTTTCATGCAATGCAGTTTCACGAGTCTTTGGGATAGTGCTTCAGATATTTCACCAGAATTCAGTTTAACCATACAGTTAGTGAATACAACTTGGCCTTCAACATGAATGTTTTTGTTTTCCACAGATACTTGGAAATCTGATGCAGAACCCATTGGTCTCCAGTGTAAGTCCTGCAACAAGCAGTAGCATGCAGTTGCCTAGTATTAACATTAGAGATATATTAAACTCGTTATCTCAACAAACCATATAATTAGAAAAACACATGCCCTTAATTAAGAATATTTTCTATTGAAGAAAATTACTATTACTAGATAGATTATAATCTAGAGAGATTGTATCAGTAGTTAATTTCTCTCACACTTAGCAGTTTTCTACATGGAGTCTCTGTTCCCTCAATATCCAGCTCTTACACTGAATTTTGACTACTACACTGAAAAATACAGACAAAAACCATACACACAGACAAACAAACAAACAAAACACATAAAATCATTATCTATTTTTTGCACTCTTTGTCAGGTTTTTTTGGTTTGGTTTGGTTTGGTTTTTTTCCACAGACAAGCTAAGCCCCGTTAGTTGTCTCATCTTGTCACTCTCAGGCATATTTCTTAAACCTTCAATTATACTTTTGACTTTTTTTCTGAACCCTTTCTAGTTGTTTGAACCCACTTCTTAGAGCAGAGTTATTCTCACAAGACCTAATATCCCCAGAATGGTAAACATGGAAAACGGAGGTAATATAAGCCTCCCACGTACTTCTCTTGATTTTCATTATATTCATTTTTGATAGGTATGAATCAGACAGGGATCAAGATTAGCTACACATCCACATTGACAGCCCTCCATTTACATTTACACAAGTCACCACATCCCAGGAAGCACTCACTTAATCTAAATGTATTGCCTGCATTTTTATTATAATGTGTATATATATATATATATATATATAGTCAATATTAAAGGCCATATTGACTAGTTGTCTTCATTACCTACAGCTCACTCATGATTTGACATGTGAAGATATTTAGGAATTGGCTGTTTTCATTACAGTTGATCAAAATATTGAATGCCAATTTAGTCTGAACCAGGAAAAAACAACAACAGCAACAACAACACCTCTAGAAACACTTCTATTTGATAATTCCCTGTTAACAGAGTGTATCTGGAGACTTAACAGCTAGCAAGGTTCTAATCTCCATATGTCATATGTTGCTTTTAAAATGTTCAATTTTCTTAGAATGCTGTGTGAGAACAAATACCTTACATTGTTTAACTACACTGCATCATTTACCTTTATTAATGGGAATGCATAATCTCATTGAAAGACAGTTTGACATGAGTTGTTTTTATAAACCCATGTTGACTGACTTTAATTAAATTACTTTACCTTAGATTTTGAGTAGTAAAGCCCTATATCAGCTATTCTATTACTTTGCCCTCTGTCAATGTCAAACTGTCAGGCATATAATTACCAGATTGTCCCATTAACCCTGTTAAAATATTGGCAGAGTATTTATGTTTTTCCAGTTGCCTGGAATACTTCAATATGTCAAGACCCATACAAATAAGTTAATGTAAAGACAAAACAAAACAAACAAACAAAAAAAAATAACTAGATAAATAGATAAAGAAATAAACAAATAAAATGGAGATTTCTGTGCCTATCTAAAATTCTGGATCTTTATTCTTACCTACATACTGAATTAATTGCCTAAAATGCCCATCATCTGTAGGTAATCTTGGAATGGAAAGTCTAGTTTATGCTGTCGTTATGCTGTAATTAAGATGTTATTTTTTTTAAAGAAATTTACAATTAACTCTGATAATTCTCACCCAGCCCAAAACGTATAAAACCATTGAATATAATCATAGGATAATTTAAGTTGGAAAGGACCAATTCCAACCATCAAAATCCAAAAGGATCAATTCCAACCATCCGCCATAGCACTACAAGTCCACAGCTAAACCATATCTTTAAGTGCTACATCCTCACATCTCTTAAATACCTCCAGGGATGGGGACTCCACCACTTCCCCGGGCAGCATGTTCCAAAGCCTAACCACCACTACCATGAAGAAATTCTTTCTGATATCCAATCCAAACCTCCCCTGGAGCAATGCCACTGTATCATATTGCATCACTTGTCACCTGAGAAAAGAGATTGACACCCATCTTGCTGAAACCTACTTTTAGATAGCTAGAGAGAGAAAGATCTCCCCTCAGCCTCCTCTTCTCTAGATGAAACAGACCCAGTTCCCTCAGCTGCTCCTTATAACAATTGTTTTCTAGCCCCTTCACCAGCTTTGCTTCTCTTCTCTGCACATGCTTGAGTTAGTATCCTTCATGTAGCAGGGGCCCAAAACTGAACACAGTACTCAATGTGCAGTTTCATCAGTGCAGAGGAACAACCATCCCCCTAGTCCCACTGTCTGCACTATTTCTGATGCAGGCCAGGATGCCATTGGCATTCTTGGCCACTTGAACACACTGTTAATGAATGTTCAGCTGGGTACTTGTTTCTTTTCTGCTGGGCAGATTTCCAGTCTCTCCTCCCCAGGCTTACACTGCTACATGGTGTTGTTAGTCTCCCACCCAACTTGGTGTCATCTGAAAACTTACTGAGGGTGCACATGTTCCATCATTCAGTTCATTGTTAAGATATTAAACAGAACTGATCCCACTATTGAGCCCTGGGGAACACCACTTGTGATCAGCCACCAATCAGATTTAACTCCATTCACAATGACCCTTTGGACCTGGGCACCCAGTCCATTTCTTACCCAGTGAACAGTACCTCCATCCAGGTAATGAACAGACAGTTTCTCCAGGACAAGGCTGTGGGAAACAGTATCAAATGTCTTGTTTAAGTACAAGTAAACAACATACACAGCCTTGCCCTTGTCCACTAAGCATAGAAGGAGATTGGGTCAGTCAGGTAGGACTTGCCTTTCATAAACCTATGCTGGCTGGGTCTGGTCACCTGATTGCCCTGTACATGTTGTGTAATATCACTCAAGCTGATCTGCTTCATGACCTACCCTGGCACCAAGGTCAGAGTGACAGGCCTGTAATTCCCCAGATCCTCCTTCCTGCTTTTCTTGTAAATTGAGGTCACATTCGCCAACCTCCAGTCGACTGATATCTCCCCAGTTAGCCAGGACTGATGGTAAATTATTGAAAGTGGCTTGGCAAGCGTTTCTGACAGCTTCTTCAACACCCTTAAGTGGATCCTGTCCGTCCCCATAGATTTGTGAGTGTCCAAGTGGTGTAATAGGTCACTAACAATTTACCCTTGGATCATAAGGGATTATTTCTTCTCCCTGCTTCCACCCCAGCAGGCTGTGTACCCTGCAAAAAATTGGTCTTACTAATAAAGACTAATAAAGATGCAAAGAAAGTAAGTATTTCAACCTTTTCCTCATTTCTTGTCACTACATTTCCCCCTGCTTCTAGTCAAGGATGGAGTCTCCTTATTCCTCCTTTTCTTGTACATGTACTTATAAAGATATTTTTAATTGTCTTTTACTGTAATGGCCAAGTTAAACTCCAGCTGGGCTTTGACACTTCTAATTTCCTTCCCGTATAACCTCACAACATCTTCATAGTATTTCTGAGCTACCTGCTCCTTCTTCCAAAGGTCATAAACTCTCCCTTCCCACCCCCCCCACCCCCCTTCCCTTCCCCTCTTTCCTGAGTTCCAGAAGAATCATTCTGTTCATCCATTCTGTTCACCTTGTTCCATACTGGCTCATCTTTTGGCACAGAGCAACCTGTGCTCCTGTGCCTTCAAGATTTCATTATGGGGAATGTTCAGCTTTCCTGGACTCCTCTGCACTTTAGAACTGCCTCCCAAGTTTTCTTTTTCTCAGTTTAGAACTGCCTCCCAAGTTTTCTTCTTCTCAGCTATATTGTATTTCCAGCAGACATCTGGGAAGTTTAAGTCTCCCATGATAAGCAACGCTAGCAATCACAACACTTCTAGATCCTTATGGAATATTTCATATGCACTCCCAGCTGAGCTAGTTGCCAGTGCTAGGGAGAAGTTCATCTCACTCCACTAGCTACGTAATATCGATCAGATGAATGGCATCCTGAAACATTTTCTTCATGTCCTTATGTGAAAAGGAGTTCCTCCCTAGTGCACATGCACCCTGCAGATGTCTCAAATTAGTTTGGATATTTCTAGCTTGGGTGCCCAAATCCAACACTGAGTGACTTCTAAGTACTGGACAGTATATGATACTTATCATGTAGAATGCTGAAACCGTTACCAAGAATTTATTTTTCAGAAATCAGTGTACTTGTTTAGGCCTTAAAAGGAATAAATGAAAATGCCGGTCCTTAACTGAGAATTTCCCAAATTAGACCACATGGAGACATCTCTTTCTGTGGCCTGAGCACCCTATTTTTGAGGGGAAAAAGGTGCAGTGCAAACAATCTCAGAAACTTCTGTGCTTACATTTTATGTGGATTTACTCCGTGTATATCTCCATTCTTCCTATTGAGTTTTTGCATCACTTCTTGATGCCTATTCATCTGCAGTATGGAACAAAGCCCAAACTTTGGATTTTAGCTTCATACTTAACAGAATGATCACCAAAAATTGATCACTGTCAGTGAGTTAAGTACTAGTGGGTACCATTACTCTTCATTAGATTTGTCCCATATTCTTCAGAAGCAGAATGGAATCAAACTGATATATTCAATGAGTCCTCTGAGTAAGATTCTTCTTTACTTCTTTTTGTTGTTGTTGTTGTTGTTGTTTGTTTGTTTTTAATGTAAATGAAAACTTTTTAAACACCTCATGAATTTGAAATGTTTTCATTTCCTTAAATGATATTGTGAAAATTAAGGTGTGCAATCACTTGCATCCTTCATGTTTCTTAAATGATGTCAGTCTTTCTTTAAAAGAAACAGGATTGCAAATGATCTCATGTATAAAATCAAAACAATGATTAAATTTTTCAAGCTTCTATTTCATTCAAAAATATTTGTATAGTCCATATTCACAAGCTTACTTTGTTATTTTTTTAAGTTATCTAAAAATCATGTTTGATTGCTAGTATGATTATTTATGTGACAGTCACAATTCTAGCCTCACCTGTGTGCACAGGATTTTTCTTTATAAGCTCTTCAGAACTTTCCCTGGAAAAAAAAAAAAAAAAAAAAAAAAAGGACTTGTCTGTCTTTGTTCATTGAAAGAACTTTTGTTAGTTAACTCTGCAGAGGAAGGAAGTATTTTCTAGTAATTGAGGACCGGATCCAAATCTAGCTAAAATGAAGAGTAGAGCTAGTTCAGGAATTTTGGGTGGAACATTTTCATCAGGAAATTCCAATTCATTAACGCTTTTCAAAGGAACTTTCTGGTTTTGATAAAACTTTCATTAAAAAGTCTTCTTGTATGTAGTGCACAAATTTTGGTCAAAACCAGAAACAGACATTCTTGTCTCCATGTTACCAAAAAGCCAGTGGCTACAGCAAACACCCATTCTTCACAAGACATGGATTTAGATTCTTCCTTCGCAGAAAACAAGGCACTCATTTGACTTTGAGTTTCTCTCATCGTTCCAGAAGATTTAAAGATCCACAGCTAGTTTGTTCATAAATACCCCTCATATGCACTTCCATAAAACCACTTAGGTGCACCTAAAGCTTTTAGCTGAGGTGCATTCAGATCATTGCTAAAAACGTTGAACAGAACTAGTCCCAGAACTGAGCCCTGGGGAACACTGCTAGTGACTGGCTTCCAGCCAGACGTCTCCTCATTCAATATGACCCTTCAAGCTCTGCTGTTCAGCCAGTTCATAATCCAGCATAGCATGAACATGTCCAACTGTTCAACTGTTCAACTCACAATCTGTCCAGAAGGATGCTGTGAGGGACAGTATCAAAGACCTTTACATTCGCTTCCTTCCCTTCATTCACCAAGCTGGCTACCTTATCATAGAAGATCAAATTACTGATGCAGAACTTTCTCTTCATGAACCCATATTGACTATGCCTGACAATAATTTTGTTTTTTAACTGCCTTTCAGTAACCTTGAACACTGGCCTAAGCACTGCATATAGGCTTGGTTCATCTGAAACTATCTCCCTCTTAGTGGACAGCAGAAAAATCAGGAGCCAGAAAAGTGCTGCTCAGTAGAAGGAGGAAAAAAAAAGGGGGGGTGAGGGGGGTGAGAGCTGGGGGTGAGAAGAGCTTCAGCTCTTCATTCATCTGCCAGTCTCCCATCTACTTTGCTTTACTTTGGTTTTATGTTAAGCTCCTTCACTCCACTTTGGTGCTGCACACACTTTTGTTTCATCCTCCTGATGGTTAAGGCTTTCCTGAGCACAGCCCTTGGGGGCTGGGAGAATCTGTTGATTGAGAACTTAATGGTAAGGAAGAATTACAAGGCGCCTTGCCATTATTTTGTAGACTCAACATTGTAACTTCATAACTTTAATGAGACTCTTTGAAGAAAATACAATAAAGAAATATGCATTCCTGTCTCTGTGCTGCTTTGAAGGAACTTCAGAAGAGGTATCTGCAGGAAAGAGAGAAGGTAAGAACTGTATTTTAAAGAAGTAAGGCTTAACTTCTGAACAAAGCCCCAGTGTTTCCAGTAAGCACTAAATTATGCCAAAGTTTGTGTCTGGCCTTTGTTAGTAAATCCCCCTCATCTGAACTTCCATAAAACCAGTCTTAGGTACACCTAAAGCTTTTAGCAGACATTGCCTGCAAAACAAGAGCCTTTGATAGACAGACATATGAAGTGGTGGAGGGCTTGTTTAAACACATCTTCTAAGCCTGCAAGTTTACAGGGTGCAGACTCTTGTCTTGCAGGAGGGGTGAGAGACATGGAGAGGAAGAGTACCACAAAATCTTTAACAGAAATTGGCTTGCTGGGTGATGTCTTTTATTTAGAAATTGAAATCTTTATCACAAAAATCGGAGGAAAATAATCTACCTTTATGTCATAACAAATTCCTTGCCTGTTCTGGCACATTTCAGCATACTCAGACTTGTTTCCTACACTGCATAAGTGCTGCTGTTAACACTTTTGCCCATGCAGTCTGGTCTGCAAGTTCCTTTTCTGTGCTCTTTTCTTCCCACACTTGATGATTCTTTTGCATTTTCTTGCTATGAATGGTTAATCCTCCATTCCTGAATTACTCTCAGTGAACTTCGCTTTGATATTTTCCTAAAATTTTATCCAAAGCTCCCTGCAAAAATGCAAAAATGTAAGTTACCAACATACAGAAAGACCAGAAGACAGGGCACCAGAGGGAATCTTTTATAGGAAGCTTGTTCCTTTTCATGTGATTTTATGAGGAAATTGGAATGACTTGCAAATAGGAATGCACAAAGTTACAGCAGCAGCTCTGGATCTAGACATTATCTAGGGTTGGGTACGGTAGATCATGGATCTATTCATGAATACTAGAAACAGAATGTGAAACAGGTACTAAGGAAGATCCCCATCTTCTGGAGCAAGGTCAAATGTGGTTCTTTGTCACAAGAAATTAAAGATGTTGAAAATATTCCTCTTCACATTGGGAGAACAGTAAGGAATAGTACATTATCCAATAAGTGTTTGGATAATGCCCTCAATAATAAGCTTTAAATTTTGGTTAGGCCTGTTGATTTGGTCAGTCAGTTGGACTAGATAATCTTTGAAAGTCCCTTCCAACTACTCCTGTTCTGCTCTGCTCTGCTCTGCTCTGCTCTGCTCTGCTCTGCTCTGCTCTGCTCTGCTCTGCTCTGCTCTATTCTATTCTATTCTATTCTATTCTATTCTATTCTATTCTATTCTATTCTATTCTATTCTATTCTATTCTATTCTATTCTATTCTATTCTATTCTATTCTATTCTATTCAAGGATTTAAGCCAATTTGCCCCAGCCCGGCACAATGACCCTACTGACCTTTCTGGCAATGAATCCAAAATTAAGACAAAGCTTTGCGTTAAACTGGCCAATTCCCTCTATATGGAAGTTAGAATACAGTTTTCCTATTCATTTACTCAGCTTGAATTCCCTTAAGATGAAGGGCTGGATGTTTTGATTATTACAACATCCTTTCCTTTGGCCTCCAGACTTGCAACTTGCTGTGCTCAGATCTACCCAGAACACTGCATATCATTCCTATGCTTTTACTGTATAACATTTTCCTTTCACCCTGTCACTGACTTTTCCTTCTTCAACAAGTCTAACAGAAGCTGCTTGTCTTCAATTTCAAGGTCTTTTCCAGGTTTCCATATTTCTTTCTCTTTCATTACTTAAATTACTCTGTACTCACCCACTGATTTTCTTCATTACTTGTTTGCTTTCAGACAAGAGCCTTAATGTTTCTTCTAATTTTCCATGAACCTTGCTTTATTTCCAAATTATTTTTTTTACAAACAATTATCTACCACATTAGAACAATTTTGGTACAGCAGCTCATCTGAGACCCTTCACCTTTCACATGACTGAAAGTACAACTATGGTGAGACCATGGTACAGGAAAGCATAACGGGTTCAATCATGTGCATATTAAGGGCTTGCAATGGTCACAAATGCAGTAACGTAGTAGTTGGGCATGCTAGGTGATTAAAATTGTACATTTTCTTCCATGCAACTTTCTTCACATTCCTTACCCAGTAGGAGAAGCTATCATTTTGGTCCAATAATATAGAATATTTTAGCATGATGCTATGTTAAAAAGCAGCTGGGAATGGACTTCCAGAAAAAATCATATGTCCTGCAAAACCTTTATCCACATCTCAAAGTAAACTGGGAAAAAGGTAAACAAAGATGACTGCCAACTGAATGGATGGTTCAGATGGATCAGACAGATCCAGTCTTGGGTTCAGAGATAGCCTCTTTATTTTTTGCCTGTAAAGAACTGTATAGAACAGTGGAATTATAGTCTGTGATGGCAGTGGATTATTATAAAAACAAAAAACATCATCCTATGAAGTCTTCACACAACACGAGCACTTCCTTTCAGCGTTTAACTAATACACTGAATTTGCAAACAGCTAGTGCCAGAGACTTTCAAAGGTAGTAGAAATACTGCCTTGCCCCTTTGCTGCATAAAATTACTGTGTCATGCAAGACCAGCTATCTTATTTTTTTCCTGAAAATTCTCCCTAATAACAACTACACACTTTCATGTTGTCAAATTTTATCCACTTAAGATTTAGATGTGCTGTGCTGTTCATTTATACATTTACAAATAGATGATGAAGGGGGTCAGTCATCTCTTAACAGCAATTGTTCACATTTCAAGATTGGTGGGATAAATCCCTCTAAATATGGCAATGCCTCTCAGCTAATGTTTATACAATATGGACAGGAGGAAGTAGGGTGAAACAGTGTCCTCATGTAGGTTCACCGATGCAACTCAGCCTCTTCATGTGATTTGGCAGCATGAGTGGAGGATCAGGCTCATGTATGAGGCTGTATGATTCTCTTAACTTTGGACAAGATTCATAGAGTGAAATCCTGTCTCCACTAAAGTTAATATGCAACTAATCATTTACTTCAGGAAGCCAAAAAGGAAATCAACACAATAAATTTTGTCATGATATATCACAGTACATCCCTCCAAACAATTCCTAGAAGAGAGTACCATTTGTACAAAAAAAAGATAGCTTTATAAAAACCTGTTCGATATTGTAAGAGGGACAAAAGAACCAAGTTTAAAGGCAGTTAGAGATGTTCTAAATTCAGTTAGCTAAACAAGTCTTAGTTTCCCCATGTTATAATGAAGTTATCAGTTGTTAACCATCATTTAATTTTACACTGTTACCAGATACACATATATCAAAAAAAAAAAAAAAAAAAAAAAAGGACATGTATGCTTGGTACTTTCACATGCTTGTCCAAGTAGATGTAAGGTACAATATATAAATGTTTGAAAGGAGTACAGCAAAGTCAAAATAGTATCTCTGGCTAGACTGCTGAAACTAAAAAATCATGCCAAATCCAACAGAAAACCTAAACCTTAGATTTATCCCACCAAGGAAGAACCATTATGGTAAGAGTAATCATAAGTCCTTGGAATATCAAGTTAATCTGCAAAGAACACACGGAGATGAAATAATGCAATTTCCACTGACTCATAATTAAAAACACTGATGCAGTCACCCTATCCAATCTTTGGGTAACACGAGAGGAGTTCTCTGGCTAAACTATGACATTTTTCTACATTAATTCATTATCACACATACAGATTTTGCTGCAATGATGCACATCAGCTAGTGTTGAATTAGTAGTGCTCACTACACAGCTCATGTACCTGGCATAGGTAACAGGCAGCCTTTCCAAAAAGATAACGTGTCAAAACAAATCTACCATTTAAATTATCTAAAAGGGAAATGTAGTCAGTAGCACTTGGCCTTTCACTTACTAAACCCTTGATATAATCTGAAACACAATAAAACTGTCACACTATTTCTTCTACCCACTTCTGACAGAATATACATTAATTAAAACAAGCAATAAGTAATAGGATGCAGAACTTTCTCAAGTGTATTCATATATTGAATTTCAGAAATGAAAAACCCCCTAGACTCTTGCTCTGCAGTCAAACTTGGGTTTCTAAATCTTAGATTATGATGGGGACATGTAAACTGTTGGCTCATCTCTGCAGTTCAGAAAGGACTAACTGTACACCGAAGTCTGGCACAGGTCTTCATTCCACTTCAATTTTTTTCCAAATCTTGGAGCATCTGTCATCCTTTCTGGCTGGAGCTATGCTGCTGAGCCTTGTCTGCTCTCCGGAAGTGTCTCTTCCATGAACTATTTGATTAAGAGCCACAAACTCTTAATTTTAGTAGAAAAGGTGATTTGCATCATATAGCCATGTCTCCCCAACTGACATTTTTGATCTTTGTAAGAATTAGGGAGGAATTTATAAATAAAATATTAGTTTGAGATAATATATAAAATACATTTTTCATCAACTAAAGCAATGGGATTCAAAGTCTTATGCTTAAAAAACTTAAAAATTTGCATCTCATCTCTTATTTCCCTCTCATGAAAGAAGCTATTGCCTAGCTCATCCACACTCTGATCAGTAGTAATATTTCTACTACAAATGTAGGGTGTTTTTTTGTTTTGTTTTGTTTTGTTTTGTTTTTCCATTTGATTACACAAGCAGGAGGGTTATAGGATCAAGTGTTATTTTCCTGGAGATATTTTATTAGTGCTTACTGCCTTGGAGAGCAAAACTGTGAAATTAAAAAAAAAAAAATTGATTCCTTTACCTTTTTTCTATCTTTTGATATCCCTCAGTGAAAGTGACAGACCTAAATTTAAATCCACTGTTCCTCTTTAGAAAATAGACTGACTGTATGTGCTTAATATTTGACATTATTTATTCATGATACATTCAAGCTGTTTACTATTCGGATTTCATAGAACAAGACTGATATCTAATGGTAGAAGAACTTTTTCTTCTGTAAAACAATGTGGAATATACTTAAGTCTGGAAGTATTAGATCAACTTATATTTTGTTCCATAATTAAAGTGGTTCCATTTGTTTTGTTGATTAAATGCATTGTTCTTGAGAATATGTACCATACTGTTTCATCATACAATGAATTTAATGGTTAGTCATATACAGATCATTGTGAAGTTCAGCCATTCCCAGAGGTGACCCAAGAGACTATATTATATTAAATCCTGGAAAAAGAAAAAAAAAAATCTCACTGGAGTTAATGAGCTCATCACAGAAAAGAAGTGTTTCACTCTCCGCTCCGCTCTGCTCCGCTCCGCCCTTCCCCTCCCCTCCCCTCCCCTCCCCTCCCCTCCCCTCCCCTCCCCTCCCCTCCCCTCCCCTCCCCTCCCCTCCCCTCTCCTCTCCTCTCCTCTCCTCTCCTCTCCTCTCCTCTCCTCTCCTCTCCTCTCCTCTCCTCTCCTCTCCTCTCCTCTCCTCTCCTCTCCTCTCCTCTCCTCTCCTCATTTTCCATAAAAATTAAAATTCAAGAGTGATCTAAAATAAATGTCTGCACACTTAGAGAGTCTAAACTGACACCACCTCTTCCCACACTAGGAAGTGAAAGACCCTTGTGAAAGGCTCTTCTATCCACCTCCCATAGAAGTCCAAATTATTTCACCTTTTTTACATTTATATTTACAACCTCATTATAACATTTATATTTACAACCTTATTTTAAGACAAAGACAATTTTTTCTAGCTGAAATTAAAGCTACTATAGGAGCATTTCCACCATATTTTAAGATCTCTTCTTACCATTTCCATCCAGCTAGGGGTAAACTGCTAAAAAAAATTATTTTTTTCCTAATTCACCATAAAGTATCATGTTTAACTGAGGTTTAGGATGGCTGCTATTTTTAATGTTTCTCCTTTTTTGAGCTTGAACTTTTCTGTCTTTCCTGAGCTTGAACTTGTATGAAAAAGGCAACAAAAGAGGTAAGTAAAGTGAGAAATACATACTCTACACTCTAATCTGTTTGCTTTCCCTACTGTACAATTGCATCCTCCCCTTTTTATTCTTCTTCAATGTTACACTAAGACTAGATCCTAAAAGAGCTTAGATTTTCTCTCAGAATAGAATCCAGATTGCTGCTATAGGTGCCAAGGTTTTCTTTGCAGCAGCAAGAATAAAGAAAAAGATTAACTTTAGAAAAGTAACCCAGTCAGTCCTCTGAGCAAATCTAGTTGGTTGGGAGATCTAGGCAACAGGAAACACATTAGAAATACAAGCTCTATGTTGTCTGAAATGTTATCTCTCTCTGGAGCTTAACTGCATTACTCCTAACTTTTGTGGCTGCATATTTACTAGTAAGCAAAATAAACCACAAACCATTCTGTGATCCTAAGATTAACTGACATATGACATTTCATCTAAATTCTCTTCCCTGCCACAACAGGACAGGCACAACAATACGGTCTGTTTGCCTATGCAAACTCCTGAATCATATGTGGGTATTTCTTGAAAGAGTGTTATTTGGCCCAACTGAAAAATTCAACTGTTCCTGCCACTGATTTGACTGAGTTATTTTATGATAGTACTTGGTCTCATGTCTTGGCTTTGTCACATTCACTAGCATAGACGTAGGTTTTAAGGGTATCTCCAGCCTTCTAAACCTTTTGAGTTGACTCAAAATGAAGAAGGCCTAAACCCCGTTTTTTTCCCTCTCAAATAATTTCTCTAATTGTTGTGCTAGTTTTTAAGGGGAGTGAGACTCTCATATCCACTTCTTTGGTACTTCAGGTCTCTGAATTGTGCTTATTAAATTGTGCGCTGCCTGACTCCCATGTTGTACTTACTTGATAATCTGATGGTCTCTATTTTTTCGTGATGAGACCTGTGTGAATTCCAGCTTGAATCAACCTCATTAGGCCCAGCACCTACTCGAGCATTCTCACCTTCACAGCCTGAAGTAGTTGAACATCTCTCTCCCCTTTTGAACCAACTTTGTCTGGACTGATCAAATTAGGATCCTATACCTTTATCTCTTTGGTTGATTTGACAAATTCTTATCACAGTGCTACTCAGTCCCTGCTGTCTTTCTGACTATTAGTGCTTTGTCACTGAAATCCAAAGAAGGAGATTAAACAAACATTACTTACCATTATTGTTACCATCCCCAAAGCAGTAGTATAAAGTATTTATCAAATATGTATCATTTGATTAGAGTAAGGGAAATGGGAGGAATTACAGGGTGACAAATGGAAATAAAGTAATCCCACAAAAGGCTGGAGAAGGCCACAGCTCACCTGCACCTGCCCCCTTAATCTCTGTCTATAAACCTAAAATCAGAGATTTGGGTGTTACATTACAAGTACAACCTGACCTCCATCTACTACAAGACAACCCAACAACCTACTTAGTGGATGAGGGCAAGGCAGCGGATATTGTTTATTTGGACTTAAGCAAGACATTTGATACCGTTTTCCACAGCCTTCTCCTGGAGAAACTAGCCACCCATGGCAACTACTGTTCTCTGGGTAAGAAACTGTCTGGGAGCCTGGGCCCAAAGTGTCATCGTGAATGGAATTAAATCCTGTTGATGGCTGGTCACAAGTGGTGTTCCCCAGGGCTCAATACTGGGGCCAGTTTTGTTTAATATCTTAATAATGAACTGGATGAGGGGATCACGTGCACTCTCATTAAGTCTGCAGATGACACCACATTGGGTGGGAGTGTTGATCTGCTTGAGGGTAGGAAGACTCAACAGAGCTTTCTTCAAGAATGTAAAAAGAAGAGCAACAAAGCTGGCAAAGGGACTAGAAAACAAGTGTTATGAGGTGCGGCTAAGGGAACTAGGTCTGTTTAGTCTAGAGAAGAGGAGACTGAGGGGAGACCTCATCACTCCTTGTAACTACCTCAAAGGAGGTTTCAGCAAGGAGGGTGTTGGTCTCTTTTTGTAGGTAAGGCTTTTGTCACTATTTCCAATAAGATCCTCATGGAGAAACTGTTGAAGTATGTGCTGGATGAGCAAACAGTGAGGTGGATTGAAAACTGGCTGAACAGCAGGACCCAGAGAGAAGTGACCACTTCTCCATGGGCTAGTTGGAGGCCAGTAACGAGTGGAGTCAACACTTGGCCCACTTGTGTTTAACACAGAATCATAGAATGTTTTGGGTTGGTGGGGACTTTAAAGATCATCTAGTTCCAACCCTCCTGCCATGCGCAGGGACACTTCCTACTAGAGCAGGTTTCTCAAAGTCCCATCCAGCCTGGCCTTGAACACTTCCAGGGATGGGGCATCCGCAGCTTCTCTGGGCAACCTGTTCCAGTGCTTCACCACCCTCAGAGTAAAGAAATTCTTCATAATATCTAATTTACATCTACCCGTTTTCATTTTAAAACAGTTACCCCTTGTCCTATCACTACACTTCCTGACAGAGAGTCCCTCCCCAGCTTTCCACTAGGCCCCCTTTAGGTACTGGAAGGCCACTGTGAGTTCTCCCCAGAGCCTTTTCTTCTCCAGGCTGAACAACTCCAATTCTCTCAGCCTGTCTACACAGGAGAGGTGCTCCAGCCCCTTGATCATCCTCATGGCCCTCCCCTGGACTCATTCTAATATGTCCATGTCCTTCTTGTGCTGGGGGCCCCAGAATGTAACACAGTACTCTAGGTGGTGTCTCACAATGATCTGGATAATGGGGTAGAGTGCATGCTCAGTAAATTTGCAGATGATACGAAACTGGGGCTTGTGGCTCGTTTACCAGAGAGGGTCATGCTGCCATCCAGAGGGACCTCGACAAGCTGGAGAGGTAAGCTGACAAAAATGTCATGAAGTTCAACAAGGAGAAATGCAGAGTCCTGCATCTGGGGGAGGAACAGCTCCAGGCACTGGGGCCTGCTGGGGGCCATCCAACTGCAGAGCAGCTCTGCAGAAAATGACCTGGCAGTCTTGTTAGACACTGAGTCAAACATGAGTCAGCAATGGTATTGGCTGCATTAGGCAAAGTATCGCCAGCAGGTCAAGAGAGATGATCCTTCCTCTGTACTTAGCATTGATGAGGCCACACCTGGAGTGCTGTGTCCAGTTCTGGGCCTCCCAGTACAAGAGACCTGGACATACTGGAAAGAATCCAGGGGAGGGCCACCAAGATGAACAAGGTACTGTAGAACCTCTGCTGTGAGGAGAAGTTGAGGGAGCTGAGACTGTTCAGCCTGGAGAAGAGGAGGCTCAGGGGGGATCTTTTCAAGTGTTTAAATATCTGAAGGCTGTGTGCAGAGGACAGAGCCAGGATCCTTTCAGTGGTGCCCAGTGCCAGGACAATGATTCCATATTAAATTTCTGAAGTTCTTTCAGTATATGAAATCCCCAAAACATAGAAAGATTATTTTATTCCACATAGTTTTCAGAAATGTGATCACCATGAAGTTCACCTGAGTAGAGATTAGAAAACTGGCTCTCATATCAGCATTCAAAATCTTGAAATTTCAGGTACTCCGTATAACATATGGAGAGAATTTCACCAGTGACTACTTAACATAAAACATCTGAGTAGGGAGATAAAACAACTGAAAGGAGATATCATACAAGAGTTCCACAAAATCATGTCTAGCATGGACAGGGCGATGATGGCTTGATTGTTCACTGTCTTCCTGTACAAGAAGGAGGACACATCAAATGAAGGCAGAGATTTAAAAGAACCAAATGGAGATGGTTCTTTGACAGTGAGTAGCAGTTCTGTTAAATGCCTTGTGAAAGGATGTTGTGTGTACAAGAAGCCTACGTGGATTCAATCAAAGATCAGGCAAGTACTTGAAAGAGACATCTGCTGGGGGTTACCAAGCAGACAAACCACACCAGGCTTAGGAAATTCCTCAGGCTGAAAATAATTGGCAAATGGAAAACTATGATGAGGGAAGTGTCCTCTATTTTTGGCTGCCTGCTTCCTCCTCTCTGGGCATCTGCTTACAAACACTGTTTCTTCTGTTTGCCAGCTTAGAAGAGCACCATCCACTGCTGACAAAACCTGAGAGCCTTTCTTCCACAGTCTTCTTCATTCAGAGGGGTGCAGAGGAAATTCATTGGAGGGAGAATCACTCTGCGCAGGTGTTGGGCATGCCACACTGCAGCAGGGAGACCCGGGGTATACCCAGAGTCCTTGATCCCTGCTGTACGTGACAGCACAGAAGTTTAGTTTGAGTACTGGTAGCCAGGGATGTGTTTCTGGGACTGATAGGGATTTGAGTAATTTGAGGACTGCTGCTGTTGGGGAAATCTTATTATGCTGCCTGTAGGTGTAGGGACTTCCAGATCTACCATTATAATGACTTAGAGGTGAGTTTCTGCTTCTTCTTATGGGGAAAGGTACAGAGGGAACAATGTGCACACTAGATCTAGGGAAAATGGCCTCTTGCCATCAGCATACCCCACTCACAGAGCAGCAGGTGGGTGGGACCAGTCCTCATTTGATTGGCCACTGATTTCTTTCTGTCATTTAATTTATTTAATTTACATGCCAGCTTTATAGATTATTTCCATTAGAATGACACCTGCTGTGAAAAAAAATAAATCAAAAAGGAAGTTCTAGACTTAACCACCTGTCAGGCAAAGTATGCTCAACTTTTGTGCACAGCTCCCTGTTCGTAGCAGAGAAAGTGATGTTATAGCCTCCAGTAAACTTGGTACTGAGCTTTTCAAGAACACACCAGAGTAGGATCTCAGGGGAGGGATGTCTCTAGCACGCTCAGCCCAGCCAAGAATTGTCTTCATTAAGAGAAGAACAATAGCTTAGTCATCCCTCTTAAACTTGCTAATGTCTGGACAGTAAGCAAGGATCAGCTTCTATCAGTGGCCTGTGCCAAGATTGGATGAGAATTACCAGTCCATGAAAATGTGCGTATGTGTGTTTGCAGGGTGTGTGTGTGGAGGGGCAGAGAGGGGCCAGCCAGACAGGGCACGTTACAGTTCTGCAATGGTTCTACATAGCATATCCCTAAAACATCTAAACTCCAGGTCCCTCAGATTCCCAAAGTGCACTGCTAGAAATGGGATAAGAGGAGAGGAACCCCCATTTAAACCAGTGCAGAAGTTCCTACAGTTTTAATAGTGCTTGACATAGTGAAATCCAGGTTCCTCATTCCCAGTCCCTTCTCTAAGGCTAGAAATGTATTTGCACTCTGACTCTAGACTGAACAGCTTAGATGAGATAGGCAAAGAAATACCTAATTAGTGCTTCCAGAAAGGTATTTGCATGCAAAGATTGAGTTGTTCAGTGATGTCAAGGATAAAATACTTTCAGGAAGAAGTTTCAATACCTGGAAATTTTAATCTCTTAAATTTAAATGCTTATTTAGCATCTTCAGAAGAAGGTGATGATTGCATGAGAGTTTTAAGGAAACATGAGTTTGACCCAACAGTTTCCATCACAGCAGATGAGAGCATTCAGGGCTCTGTATGACCTTCAGAATGACCTATTCCTCTGTACCACAGGAAATCCCTTAACAAGCTGTTCCAGCAAGGGTCTGGGAGTGACAACGGCAGCCAAAAGGGAGGAGAGCTATAGAAAGGTGAGGCAGGGAGCACACTGCAACAGCCCTGAAGGGTCACTGAACATGAAGTGTGCTTTATGTCACTATGTCAAAATTATCTTCCCTTGGGATGGCTGTGTCCTGGTGTACAGACATTATTATTGCCACAGAGGGGACAGCCTACTCTAAATCCTCAAGTGGGGGAGGTAAAAATAGAATAGATCATACTGTAAGACTTCCTGTCCCAAGGGCAGCTTAGCATATGTCTGGAAAAGAACTTTTAAAATCATTTATTTTCAAAGGTTTGTCCTCATACGTCCAGCGTATTGTAGCTATTTATTTGCCTTGAGAAACAGCTTCCTTAATTTTCCTGTGCATCGTGTTTATATTCACTTTTTAACATAGCAAGTTTCACATGAATGAAGGCCCACTTTCACTAGACCAATGATCTGGTAGGAGAAAACTGTTTCAGTTAATCTGCAGTCTTCAGAGTTGACTCAACTGAAAATAGGCAAATAAAGTAGCAGCCTCAGGCTCTGATGTCATACCAACTCTGATATGCACATACTGCGCCCACTAACTTGGAAATCCAACAGAATTTTCTGGTCTTTTATAAAAGCATAATTCAGAAAACAATATGTGTACCACAGTGTAGATATTTTTGGTTCATGTCTTCATATATTTCATACATCAGCTGTATACCAGCAATCCTGAAACATGTCAAGGAATTTCTCTTATACTGATATAATTACCTAGAATAAAATAAAATTGCATTCATTAGGATGGGGGGGGGGGTTCATTTACAATTTGTGGTGTTAGTGATCTGACTCAGTCCATATGATTTTGCAAATAACTTTGTCATACACACTGAGACTTCCATCCTTCCTTCCTTCCTTCCTTCCTTCCTTCCTTCCTTCCTTCCTTCCTCCCTCCCTCCCTCCCTCCCTCCCTCCCTCCCTCCCTTCCTTCCTTCCTTCCTTCCTTCCTTCCTTCCTTCCTTCCTCATAATTCTTCTTTTCATTACATATACAGTTGTTTTATTAGTTCAAGAGCATAGATAGTAGATGATAATTTAAGAATACTTGTCTGATGAGTAGTTTGAACAAAATTTCTACATAGTCTACTGGGATTACAACATTTAAATTTCCTGTGAGGCTATAGAGTTCAGTTGGAGTAAAACTCATAAAATAGACTATAATTGAAATCATTCTTACTGGCAGACAAACTTTTGAGGTCAACATTTGTAATTGATTAACTGCAAAAATCTTGAGGGCATTATTTATTTTATAGGTTTGTGTATGATACACATAATAGGTGAGTGTTTGTTTGTACCTGTTTAAAAGTTATGAGGACATTTATAGTAGTGATTTTTTTTAAATTAATTTATTTTTTTAGGTTGTAAAACAAACCAAATGGAAGAAAAATAATTGTAGACTATGGTTAAAAAAATAAATTTAAAAAAATATCTAAAAGAATAAGTAACAATTAAGCAATTAGTGATCTATTATTCCCCAACCACAAAGTGGAAAAGGAAAACTAGCATTTCTAGAGGTCATGTAAGTCCAAGGTCTCTACTGGTATAAAAAAGACATAACATTCTGAGAGCACTGTGGAGCTCTGGCTTTTCCGCCAGCAAATAATTTCAGTAAGTCTATCTGCAAAAGCCATCAGCAACAGAACATCATCAGGCAGATTGGAGCAGATTTACTGTCCCTGCAACGCTTGCTAAGAAGCAGAGCTACTGGTGCATACTGACGTGGCCACTCCAGAGCTGTAGCCTTCTGCTCCCAGCAGCAGCCAAATCACAGCAGGTTTTGTATATGTGCATACAGTGTGAAAGTTCAGGGAAAAGGCATTCCCTGTTTTTTTAAGCTCAAGGCCAATAGTAAGGATGGACTTCTTATCACTCTGTGAACAACAATTATATGTGGCTTTAGAGTTTAGGTTAATCTAGCCTGTTTGCGAATTTTGTAACAGTATGAGCTGTGGCTTACACTGATAGTTAATTTTTGGCTGTATTAGCTCCTTGACATTACTAAGCAGAAAGTCATGTGGTGCTCCTGATTGCTCATGCTGTAAAATCATAACAACAATCTACCATGAAGCAGTATCCTCTATATCATAAATTGGCCTGCCCCCATTGAATTTATTTTCACCAAGCAAATTTTATACCTATTGAGAAGTTTTCTCATTGATTTTGCTTAAGAAGGACATAAAACAGACATAAGCTAGTGGAGTTATGTTGTGGTTTAACTCAGCAAGCATCCAGGGTTTAACACGGCCCCTCACTCGCTCACTCTCTCCAGGTGGGATAGGTGAGAGAATCGGAAAGGTAAAAGTGTAAGCACTCATGGGTTGAGATAAGAGTAGTTTACTTGGTAAAGCAAAAGCTGCACACACAAGCAAAGTAAAGCAAGGAATCCATTTGCTACTTCACATCAGCAGGCAGGTATTCAGCCACTTCCAGGAAAGCAGGGCTCATCACACGTAACAGGTTCTTGGGAACACAAGCACCATCACTCCTCATGTTCCTCCCTTCCTTCATTTTTACCCCAGTTTTTACTGCTAAGCATGACACTGTGTAGTGCGGAATCTCTCTTTGGCCAGCCTGGGCCAGCTGTCCTGGCTGTGTCCCCTCCCAGCTCCTTGTACACGCCCAGCCTCCTCACTGTCAGGACAGCACAAAAAGCAGAAAAGTCCTTGGCTCTGTGTGAGCACTGCTATGCAACAGCTAAAACATTGGTGTGTTATCACTACTACCTTTATCAAAAGTCCAGAACGCAACATCATATGAGCCTTTATGAAGAAAGTTAACTCTCTCCCAGCCAAAATCATGACAAGTTACAAAGTCATTTAGACTGACATTTAAATAATGCATTATCAGAAAAAGAAAAATTTGTTCAATTTATTGCTTACTTTCTACTTCATATATATGAGCATCCCTCTGATGATACTTTGATTTTATGCATTTGTGATTAAAGACAGTCTCCTTCCAGACTGTTCATTAATGTTGATTATTATAGTACTGCCACATCAACAACCCTTTATCAGTTTTATAACATCCATGTCCCCCTTTCTGTTTAGTAATCCCATTTATTGTTTGAGATTTTCTCTCTCTCTTTTTTTTTTTTTTAAACTTAGAGTGCCTTTGTGCCTGTTTTGTGATTTGTTTAAAAGGATCTCCTTAGCTACATGTACACTGATGTAAGCTTTTGGATGACCTTTTCAGGCAATCACCTTGGGGATAGAATTCACCACACCTTTTTGCTGAGTGGTGTCCTGCTTTGCAAACACTCTTCACATGTTTTAAACTTGTCATGGGTCAGGTTACACCAGCTAAGAAGCCAGTCTCAGTAATGAATTCTACACCATTAACTGTGAATTAAACAAGTACCATTGTATACACATGACAATCAAATCTTTACTGCTGAAAGAAACAGTACAGCTAAAACACCACTTGGCATTACATTATTAAAAATAAGTTGATCATGATGGTATATCAGTAAGAGATTTTGTGCCATACTGTTTTGTGATAAGATGGAAGAAGGTATTAAAATTCACTCTGGTAAACTGGGGACACACAATCTTCACTTCAGATTAAAGAGCAGATTTTACTTTGGCTGTACCCAAAGTGTGATTTGCACTGAATAACAAATTGTCCCTATTCTGAACATTTTAGTGGGAGAAGGTGGAATACAGGATGTCAACATCTTATAAAAATCCTGAAGCTCACAAAGCTGTATACTGAAGCAAGGCCTGGTTCCAGAGAGAACAGCCACTTGTGAAGAAGTGCACTGAGCTGGCTTTGAATTTGCGCCTGGTTTGGTTGTGCACCCAAGAACATAATGTCACTGAGAAGCTCTAAGGTATCCTTACTGATTTCCAGATGCCCTTCCAGGAGTACAAAAACATGTGTCATGTTTTGGCTACCCCATGGAGTCTCGTATTTTACGAGGTGCCTATGTACGAACTGCTAAACAGAACCTCCAGTCTATACAAGCAATGTGGCATAAGTCTCATTAGCATGTAGGATCAGGAGGAAATACAAATATTACACCTTGCCTGTAATAAATTCAGATTCTAGCTATTTGGACAATAGCACCCTGATTGAAGAACAGACTCTATCCTGAAAATAAGAGTAACATAACCCATCATTATCAACAGCTCCTCCATACTTTATCTTTGCTATATAGATGTGAAACAGAGAGTTCTGAAGTTGAATGTTGAAAGCTGTACTGGCAAAGCTCTTAGACTCAGAATTTGACAGATCTTTTGTTTTTAAAGCCTGTTTGCAAAATCCAAGGGTTCTTTAAAAGGTTTGTTTTCCCCTCAAGGAGTCTAAGCTGTTGGTGCCAACAAGCCAGCTGTCAAGTCCCAGTATTATATGTGTGTTTAGAGGGGAGATGGATTAATGGAAAAAGTCTTAAGAAAGCATTTTAGTGTTGAGCTTTCCAAATGGTTTGTATTAATAATAAATGGGTGGGGAGAAATCATTTGAAATGATTGACATCTGGATCTGGCTTCTAAAATCTCAGTGTTAACTGGATTAATTCTAAGGCATGCCACACAGCTCTGGTTTTGTGGTAAAGAAGATTGTTAATTCTTATAGACTCCAGAATGGGTAATGAATTGACCGTATGCCATTATCAATCTTTAAAAGTATCAAAAATAACAATAAAACCATTTAAACATCCAGAGAAATACATAGCATCCATTTATATGGATCTCATTAACCCAACATAAAAAGGGCAGATAGAATTTTGAATGTTAATGATTTATTGGAGAATAGGGAATTTAAATGAGATGGATTAAAAGGACAAGCGATCTAGAACATCTGTTAATTTACCAGTCTTAAAATAAACTTATGCTAACACTTGCATGTGCAGTCAAATCTGCCAAATGTCAGTAATGTATTAAGTAGAGTTTAAGATTTTAGATAATTCATTTACAAGAAATGGATATATATATATATATTTTTTTTTTTTTCCCAAAAGGGCATTTGATTGAAGGATCAGACAACCTATTAGTCTAATATGCCAGGTTCTTACTCAGTGGGATCTTAAAATTAGGCTGGCTAAAACTGGATCATTATTTGTCTAGTTATAATAATTTGTTCATTTTTTCTATAATAAAGCTATTTTGGTATTCAACCACCAAAGAATTGTCCACTATATAACCTCCTCTGTGAGCCAGAACATTAAGACTTTGCTGCACCAAAGACTTTGCTGCACTTTGCAGCCACTGAAGCCCTGTGATATTTGACCAGCAACTTCCAAAAGACTGCCTCTCATCTGTCCCTGGGGAGGAATAACCCCAACTAACTGGAAAGCAGCTTTGCAGATAAAGGGCTTGGAGGTCCTGGTAGACACCAAGTCAGCCATAAGCCAGCAATGTGCTCTTGTGGCAAAGAAGGATAACAGTATCGTGGGCTGCATTAGGCAAAAATCAACACTGCCAGCAAGTCAAGGGTGGTGATCCTTCCCCTCCACTTAGCATGGGTGAAATGCAGCTGGGTGCCGGGTCCAGTCCTGGGTTCCCCAGCGCAAACAGACATGGACATACTGGAGCCAGTCTAGTGGAGGGCCACAAAGATGATTAAGGGACTGGAGAAACTGTTATATGAGGAGAGGCTGAGGGACATGGCATTGCTCAGCCTGAAGAAGAGAAAGCTCAGAGGAATCTTTTCAGTGCATATAAATATCTTCTGGGGGAGAGAGGATGTGAAAAAAAAGAGACACACAGGCTTCCCAGTGGTGTCCAAATAACAGATAAGAGGTGATGAACACAAACTACAATGCAGGAAAATGCATGTAAAAGAAGAAAAAAATGTTTTTCTGTGAACATGGTCTAACACTGGTATACTCTGCCCAGAGAGACTGTGGAGGCTCCATCCTTGGAGATATTCAGATCTCAACTGGACACAGCCCCAGAGCCCTGAGCAACCTGCTTTGAGCAACGGCTTGAGCAAGATGATCTCCAGGGGTCCTTTCTCACCTCAGCTATTCATTCATTCTGTGATTTTTTATTTTTTATTTTTAATTTTTTTTGTTTCCCTAACAACAGATACATGTGATCCTTTAAAGGCTGGAAGGGAAAAACATTCTTCTTTATGATTCCAATATGACAGCAAAATGTTTTTCCAGTGAGAAATATGATTCATCAGTTTCTACAGGAATGACAGATTAAAAAATATATATATATGCCTGCAGACATAGTTAGGCAGCCAAGTACCAGCTACACTTTAAAAGATGTTGGTTTTGAGTCCCTGAAGTGCTACGAAAATCAGACTGGTATTACTATCATATCCAGGAATCCCAAGTCTATCGGGTGGTTCCTTTTTAATTATTGTGCATTTTTACATACATTACATCTCCCTTCTTCTGTCCTGTTTCACTGTTAGCCTAAGCCTCATGCAATCATTTGCATCACTGAAGTGCTATTTTTATTTTTTTTTCATTATTCAGGCAAAAGGAAAAGGCATATAAATGAATCAGAATTTGAAGGCGGAAAGGAGAAAAAAAGAGTGAATTATTCTAGAGAAGGAGTTAGCACTTCAAAGTGGAATTTGGACTCTGAAAACATGCTTGATAACTAGGACAAAGTGACATAAATGATACTGTGTCTTACTTCCAAGGTGTCTTCTTTTTATTGCTATATCTTTTAAATGCATTCTCTGATTTTTGTTTGTCTGTTGGAGTTGTTCATTAATTGTGGTGTATAAAAATGGACATTTCTTCCTTTTAGTTTTTTGAGGAGATGAGCCATCAGTGTTAGGATCTCAGCCAAATTCCATTCTTGTCACCACTTTCTTTTAAGATGTGACTATCGAAAAGATATCAGTCAGTGTTTATGCCATAACTTAAGGGTTAGAGCACTGTCTGCAGAATTTGCAAAGCCGTGTTTCATTTCCTGTTCAGTCTGAAAGGGTCCAAATTCAAAAATTCTCCATCTTACGGAATTCCTTAACTCTGGGGCTGAGCTGGGAACAGACAGGCACTCCTGTATCCTTTTTTTTAGAACTATGCTATTAAGCAAAGGAATGAAAGATTTATGAGATTAGCAAGGAAAACACTGAGAGCTACCCAAGAAGTTTAGTCTTTCAGCTGAAAATGAAGAATTTTGTTTTGTTTCCTGCTTTTGTCCCTGCTTAAGTATTTTACATTAAGCAGTTGTTAAATGGAATACAGAAATCAGAGCCCAAAGCACTGTGACATCTTGCATTCAGCAGGGATGGATCCTTGTGATGACACCTGCACAAGAGTTAGCTTGCTTCCTTAGCAAGTAAGAAACCTTGCTTCCAGATCTACTTTAGTATTAGGGATTCAAAATTATTTTCCAAAAGAGAATCTTACCCACAAACACAGATTAGCTATTTTGGAAGAGGTTAACCATTGCTTTCCAGTTGGCCCAGTGCACAATTTGCAGGCCAAAGACAAGCACAAGCAAAATGAAGCATATTTGTTTTACAGCAAATTCTGGTGTGGTGAAGACCTAGTTTCTAAACTGTTCTCTGCTGCTTCTCTTCTTCTTCCTTTTTTTTTTTCTTTTTTTTTTTTCCCTGTTTCAATGACTGTTTAATGTAAATTGCATAAACAGCTAACAGCAGGAAATTGAATTCAGATGTAAGTTGTAATACTCCGAGGTGAAAGCAAATGTGAAACCATAAGGTCCTCCCTTTTGTTTGAAAGGCATCTGACTGCTCAGCTGCTATGCGAAAGCTGGCATAATGCTGGTATGGCACAATATAAAAGAAGTGTGGGCTTGACCTTTTTTCCTTTTTTCCAAATAACATTTTCGTGGAGCTGGGATTGCAAGTGAATATAAGCACGTCTGTCCTAGCTCTGACTCAGACCATAGACTGGATGGTGGGGGAGCAGCACTCGGGTTCACACTTGCGACTGATGGTTATGACAGGCTAGTCCTGGGCAACATTTCTCTTATTGTGTAGGCATTCGATTGCTCTAACAAGACACCTCATTCTCCCATGCTCTGTATACACAAAGTTGGTACCTAATTTGAGGCACTGTGATCTAGCTCCTGGGGACAGATGCACAGAAGTCAGGCAATGTGGTGCCTAAGTTAGAAGTTTCTAATCCTTTCACCAGTCCACGCTCCATATTCTGCATCTGTTTTCTCTCCTGGAGGATGACTAATCATATACTTATCTGTATATTTTGAATATATTTGCACAGTTCTTTGAAGAATTCTTAATGGTGACTTACAACAAAAACATTTTTAATCCCAATGCAAATATTTTAGTCTTTGTTAAAATTAATAATATTCATTTATATGGGTATAATTCATTTTGCATTAAATAATACAGCTACAGCAAGAGCTTTAGCTGTAATACATCTTAAAAGGTAAAGATCAAAAAAAAGAATTTTATGTGCTTTGCCATTAGGAAATCACTGGTTCTTTTTCCAGGTTGAGGCAGGCATCTCAAGAGGGGAAAAATATTTCCAGAATGACAGTAAATTAGTTCAACAGTAAACATGCAGTAACGAATTTCTACATTATAAGGACATGATTCTTCTGTTGCAGAAATTGGCCAAGGTAGTTTGGAAAACTCTTTGGATGCAGTCAGAATATGTCCCAAATAACACTGGAATCTAATAGAGACAGGCTTTTTAAGCCTTTTTGTTTGTTTATTTCTCTTTGTGTGTGAAGTAGAAAAGGAGCTAAAAGGAAATCAGTGTGCAGCAGAAGTGAGGATGCTTTAAAATTATACCTCCCCAGGACCCCAGCTTTGGATTCTCATGGTCACCAGATGGTTAGATGCTCGTCTGGTTAAAAATAGTCCATCCAAGGCATATTGATGGATCATGCACAGTGACTAAACTGTGCAAAAGTTAGTGGAGGTAAAGCAAAGATCCAGTCATATACTCAGCTGGTTTAAATCTGTATAGACCCACTGATGTCAGCAGACTTTTGCCAACTTACACAAGCTAAGAATTGGGTCTTGTACGTTAGCATTTCATCCAAGCCCAGCTTGGACTCATTGCAGCTAAGCCATGGGATGGAGAAGACGTTTCTAAAAAGCCACTGTATTCCCTTTATCATGGACTATCTCAGTGCCAAAGTGGCTCCTTGCCTAATTTAGGAGCAGCCCTGTCTGGGGTACCTCCGCTGGCTGCTGCAGTGCTGCAGCTTTGAAGTCAGCAACACAGGAAGAGCCTCACAGGAAAGAAGCCGCGTGAGGAGGTGGAAGAGGTGAAGGGAAGAACAGCCAGGTAGTTACAGAATGAAAGCTGAACGCTATTGTGAGCTTTGCCACAAGGTTTCCTGTAAACAGCAAACAAAGATTATTGGCTTCAAATTAATAACCCATATTTTTCCGAGTCTCAGTGTTTGCCTTTCCATCTGAGTCACTACAGGGATTACTTTTAAAGTCGTTCATTCATTCTGCCAGTCCACTGCCTCTGTAAAAGCAGGAGAACAACTCTGCTATTTATTGCAGTGTCTTTTTGGATTTCCAAGCTGTATCACTTTAAAAATATATATATATATATTATTATTTTTATTCTTGAGTAAAACAAAGCAAAACTAAACTAAACTAAATTAAACAAGCCCTTTATTCTTTCAATGGTGGCTGATGTCTGTATTTGCAGGATTTATTATTATTATTATTATTATTATTATTTGTGATCACCGTAGGTACACTGTTTTTTTGAGTTTTATTTCAAAAAGTTGAATACAATTTAACTTGAGAGGGACTCTTCAATTACTCCTATATGCAATTTCATGACATTTTTTCACATTCTTGGGGGGTTTGTGGTTATTCTGTCAAATTTTATACTAATTATTATCTTTATCTTTAATTCTGTCATTTTATCATCAGAAACGTTCTTCTTCGTGATGGTTTTAATTGACCAAAAATTTTCATCTACCTGTTATCCAGAAGTATTTCATAGTAAAGGTATTATCTTCAACAGATAGACAGAAACAATGCTGAGAGATGGAAAAGAACTGCAGGATTTGTAACAAGAACTACTGCAGTCTGACCCTTTTCTATTATGTTTACTGGCAGCAGTGCAATATTCAGCTCTAACACACATTCACTGTAAAATTGGTGGGAGCGATTTCAGTGGAGACAAGAATGAGGACATGCATCGATGCAGTGTGTTTGACATATGCACAGCTCATTGCAGCAACTATGGCAGAACACACTCACATGATCTCTCACCAGGCTGTCTTTAAGAATGGCCAACTATTCACTCCATGTGGAAGAATACAGTTGTATTGACAGAGGATATGCATGATATCTTGGCTGAAAATTTAGTCTTCAGGCTGGTATAAACAGGATACTTTGCTTCAAAACCATTCCCAGTTTTTTAATGCTTCTGATTGTTCTGGAGAAAAGAGACAAGAGACAGAAGATGAAAATTAAATCAAATATCTCCAGACTTTGTATTTTGACTCTGTCAACCTATTCCAAAGTTATTGACAATGTGAAGAAGAGTATTTAGACTTCTATACAGGAATGTTTGTCTTGTGTGAAACTTATGGCACTATTTTTGATCGACCCAAACTTTTCTAACCTAAAGAATATACCACCTTTTTCAAAAGGAATTGCAATAGAAAGAGGAAAAACTCCTCTATGTTTACTTATCAGTTTGCATATAGTATTCTGATATTTCAAGAACTAAATCTTGCTTTCCATTCAGTGTGCCCCCTTGAAGTCAGTGGTGTTTGCACTGGCTAATTATTAACAGAATGTAGCTATGAATTTATCTTCACAATTATGTTCTGAAATCATGCATTTAGAGAAGAAAGGGACACCAAGGATACATAAAAATAAAATGCTTGCACATCCACTTTTCTTCCAATGGCTACATATTATACATTGAAATATGCTTGAACTGTTGTAATGTTTTGATCTGAGATGATTTACAGTGATAGTTTGTATGAGGAGAGAAGGTAGAAGGAAAGACATGCCAAACATATGCAGAAATAAAAATATTTCTAATCTGGAGCTTCCTTAGTTTTTTAACATCAGTCCTAGAAAAATATGTATTTTGGCTAGCAGGCTTTGCTTAAACCTGCTTTGAGGGCAACCTTCAGTATGATTAGAAGCAGCCAAACACAAGCTGCTATAATGCTACTGATTACACTGGTTTACATGTCTGTTGAATCTGGCCCATGATAACTACATCATCGTGTAATTAATGCTAGCATAAATTAAGCAATAAAGTCACCAAACGGAATTGCAAGTTAAGCCAGAGGAAGAAACGTAAAAGAGACTAACACTGGGTTGAAAGATTTAAATTAGCAACTGTTGCCCACTTTTAACAACTGGAAATGAAATGTATTTTTCACTTTGAAACATAGTGGATTTTTTCACTTCATCTCATATACCTTTAACATATATAAAAGCCTTGCTAAGAGTTTAGATCTGCTATGCATTTAACAGCACACAAGTCTAATACCTTTGTGAATCAATAGTGTAAAAAAGATTATTTTTTTAGTTGACAATGTATTTATACATTTACGTGTGTGCATATGAGACTGATCAAACAAATGTTACTTTGAAAATGCTGTATTCTGTAGTCTGTTTCATAATAGATGCACATTTGCAAATAACCTCATACTTCACCTGTGTGAATTTCTCCTTTAAGGAATGTGCACTTACTGGAGGGGAAAAATTGAATTTGCTCTGAAAGTGACTGTGTACTTGTTGTAATACTTTTCTAAAAAATGTACTGTCAGGGAGAAATGCAAACATTTAGGGAAAATGGGTGTACTGCTTTGCATGCCTCAGGACATACCCTATTATCAGGCATCCAGGTGTGTTTTACTGTGTAGTGTTGAACAAGAGCTACTGTGTAGGTCAATAAACGTTTCATATCATATCAGAGATCAAACCTTGTCCCCAACTGTTAAGCTGTGTTTTCACTAACACCTCATTGTCCACTCTATCTGACTGTTTTGAGTTTTAGTGGTGATATATTTTTCCAAAAGTCCAGATGGAATTTATTATGATTTGGACTATTATAGCATTATGAAAATATGACCTTTTCTGTCTAAAGATTATCCTGCTTTTTTAACTCTTCTTTGCACAATGAATCCTGTATTTCTGCTGACTCTTAAATTAAAGCTACCATCTCAAAAGAAACCCCAGATTGTATATACACAATAACATAACAAAGGCTTGCAGAATCTAATTTTGAGATCTAATTTTGGAACCAAGCACAGTGCCTCTGCAACTTCAATAAAGCTGTTTGGTTACTTATTTTTTTAGGTTGCAACAATTAAAAATGCACCATCTGACACTGAAGTGATAAGTTTGTTGATTTGGTAGCATGAAAATAGGAACACAAGTTTTCTTGATGTGTCTACTCTTTCTATCTGCTGGAGACGTAGAAATACAATCTAAGTGATTTATAAAGATGGTCGTGTTCTACATACTGTTTCTTCACTTGTTAAGGAGTTTCCTGCCAACGGTTAACTAAAGAGTAGATGACATGCAAATGCAAATTCAGTGAATTAGCACTGGAACTATCAGCTTTCCTTGGGCAAGAATTAGGACAAATTATTAAAGTGATAAACGATCCCTCTGTGTTTTCCATAATCCCAAAATGAACAACAAAGTATTCAAACAGTTGGTGTTCTGAGCAGACAAGAAACTTTAACTGTTCCAGAGAAATAAAATTATGTCATACTTGCAGTTCAAAAAATCTAAGGCTTGAAGGTATTTAGTATAAGTGAAGGAGAATTAGTCAGATCCTTAGCTACTGTGAATCAGTGCTATTGCACAGTGTTGCCTAGATTAGCCAATTAACGACAAGTGGTATTATACTCAAGAGGCTCTTAATCATATGTGATTAAGAAACAGAGAGTTTTACCATTAAGATCTGTCTTCATCTCACATAAATTTGATGTAGAAGTCCGTATCTGATCACACTAGCTGAGAAGTAGCTCTCTTAAAATAAGATAAGCAACTGCTTTTCAGTGCCTGTCTCACTGCTTTGATTATCCAAAGTGTCTGTGCACCTAACAGACTTTATACATTTATCTTTTAAATCATTTTAACACAGTGATATAAACTCTCTTATATCTATCAGTGATTTATGAAATAGACTGATGACCTAAATTCAATGTCTATGAAAAGATGTCAAAACTAAACTAAAATAAAAGAAAAAAAAAAAGAAAAAGAAAAAAAAAAAGAAAAAAGAAAAAACGGCATGAGTGGGCACCACCAAAAGTAGCCCCCTCTTTTTTTTTTTTTTCTTTTTTTTTTTTTAACTAGGAAAGCAGTCACTGTAAGTATTTTGAAAAGTACAATTCCCAAGGTTTGAGAGACTTTTCTTCTGATTTTGGTTTTGATCTGTTTCCTAATCAATTGGTTGTAAATGGACTTGGTTTTGAATAACAGATTTGGTAGGTTTTGGTAGTAACTGGAAGTCAAGAGAAGGGAGAAAAGGAAGAAAGCTAATTAAGGTCTTTTCAATTCATCCATGGTCCCCAAGACGTTTCATTGCAGGTAAGGGACAATAGAAATATTATATTGATCTTTTGCTATTGTTGGTTGAAGTGGAAGGTGTATTTTTATTTTCATTTAAAATGTTTTCTATAATTAAGCTATTTTTAAAGTAGTTTCCTAATTTTCTTCTATTTTGAAGCAAATATTTAATTACCCTGGATTGGCATTATTCTATTGAGACAACTTTGTTAAGAAATATTCTGATATTTTAAAAATCGTCCATATTTTCCCCAATTCCTATTTTCTTTTCCACTTTCTATCCCCCACCCCCACCCATCCCTTTTACAACAAATCTATAATTTTGAACTCCCCAGAAGATTCACATTTAGTGTTATTTTGCTATTTGATTAAAAAAAAAAAATTATGTTTAACTATAACCCTGGAGAGCAGTACAGAAAAATCAGAGTAACTGATAGATGAGCTCTATTTTGCCTGAGAGAACTCTGGCATGGTTACAGGAAGGGAACTAGATGATCTAGAGTTTGTTTTGGGGTCTCTACTACATTGCTGTCCATCATATAAGCCTGTTTTATGGGATTTATGTACGTGTGCATTGCAAGCACATTTCTAAAGGAGATGATTATTTTGATTCCCCATCCCACCCACCCCTCAAGTTACTTGGAACAACATGACAGTTAAAGGAGTGTTTGCAAATTGTTTTATAAAGTGTATTTACTGTTGCAATCCTGCTCCCTCTGGAAAATATATATTTAGTCCATTTTTGTCATTGGGTCTTGTTTAAAACCTGATAACCAGATTATTTGTCAAATTGGAACATTTCCAAGACAGCCGTTTCAAGTTTCTTGGTAAACAGAGTCTGTACATTGTATATATTTGTGAAATGTACATTATTTACTTTATAAAGTCTTCTGATCTTCCATAAATCCTGGCTCACAGAGTACATTTTAATGCACCATGTCCCACTTCTTAGCAGCTGGCCTATTCATCTCTTTAATACCACACATGTGGCCACATGAAAAAGGTTCGAGGGATGTCTTTCAAGTGTAGCCATCATTAGACATCAGATGGACCTGCTTTTCAAAGTGAGAAAAACAAAACGTCTTATTTTCTCTCTGAAAGAAAGTAAGTGTTTTTAGTGAAATTAAGAGCCTATACTGATGTGAACACATGCTGGACAGTCATTACTGAGTGACATTTCTTCAATAACCAAAAACAAAATCGTGAAATCCTATTCTTATCTATCTATCTATTTATTTATTTATTTTTAAATTATGCTTCTTGGCTGATATGCTGTAAAGAGAAATGATACTGTATTTGTGTCACAGTTGGTGCTAATTTAATGCCATACATATGACAGTAGTTGCAAACAAACCAAGTTAGCTCTGCCTATCTTAAGCCCAGGGCAGAACAGACAGATTGCAATCCAGTTTGTTACTGAAAACAGTCTAGCCACATGCTTGTGGTACTAGCCTGAGCTAGAAAGCCCTGAACATAAAGATCTGCATACTACCTTCATTGAGTGTAGACATTCTTATGATAGAGTCCTGTTCTGCAGTACTTGTCTCTGCAGATACTTGTCTCTCCACTTTACTTTGGAAATGTTTATCCACACCAGCTTTAAAGAACAATAATAAAATAGTTCTTTTTCCACCCTTGAAGCTAGACATCTTGGTGTAGCTTGATAGGGTCTCAGAGGAACATTTGTACATGGACCAGAAACTGAAGCCAGAACTCCCATACAAACCTTAACCCTTATCTCAATATGAGATTCAAAATCTCCCTGAGGTCAAAGTATTTTTCCTCAAACGAACTGGTTAAAAATTGCATTGTCCACTCTGCAATGTCAATTTGCCTCAAAAACACAGCATCCTTTAAATAAGGCACCTCTTTTTTTCTGGAAGAGCACCACCACATTTTAAGCTTCTGATACAAAACACCTCAGAATTGGCACAAATTCAATATCTGCACTTAGATCCATATCCAAGTGTTGTACTGTTCCTCAATGAGCTAAGCCAAGGGGACCCCTCTCCTAACATCTGTGGATATTGGGGTATTTGAAATCCAACTCCAAATTCCATCTTAAGCCATGCTCTAATGTAAACAAAGTTAATGGCTTGTCAGCATGGGGCTATAAAGCAATGTGGGTACTGTCATAATATTGATGTAAGGAAACTTTAAATATATAGCCATTTTTCTGAATATAACAGTGAGTTTTGCTCTTAGGAAAAGTCATTAAATCAGTATGTTCAGGTTATGTAGCAGCCAGAAAAAATATACAATTGTGGCAGCCAAGAAATTACATGGAAAAAAAAAAAGTTATGCCTTGACCCACTGACTTTATTCAGTGCCAAGCAGCAACTGCCATTTTGTGTTGCACCATTTGGGTTGTATAACCATGTGCTATAGCTAATGTGCAACCATGCTTGTAAGGAAACAAGGAGAAAGACGTGCTTGACCTGCAACACTCAGGGGACTACTGGAAGAGGAGGCAGGCAGAGAGTTTACTTTATTTGAACAGGAGGATTGAAGAAATCAGAAAAAGAGATACTGTACTGGGATATGTCATCTGTTCTGGCTTCTACAAGTAAGGAGTTGTTCTCAGCAGGATATCATTCACTATTGAATCAAGATCAGTTTTAAAGACTCAGGTAGAATTTCTTAGGTGATATATTATAGACTCATAGTATAGTTAATGTTGTTCGTGTAAAATCTCTGCAAATTGATATAGGCTTTCCTAAGGATTATCTTCTAAATACAATGTAAAATAATTTCTTTTGTGCAGTCTTAATGATTTCCAACTGCTGGAAAATAAGCTTAATTTACTTTACAGTGATCTGTACAAGCTGTACATATTTAAGTATTTTAGCCCATCTCTGTAATCAATCATTTTAGCTCCTGAGTTAATTTATACGTTATTTGATTTTCTCCAAATTTATCAACTTGTAATACTGAAGTGCCAAAAGAATGCATTGCATATTTAATAATTCTTATGTATCTTTATTTTATATTTTTAATCTATGGGAATCACTACCACATATATTTTTAGTGAAAACCTGTAACCAAATAACTTTTTCATACAAGGTATCAGCTATTTAGTCAGTGTAAAATGACAATGTACTTGGGCACATAATCATTTTGTTGAGTTTTCATGAGGTATTATTCTCTGAGTCCTTGTTCAATCTGTACCAGTATTCTGATTTATACCACTAAATGATTTGGGAACACATTTCTGTGTTCCATTAAATGCAAAGATACACATGATGGACTGAGTTCGGATGAAGATTTGTACTCATTTTGGAGCTAAGGAGAGATAAAGCATTAATACTTTCCCAGACTTTAGCAATGATCTGGTTTTGGGTAAGGGCCCATATCTGATTATGTGTAAATATTTTGACATGCATGGTATTCTATTATATAAGATGGGTAGATCATAAGAACCTCATTTGTGCTGTTAGTCTGCACAATGGAAACAAATGACATGTTTCACCCATATTGAAGAAATTCATGATGAATAGTTCACAACATGAATCACATTAATATATAACATATACACAGAAAATTCTGGACATCTACATGCTCACTATGATACTGGAGGATCCAGACATTTTTAAAGTCAATAAAATTAAGAATTTTCAGATGTGTCTTAGGGATAGGTACTAAGTACATGAGAGAGAAGTTTTAACCCAAATTTCCAACTTAATTGCTAAGACTAGTTTTCAGATTTCTAGGCTGATGTGAGCAAACAGTGGTAATGTATTACTATGGTAGAAAGTTACATTTTAAATGAATTTGAAAGGATTGGTGATAAAGGTGAGACAGCTTCTCTCCACCTCACAAATTTGATGTTGGACAGTCTGTGCTGATTCCCATTCTGAACTGGGATTCTCTGAGGCCTCTGAACTTGTTCAGTGTTTCCAGCTGTGACTACATTTAGATGCTTACCTATCATATCTGCCTTATCTGAGGTTAGTTTAAGCAGGAAGAGTTATGAAGATTATCTCGGAGATTACTGAAAAGCAGTTGAAGAAAAAAACTATTAACAGGCATAGTTAACATGAGCTCATGAAGGGAAGCCCTGCCTTAATAAACTGATCTCCTTCTACAATAAGGTTACCTGCTTGGTGGATGAAGAGAAGGCAGCGGACAGAATCTTTCCGATTTTAGGAAGGTCTTTGATACTGTCCCTCACAGCATCCTTCTGGACAAGTTGTCCAACAGTGAGTTAATCAGGTTTACACTATGCTGCCAGGTGATGAACTGTCTGAATGACAGAACTCAAAGGGTAGTACTGAATGGGGGTAAGTGTGGTTGGCAGCTGGTCACTAGCAATGTTACCAGGGCTCAATTCTAGGGCCAGTCCTGTTCAACAGTTTTGCCAATGATCTGGATGATGGAGTGGAGTGCATCCTTAGCAAGTTTGCTGGTGATGATGATCTGGGAGGTGCTGTTGACTCCCTGGTGTCCCTGGAGACCTTGCAGAGGGATCTAGATACCTTGGAGAACTGCCCAATCACCAATGGCATGACGTTCAGAAAAGGTAAATACTAGACACTGCAGCTTGGATGGAGTAATGCCAGACACTGGCACAGACTGGGAGATGAGAGTCTGGAGAGCAGCTCAGCCTAAACGGATCTGGGGGTGCTGATGACAGCAGGCTCTGCATGAGCCAGCAGTGTGTCCTGGAATCCAAGAGGGCAAATTGCATTTTAGGATGCATTAAACATGGCATAGCCAGTCAGTCAAAAGACAAATTTCTCCCACTTCAATTCCATTCCATTAATATGCATCTTACTTTCTGTCCTGACACTGATTCAGCAGTGTCTATCTTCCTCTTTGTTTGCAATTACCTTTAAAGAAACTTAATGCTTATGTCTCTTAGTAAATTGTCCAAGACTGCCCTAAACCTAGCAAGTAGTAGCCCTGCAAGATGAGGGGAGAGAAGGATTCAGCTGACACCACTGATTCATCAGCATGCCAGAGGACAGTGCAAGCCAAAGTCTAAACTGATGACTTCTAACATTTTCCATTGGTTTCTTCAAGCACTTCAATATATTTTCCACCTATTTACACGTTGTTCTTTATAAACAGATACGAGAGCACCTAGTGAAGAATTTACATCTCCATAAGTCTAGTAACTGCTGACATTAAGTTCTCTTGCAGCTGACTAGAATGTTGACTTAAATGTTCAGTCTTTAAATTTTGTACCCCATCTGATTTATTTTCCTGAAGATGAATACAGAGTAAGCATACTAAATATGAGATATTTCAAAGAATACTTCAGTTATTACAGTTATTAGGTAAATCTCAAGGTGATGTTTTAAATCCATAGGAATATGTCATAAAGCTTGCTTATTTAATCTTGACCAATATTTCTAATTTCTTCTCCTGCATTGCCCCTCACTTATAACTTCACCAGAATTTAATTACATTAGAGTATGTGCTTATTGTAAATATGGCTCATGCCCAAAACACAGGTGAAATTACTTATTAAAAAACAAAACAAAACAAAACAAAACAAAAACAGGAAATACAATACTAGATTAGATCCATATTCCCGAAGTCATCCTGCTAATAGTTGCAAGAATTCCTAGACAGGAAGAGGTGAGCTGATTAATCTGCCCTTCTTTCCCACCCTTTGCTTGAATTTGTGGTTTAGTTTCATCCTAATTTATGCTGCTTAGAAACTGCCTTAGGTCTGCATCACAAAAAGGACAGAGGTAATGCGTACCCTTGAAAAAAATTTTTGCTCTGCTTATATATTGCAAAACCAAAACCAAAAAAAAAAAAAAGAGTTAAAAGGCTAAAATCTAATCTAATCCTGGCTGAGAAATTGAATTCTGTTTATATAAACTGTTAGTTTGTTTAAACATGGTTAATAATCAGGTATTCTGAAGTGTCATTACATTTTATCACATAAAGCTAGAGCACAGATTCATGTTTTATGCGTGTCTTTAAAATTAATGAATTACGAATAAACTCCCTAATTGCTCTGAAGTACAGATGGAAGCAATCTTCATGAAATTATAAATAATCACTGTACTGCTCATTGCAACAAGTGGAATTTAAGCTTGCCAAAGAGTCTTAGAAGTTTAATTAAACGTACTAAAAAAACAATTTGATACTTTAAAAGCCAAACTGTCGTATGGCACTGAAGCAAATCAAAACCCCAGTTAGGTTTACAAACCAATCTTTGCTGCTGATCTCAGAAATGCCAATATTCTCCATTTAGATATGTTATGTTTTGCAAGTTCAATGCCTTCAATAAATGTAAAATTTGACTTTTGGAAGTATTATTTAGGTGAAGATATATAGGCTTCTAAGTAACTTTTTAGATAAGCAAGAAGGATTCTCAGGCATTACAGATCCACATGCTTAACCAGACTAGTAATTTTATATAGCATTGAGAGAACAGACCGTCTGTATAGTAAGAAAGAGTAAGATATGCCAGATGTCATCAGGCAAGTTTAGCATTTATGGAGCTATAGAAGAATATAAAGAAGCTTATGTTTAAGATTGCACCTTGGTTCTTCATGACCTTCTAGATCTGTGAATCTAAGCTCCGGGTAACTAGAGTAAGAAGAATAAAATTGTGGTAGAATCTTGGCTCCATCCATTTTCAGCCCTGCACAGACATATAACCTGGCACTTTTGTTCCTGCTAGACAATTCCTTCCTCAATGTGTTCTTCAAGTACCACAGCTGAGCAATGTAAGGTGAATGCAGCCCTTGGCTTGGTAAGTAATGCTCAGATCCCAAAAGGGTTTTATCTCATATTCATTTTAAAGTACTTAAATTAGGATTTAAATGAAGCTGAGGTACAAAAGTTGAAAACTGCAATGCAAATATATTTCACATAGATATCGCCAAATCCCTCACTTCCACGTTGAATCTGTACTTGAATTCTGGCCTCTGTTTCTGCTTCAGGTTCAGCTGGAAACTGCATTAAACTGAGAAACTCAGAGATTATCTCAGCTTTCTAAACATATGTGTACAGAGACTTTTTGGAAGACTTGGGTATCCTGCATGGTCTTTTTCTTTTAATCAGAAAGGGCACAGATTTTTTGGGAGGTATATGTGTATGTCCAGAAACTTAAGGGCATCTCAAATCAGAACAACTTGAATTGGCTAGGCAACTGAACTGATGCCTTTTTGTTTACTTTCTGCCTAATTGAGATAGAGGCAGAAAAGGTACTTCCTCATCTGAGGCTTCAACGAACTGGATATGACATTAGAGTGCATCTAATGCATAGAAAGATGATGACTCTTAAATCCAGCTGAGACAAGCTTTAATGTGCAGACATAAGATGATTAAGTAATTGCAGAGGCTGCTTTTAATATAATAATTTAGCACTTAGACTACTTGTACAGGAAGTGAGGAAACTGATTTCCCTTCCTTCCTTAGACAGAAGGGATCAGACCCATATTTCCCTGTTCCCAGGAGAGTGAATGGCAACCAAAATTTATGTCAGGAGGCATAATGGAGGAGGGCACAGATACCTTCTGCTTTTCCTATGGGGAAATGGATACAAGATTTAATGTCTCTTTCACAAAGAAATAAGTTGTAACTGTGCAATTTAATGGCACTTTGACTTTAAGAAAAAGGGAGTCACAGGCTTTGTTTCCTCTACAAAGACATATTTTGTGTTTTCCATTAAACGTAATTGGACAAAATTAGACCAGAAGCCAAAATTTGTTTCTGCAAATTAAGTGTTCCTATTCACAATGTCAGAGATTATTTTGTTTTGTTTTTAATCCTGCAGGTATTAAAAAAAAAAAAGTCTAATTACAGCTGTAATTTTGCTAATCCATACAACTAAAATATCCCAAATGAATAATGATTTTTCCCCTGGAAAAAAAATTTGGTGCCTGGACAGCTGAGCAGTTAAAAAACTGGAGATCAATATTTTTCATGAAAACTACAAGACTGAAATGTTTTTCTGCAGCTGCGTCTTCAGAACTGCAGTACATCTTTTTAGAGGAATGTGTGGAAATATTTAAATTCATAATTACAAAAAATAACAATGCAGTTTTAAAAGTGTGTGGCATATTCTTAGTGTCTTATAGTACTTCCCACATTAACTCAAAAATAGTGACCTGTGATTTCACAAACAGCATCTGAAGCACACCTTAGATTTCTGTGTTACATATTAGCTCTGTAGCTGGATGTAACATATCAGAAGATTATTTAGTGGCACTAAAAAATAAATGGGAAAGCAGGGAGGTTGGAATTGATTTGAAAGATCATATTTTCTAATTTGCCTTGCAGGATATTTGGCAGTTTCTATTCTCTATAGAAGTGGCTATATAATGGAAGTACAAAGTTTCTTTGATCTAAAAAAATCTCTGTGGGATTTAATAATTTACATCAGAATTTAACAGCACAGTGGAAACCTCTTTATATACTACAGTCATTTTGCTTTTCTTTGTCAGACCAGCTCTACTTGAAACAGAGACTTACTATTAATGGAACTGAACTATATTTCAATGTCTCAAGTACTTTGGTGGCTTTCATTCTACTATATTTCACTCTGGTCCCAGTTCAGCAAAGATCTTAAACGCATTCTAGAATCCTATCACTACAATGGGACAGAAGCCCTTGTTTAAATGTTTTGTAAATTTGGGCTAGGTCATGCACTCCTCTTAGTGATGTTCTTGATAAAGAAAAGTATATTGAGATAAAGCCTGTTTTTTTCATTTTCAGTAGTATCTTATTCCACTGGACTGAATGTGCAACTTGTCATTCTCATCTGTCTAAGGCTATAATATTAAGATTCAGACATATATGATCTGACTTATGGAAGAGGTGCTCTTATTTAGGATAGATGTACTTAGATTCTTTAATATTGGTGCATGGAAATATATATGTTTACAGCTCAGTTAACTCCTTCTAGTATAGATGTCTGAAACAATCCAAACAAATTGTACTCCAAAAGAGTCCATTGCTCCTATCTGGCCATGAAAGTGGCTTCCACATAAACATTTAATAGACAATAATAATGTTAATTTGTTCCTTTTTCACTGTAGAAGTCACTATTTTTTTTTTCTGTTGTTGGACAGGGTGTCTTGCACCCTATAGAGTAGAAGGAAAAAGACTTGACAGACCTCCACATCTCCCATACTGTCTCTGAGAATGGGCAATAGCACACACAGAGCCAAAGAGAAATGAAAAAAAGGCGTGTACAGAAATGCCTTGGTCTGGCAAATTTTCCCATAATCAATGGCTTCAGAGCTCCCGGAACCAGAATTTCTTTCTGGCTTATCACGTTTAACAACACCAGTTGATTTACCCTCCATTAATTTGTTCCTTTTTACATCCCTGTACATTTTTAACCTCCATGAAATCCTGTGGCCATGAGCTCTACAATGTAATTATATGCTGTGTGGAAAAAGTACTCCTCTTTGGTCTATAACTTGCTCCTTAATGCTTTCATTATATGTCTGCTAGCTCTTGTGCTGTGAGATAGAGTGGGTATTCATTCTCTGTTCACGTTTCTCCATTCATGTTCTGCATATAGTTTATGACTTAAAGCCCTCTGTCATTTCCCCCTATCAGTCATCTCTATCCCAAGCTTAAGAATCCTAGTGCATTTGCTCTTTCCTCATATGGAAACCATTCAGATCTAGGCATTACTGATGTGAGCAGGATTTGCAAAATCAGAATTTAAGTGGGTTTGGTGTAAAGAAAATGAAGAATGGCAGAGGAACTAGGTTTCATTAGAACAAATCTTCATTCTAGCACTGTGATATGCAACAAAATCCACAGAAATATTGAATGATTATTAATCACTGTGGAATCTATCATATCAGATTTATTTGGCTATTGTAGATGCATTTGAAATGAAATTGATTGAAAATGTCTATTTTTTTGGCTATTAGAACAATAAATTCCTTCAGAAGAAAAAAAAAATAACACGGTAGGTTACTCCTTTTATCTCCAGTTTTATATATGAGACCTTTCAAGTCAGAATGAAGGGTATGCTGACTGGAAGGGCATGCTGACTCTTCATTTTGGTATTAGCAGTTACAAATCAGCCAATATCTGATGGTCATTTGCTCTTCTCCATCACTGTGAGGAGATTGTATTGTGACATGAATTGGTGGACTTCGTCCAATTCCTAATTGAATGAGTCCTTCTAATTAACTCACAATAAGAGGAGAGAGCAAAGAATTGAATAAACATGAAGGTACTTCATCTCCCTTAAGATATTTTTATGACTCTAATGTGAGCAAAACCAGTGGTGTAGCTAAGCCTGTGTACTGGGTTTTCTCCTGTTATATATTACCAGTATTAGTGTAGCTCCAAAATGCTCCCATCAAAACTGGAGTCCCATTACAAAATAACATGTTGGTTTCCAACATATTTTTTGCACACATCATTCAGTAAGAAATGTGTTCTTCCAAAGCAAAACAAAACAAAACAATGTGTTTTTATATGATTCACTAAGACTTGCTGCAAGAAATTCAAAGTACTTGAGCAAGGCTGCAGTAACACTCCAATACTTTGTTAGGATTTTTAGCTGTATTCAGCAGAATAAAGTGTCCCTGGTTCATAAACTCCCAAACCATATCTTGCAAAAATGAAACTACAGATTGAAGAATTTCTGTAGAGGACATAACCCTGAAGGCTGACCTTTAAAATTGGTAAAGCTCATACAGAGACACAATGATCTAAAAATTAATGTCCTTTTCTCTATGACATGATAAGTTCAAGTTGGCACAGTTTTACTTGCAAAGGTTATGTCAGAGAATAACGTATTGAGAAATTTTCCTCTGCCTTCATCATTTGAATTTGTGTACTGTTTAGAGCACTGCTCTTGTTAGCTGTATAAGCAGGGGAAGAACATTATTCCCTTTCTTAAAGAGTTTATGATTCAAGCACAGACAGGGTGGAACCAAGCAGGTGGTGGAGTTTCAGGTGAATTGATGGCAGGCAGGCTTCTGTCTTGGTGCACCAGAAAGCAAATCCCTGCCAAGGAGTATGTGAGCCACTGCAGCAGAGAAGTGTCCTGCTGAGCTGCTGTGACTCACATTGGAGCAATCTTCACTCACGCCTCTGCAATCAGCATGAAAGCAATTACCAGCTCCACAGATTTATAAAGGACAGACGGGTAATCTATGACAGATTTGATGACAGCAGGGAAAATGCCCCTGAGAATTGTAATTGTAAGGGCTAACTGCAGACCCAGATAGCTCTCAGCTGTTGGGAAGGAACAACCCAAGAGTCAGTGGCTACTAAAGCTTCAAAGATAAGAACGTGCTCTGATTTAAGAGCCTTTTTTCTATGGGCAAGGCTGTGAACTCTTTACTGCTGTTGATGACATCCATCAGCCCTTTGACATTAGTGTGACTAGTTCTTGGATAGAAGGGCAGCAATCGGACTCTGACATTGATGAATTTCTGTTAGTGTATTGCCACGTTATGTCAAGCACATGCGGGGGGACGGGGGGGGGAAGAAAAAAAAAAGATATAAAACTGCGTTGTGCTGAGTTGCCTGGAATATCTCTGCTAATTACAGACAAATTCCTGTTTGAAGGAAGGAAGTATAAGAGCTGAATACAGTTCTGAGGATTTACCTCTCTGGGATCATTTCCTCATTGTCACTTTATTTCAGCTTATATATGAGTTTTTATATGTCCTGACTTTAATGTCATTTTCACCTGGTCCGGTTCCCATGCATCACTGTCTTACAGATGAGCATAAAGGAGAAAGCGTCTATTTCCTTTTACACAGAAGGAAAAATAAGCTAACATTTCATAGAAAAGGTCACCTTTAGGCATGTTGCATATTAAATCTGTCAAGCTCTTTCAGACCGGTCTGTCTTTCTTACAGAGTTTTAAGCTAGGTGCAACACACAGGGCAACACCATGTAAATGCAGGAGCACAGTTCACAAATTCATGGGCAGTGAATGGTCCTTTTTTTTTTTTTTTTCCTCTCCTTAAGTTTATGTCTTTATGTAGTGTTAATTAATCACCCTCTAAATACCTACTTAAGTTACTAACATCATAAACCAGGCAAAAATGGGGTCACTTTGCATAAAATGAAGTGCCAAATATTTTGCTTATTTTTTAATACAAAAACCTGAGCTACTGCTACATAAACTCTGCATAAACTTTTCCAGGTGACTGCTGTGATAATTCCCATGGGGCATTGGTTCTGTTGCTCACCCATCAACTTTTAGATGGCCTGGGAATTTATGTATCACCTTCAGTTATGTCAGTGGACCATAAGGAGTTATTCAGTTCATGTGGAAGGAGACACTGAGGGCTTGGTTTAGGGGCTCACATTCACGTGTTTGGATGAGTCAGTGATTCCACTGGCTTTGGGGTGGAATTTAGGTTCCTAAAGATAGACCTGTAGTGATATTTGAGACAGCATTGGGCATCCAAGACATCTGCATGGGTTGGAAGTTATGACATTTGGTTTATAAAAGAACTGTGTGCCTCCAAAGCAACAGCTGAAGACTGTGTGGATTATTACATAGTGCCTAAAATAACACCAGGTACTTGTGTTTCAGCAACTCTTCTTCAGCAAGCTAGCTTACATATAGACTCTAAAATATAGGTTTCTCAGTCTGGAGCTGACTCTCACCATCTATGAGTACTTGGTTAAACTGACTTATATGACAAAGCTGTGACGCTAGCAGGAATATCTTACTCTGCAGGGTGAGAAGCAGCACATCAGTCCCTCCACATCTTGGTTTAAAATGGCAGAGCAAGTTCCACCCTCAGGTTTGTGGAAGTGAGACAATTAGAAACCAGCTGTTGCCTGTGCCAAGGATATTCCTGAAGGAGACAATTCCATTGCTGTAGAGGAGCAGAGGAATTATGATTGTGCCTGAGAGCTACATACAGCTTTTCTTCCATCTATCTGCAACTTCATCAACTACAAAACAGCTGCATATAATACAGATTAATGCAATCATTCTGAAGAATTGGCCTTTTTTTTTTCTTTGTGTGTGTGTGTGTGTGTGTGTGTGTTTGATACCAGTATGCATATCATAGGCTATACTATTCTCCAGGTAAACCATTTAACACAGTTCAACATGGGAGTTTAAGACATACATGCGGTGACAAAATAAAAATTGATCTCCATGCTTCATAAGGTCTTTTGGAATACTAGCTGCAACAAGACAAAGTACTGGAAAGTACTCTGCAACACCATTAGGGGATGCTATGATAACTCTGCTGCCAGACAGTCCCTGCCACCCATGAAAAAGCCTATAAGTAATATATAAATAAGTAATAATAAACTGAAAAGTTAACATTTTGAACTTGGCCACTGAAACACACACTTCCAATTCCAATTCACATCCATACCACTGAAAAGACATTACATAACTTTGTTGCCTATTGGTCAGACAAAGGCAAATAACAAGTAATTTTCCGCAAGTAATTCCTGTCATCGCACAATTTATGGATTAAATTATTAATGCACTGCAATTAGGTAACAAGGTCTGATCTAATGTCAGCAAGTGGATTTCTTTTCCAAATTTCAAAGTGGATATGTCGACAGAAGTGTGTAATCTTTCACCTCTGACAGCTATTTCTAATAACCATGCTTTTGACTCACGCATTAGAGACTGAAGGCCTCTGGATCTGAAAAACTTAAGTTTCTGTGGTTTGAACTAAAGCTTCATCACTGAGAACTACTACAGCTCATCTCAATTGTGGAATGGCCTGAAAGAGATGCTGAGACATACCGGTCAATTGTTTACTTGAACGCATAGTTTGTACATGTTGTGTATATGGAATATAAAAATGTAATTCAATTGTATTCACATTTTAATATGTTGTACAATAAAGGCCATATTACTCTATAACATTACACAAGCATGGTGTCATGAGATGCAGCAGAAAATCTCTCAGGCTTGTTTCTTCAGTAATGCTTGTATTTTTGCTCAGTCCCTAAGGTTTATGGCTTATCAGATGCAGACAAAGTGAAAAGAAGCAGTACAAATGAAAACAGTTATAGATCCATATATAGCATGATGCAGTATGGAATGAGACCAAAATGTATTCTTTAATAATGAATAGTAAAGTCAACATTTGTAATAGTAACAGGAGATACTGAGTTTTCTTTTCATTTGAAGGTCAAGAGTTAATGTCATATCTCAGCTAGGGAGCTTAGACACACAGTGCCCCATTTATTACTACTGGAGTGTGTCAGTCAGACGCCAGCAGTCAGTGTTAGTATCTGGCACAGTTTCATGAGGACTTAATTATTTGAAAATAAATGGTCAGTTTTGTATTAAAGTTTGATAATGTTATTTTCTGAGGTGAACGACAGCACCCTTGTCGGTAAATGTGTTCCAGCTGACCTGAAACCTTTGATGTGAATGATAACTTTAATTATTTTTTTTTCCTGTATCTGCATCCATTGCCATTTTTATTATGAAAAGAAACAAAGTTAGAGAATGCTGTCCCTTGCAGCACTAACTAAAGCAAAGCTCTTCTCTCCATCCTGAACCCTCTGTGTTCCAGATCAATAAGATAATATGCCAAATTTGTTTGTTCATTTGTATGCTGGTGTGCGTGAGTTTATAAAAGATTGATGTTTGACCATGAGTTTTGCCAAACACAGACTTGCACTGTCAACACCAGTTGACACCAATAAGCAGAGCAATGTGAAGAGAACCACATGCATACTACTGTGTATGCTGCACCAATCATGCAGGTAAAAATTAAAAAACAAATTCCCATGACTATCACTGCCATTTTGATTTTCAGCACCATCTGAACAGCATCAGTGTTTTCAACCAGCGATAATGTGAAATGAAGTTGTTTTTGGTTTTTGTTTTGTTTTGTTTTTCTACATTACTTCTGAGTATCTCCATTTCTATTAACCCTCAGTTGACTGAGGCATCATTTACATGCTTGGTGGTGAATATTGTCTAGCATCTTAAGTTTTAAAATATTCCTTGTCTCTTCCTGTAGATATAGAAGCCACAGGTTAGCCAAAATTGCTATGTTACTCAAATGGTTGTGCCTTTGAAATAATAGGAAATCTTGAACAGAGACACTTCCAGAAGGTTTTCTAATACAAGGGTGCAACGAAACAATGTGCTATCGCAGGTCAAATCTATACTTCTGTCTTATGAACTACCTCTGCTATATATTTAGGGCACCCAGATGTTCTACTGTGGATGCTAAGTCAGATACAGGTGCCTAAAAAGGCACACACAAGTTTACAAGGTAAACACATCCTGTCCTGAGCCTTCAGATACCTTTTCTTTTTTTTTTTTTTTTAAAAAAAAAAAAAGTGTTTCAGAGAATCATAGAATATATGAGTTGGAAGGGACCCACAAGGATCATAGAGTCCAACTCCTGGATCCTGAAAGGACCATCCAAAAAAACAAATCATACCATGTGTCTGAGGGCATTGTCCAAACACTTCTTGAACTCCAGCAGGCTCAATGCCATGACCACAGCCCTGGGAAGCCTGTTCCAGTGCTGAGTGGTGGTTACCTCTCAGTGAAGAACCCTTTCCTAACACCCAGCCTGACCGTCCCCTGTCCCGGCTCCATGCCATTCCCTCAGGTCCTGCCACTGTCCCCAGAGAGCAGAGCTCAGCGCCAGCTCCTCCACTCCCTCCCCTCATGAGGAAGCTGCAGGCCACCTTGAGGCCTCCCCTCAGCCTGCTCTGCTCTGGGCTGAACAAACTAAGGGACTTCAGCTGCTCCTCATACATCCTCCCCTCTAGACCCTGCACCATCTTTGTAGCCCTCTTTTGGAGACTCTCTAACAGCTTTATAACTTCCTTATACTGTGGCGCCCAAAACTGCACACGGTACTCAAGGTGAAGCTGAACCAGCACAGAGTAGAGTGGGACAATCACTTCCTTCAAACAGCTAGCAATGCCATTCTTGATGCACCCGAAGATGTGGTTGGCTCTTCTGCTGCCAGGGCAAACTGCTGGCTCATGTTCAGCTTGCTCTTGATCAAAACCCCCAGATCCCTTTCTGCAGGGCTGCTCTCCAGCATCTTCTCTCCCAGTCTATATGTATAACCAGGGTTGCTCCTTCCCAGGTGCTGAATCTGGCACTTGCGCTTGTTAAATTTCTAATTGTTGTTGATTGCTCAGCTCTCTAAGTTGTCCATATCTCTCTGCAAGGCCTCACCACCCTCAACAGAGTCAACAGCTCCACCCAATTTGGAATCATCTGTGAACTTGCTCAAAAAACCTTCAAGTCCTTTATCCAAATTGTTTACGAAAATGTTGAAGAGGACTGGTCCTGAAATGGAGCTCTGGGGAACCTCATCAGTGACAGCCTGATGTAACCTCATTTACAAGAACCTTCTGGGCCTAACCCACCAGCCAACTGTTCACCCATCTTATTATGCTTTTATCTAACTGTATTCTGGTCATTTTGTCCAGAAGATACTGTGAGAGACAGTATTCAAAGCTTTACTGAAACCCAGAAAGATTACATCGACTGGCTTCCTTTGCTCAACTATCTGGGTGATCTTGTTGTTGAAGAAAATTAAGTTTGTTGGATATAACCTTCCCCTAGTGAACCCATGTTGGCTCTGACCAATGACTGCATTGTCCTTTAGGTGTTTTTCAATAACTCCCAGAATAATCCTACCATAATTCAATTTAATAATAATTTAAGATTCTTCAGAACTCTCCACTTACTGAAAAAGGTACGGACATTTAACAGTAAAAACAGTAAAATTCAGAGATGTTGCAAACAAAATCTTTCACCTCTTTATCCTCTCAAGAGAGGCATCCTTGAGCATATGCATCCTCACGGCTTCTCTGAGGTAACGAAACAGAATTGAACAGGCAGCAGCTCAGAGAGGGTATCTGTTCTTGTTGCGTGACTTCTGGTGGGGAGGAGACCACCACCCCCCCTTTTTTTTTTTTTTTCAGAACATCACAGAACACAGCTTGCTTTCTGTGAGCTGTGGCCAAAGTTTTCTGTCTTTTTTTCTTCTCTCCCTGCTCCCCTCCTTCCTTCCCCCCACATGGTGTCTGCTTTCAAGATTGCTTCAATAGCCAGCATTGTAACATACAGAGATGGATTTCCACAAAATTAATTTCAGCACTTGGATAGAAACTGATTATCATTCTTTGTAGTCCTAAAGATGAAGTTATTAAATGAGAATTGGGAGTGGAATGCAGCCAAAGTTCTTAGTAAGAGCATTGACTGAATAACACAGAATATGGGAATAAGAGAAATGACAGAATAAAAGTATTTTATGCCTTTCATTAGTTTGTCCAAGCAAAGAATACAGTGGCACACATTAAATTACACTGAAGCCTTTAAAGAGGGTAGAGAAACTACATGTATGGTCCAGATGGATTTTACATTGAAAGATGTTTGAACATTTCTTAATTGTTACACATCTAGTTGAGTTACAGCCATCCCATTATAATGACTTCTACAACATTTGAAAAAAATCATTTAAAGTTCCACAGTTATGCAGTATATTAAATAAACAAATGAAGTTATATACTTAATTATATTAGAATATAAATTTATAATTTTCTATCTTATTGTTGATAGAAAATAGTTTTGCTTAAACTCTTAAACTGATTATTTTCTGGGGAAAAAAAAAAGGAATAGCAGTAGAGACAGGAGAGTGTTAAATTTCTTAAATCATGTACTTTCTCAGGATGCTCAGTTAACAATATTACCCACAACATTCACTTCCCATTAATACCTCTTATCCTAGAGGAAATGTTTGAACAAAACATCTATTCAATATGGATTAATTAATTATCTTCCTGTAATTCAGTAGTCCGGTGCATAGGACCACTGCTAGAATTCCAGAAGACCAAGGCTCAGTTTCATAATTTATCTGATTTGCACTTGGGACACCAAGGAGAGGTGATTCCCAGGAGAGGATTCTAAACATTATAAACTAGATTTGTTGAAGGGCTCATAATATGTGATTTTTACCACCTTTTACATATACTATCTAGTTCAAACAGAAAAAAAAATCATATAGTGAACTGCTAAGGCATGATTTTCTTTTTGAAGTTGGTTGTGTCTATCTCTGGTATTGCATCAGCAGTGATACAGATGAATACAGTATACATTACTTGAGAATAAATATTTCTTATTCTCTTTCTCACTTGTACATGTCTCCTATATTCTAGTTCAGTGACCTTAGTAGTTGGCTGTAGTCACTGTCTTTTGGGTATTTACGTGCTTTTTATGTACGAAGTGCAACTGCTTCAGAGGAAGAAATTTTGAGAGACACATGCTCTGAATTGTCCTCTTAATGTGGAAGTAATAAACTACATTGCCTAAGCTGCATTGAGTCAAAAAAAGCTTGATGCCTTAAGGCAGAAAATGATGGCACTCCACAGCATGTAATTTTTATTTTATTTTTTAAATACAAGGGGGATCAATTCAATTCTGGTATCTCATCTCCAATGTCTGTGACATCCTAGATCTTTCAGCATAAGAGCCAGAAAAATATGACTAATATGACATAAAGCTTTTATGAATCTATGTATTGTTGACTTTATTCTGAACATTAGATAACGCAGAACATAAAAGGAACATACATGAGAAAGTGGTCTCTAGAAACGTTTCAGTAACTGAAATACAGTCTCACCAGAGGACTTGAACATCAGGCATTATTTCTTGTGAAAGGTTTTCATTTCTATTGTAGGTTACATCTACACAACCCAATGGAGTGTTTTTTTCAGAAAAATGGGTTTTCTCAGAAACAAGTGGAGACACTATAACAGACCTATATGAAAGCCATCAAACCCTGCTTCTAAAGTGGAATAGCTTTACACTGACTTTCCAGAGCTGGTTTCAAGGCAAGTGCTAACCTAGTCTTCTTGCTCATGTGTCTCTGGACAATATAAGGGTTGCACAAATGGCCTCAGATAGCTCAGATGAAAATAGTTCTTCTTGACATAGCATCAAGGGTGTTGTTATTTAATTCATGTGGATAACCATAAGCCTCTATGGTTTGAATTTCTTGTTTATCTATCTTCCTATTTTCCCTCCTCTTCTTCTTTTTTTTTTTAATTAATTAATTATTTTATTTATTTATTATTCAGTGAAGAGAAACATTGATGGCACGATTCGTCATCATCCTACTGAAATGGCTGTGATGGCTCACTAAAATATTCCTTTTTATATCTGGTTACTGTAAAAAGAGCATCAGTTCAGCAGCAGATTCTTATGTTGTACTTAGGTGAGAAGAATCTCACTCTAGTTGTCTATCACAACATTTATATGTCAAGAACATATCTCTATATTGATACTGAGTGTCAGTGATTCAGACACAGTGAGCAGGACTCACTGATGCACTGGGGAGTGAATAGCACAGGGGAAATGATTAGATATGAAAGAGTTAAAGTGATAATGTGGATCTGATATTATGGACTGACAATGCAAGAAAGGAAAGAAATTGCAAAAGAATTGCAGAGAGAGAAAAGGTTCATATGTGCTGACATGCCTCTCCTGGCATAGTTTAACATAATCCACCATACATGTTTTTTTCACCCTATTCTTCAATCCTCCATTTCAGAAACAGATTTTGGTATCTCTTTATCTATGGGAGACTGTACTTCAGTTACCTTCACTAGTAACTTATTCCATATGTCTCTTCCTTTGAGAATGAAGCAACACTGTCCAAGTCCCTATTTGCTCATTGTTACCTAATATTTCAGTTTAATCCTTTACTTTTGCTCTTTAAACAATAACAAAAGCCCACCCTTTGAGTTTACTTTATATTTTTACTTATCTCTCTTTCTTAATACTGAAATCTTCAACTACACCACCTCCCAGCTTTTTCTTTTCCATGGAGAATAATAATCAATTCCCAGATTTTTTTCTTCAATTTATTAAAAAAAAGAAAAGGTAGAAGTCTTTACTTATGCAAAATACAATCTTTAGTCAGGTGACTAATCCATTTAATCCAGTGTAGCAGGCAAAATGTAAGACTTTCTGAATGATAAACTGTAGAACAAACAGGACATATTCTTATGTCAGGTAGTCATAACACACATAGGTTTCTCCAAGTCATGTCACCAGGATAGATAAAGTAACATAATATAGGCAGGACTGGCAAGGAATGACTGAAAAGCTTTGACTTTTCTTCTTGGATGGAAAATATGTTTTAAGCATTTTTGCCATTAGCTCTTATGTAATTTTATTTTATTTTTTTAAAGAAAACAACTTATATAAAGAATTTGTGAAATAATAAGGCACTGAGATACCAAAATAAGTCTTTTTTTAAACAAAGATTATATTTAATATAATTATTTTCATATACAGTCAAAGAGGATTATAATTGAAAAGTTAAAAAATGGAAAAGAGGAGAGGAATAAGAAACTCTTTACTGCCTGAATCTCTTCCGTCCTACACTAAGCTTTGGTTTACACTGGCATCCCTCCAATGAATTACTGATGATTTATACCTGCATCGAACTTCAGGCTCTAAGAAGGGGACTGCTATTATGGTCAATACACTAGATTCGAACTCAGAAATCTGACTTTAAATCCTGAGCCCTAAGAAGTAATAATCTATTGAGGATGATGTTTTCAAAAGAAGATATGTGATTTGGGATCTTCTTGACCATTTTGCTAAGTAGCTTAGATACTTTCTCTAATCAGTATTACTTGAAATAAATTTCTTGGCTAAATTCACACAAGGCTTTATAGATCTGCATCTTTAGATTGAAAATTCTAAATTGAAGTCCTTATAGACAATCTTTTCAACTGTTCTTAAATCTGGACATACCGTAGGCCCGTTTCCTTCTTTTTAGCAACTGTCTACAGTTGTCTATAAAAGTACGTCTCAGCTTCATCTGTCCTCTCATCTTTTCCAGGTACAAAGCAGGCAAAACAAGACCTACTGACTAGTAGAGTTGAATATACTTAGTGTTCTCCAAATATAATAGAAATATGAAATTCAAAACAAAATATCGATGAAGATATTGTATCCCCTTTGGGCTGAATGCGTTAAGGGGTTAGACACTTACATGGGAAGTAGAAAATCTGAATCTGGCCTTCTTTTTACATTTAAGGAATTTGAACTTGATTTGCCCCACTTTTTTTTTTTTCCTTCTTTTTTTTTTCTTCTTTTTTGAATGGATTTCACTTTACACATAGTAAATAAATATTATTCAGACCCAGAACAGTAAGCTGTTTTATTTCTGGCCCTTGCTCTACAGACTAGTTCATACAAATCAGGGAATTATTTACTAGGAAAAGAAACAGAAGCCAGGTTGGTGGTTGTTGTTGCTGTTTGTTTGTTTGTTTGTTTTCAGGTGAGTTCTGTAGCTTCTTAAAAAAAAAAAAAGTTTTATTTGTTTTCTTTTTTTCTTACCTAATTAATATTTAAGTATTCCATGCAAAATGCAGCTGTTTCTACTGGAAAGAAAGGAGTCAGTCTTGTGGTATTTGTGTCATGACAAATACTGTCTTAGAGAGTAGGTGTAGTGGATTCAGATTCCTGTTGTCAGAGTGAAAGAATAGACTCACTTCAGGCAAGAAAACCGAAAAAGACCCAAATTCAATCCCAAGTCAAAGGAGACCATACAGACCAGGGTAAGGTTACTGGACAACTTAACCTACTTCTGATATTTCCTATAGGCTGTATTAGGTACAAATTAGGGGATCTTATATATTAGAGTATATTAAGGGTTCTTACATGCTAGAGATGATATATTTTACATATATAACCTCCCAATGGAACTCTCAGCCTTTTTCAATAGTCCTACCAGCTTCCAGAACAATGAAAAATAAAATAAATAAATATATAAAACATCTGAAAATGAAATTTAGAAAAAAAAAAAAAAAAAAAACAGAACTTTGAGTGAAGAGGTCCATATAGCCAAAAAGGAAACCCTGAAGAGAAGATAAGGATGAATTCTTCCACTTCTGTTCATAGTGAGGAATATTAAGTAGTAAATCCTTCCATGCAAAAAGAGAATAAACCACGTTCACCCCACATTAAATAACTACGTACACGTAGCTCTCTGTTGTTAGATTAGATAGCTTAAACTTAAATATCACTTAAAGGATTTGATCCTACAAAGCATGCCTTCACTGTCTAAATCTTCAAGCTATAAAACACCTGAGGTGTAGTTCTTGTTGAAACTTGTCTAAAGTAGAGTCTAAAAGAGAGAATGAGAAAACTCTACTGCTGGTGACCGAGATATTTTCTTGAGAGGCACACTACAATCTCTTATGAATGCTTAAATATTTTTTGATGGAGTAGCTTCAGCAAGAAGTGGGTTTTGAACTCAGACCAAGGGGCAGGACATCTCCGAAAGAAAGTGGACTAGAAGTCTTGTTTCTAAGGAATGTTGGAGGATGTGATGTGGATGCATGACTCCACAGGCTGTCTGAGCCACTGTCATTTTGTGTCATTTTGCAGTCTTTTTCCAGGATGTGTCCTGGCCCATAGCTGAGCCTCTCCATACATTCAGGGTTTCCTTAGGAGTTTACCTTGAAAACTTACTGTAGAAGAAATAATTGCTTACAGGATTAATTTAATTCATTAGTGTCTTTTATTTCAGTATGGAGAAATGAAGGATATGTTGTTGAGAATTCAAGAAAATTATCTCCTTAATCTGTTCTGTAAAATAAGAATGATACTTGTCTTACCTTTGTCTTTTCCAGTTTTAGGTTCTTCCTACATTGTGCTACCCAGTGACAGCCTTGTGGTATTCCACAGACCCAAGGCTTGGGAAAACAATTTGCTATAGTAATAAAAATACTTATAATAGGATCATTGCCTTGAACCAGTCATTGTCTCCATTTCTGACTGTTTAGGCTGCCTCTGAGGCCTAAGAGGTGTAATTAACTTTTTTTTTTCTTTATCATAGCTTTTACTTAATTTGGCAATAGCTATTAAAACGTGATTACATATTGTGAGCTGGTGCTGTTTTAAAATGGCTCTACAATGTTTTTTATCAAAAAAATCTTTGTTTGCTCTTTTTGGTTTCATTGTACCATGATTTTTACTTGACACCCGTTTTTTACATTGTCAGCAAGACCCAGTACTTCCAAATGTTCATTTTACTGTTCAGAAGTCTAAGAACAGTACAAAGAACCCACAACAAGCTGGTATTCATTACTAGAAGTATAGAATTTTAAGATTAAATTTATAGTTTAATAACTCACTGATATTTTCACCAGAAATATGTTCACTGTTGGATATCCAGTTAATTTTTTAAATTTAACCCAGGCATCAGAAATTACTGCTTGCTTTTCGAGTTTAATCTGATTTATAAACTACAGAGGATACTCACACACATGTCCACACTCTCTATCATCTTACTCAAAGTGCAAATGATATGTGACATGACATTGCACAGCCTGTTGCTTTAAATCAATATTGTCAAACCCCAAGAGTTCAAAGCACTGGCTTACAGAAATTCCAGCAATACATATAGAGTATTTTTTTCTTTGACTTCTGTTTCTGAGCTCACAGTTTCAAACCTTTTTCAATAATGAAAAAAAAAAATCATGAGGATGTTCCCCACCATATAAAAAAAATAGTTGACAGCTATGTCTTCAAACTTAAATAATAACCTTGGGCTACATAATACTTCGTGCTCCAAGGCACACACACTCATACATGTGTACAGATAGATATATATATATATATATATACACAAATGCCTAGCTTTGAACTTTTAAGTTAACCAGCTCCAAACCCGAATGAACTAGTCATCTGAATAACACCTTTTTATCCAGTATAAATACATGTAGCTGTGCTGAATCCAACAGATCTGTATCAGGTAACACTAAATAAAATTTAGCACAAAACTTCTGAGTTTGACTTAGAGAATGTAGCGGTCGAATATTTTTATGTCAGCTGCTAAATTTCAACTCATGTAAATAATTGTTAATTCTAATACAATGATGAAAATATTTTGGGTTGAATACTGTATAATTCTCATAAACCTGAAGTGACAAAGAGCAATATCTACCCATGTTTCCCTCCAACTTAATGTCCTTAGTAAATGAATACATAATAGAGGATGGATTGAATCAACATCTAAGTAATGAAAACGAACTGTGTCAATAGAATAATCAGTGTGAGAACAGCTGTTCTTTTAGCATTTTTGTTAAACTGGTAAGGAGATTGGTGTAACACTCTGAAGAGACAAAAGCAAATTTTCATTTTAAAATGTACAAAAATTATGTCTTGAAAGAAAAAAATATCTGACTTGAAATAAACAGGTGTTTTGTATTTAAATTTTAGACTACATTTAGTATCAAAAGACATTTTGGAAAAAAAAAGTTTTTAATGTTGGGGGAAAAAACAAAACAAGTAATAAAAGCAAAACTTTTCCTTCTTTTCCTTGCCTTCTTTGCCTTCTCATATATGTTCATTTTTGAGGCTGAGGTGATTCCCCCCCACACCTTTTTTTTTTTTTGTCAGATATACTACTTTATTGCAAGACTGTCTAAATCAGCTAATGATCTTAAATGTCATTCTAGCTGTGTTTAATTTTCTTTCCTTTCTTCTACAGACTACAAACATAAAGATTTCAAGAGAGATTACATGTAATGCATGATAAATATGGTATTTAACAAAAAAGATGTAGGTTTCACAGATGCAGCACTGATGCAAGCACAAATGCAAACTTAAGTTGAAATTGGTGAATGCTCTTGATTTAATAAAACTTCTTAAAGGATTGAGTGAAGAATTGTGAAAGGGTTAATTCTAGGTTGAGTGAAGAACTATTTTCTGACAGAAGCATATTGCCAGTGACCTGGGCCTAGGTCAACTTCATTTAAAAACTTAGTACTTTGAATCTATATAATTACTATCTATACCATTTGCCAATGTAAGGATATTAAGGCTTATGAACTATGAAGGCAAAGCTCAACAAGCTTTACTAACATATCTGGAGAAGGATTTAAATACCATGAGGATAAGCCAGAGAGTTTAGGGTTCATGGGTGCTTTTAGTAGAACAAGAGTAAGACAGAGCAGCACTATTTATCCATGTGGCTTACTGGCATTGGTAGCAGTGCTTTACTCCTTCTATGCACAGGTATAAATAACTATCCAAGGAGAATCGGGACCAGTGAATTTCAAGCTATATTTGTCTTCCTTGACCTCAACACAAACTCCACACTACATGTGTTTCTCAATCAGGATCATATTCTTTTAGAACTTTAGACTTAATGTGTTTCCACTAATTCCAGTCAATCTATTTTAGACTTTCTCTTCATTTGTCTGGAAAGCATCCAATGCACCACATGTTTCCCTTTTCCTCTGCATCAGTTATTCTTATGCTAAGCAGAGATATGAAAAACACAGAGAAGTTCCCAACATCACTTACTATTTTGCACAAGCTTTTACCCTCCCACACTGCCTGCTGAGCTCAAAATCCCTTGTATTCAGTTACATAGTTAGTTAAATAGGTTTCCTTTAATGTTAAACTATTTCAAATGTAAATCCTGAAGGGCATGATATTGCACCCATTGAAGTCTTTCCAATGTGTAAAGATGGCTCAGTTATAGAAAAATAACCAAGGGAACTCTGACGCAGTGAGAGAGATGAAGACATTGAACTACAGGCTGGTTAAAGACAGTATTTCTTGAGTGACTGCATTTGAATGTAGATGGCAATGTTGTACTTTCTCTGTCCCTGGTCATTCCTAGATGGGCAATCTACAATACCAGAGACTTGACTTTATCATCATGTCCTTCTTTGTCAGGCTGATGGACAATTAGATTAATTTTAAAGGTCTCAGGAGACTATCGGCAATGCACTAAGGATTTTCCTCTCCTCTTTCTCACAAGGCAAAGGTTCCTCATTGCTAAGTGTCTTAGATCTGCCATAATGAGACTTTTGTCATTATTCAGGAAGACCAATATTTTCAGAATCAAGCAATAATCTTTCTTTTCAAAATCAAATAATAATGCCTTCCTATAAAAAATACTAGATTCTGTTGACATTAAAGGCATTGTCAGATTATTGCTTGTTTCTCTAAATGAAGTCAAGTCATTTGGACTTTATGAAAACCATTAAATATTTTTAAGAACAATTGTATATGCATCCAGATCTGAATTTTATAACAGTGAAAAGCTTCTAGTCACCGATTAGATTGGAAATTATGGAGAACATTTGGGGTTCTGTTTACAGTTTTGTTTGTTTGTTTCTTTGTGGGGGGGGTTCCTTCTGTTATGTGTCTTTTAAAACTCAGATTTTTTTTTCTTCAGTGTTATAAAGGCAAGAGTGACAAACAAATGCATTTATACTAGCATTCTTGTAAAGTAAAATGATTCTGAGACTAAAATTTTATGAGAAATTAAAACACATATAGAAACAAGATTTTCTAAAGCACAGACAAGATGGCTCAGCTTGAAAAATGTAGGAATTTTCAATGGTCCTTTCAGTAATTAATGTCACTTACCAGAGTTCTGCGGTAATATTCATGTTCCAGTCATTTAGCTTGATTTTCATTCTTCGACCCATGAAACAATTCCACATATTTTCCAAGCTAAAATAATAAAAACCTAAAGCAAATGGTTGTATCATATAACTGATAATGCATAGATATGTTTAACAAGGATTTTAAGCAACTGGAGTTATTCATATCCTTTTACTCCTGTTCTTTAGCTAGCTTAACTCCTGAGTGCAAAGTGAGATTTTGAACCACTGATTCACAGCTGATGGATTTGCTCTCCACAATTTGCTATGTTATGGTAGATTTGGAAATGGAAAATTTACAGGCAAAATAATTTCTTATCACTCATAGGATTTCCATATACCTCTTTCCCACAGCTTTGATGGCAATGGTTTCAGTTAATGGCATGCAATAAATATGTTGTGAAATATAGAACATTTCTGTGGTTTTATTAAGGGATATTTTGAAAATATACAGCATTTCCTGAAGGATTTAACCTCAATTCTCTTTAATGAACAAGTAATGCTGATCACAAACCTGAAATGTACTACTGTAAATTTCCAGTGGTTATACAACACCTTTTCCCAGACACTTGTTTTAAATCACTATTGAAAAGGAACATGTCCTGGATTCTGTATTTGCTTATACAAAGCTGGAAGCCAGAATATTGTTTTTGGCCACCATTTTTAACCCTCAAAATTAGTAGTTAATATGTATATGTATAAATATTCTGAGCAGAAGCAAAGTAGACTATTCATTTCCATATAACCAACTAAGAAAAAAGTATAACAACTCAAAATATAGATTTTCAGAGGGAAAAAAAGAGCATATAAATTCACATTCTTTTTATAGCAAATGTAATTATTTTAATTCTAGAATATATAGATGAGTCTAAATCATACAGTCATGTCTGGGAGTAACCTCCAGAGGTCATCTCTTCCAGCTCAAGCAGGTTTAGTCAAAGCAGGTGTTCAGGGCCTTGTCCTGTTAAGTGTTCAATATCTTGAAGGACAGAGTCTTGCACAGTATCCTGGGTAATCTTCCAATGTTTGACCATCTTCCTGGTTAAAAATAAAAATAATAAAAAAAAACCTTAACATCGAAGATTTTAAGTTTTGCAATTCATAGTCATTTTCTCTTACCCTTCCACTGTGCACCTCTAGGAGCCGATACACCCTTCCATTAGGCATTGATAGACTTCTTTTCTTAAGGTTGAATTAACTAGTTCCTTCCTTAGATGCCACATGCTTCAACCCCCTGAATACCTTATACCAGGTTGCTCCAGAACGTCAGTGACATTCTTGTGCTGAGGAGTTCAATGCTCCACACAGTTCTCCATATAACGTTCTCACAAGAGCTGAATGGTGGGGAATAATCACTTCCTTCAATCTGTCAGCTGCCCAGCATGCACTTGGCCCAGCACAGAGGTGACCTTCTTAACCACAAAGGCACACTTCTGAGTTCTGTTCAGCCTGTTGTCCACCAGCACCCCCAGGTCTTTTCCAGCAAATTTGCTTTCTAGACAGGCATCCTGTGACCTGTTACAGTGGATTAGTCCTCTTGACGTGCAAGACTTGGCATTTGTATTTTTTGACCTTCATGAGGTCCTAGTCAGCCTACTTTTTCAGCCTGTGAATTCCCTGTCTAGGGCATGTTCCAGTGCTGTATAATCAGTGACACGCAGATGAGAAGTCCCTGCTCAGCTGTGGGAAATCTTTCCATCTTCTTGGAGCTGCCAATCAAACCCAAACCTGCCTCCTACTGCCACTATTTGAGAAAGTACTAAATGGGCACTCCCAGTATAGCTATTCAGGGGCTATTGCTGTGGTTACACTACAGCCACAAGACCATCTCAAGGCTATGCTGAGAAGGGAATTTTATTTCTGACAAGAATTGGCTGAAACCCAGGGGGAATCATGTGTCTTGATCAATAAATGAATGAGGGAGGGTGATGGGTTCCAATGTTATTCTTGCTAACTACATGCCTAAATCATAGATTTGATTTCTGGATGCATTTCTGTTCTCTGTTCTAATGCAAAAGACAAGAGTTTCCAGCTTATTGTGAGTGAGAGAAGCCACAGTTTCTGGCTTTCAACGTGTAGTTAACAAGTAGTAAGAACTGAAGAAGCATATAATGGAGGCACAATCTTGTAACCTTATGTCTTTGTATGCAGTTATTTCTACCACAGAAATTTGACAACGAATTTTATTTTTGCACTTGAAGTCTATTGCTAACAATGAGAAGTATAAGACCTGCTTATACAAGATTTAGTGCGAGAACGAAGCAAATTGGAACTTTCATCAGCTGTAATTTGCACCTAATTAAGTTATTCTCTTTCCTTGGATTATGAACTCAGCCAAAGGCAGTCTGTAGTTCAGAAGTCCCTAGGATCATGCAAGACCCATTAGTCTTGGGGTTCTGCATAACCACACCAGGAAGATGGCATATCTGGTTTAGTTTCTTTTTGAAAAATAAAACTAAACAACAATAAAAGAACATTAATTACTAATTGGGATAAGAAAAAGGAAAATCAGAAAATAAACTATAACAACAAACTTGTAAAATAAAAATGCAATTATAAGCAAAAAGTCATTCCCTAACACTGTAAACTAAATCTCAACCACAGTAGCAGTTCAAAACCTATTGAAAATAATATATATTAAAAGTTTGAATTTCAGGTTGAAATAATATAATTATCTTCTGGGAGTTGTTACTGATGAACCAATACTAATGTAATTAGCGCTAAACAGAAATCAGGGTTGCGATGTTGTCCTCTATTAAAGGTGTTACCATATGAATTTCCTTCGGATCCAGGTGGTTTTGCTCTGCTATGCATAAGGCCTTTTTATTTTAGACCATGACTATGTGAGACTTGCAAATCTTCTTTTTCATATTTCACTTTATTTCCTGCAATAGCAAAGCTGTACAGTGAGTGTCAACACAAATGCAATCTGAATGATTGTTTGTTGCTTATTTCATGCTCTTTTACTAACAAAGTAACATCCAATAAATAAAAGATTATTAAGACCCTGAAGTTTTTATGGGTAGAGTTACAGAGAACAGAGTTTTCTTAATAGGAAGCATCTTTCTAAATCCTTTCATAGTGCCATAACCATAGGAATAAATAGATTGTAAACAACCAGATGATTATTTTAGTTACAATTTTATTTTAAAAATTATATCAGAAATTTCACAGAACAGTTGCATCATGAACTGATTTGTACTTCTTAATCAAGAAATACAATCTTCCTGGTATGGTTTCAGGTTCCTGAGCTCATGAGTCTATGAGGAAAAGGCAAATCCTGTGCAAATTAAAGAAAGTGAAAAGAGATCTGGCAAAGTATTGGTGCAAACAGGTAAGATGTCAGCAAAATCAATGCAAATAATTAATTTATAGCAGCAAAAGATCTGGTCAGAATTATTTCCTCTTTAAAGATCAAATTACACTGTTCACCTGAATTTGTGTGGAAAATGTGACATTAAAAGAAACCTGTTAGAGAGATTTTCAGTATTTCTTAGTTTTGGATAAGTTGTGAAGCTTATAAAGATACTCCCTCCTAGCCAAATGTAGTAAATGTAGAAATACAAACACATAGCTGATATTCATTTTTTTCAGTCTCAATGAAAAAGTTTTAGCTCAATTGATTGTGAGTTCTGATTAATTTCTTTCTACTGAAAATGTGATCTGCTCACCTGCTCTACACATATTCTTGAAATAAATGTTATATATTACATGCTTGGTGAAGAGATTGGAGAGCTTTGGGTTTAATAAATAATTACCCGCTCAAAAAAGAGGCCTGTGATCATAAGTGTTAGGTTTTCTTATTAACTCAGCCCCTAGTTTAAAAATCTTGCACTGAAATTGTAGGCTCACTTAAGCCAGTAGGATTGTTGCCATTGTTTTCCACAGCTCAGGGATTTCAAACTTCCTTTGAATATATCTTGTGAAATATTCCATTAGAAATTATTTCTATCAGGTAGAATTTCTACCCTTTTTACTAGGATATGGTCATTATTATCATTTGCTTGGGCTTCAGACTATCTTTGGAAAAAAAAGAATGTCCAAAATTACCTTCTATCTCCTTGTTACAAGACATGACAAAAACTGTTCTTTTTTTATGTGTGTGTGTCCCAGGCTACTCTCCATATACTAAGTTGTGTTGCAATAAAGCAATTGGAAATAAAGCCCTTGGAAAATCATTTTTCCAAGAACTTAAGTGAAGCAGTATTCAAACTTCTCTCAGAACTCAGTAGCAATAGTACACCTAATTCTTTAGGCTCTTTTGATTACTTCATCCTCCAGTTGCTAAGATAGTAAATTTTTTGGCCTTCTTTACAATAAAATATTCTATAAATCCAAATGTACCTTCCTTTGCAAAGGAGTTCTTCCCTGCTTATTTCCTAAATTCCCTACTTTCATCTACATACCTTTTACCGGTGTCTGTAGGTAGACTGAGGATTTCAATATGTGTCCAAATGTTGTATTTCTAGGAACAGATTGCAGAGCCTATCAGGTTTTAAAATTTGATTGGCCATCAGCTGTTCTCTGTGTTTTTTTTGCTTAGTTTTTAGCATTAACAAGACACAGAGAAGTACAAAGCTGTGGTTACATTGCTTTCAGTTTAATTCTCTTTTCTTTTTTCTTTTTTTAATTTCACGTTGTTTTTATGAAGTTGTTCTGTAACATCTGTAAGAGAGGATTTTAGCCCTGAATTTCTGTAATCAGACGTTCCCTAAAGCACTCCAAATTCAGAAATACTTACATAAATGAATAAGTTAGAACAATATAGTAATATCACTGCCCTGGATTTTGGTATAGCAACTTGCTCTTCACAACAGACGATAGGGACGAAATGTGTTAAAACGTGTTCCAGTGGAACAGCTTTCTGTCAAAAAGCACTGTTCCATGAAAATAAAAATGCACTGTGAGAGTTTTTTTTTTCTTTTTTTTTTCCCCCCCTCGACCAGTGACAATATACTCTTGAATGTAAAACCAGTAACAGGAGTAGGAATTTATACGAGGTCTGCTTATTTTAGCTGAGGCAGTAGAAGATGCTTGTAGTCTCTCTGGCCCCAGGACACTTATCTACCTGCAATTGTGCATTTGATACTGTCACATACAACATCCTTGTCTCCAAATTGGAGAGATATGGATTTGATGGATAGAACACTCCATGGATAAGGAATTATCTGTATGGTCACGCACAAAGAGCCAACTCATCAAGCCAACGGTCATATTCATTGAGCCAAGGGCTTGATATCCGAGTGGAAACTGGCAACAAGTGGCTCAGTACTGGGACCAGTACTATTTAACATCATTATCAGCAACATGGACAACGGTATCAAACACCCCCAGCAAGTTTGCAATTCACACAAGCTGAGTGTTGCAGTAGACACTCTGGAGGGAAGAGATGCCATCCAGAGGGACCTTGATAGACTGATAGGTTGATAGTTCAACAAGACTAAGTGCAAGGTCCTGCGCTTTGCTCAGGGCAATCCCAAGCATGAATACAGGCTCCATCTCATGCATTTTAACATAAATAGAATTGTTCATGAGTACTTTTTCTTTTTTTTTCTTTTTTTTCCCACCCCCACTAATTGGAACCTTGTTGTATATTTAGAACAACAAAAACAACAACACCACCACCACCACATGGAATACTTGGAGCAAATAGTTAACCAGAGATCACTAAACTGAAATGTTGTGCACCTCCAGTTCTGAATTACCAACACCATGTGTTTAGCAGAACTATAAGGAAAATGTCTATGTTCTTCATTACACTGATCTGTGACATATAAGCATGTGGCTGGATGTCCCAGGGTAATGTTGTCCTGTACATTTTTGGCATGTCAGAATCTCATTTATAGTGACTTCAAACTGAACCATGTATGGCAAAGGGATCTAGAAGTGCCTGTTTTGCATAACCGGGGGGGGGGGGGGGGGGGGGGGGGAGAAAGGAAAAGAAAACCGAAAAATCTCAAATCTCTTTTTCAAACTTAATTAATACAGTTCTCCACTAAATGCCTCCTAGTCATTGCAGATTTAATCCCATAAAAATATACTTCTTACAAAAATTAAAAAAAAGAAGAGAAAGAGCAGATACTGACAGCATAGTTTAAAAAAAAAAAAGACTAAAATAATAATTATGCATATGTAAACTCTACAGAAAAGTGGTGCATTGGGTTGAAATTTCTGTCCCAAAACCAAAAAAAAAAATTGGAAAAATCTGATGCCATCCAAGAGGATCAGATGTTGCTGATTATTCTCCCCTCCAAAGATTCTGTGAAAATGGAGACATGAATTATTTTGTCTTTGCAGGCATTATTTCAATCCACGGAGACTTCAGAAATATTAGAATTCATGTAGTAAAACTGTGGGTTTCTGTCAAGCCCAGCAATGTAAATGCAGGTTGCAAGGAGCAGTCTCTCCAAATGCTTACAGTAATGATGAGGGAGGGCCCTGTCAAATCAAAAGGAGTTATTTACGTCCTTATAAGTGGGAAAATAATAACAAGAAGATATGTTCAGAGTATTTTAAAAGCCCCATATAAATTAACTCCTGGGAGCAGCCCATTACTTTTGATCAGGTCAATGAAATGTAGCGGACTGTGGTGGGGTACTCCATTACAGAGGACAGAAGCATAGAGATGGACCAAACTATCTGGTTATAGGGGTCCAATTTCTGAATTAGAGAAGCACAATCTCTGTGTGAGTATCATACACTTAATAATCAAATGTTGTGGAACCATCCTGTGAAAAAGCACAGGGAAATTAATCTTTGTTCATTTTTTTTTTCTGACTACAGAATATAATGTCTTAAAGCCAAAGCCTTAAGTTAATGCCTTCTTTCAAAAGCTGCCATTGGTTTCTATATCATCTTTATTTAAAAGGAGGAATTTTGCAAACACCTGGAAAAATAAATCATGAAATTGTAAAAATAACTGTTTAAAATGAAATAAAAAATAGACTGACCTAGACAACAGTGATCTATTTTTCCTTCACCCACAAAAACGTAAGCATGGTTGGATTTGGAGTCTCCCAAAGCTCATACAATCCCTCTTTACTGTTAATTTTTTTTTTTATACCTCAAACCTTCTCTACAGCTGAACCTGATTGAGCTCCACACCCAATGGCACCTTCAGCAGTTGCTTGACTTCTGACTCACAGGAGTGAATATACCAAATAATTAGTCTATTTTCCTTCTACATCTTAAAAATAAAATAAAACAAAACAAAAAAATTATGTGATATCAAAGAGTGGTAAAATCAGTTTCTCCTAAAGATTTTGCTTTCTGTACTCAATTTTGTCTGGAACTCCATCTCTGTAAGCACTCAAAAAGTGACTGATTTCCAGACCTTGGAAGGTGGCGGTTATGGTACACACCCATCTGACTTCAGACGACGCAAAAAGGAAAATATAGGTGTTCTTGGGATAACTGGCATTTGGGATTATATTTTTTTCTCCTTATATTTTGGTCTTACTTTATTTTCTTAATAGCAAGGGTTTGAAAATACTGCTGGAATAGTCCACTTTATTAGGACTGCACACTCAGAGAATATTGAAAAGAGTAAGTTAAGTATCCAAATAATAGTTTGCAGGATTAAAATGCCTTTCCTGAGTGTGCCACTATCACAGTCCTGGAATACATAATGCCTTCCATAAAAATCAGGCCAAGATTATATAAATATATATATATATTATATTATAATATATTCTATATTATATAATATATATTATATATAAAATATATATTATATAATTATATATTTTTTTCCATTAATTTGTGGCTTTCAGGTTTAATAACTCATTAGAATTGCATATATTGTGAAGAGTTCTTTTCCTTCAACGCTTCTCTCCCAAATAGGCTTTTAACTACCATTATAGATTCCACAAAATTTCAGAACAAAACAAATACAGCATGAAGTCATCTCTAACTATGACAAACATTCAAAGAAAGGAGAAAAAGAAAGAGAAAAAATAGAAAAAAAAAAGGAGAAAAAAATAGAAAGTATTTAATCTTATATCTACATGCTTAAATTTGTGCAGCAAAAGTGTCCTGCTCATACTGACTATGGGTATTTCAGCGGAATTAATCAAATGTACAAAAACTGGGGAGAAATAAATAATCACAAGCCTGCTACTGTTATGCTGCCTAGTGAGATGAAACATGATGGGCTTATACAAGTTCATTGTTGGAAGTAGAACCACTACAATATGACCAATTTCCAGATATAGCTGTTGAAGCGGGAGCATGGGCTGCCTCTGACAAGATGACACAACAAGAGTAGAGAGAAAGCAGATGTGCTTATAAATCATTTGCGAAAAAAAAAGTTTTGGTTGAGTACCTACATATACATATGTTTACATCAACAAATGTTTACGTACATATAACCAAATATTTAAGTATAGAAACAAATGCATTGATTTGTTATGCACTCAATATTTTAAAATATGCAAATACATGCACACAAACATAAAGTTGTTTCTTGAAGCAGTCAGATTACCAACAATCAGTAATAAAGGCATAAAACTTGACCTTTTATTGTTTTCTTTTACTTCTTTACTTTGTCTTATCACGTTTTTCCTTCTTTCCTTTTTTTTTTGTTTTTCCCTCTTCCTCTTTATTTTTCTTCTATTTCTTTCCTTCTTTCTCACTCTTTCCTTCCTTCCTTTATTTCTTTCCTTCTTTTTCTTTCCCTTCTTTCTTTCTTTCCTTCTCTCTCTCTCTTTTCCTTTAAAATCTTTTACTCAAACATAAGCTGTCTGCTAATATCTAAACAGGATGGAGACATTTACAAGTAAGAAGACCAATGTGCCAAATCAAATAACATTTATTTTACCAAAGGAGGGGAAAATGTCAGAAGTAAAGAAATCTGTTTTTACATTTAGAATATATTCAAAATGCTTGAGGGGAAGCAGAGTAATCTCCCACAGTTTTCTGAACAGAACATACTGTGTGACCAGTAACACTGCATCCAAAAGCAATAGTTTTACCTCTCTCTTCTCCCATTTTGCCCCCTTAGTTTTTCTCTTCCTTGAAATGGTTCACAGAGAATCCAGAATAGTTATAAATCAAAGAGTTTGCAGCAGCCACCCAGATCAGCTAGGAGTGTCTCCCTGCTGAGAGCACCCAGTGTGTTGAGCACCACTGAAAACCTACACTCTCCCTTTAGTGAATCAGTAAGAGTTGAATTCCTTTGAAAAGCAGTCTGCCATGATAAGGGTATTTTAGAGAATTTGACTAACTGTATACAATTGCATAAAAAAAAAAAAAAAACCTCTTTACAAAAGCAGCAATCAGTAACAATGTTTGTTCATTCACTTGTTTTGTCAGGAAAACTGGCTTTTTTGAAACTAAGATGTGCCATGATATTCTCCAAAAAAATAAATTATAAGAACATTCCATGTTTTGTCCTCAAATTTGTTCTTTCTGAAAAAAAAAAAAAAGAGCCCAAATCAAAGCCATTACATTTTTACATAGTCATTGATATTATTTTGATATTATTTTTAGGGAGCAGTTATTTCAGAAAATCCTTTATATTGGCTTCAATCTTCAAAAAAATGTCCAAAATAATCTGAGACTGCTGTTTTTTGTTTGTTTTGATTGTCTCTACTGAGTACAAATATTTCTGAATGCGATCTGAACTGAGTATCGCATGATCATCTCTGTTCAAATCTGCCTATGCTTGCATAAGTGAGTGGTCTGTGCTTGTGGACCTGTATGATAAAAGATATATATATATTATGTGGGGGTAAAAGTTTCCTTACTTCTGTCTCATAACTTATCTGCCACAAGGTGTAATGATGGAATTTTTTGACAAGACATACTTCTGTAGATAAACATGTTTTAACTCTTGGCATATTTACAGTAAATTAATTCTACATACATTGGACTCTTTCCCTCTCATTATTATTTTGCTGCTAGCTAGTTTGGCCTCCATTTACTTCTTGGCTATTTGTTTCCAGGCAATTCACCTATCACAGAGACAATCACTCCAAATGATGAGCAGGAAGGTGTGCTGAACAAGCTGTTTGGTTGAGTTTAATAAAAAGTATTACTAGTGGTGGATTAGTTTACAGATGAGAACTACCCCATTCTGAGCTTGTATGCTCTGATAATACACAACACATGCTATTGCCACAATGATTCATTACTGGTAATTATTCATAATGTTCATAACTTATTCAACTGTTTATCTTGAGTGTTTTGTACTCCAGCTCCTTCATAAACATTTTCTTGCCTTAATGGCTTGACATTATGGCTCCACAGTCAATATCTCCAGGACACATTACTATCTCTATAAATCTATGCAACTTTTAAAAGAATACATCTTTAAACCACAAAAAGGTAATATAAGAGTAAAGAGCATTATTAAAGGAGCTGATGGAGGCTGAACCACACTAATTAATTCTGCTTCTATGCAGTTCTCTAACCCTGGTAGAAGGTTTCAGGAAAGCCTTTGTTGGGCACCCATGTATCTGAAAGAAGGTTTTCTTCTTAAATTTGGATTCTGCTTGGGTCCTGCTTGATTGGTTTATTTCTGCTTTTCACTTTTTCAAGTAGTTATTTGTTCTGCTCTGGCAATTTCTATAATTTAATAAATCTATGATTTAATGTGCTGTTTTATTGGTTGAAATACCTGTTTTGTTTTAATAAAAAGGTTTTTGTAATAAGCAGGAACACAGAAAATTCAGCAAGCAGCTTATAATCATAATTTCACTTTTTTTTTTTTTTTTAATATTGCTTTCAGCATTCTTGGAGCTTTTCATTCAAGTTTATGTTAGTCTATAAATAAACTCATACAACCAGAACACCTTACAATTGGTGATTTTACTTTTATCCAGGTAGCCTGAAGCTTTGCAGCCTTGTTTCCATAAGTTCACTGACTCAGGTCTGGGGCTTAGCTTAGCTGGAAAAATTCCAAGGTCCCTACAGGTGCTACAGCAAGCACTGCTGGCATTTCAGTGGGTGGCATTTTGCTCCTTGCATATTACATAGCACTTTCCTTAGCCCTGTGGTAAACCCAGGAGTCTTCTTACTGGAACTTCTCAGACAAACCTGAAAATCAGTTCTGAAAATCTAGTCCATCGCACTTTTTGGAAGATCACAAGCTTTGATATGAATTACCTGGTCAAATTACAATGAGGGAATCAGTATTCCATACAGTATCTGTATTTTCTTCCATTTCAAGAAAAAAAAAAAATCCTTAGTAATTTTTCCCAGTGACAGTTTTATTTAAGAAGCAAAATTGCAAATGGAAACTCAAATACTATCTTCATAAATAACAGAGTTAGACCTACTATCAGGAACTCACACACACTATCTTGTGATATTTCCTTATGAACTGAGCATCCTGACTTGATCACTTTATTTCTTTCAGTTTTGACTTCTGCAGTTTTTCACATAGATTAATTATACGAGTGTAAGTAGAATGCATACATAAATTAAGTATTGCATTTTTTTTCTCAAAATTAAGAAGAAATAAAGAATTGGAATTTTTCATAAAATCCCATACTACTTTAGAAAAAATCCAGCAATTTTTTTTTAAGTTCATGTGCAATACATAAGTATGTCAAACACTGAAATCAGCAGTCCTCTCCAGGAATTAAATGTAAGCAATATTCTGAGTCTGCATCAATTTTAAAAGGCATGAGTCAAATTATGATTTACTAACACTTGTATACATTGTTTATTCATCTCTTTCCTTCTGTGGTCAGCAATGTGTTTTCAGCTTGCCAGCTACTCTGTGTTTCTGAAGAGAAAGAAACATGCTTTCATGAGCTTTTTCACAATCTTTGCATCAGTAGTCCAAAGAATCCAACATTTTGCTCTTTAATGTAGATTTACTTCACAGCTATGTTCTGTGGGTGCATTTCTGCCATCTAGTTTCATATTTTATTATATTTTCCACTTCTTTAAATTGCCCCTTTTCATGATAAATACATTTTACAAATTAAATCAGTATGGCCTGACCCAACACATATTAAAATGCCATTTGAATCCATTCCAAATTCAGGTGCTTATAAAAACAAATTTGAGGAGCAACTGTAATTCCAATCTCTCCAATGTTATGTGGGCAATTTAAAATTATGGAAATACTTCCAACTTTATAGGCAATTTGAAATGAAAAGCAACCAGAATTCTGGGCATGTACTCTGTATATAGGGATTTTGCAAATAGAAAGGCTTTTAAATTAAACTTCCATGTGCACCGATTTACCTAGTTCTATATAGGTTCCAAATGAAAATTGCACATTTGTATTAAAATTCAAAATGCTGCCTTTATTGGACTTCTAGCCAATAAAGAGTACATCTGTACTATAACTGTAAACTGTCTGTTCAATTTGTACTAAATTTGCGGATTGTATAATGGACCTATATATTTACTATTCTTTCCTTATAATAGAGTACATTTGAGGGGAGGGGAAAGTGAAAGATGGGAGGCTAAGCAATCATTAGCTCTGTAAGCAATAAAATATTATAATAAAATCTTCTGCTTTTGCCAGTATATTTCTATAAGATGTGTACAAAGAAGAAAGATTTGTGTAGACAGCTATGTTTCTATATGTCATGCTTAACTTTTCTTTGTTCATTGCACACATGTATGTAATCTCATTTGATCAAGATTGTTTTCCTGCCACAGTGAATCACTTCTTTACAGATGATTGCAATGGTAGAAAAAGTAGGTTCAACTGTCTGTGTATTTCAAAGGTAGAACTTCATTTTAACAATATCATTATTTATTCCTAAACTAAAGGAACAATTAGTGTCCTAGTTTACACACTAAGGAGCCCTACAAAGTGTGAAAGGCTGTATAATTAAAAACTAATTTCCCTCTACAGTAAGAATAAAACTTCAGCAAACTGAAAGTACTCTTCACCATAGTTTATCTAAATATATAGACTGACATAACGATAGCTGTCACTGAAAATAAATGTCCCATTTAATCAAAAGGTACAGCAAAAACTTATTAGAACACCTCAGCATGGACTTACCAGTGTAGGCTTACCCTTACATTTTCAGAAAGGTAAGTCTTCAGAAACTTTATTGAATTCCATAACTAAATAAAATTGGTTAAGACTTTAGTTGCTTTCTTTTAATGAGGAAGTTGGCATCATATCTGTGTATGAAAGGACCTTCAAGAAAATGTTGTTAAAAGCTTCTGCTGGACAGGCTGCTATCTGGTGCAGACCACAAGAGCTCTACAGCTTATTCCTATGTGCTAAGTGTCATCAGTAGAGGATATCACCAATCATGAGCAGCTGGGGAACGACTGAGGCTGCTGGAAAGAAAAACACCAGCACATCATCATAATGGAGGATTATGAAGTAATCATAGTAATATATGAAGTAATAATGACCAGGCAGAACTGTGGATATGAATCACTGGAACAACCTACTCAAGGACATGGTAGACTTACCACCGTTAGCAGTTTTCAAGATGCAATTAGACAGCGTGCTAGATAATCTAGGCCTTTTCCATAGAAACAGAAAATGAAATAAGAATTGAGTATCAGGAATTATTAGAGGAGAATAAAGAGAAAAAAAAAAAAAAAAGGCTATATCATTGTATCCATGGATCCTCCCTCCTGAGGGCAGTGTACAATTCTGATACACTGTGTCTAAAAATATATAGAACTATTAAAAGCAGAGCAAATGGTAGGCAAGTTAATCAAATATATAAAACTACTGAAGAGAGGGGTTTTTCACCTTGGAAAAGAGGTTATAGAAAGGAAATGAGAGCACTGTATAAAACAACAAGCTAGATGAAAAAAGATAAGGATGGAAAATTGTTCACTATCTCTTGTAAAATAAAAAGTACAAAAGTATCTAATGAAACTTTGCATATAGCAGGTCCAACAAACAAACAACAAAACCACACTAACAACAACAACAACAGGCAAGTTAATCTTCACAATATATTAATAAAAAGCAGGAATTCTTTGACATTAAAGGAAAATATCATGAGCAGGCAACAACAAATTAAATTAAGAGAAATCCACCAAAAGCTAATAAATCTGAAGACATTTTCTCCTGCACAAGAGGTCTGTAAACAACAAACACTGGAGGTTAAAGGTACGCTTTTAAACAACGTTCCATTTTCATCATCTTTAATTTTTCCCTAGGCAACCAGCAGCAACTAGTGAGAAAATATATGAATGGAAATGTTATTGGCCTAACCAAGAATAGCTTTCCTTAAGTTTTTAGGATCTTCAGGTTCCAGTTGTAGCAAATATAGTATCAAACAAGCATATATAAAACCAGAACATAATTATTAAAGCATATATCTCTGTAATTCTATAGGTAAGAAACATTCCTCTAAAATAAGGTGATTTTGACCTAGTTATTCATATTGTGAAATGTCTCATTTAAGGCTAGATGAGATGCTAGCAAGGTAGACAGAAGCTTCTTCCACTCTCTTTCCCCAGACAAGGGATCATGTTACATCAACTTCAGTGAAGTTGCTTTTTTGGCATTTCCAGTGGGTCAAACATTATTAATGCACCCTTTCATGTCATATATTATTAACTCCCACAGAAAGCACAGAGCATATGGATTATATGAGATGGAGCCTTGATTCTTATTAGTGAGAGGCTTCAAAGCCTAACATTAGTATATGGAGTCTGAATTTCTGTTACCACCTCACCATTCTCAGTTCTCAACATTTCCTTATGTGTCTAGGGCTCAGCTTCTTTCCTTCTAGCTCACAACGCTGAACTGGGAAAAGTTCAGAGATCTGGATTCTTCTGTCAATGCAGTTCCCCTTCTTGAATCATGTACTAACAGACACAAGTTTAAATAGAAATAAAGGGCTTGGTTATTTATTTATATATATATATATTTAAATAGCACAACATTTTCTATTTGTCTGTCAGCCACTTCATTACATATGCCATCATAACCTCAAAGCAGCTACATAAGGCCTCTGGGATAATGGTTTTCTGCTAGTTGTGGAACCACCCAGTAATTTCATAATTCCAATGCCATTTGGAACTTTTTAAAATAGGCTTTATTAATTTCTTATGATTTTACCCAGTTTCTTTCCCAATCCCAATTTCCAGTCTTTATTATTATTATTATTTATTATTATTATTTATTATTATTATTATTATTTTCATTTCAAAACTGAATTCTCAAATGTAAATTAAGAAAAAAAATATCTGAAAAACACTTCCACCAATTATGTCTGTTGTTGCCATTCCTCAAAGGCAAATTCTACTTCAGAATGCTGAAGCCACTGGGCTGGAGACACTGGACAGAAGCCACTGGACACTTTTCCTCCTACAGGATGTATATAAGCAATGTAAAAAGGTTATTGACTTCAACAGGGAGAGTCCAGTGTCTTCCACAAATCTTTTACTAAGCTTAAGAAAGATAATTGGCCAGCACAATATTGCAGTTCTGCTGCCTGAATCTTGTACTGTGTTATTTTTCCCATGAAGTTGACAATTTCTCTGTACTTAGCTTTTCTAAAATAAGCAGTCTTTACATCCTTACATAGAGGAATTTATCAAGTTGAGAATCACACAATCCTCCTACATAATTACAAGATACGTTTAAACAATATGAAAGAGAAGAAAAGCTGTTGTACATGCTAAAGCATGTTTTTATTGCCTTTGACTTCAACAGACTCAAATACTTTTAGGCTTTAACTAATTCAACTGATTTAACCTAGTCATATTCTATATCAGTATAAATGTCATAAAAATGGTTCAGACAAAAGGTAATTCAGATAGTCCCGTCTCACTATTTGTCTCAATATTTGTCTGCCCTGAGCACCTGAGTTTCCAAGAATTCAGTGCTTTTGCAATTCAACCTAAGGCAGAGTTAACCTAGAATCCTCGATATGATTAAATGGAAAGAGTGAAAATACAAGAAGTGACAAGCAAGTCAAGAAGCAGACATTAGAATTAAGGACAGACATACAGCAAAACTGCTTTGAACACCTTTGGGGCAATGAATCCACTAAAGTTTCTCTGTGCTGGCTCTACAGGAAGAACAGATGAGTTAAGGCAAAATGACTAACATTCAAATGGCTGAAATTAGGGTGAGTTAAATGCCACCTACATGCTTATGAAGGAAATGTAAGACATTTGTTAAAACCACATTCAGACTAAAGATGGTAAAGTCTTGATGAAAGAAGGGAAAAGCAAGAAGGAACACTTCAGCGATTTACTCAACCACCCTGTCCCAGACAGCCCTGCTGTGCTTGGTGGGGATGATTCATTCATTCATTCCCAATGCCAAGGAAAACAGTGATCTGAAATGAAAACGGGACACCATGAAGTTGAGGAACAGCACATTTCCTGGGGTAGATGATATCCATGCAAATCTACCCAGGCAAAAAGGAGTCTGTGAGACATTTGGTGGATTATTCGTCTTTGTTTCTTTCAGAAGTGAGCTGGATGACTGCCTTTCAAATGTTAAAGCAAGCACAGTTCTGTAGTGTGGACATTTGAAAAAATATCCCAGTGACTTGGATATATAGTCCTAGTAGATTTTACTGAGATCTGAGTGCAGACTATTTATTTAATAATGCCAGCAGAGGAAAACTAAAGTCTACCAAGTATTGTGGCAAAAGAACATTTTTTGGCGTCATGACCAGGACTGGGCTAACACTGAGGGAACAATGTTGGTTGCTCATCTTAGGAGAGTACACACTGGCTAGTGACTATAAAGGGCTGAAAGGAAACAATTCGGGGAGGCAAAGATTGTTGAAAATTTTTAGAATAGCACTGGTAAAGAATGCCAGCAACTATTTATGTCAGTATGCTAGTATGATAGCATTACATCAATATTATTTGTTTATCAAGATATAAGCAATCCTATGGATACCATATCATATATACCCCCAGTAGCCCAGAGAATCTCACTTCAGTTTAACAATTAAGGTAATTAGTTTGATTGTCTTTGGTGCACTATTACTCTTTGTAGACATAGAGGAGGAAATTAAAATTTACTAACAGTACAGAAGACATTTTGAAAACAGTCTGCTCAAAGAGTCTTAAAGCTAGGTCCAAGTTTATGTACAAAACAGCCACATGCTTAAGCAGGAGCCTGAAATTTATTGTAGAAACTGCTGCAGTAAATTGAGAATAACTCAATTAATGGTTGTATAGAGTTTGCTACAATCTATGCTGAGTTAATACACGTGTCGGGGTGACCCTCGATCCAAGCACCTGCAAACTTGTTTGCATTTTATTTCATGTATTTATTATGCTTTTATTCTATCTATTTTGATTGGATGGCATTTGTTTTTGCACAGGCCCCCAGGTATTGTAGAGGCAGGAGTAATATATACATAAATATTTAATTATTATTACTATTACTATTACTATTACCAGTGTCTGTAGGTTCAGGAAGTGGCCTAGAGAACTTTCCCAGATGTTAAACACAGTTTATATCAGTGAGGAATGAACAGGAGAATAAAGATAGAACAAAAGTGACATAAAAGAAACAGCTGCACAAATGAACAGAAAAATAACAGATCTATGCGAGGAACAGACTTGACACCTTCTGAATCTGCAACACAGCAGCTCTACCATGGGGGAGAGCACCATGATGAAGGAGTGTGTGATTTAGCTGCTGATTACAATCTTAAATTTTTAATGTCACCAGCCAATCTAAGCCTCATTAGCATTATTAGGCAGAAGGAGGAAATAAGGGGCACATATGTCAGCTTCAGAGGAAGTTCCTAAAGCTTCCACACATGATTTCTATTCTGCTGAAATATGTTTTCCTCTGAACACATTCAAGCCAGCTGCTTCTCTTGGAGTTCATGTCTAAGATAAGGTCTTTTTCTAGTAGTTGGAAGATCAGAAATGGTGTTAACTTGAAAGGATGATTGTCACTTAATAACACAGAAAAGTCTACACAGAAAACTCAGTTTATGTGGCTACAGCACGGTGAAATAAGACACGTGTGACTAGATACGTGGGAAAAGAAGATGAATATTTGGAGCCGTGACTACAAAGCTGGGTCTTCGAATGAGCTTTTGGGGTCTACACTGTAGTAAATTATAAAGACAAAAACTCCAACAGCTTCTTGGGTTATCATCAACACTGATGGAGACTAAAAGTGGAGATCATGTGTTCATCATGACAGAGTCAGGAATTCAGGCACTTTTTTTGGATCCTAAAAGGACAGTTCAGCAGTTTTGTAAAACTGGTCTTTTTCTCCTTATTTCTTTTCTTTTTTTTTTTTTTTCTAATCGGCTTGTTTCCCTATATCCATTGTCTTCTACAATTTTTTGATGACTATGCAAACAAATCACAGACATTGGCTCCAGACTAGGAAGGAATTCAAAAATCTACCCAATTTTCCCTGTCCCCTTAGTTTTAGTGGGATGTCTCATATGCCTATCATCATGTTTAGATCCTTTTCTGGGTCAGGGCCAGTGGCTGTTAATGTAATGAGGCTTTAAGCTTTTTGTCCGTAAGGTGATATTTGTACTAGATTATTCTTTGACATAGTCATAAAATAATGCTTTTTTATTCTGACTTCAAAATATGTTTCTGGATTTATGAAAAGTATTCATTTTCTAAATGAATTTGCCTTTGAGATTAAACAAATCTCTTGTTACATCCTATGATTCATTTTTTATGAAAATCCACTTAAAAATTCCCAAACACTGGCAAAAAAAAACTAAAAATACAAGTAACTACTTCCTTCTTATACCCTGTTTCCTTCTCTTCTTACCAGCTATCCTCTAAAATATGAAATAAACTTATACAAAAAATGAAATTCAAGTGCTCTTTTTATGTAGAGAAACGAGTAATGCAAGAAACACAGAAAAAATAAGCTGAATTTAGTTGGATTTCTCCATATCTTTTTAATCAACATTTGTTCATGCTTGGAAAACCACTTCCCTTTTCAATACTTCCCTAACATTAGGGCCAGAAACTTTCATCAACATTTTACAAGCATGACTGAAGATAAACAGCATACTTTCACTGGATAGGATAAACCCATTTATAACTTCAAGGAGATAAGTTTATTGCAGTTGAATGTGTCGATGCAAAATTGTGATGAAAGAAGAAATAATTTGTATATTCTGCTCAGGGATGCATCCAAATGGTGAGATGGTATTTAATTGGATGTGGAGATGGATGTTCCCAAGGAATTTGGAGGACTATTATGTATTTTGAATATCTGCACTACTGAAGTTTATGGAAGTTATACCATTGATTCAGAGAAGACAATTTTGTATAAAGTTGTTAATCTGCAAACCTTTAGTCATTTGGTTGTGATTTTTATATAAGAACAAAAATATGAGATCAGATTGAAAGTCCATCTGTCTGTTCCAGACGTGTCAGGCAATGGACATATTGAAGACAGAAGACACCATTTGAAGAAGGCAAGAATACAGTGACATTTTGCAGTTATGGTCTTCCAGCTTCCAGGGATATCTCCTAGTTTCCAGCACTTTCTGTGCCAGAAATAGTATCCTTGTGGTTTGAGGATCGTTACAGAAAGACATCCATAATTTATAATGATTGAATCCAGCTTTTTATTTTATTTATTTTATTTTATTTTATTTTATTTTATTTTATTTTATTTTATTTTATTTTATTTTATTTTATTTTATATTTTATTTTATTTTATTTTATTTTATTTATTTATTTATTTATTTATTTATTTTATTTATTTATTTATTTATTTATTTTTTAATACATTTCATGATCCCTCAAACTATTGGAAATATGAACACATTTTTTTAATACTTGATCATGGAAAGGATAGATATTTCTCTCCTGTGCCTTATCATATGTCACAGGAATGCACTTCCTTGCAAGTCTCTGTATTTTCAGGTTTCCAGCAGAAGCAAAAGTACTTCTAGTATACACCAAAAAAATATAAAATAAATAAATGCGTTTTTTGGAACAATTCCCAGCTTACTGCAAGCAAGTATCAGAAATCAGGAAAATTAGTTCTTGAGAGATTTTTTCTTCCATTTGTAATAATATTTAGGTACTTTGTACTTTTCTTAGATATTTTATTCTTAAAGGGCAAAGATTGCTCTTGCTTTAATAATAGTTTCAGATTAAATTTAACGAAGGTAAAAAGAAAAAAAAATGGATCAAAGTACTTCAGTTTTATTATTCTAATGTTATTTATGAAATGTAGTAAGTTGCATACATATATCTATGTATGAACAGTATAGACAGTATGTTAGGATAAAAAGACTTAGGTTGTACAGGTGCATATATCTGACAGTTTAGGGTTGTTGTTTGTTTGTTTCTTTGTTTGTTTCTTTTCCCCCTGGCATCATGCAAATTAACATATGACCTGCTTTTGCAGATGGGAGACTAAATTCCCACCAGGCCCCTGTCCTACATCATCTGTAGGCCAAATCCTCAGACTCCTGATACCACTCTGCAGAAGCAGCATGTAACTGTCAGCCAGTCATTTACTTAATCAGGTATTGCTAGAAGCTGTTTTGTTGTTAATGTTATTGTTTGGTAAATTATACAGCTTATATAATTAAGCTATAAAATAGACAAATAGAAAGGACCACAGTCATCCTATATGTGTTCTCCATTGTATATGTCTATCTTAGTGAAAGAAATGGACCAGTGACTCTTCTCTGGACGAGAGGTTTTGGCACAGCACAGCTCACATCCACACACCTGTACTCTTTACCCTGGGAAACAAATTCCTCCAAATAGTGGCCAATCATTGTCAAGGAGAAGACTATGTGATACAGACCAAAACCATGACAGATCTTGGGCTAACACACCACAGAAATGACTGGGTACAGGTCCCCGAGCCACGATCATATACCACTGTGGTACTTAAGGGCTTTTCTAACAAGCAGTAGCAATTCAGACAAGTGATTCTTGAAGATGTTATTAAAAAGAGCAGTAGGTGAAGATCAGAAATAATTCATTAACTTATATTATAACTAGTCCTACTGGAAGGCATGAGTGTGCAAGGACAGCAAGGCCATTAAATGTGGTTTAAAAAAAAGTTATTTCACAGCTAACCTTGGAAAACAGTGTAGACCTTGTCGTCACTTCGTTTTCTTTGAATATAGGGGTGGGTGGCTATGTTTGTTGTGGAAAGCTTGTAAAATTAAACAGTGCAATTATTTTAATCTTTTAATATGTTTGGAATTATGGCTCATGGCTGTTCAAAACACTCCAGTCACTGGGGTTTGCATAACACATATGCCATAGAGTCAGCAAATGTCTACCATATGAGCAAAATATCGAATGATAAAATAAATTCAAAAGAAGACCTTCCAACCCTGGATACCCAGGTGATAAGGGAAGCAAAAGCGACAGCTGTCTTCAGCAAGAAAAAATCTATTCAAATATTGTTTTTCAAAGGGTTTCTCTAAGTAAGGAAGATTTATTTTATCATGGGCATACCAGAAATGCCATGATGTTAGAAAAAATATTAGAAGAGTTATCTGTGACCCAAACCTCCACCATACCATGAGTCAATTATTAAAAAACAAATAAATGAATATTTCAGTCCTCAAACACACAAAGAAAACAGACAACAGTTTTTTGCAGCATTTTGTCCTTTTTCTCTAGAATAAATTATTTTTCTGTATTAATCTGTAAATTAAATGGAGCCAGATCATGACATTTATGCTCACATAAATTTATAATTTATTCCCTCTCATGAAAATTACTAGTACTACCTATGGATTAAAAAATTATATTCAGAGTTAGTTAGGTATAATAATTTTGCTGGAGATAATTCAAAAAGAACAATATTGTTGGTATAAATACCACTGATATTTTTTAATTAAATTACATATAACCTAAGTTGTGATCTTTCATTTATTATATTATATATACTTTATTATTATTATTATTATTATTATTATTATTATTATTATTATTATTATATGGTGTATGGCAAAGGTCTTGAATAACGTAGGTCTTTCTCAGAGGTCTAGCTCAGAACTAGGATTTCTGCTGACTTTCACTTCATTAGACAGTATTCAGTAAAATGTTAGTTAGAACATGGTGTATGTTAAGAGTAAAAGAACAAATAAGAGATTAATTATTCACAGTGAGTCATAAAATTGACAGCATTTTCTGACTATAGTGGTTCTCCATATAAGTAAACTTACCTCCTAAAACACAGTTCATTCATGTACAGGAATATGGGTATGGGAGTGTACCCACTTGACAATCCATGGCAATTGAACCCCTGGTCATTCATCTTGCACAGATACTGTGCAAGATGTGGTCTCCTGTGGTCTTTTTCAGTATTAATTTGCTTGTTTATTCAATTCATTGGAGCTTTCTCTCTCTCTCTCTTTCTCTCTCTCTCTCTCTCTCTCTTTTTTTTTTTTTGTTTTTTTTTTTTTTTCATAGAAAACAGCTTTGTAGCTCGATAGAACAATAACCAAAATTCTATTTTTCCTTCATAGATTTCTGAGCTACATCCTTCCCCCCAATAAATAAATAAATAAATAGATTCTACAAAAATGAAAAAGACAGAGGATATGAGACAACATGTTTGTAAAAATTAATAAATAATTTCCCAGTCAGTTTCATAAGACTCTTTTCAAAAGTTGGAAGACTCTTCTATTGATCATGATTGCCGTATTTAGAAAGTGACAAAGAATAAACTGAACATCACACCAGGCATTAAGCAAGTACCCCCCAAGGAAAGATAGATCAACTTTCATAAATTTACAACACAGCAAGAGCGTACAAATTCCAGAAAGAGAGACGCTGAAATACGACACTAAACACCTTTATAAATCATTTTTAGTAGGACTCTTACAGGAGATTAAGTAGAGGGTAAACCCAGAACAATTTGAATTAGATTTGGGTCTATATTTCACAATCTTAGTATATAGGGAAAAAAAAAAATACCTACCTGAAATTTCTATTCCATGTGAGAATAATATAGTCTGTAAGTGAAAAATAGCAGGAATAATTTGGTGAATTTTTCTCTCCCTGAAGTCTAAGATAAAGTTTAAAATAATAAATAAGAAAAAAAAATCATCCTTTAAAAAAAAAATAACAATAGACTAAGAAACATGTTACTAATCTGTGAAAAATATCATATTGATATTATATAATCTTTTTTAAAAATATTGTTTAATTCATCGTCAATAAAGATTCAGTTCCTTTAAGTATTATAGACTCAGTAAATCATTCCCAAGGCAAGAGAACACAAGCTGAGACTCAGATAAAGCATGGACTGAGTAAAGGAAAACGTACAATTACAAGAAAGCTTTCTCCGAAGCAGTGGTTCATTTAAATTTGATCAAACTATTAGAGATTATCAGATGCCTGTGCTTATATACTCCTTCTCACCCTCATAGGAGCTGAATGGGTGTTGGAAAGTTAGCTGGTCAACTTTGTGGGGTTTTGTCTAGGAAGAAAGTATATAAATACTAGAAGGAAAGATCTCCATAATAAAGTCAGATATGTCTGTTGCCTGCTTTGAAGGATTTAAATAGAAGATCAAATTAAAAGGAAGAATTTATTGCTACCATACACTGGACAGTGCAAGTCTTTTTGTTTTACCAATAAATCAAAAAGAAAATTATGATGGGATTGAGGAGAAATTAATAAAGCTATTAAGAAATTATAAAGACTGTTCCTGAAGGTGTTACATACATCTTGATTTTCATCTTACAAGGCTATTCCAAATTTAACTTACTCCAGCCTAGTGCTTTTAAACTGAATTTGGAATAACGTTTTGCATTAATGGTATTTATAGGAAACTGAAAATAAAATAAAATAAAATAAAAATCAATGGTGTTACCATCTGGAATGTACTTTCTGAGCAAGCCATGCTGTGCTGCTGATCCAATTGCAGTCTGGGCTAAGATTTGTCTGTGTTGGGACTGTCTAAGCAAAGACTTTTGCATATGAAGGGTTTCAGGAAGCAGAAGTTGAGATGCACCCAACAAATACATTTTCAGCAGCTGGAAATGGTGTAGGGCTTTAAAAAATCATCCAATAAAAAAAGTAAGAAGCAAATGGGGCCTGGATTTCTGATAGTGTGTCTCAAAAGACTGGGGTCATATGGGGCCAAGGGGGAAAGGAGAAATCTAAACACACTAGGGGTTTGATGAAAATTCAGAGGCCAGTCCTAAAGACAAAGTCAAGAGCAAACCTTCATGTGCTTTCAGTGGCCCCTAGATGTATGTTTGAACTTTTTCAGACTTACCACAATTAAATCAAACTTCTTGAGATTCGGTTATCATTCTTTCTGGCAAAAGTTGTTATTAAATCTAGTCAACAAATAAAAAAGATATTGGTAAAACTTCCTTGGCATGTAACTGAAGGTGTTTTTTGAAACCATCAGCAAGTGTATTTCTTGATGATATTCACTGAGAGATGGAAAGAGGGAAAGTATGACTGGGGGTGAATATCTGGCAAAACAATTTTTGTCTTGAGAATTGAAGGCGATAATTTTAAATAGATTAATGACTTCTAAAATGTATGCATATATACACATACACATACACATACACATACATATACATATACATAGTATGTGCATATATACACATATATATGCATCTACATCTACATATCCAGGACTGTATGTGCATTCTTCCCAAATTGTAACAACTTTCTTTTCTCTGCAAACAAAACATTAAGCACTCTACAAGTGTGCCAATTGCTGCTTTAAATAAAAAGAGAACCACTGACATCCCTTCGAGCCTGCCAAAATAAACCTACCCTGACTGCTGAGATGTAGACCAATGGGACATATGTGTGTGATAACCCCATTCCAGAATAAATCCAGCCACAATATTAAGGAGTAATTTGAGTAATAAAAAAGTTTCATTAAGTGTAAATCAAAACACATTTTATGTCTGGAAGGCAATTTTGAGCTTTCTTCTTCCTATCCTCTTCCTGTACCCTTCATCATAATATAATCAATTAGGAATGATCTTGAACCAAATCTAGGATGCCAAGCAGCCCTGAATACCAAAGAAAGTTTGAAATTCTCTGTATCTAGTCAATAGATGATTACACATTTTTAATTTTAATAAACCTGATTAAAGTGTGCTTTAACAAAAAAGTAAGTTTCATGTGATTGGAAAGGGTCAACTTATTGCACTTTTCCACTTGAGTCAATTGATTAATAGTAGATTTCTGTGTGATCTCCCACCCTTTCCCATTTGCAAAGTAATGTATAGCTTAAGTCTCCTCAATAATGGTTTATGCTACAACATTTAATTCACATTTGCAGTTAGCTGGAATGCTATGGTCAGCAATCATAGTTCAGCTGGAAAGCAACAATGTATTAAGCTGTGATAAATTAATCACTTGAAAACTTGTGAACATGTCCTAAGGAACTTATGGTTGTCCCTGAGCACGGTATTTTTTCCATTTTATTATTTTAATGGTTTTAGTCTCTCAGCACTACTGTGACAAAAGCAAAAACTTGTCTTTTTTTTTTCTCTCTTTTTCTTTTTCTTTTTCTTTTTCTTTTTCTTTTTCTTTTTCTTTTTCTTTTTCTTTTTCTTTTTCTTTTTCTTTTTCTTTTTCTTTTTCTTTTTCTTTTTCTTTTTCTTTTTCTTTTTTTTTCTTTTTCTTTTTCTTTTTCTTTTTCTTTTTCTTTTTCTTTTTCTTTTTCTTTTTCTTTTTCTTTTTCTTTTTCTTTTTCTTTTTCTTTTTCTTTTTCTTTTTCTTTTTCTTTTTCTTTTTCTTTTTCTTTTTCTTTTTCTTTTTCTTTTTCTTTTTCTTTTTCTTTCTTTTTCTTTTTCTTTTTCTTTTTCTTTTTCTTTTTCTTTTTCTTTTTCTTTTTCTTTTTCTTTTTCTTTTTCTTTTTCTTTTTCTTTTTCTTTTTCTTTTTTTCTTTCTTTTTCTTTTTCTTTTTCTTTTTCTTTTTCTTTTTCTTTTTCTTTTTCTTTTTCTTTTTCTTTTTCTTTTTCTTTTTCTTTTTCTTTTTCTTTTTCTTTTTCTTTTTCTTTTTCTTTTTCTTTTTCTTTTTCTTTTTCTTTTTCTTTTTCTTTTTCTTTTTCTTTTTCTTTTTCTTTTTCTTTTTCTTTTTCTTTTTCTTTTTCTTTTTCTTCCTAATCCTAATCTGCTTCACTAATTACTGGATAATCCTTCCTCTCGGGTTGTTTTTAGCTACCAGTTTTTAGGCTTTTCAGAGAGGGAGGGTGGAGAGGAATATTACTACTATTAAGAATAAAGAAGACCAGATTCAGATAAAGTAAGAATTGGCTGAGATCCTTCCTCAAACCTCAAAGCCATTCTGAGGCTTGAAAATGTTTAGTACGCTCCTTTTATTTTCTTTGTTTGCCTCAGTGGCACTTCCTGATACTGGATAGGAGACAACAGTGAAATACTATGTGAAAATATGTGGTTTGAATAAATTTTGCCAAAAGTACAAATTTTTTTGTTATATTTTTATTTTTTTATTTTTTTTAAGATTATTTTTATTAGGTTTCTATAAACAGAGAAGGCAATACAAACAGTGTATGCTCAGATATATCAGATATCTGAGCATCAGACCTAAAGAATGCTGTGGTATGTGGACTAGACACAGAGCTCTCTGGGTCTTAATTTGCAATCAAACCCTTTAGACAGACCCTGACATTGCACAATGACTTTTCTGAGGATCTGGAGAGCCCATGCTTTGAAGTGACATTGCATACTTAAAACCTTACTTGATAGTTTTCAAACATGAAATAAAAAAAAAAAAAAGTAGGATGTACCAAATTCAGTTCCAACAAAATCTTTCCATTTTCCTAATGCATTTTTAAACATGAATTCTGACATTTATAGAAACATCAAAACCACTGCTGAGATGTCTGGATCAATCATATGTTGGTTATACATTTGTCAGGTTATTGGCAGAACATTTGTAAGAACTCATGCATGGAAGCACATCAACATTAATCTCCTGAAAATTCAGACATGTAATGAGCATCTTCTTTAAGTGAAATCATGCTTTACAAGAAAAACTGATGTCCAAGAAATACCCTGAACTATGTTAATTAAGTTCAGTTTTTTGTTGTTATTGTTGTTTGTTTGTTTGTTTTGTTTTTAATTATAAATTGCAATTTCTTTGTTAGTTTGAGGTTTTGAAAAAGCCACGTGTGTACAAGGTCTTTCAGAATCACATTGGGTTTTAGATTGTGTTTGACAGCTGCTTTTGGTTTTATCTGGTAGGCCCACCTTGTAGTATCCAAACATGTTAATCACAAATGAGAATTTGTGCCTGAAAGATCCTGGCAGTTTTTTGGTCTAGACAAAATGAATTACTGTTATCGGCCCACCATCTAGAAATCTCAGCAATTAAATTAGCACTAACTGAAATAGTAATTTATAATGTCAGCTCAAAGTCTGCAAAACAAATGAGTCTTAAATCTGAGCTGTTCCTTTATCTCCAAAATTTAGATTTATATTCAGGAAATGTTTATTGACAGAGAAATGCATTTGTTAGCACATTTATCAATGATAATAATAATAAAAGCTTATTAAATAAAACTGGAAGAAATAGTGAATGTACTATAAGGTATAACTCCATCTTGAAATGAAAGTAAGCAAAATGTCCAGATGTTACTAGTTATTTTAAGGACAGAATTAATTCTCCCTAAGTTTAGATGTTTGCAATGTAAGTGCAATGCTAAAGGTTCAGTTCAGGTGTGTAATAATTGGGTTTTAGTGCCATTGTTGGTAACCCATGAAATCCTGTCTGGTGTCCAGCTGCTGCTCCAGAAGGTCATAGTTTTTCTGTGAATCCTGTGTCATTATAACCAGGTACACATCCATGTTTGGGATGCCCTGGAGCATCTCATATGGCAGTAGATACCACAGTTGAAGCAAATGAATCACGCCAGTGGTGTCTCAACTCATTTCAGGGGAGAAAAGATCTACTTAATACAGTCAGCAGAGCCTAGAGAAAGATTCTTCTCGTAATGTGGAGAGCAGATGCTTTTATTCAAGGAAATGGCCTCTCAATTTCTGTCTGTAATGGTAAGTTTGGTTGCCCACATGTGCAATTTGATATGCTTTTTTATACCCAGCCTGGCATCCATCTGCTCTTGGAGGTCATGGGTCTCTCTTATTTAAATTTCCTCATACAATATAAAACACAGTCCAGGGCACCTTAAATAGAACTGGATACCTGTGTGTGGACAACTGAAAAGAGCCCAAATATCTCTGAATTTAAAACTGGATCTTAACTTATACATTAGGTGAAGTGAATCTTGTCCTTCATATCCCTACTTTATAGTGAGCTGCTCTTGTTTCTTGTGGCTGTAACCTGTGAGTTAATACCAGAAATCCATGCAAAAGGAGGGATATCAGTTTTCTGGACTATGGATCGAGCACTTCTCCTCAGGTTTGAAACTGAGTATGTGGAAATGAGAATGATGTGGGTCTGAAATCTTCTTACCTTGCCTTGAAGGGTTATTTAAAGAGCTGACTTCGTGGGTTATTGACATAAATTTGTTTGGAACACCTATCCTGACTTGCCAGGGCAAACTTAGACACCTAGTCAAAACAAATACATAAGGACACAGAGAACTTAGGGTAAAAACTTCAGCTAAAGGATATTCAGCAGAGCTATGTACCTGGCTAGGAAACATTTTTTTTTTTTTAATGGGAAACTTCATAATAGAAAATCTGTTTGCACAATTACTAATGGGATGTATATGCCCGTGATATCTGGTACATTTTAGAAAGAATCAATAGGACACGTTAGTTTCCTAAACTTATAATTTATTGAGAAACTTATAATTTCTGGTCCAGAAAGACACTTAAGTGTTCAAGTATCTTTCATCATTGCTGTCAAAGGGAACAGTCCTGCAACCCCACAAGTGCTTAAATATCTTATTCTAGTTTTCCAGAAAACTAGCTTGTCTGTCTAATCTGTTAAGCTGCTCCAACCAGCTGGAAAGTGCTATACACTTTCATGTCATTCTCCCATTCTGTTTATTTTACTCATTAATGAGAATCTTCTCAGAGAGGCTTAGATATAATCAAAATATTATGATCTCCTCACCTTCAAAGTTTGGCAGGGCATAAAGCACAGGCCAGTTTAACTAACCTGCCAAAGAATAGATTATCTGTGGTAGATAGATAGTGTCAAGTTGCTGTTACTAAACAATTCCCTGCATGTGAGTGACAGGAGAGAAATAATAATATAATTATAGAAATAAACATGCAGAAAATTAGGATATATTTGTAAACATAAAAAGCTCATCTAGTGGTTGCACGACCTAATCATTTCCTATGAGTGCCACTTGAAAACCTACTTGCATATTCAAAATAAACTTTTAAATGAGGACTTAATGATAAGATGACAACACATTTCGTGAGCCCAGCTTCTGAGAATACTGAAGGTCACCAAAAGTGCCAATCTATCCTTTTTTTTTTTTCTTTTTTTTTTTCAAGATGACAGCAGCTTCAGACATAGAATTTTTCTTAATTCATTGCTCACATAAGCACTGAACAGTTCTACATTTCCTACATAACAATGCATAGGATTTTTCTACTGAATATTAATTACAATTTTACTGAGTGCTACGTTGGTATAATGATTCATCATTAAAATATACACTGGAAGAGTCTAAATATGAGAAGTGCCATACAAAAATAAATTAAAGCAATATATATATTTATATAGCTCCTTCTCTGGAGGCAACTAGGAAATTAACTATATTAATGAATGACAACGAAAAGACAAAGCACTGTAGCAAACTCAGTCCTGCTGTATATACACACAGCCCCACTGATGACCAAATCTGTTTTATCCAGAGCCGTTATTTAGTTTGTGGGATCTCCATCCTCACACTACATTCTTTGCTTCTGCTTCACCTAAAGCAGCTCCATTGCTTTCACTAAATGGAGCATATCATTTTCTTAAAGTGCCTGACTGTAAAAAAACAACAAACTCTGAACATAGCATGAAGAACACAGCTTCCTATTCTAATTCATGCCTTTGATTTCACAAGCCCTATTTCTGTCAATAATCACATTTAGAGTACATCCATTTTAATTCCCCAAAGCACCACATTTATATAAGTGAACAGACTCGTATTACCCAAACAGGGACTTGATTTGGCTCCATGATTCAGCTGACATAACACACTTGACTACAGTCCTTGAGAAAGTACAGCAGGTGGATTGTGCTGTGTCTGGGAATCCACGATCTTTGAGCCCACGATTCAGACTCAAACAGCAAAACTATAAATGTGAAATTTTTGCATTCAAACCAAGTTCTTTGGGACCTGTCTATACCTGAGATTTGTCTCCTTTGAGCTCTAATCCAGAATCAAGTTTCGCTCAGATTTTCAAGAAACAACATGGATCAGTACTTAAAAGTGCAGGTATCCTGGTATCCCAGAATTCCTACAATGGTTCAGTATCAGTGTTAAAAGAAAAAATGACTGGAGGCTTCAATGGCCTGTCCCTGAGCTTTCATTCCCCAGCTATCATCATTAAGTTCCTGTTTAGTACACTGAAGCTCCTCCCTGGGCCATTTGCTTGTACATCTAAAAATTTATAAAGGATCAAAATAAGTTTAAGAATTTCTTCTGTTTCAATAGGTTGTGCGTAAATATAAACATGATTTTTTTTTCTAGTTCTAATTATAAAACAGTCTTGCCACAATTGCATGTTTTCATTATTGATCTTGATTTCATCGGCATCATACTTTATCACTAATTCACAGATGTTGTTATAACTGTTATTTTCTACTATTTTGAAAAATTTGAAATTATGCCTATTTCTTCCTTTGTGTCCAAAAAAGTTTCTTTAAACTCAGAAGCATCTGTATCAGATATATGTGAAGGAAATTTATTCAGAGTATCAGGAAGAGACAGTTTTGAAAATACTCCTCAAATTGTTTGAGTGTTTGTAAAAGCCTTCACATTCCCACAGTTGGTCCCTCCAGAAGATGGCCCTTTCTTTGTTCATGTGTAAAGAATTTTCTACCCTCATATAGACGTGAATAAAATTGATGTGGAAGTAATTGAGATTCTTCTACTCATTTTATAAAGAGTTGGATTAGAATTGTGATCCACTTCTGGTTCTTCACAGCTTGTAGAAAAAACAGAATGAGCAGGAAACATTAAAAATCACAATATTTCACTGAAAACTCTCCATGTATTGAATAAAATTCAACCTTACTTTGAATCTCTCAGTAGATTCTTCTGGAATGGAATTGCTGTGTTTGCATCAGGGTTGCATAGGAAAGGCACTCAGATAAATTACCATACTTTAACAGCTGCATGCAAAACAAAAATAAAATTTCTGTTACCATTAATCCTGATAGCTGAAGTAACTGAAGCATGGAACCAGAGTTAGAAAAGGGATACACAGTAGAAAATAAAATATATCAATATATATGAATTTAAATATAGGAAAGGGTGAAAACATAAGGTTAATAAAGACAATGTGACATTCCTCTCTCTCCAATTTAGAGTAAATAAAGCAACCCCACTTTCTTTTCCAAAAAATCATTCAAACTACACCACAAGTAAAATGACACCCTATTGTGTCGTACAGCTTTCAACATGGACATGAAGTTATGTGTGTTTTGCTTGGCACAGTTGATTTTTCTCCTCACATCCCAACAACCAGGTCCCAAACCTTATCTTTCTCTGTCAGAATCCCCTGCAAATCATTGGTTTTCAGTTGAAGGGTGTATTTGAAATCTTTTCTTCACTTCTTATTCCAGGCATCTGAAAGAATGTAGTATGTTTTTGGAGCACAAGGGAAGTGTTGTTTTCATCTCTCTTGCTGTCTAAACCTAGAAACCACTATCATGTTTAAAGAAAAGTTGGAATATTTCCCTTCACATTATTCTACTTCTGAGTTCAAAACAAGTGTAAAGATAGAGAATATATCACTCAAGATATACAAGTATTAATATTCACAGATTTTATACCTTCCAGAAATAATGTGGCCCCTATTTTTGATCTCCTCCTGCTGCAGCCTTCTGGTAGGGAGCAGTGGGAGCGGCTGTACCAACAGCAGGTACAGTCCCTCAGAAAAGCATAGCAGATCTGAGGACCATCAAGGAAGTCTGCTGTGGCAAGGTCAAGCTAGTCAAGTCAGTAAAGCAAGGTCAGGATCAGCAAGGGAGGAATGTGCATAACTTTAGTGAAGCTCAGACAAGGACAAAGGCCAAGGATATGTCTGATGTGTCTCTGGGATTGAGGAGGCTCCAGGTGAGGCTTCTCGCTGTCGTCTCACACACTGTGCTGATCCAGTGAAAGCCTGATCCAAGGTTACATGGCTATACCCATATCAGAGCTGAACACAAGCAGCTAAATCCCTAGGATGGAGGGAACAGGTTGCAGACCTTCTTGATGTACTTGAAACCTTGGCACCTTCTTGGTCACCATAATGATTACTTATCTTTCAATGCACCCTCTTCAAAATGTCCACAGAATAGATGCTGCCTGGAAAAGAAGCCTCCATATACCTCAAAGGGGATGGGAAAGTATTGGTTCTGCACACTTGGGTGGCTGTGGAACAGTTCTATGAGCTGTGTTGCAGGCTTTTATGGATTTTTTCATGTCTGCAATGATAGTACAGAAAAGATGAGATTAGGCTCTAAAAGTCATGCTCAGACAACCTAATATCCTCTTAGAATGAGCTCAAGCATTTGCCGTGCTATCAAAACTCAAAAGAAAAGTTATACAGAATCTCTATTTCCATGGGCATCACATCTTATACACTTAGAGAAGAAAAACAGGATCTGTTACTGAGCTGCTTATCATAAGTGATCCACTTACTAAGTCACAGTTAGGAATTATTTGTCACTTTGTTGGACCTTGATGTCATTGTAAATTCTTACCTCCAATTTAATAAGAGATTTAGACAGATCCTTGTAGAACCAATCTGTGGAACTCCTTGTTATAAATATTAATGTACAAATATTATTATTTAAAAACTAACAAAGTTATCACATAAATAGGAAAAAAAGGCTGGTCTGTATCCCTAAAATCTCTTCCCATTTCAACATTTGTGTACTCTAATCAACTTACAGGCAAATGAAATGAGATCTACCCAGTGATTATTCATGTAATAATTTGCCCTTTTCTAAATGTTTCTTTTCATCCAGTTCAGTACTAAAAGTATGCTTAAACCATCAGTACTGTTTTTGTGCTTGTATAGTATTGCAGTACTGGTGGTCATGCTCCGGATTTCTCTGCTAGGCTTCAGCCATATGTAGAAACCAACAATACTGAAAGAGACTTGTCAATGTAATTGGTCTGCCACTAATGAATGTTACAATAAAATGAAACTAAAGATTAAGTAAAAAGGGATGGTTATTGTAATGATGGCTAAGTGTTGGACATCTTCAGTATAGTTTTTGAGATAGTGAGTTCTGGCAAAGAAACTCATGGGATTTTGTGTTTTTTTCAAATGAAGGATAACAGCACTGGATACAGTTGCTTTATTTGAATGATTCTCCTTGTGCCTTAAAACAATATTTGGTGTCACAATATGTTTATTTCAACTTCATTAATTGCACACAAACATTTCTGTTTGGTCATATTGGAAAAATAAGACTGCTGGGAATATTGCTTGTATGCTCATTTCTTCTTCCAATTTCTTATGTGCTTGAGGCAAATGATTTTCCAAGAACCTCGTCTGTGATTAAAGATGTAATAATTCTTCCCAGAAAAAGCTATAACACTATCCAACAGTATCACATTCCCACTTTTAATTAAAGTTCTTTACTTTTGTTACTCATTCACAGTAACCAACATACATATATTTCTGTATAATTATACCACAGGTTCATTAGATTGTGCATATATGTGTTTGGCATTTGAAACACACATCCTCTCAAGCCTGACAAGTCATTTTAATGAAACAAAGGTAGTCTTAATATATGAAACATAGTAACCTATGGGTAAAAGCAGTTGAACATTTTAGGGAAATTGGACTTTATGGAGACAATCATCTTTCCACACTAATTACAGAACACAAATGTTCATAATATAAATGTAGGAAATGTACAGTAACAACTGGGATACAAATTATTTTACAGACAATGCTGAAATTCTGCTCCTGATATTATGCAATGCAAATTACATTCAGTTTGAATAGTGTTACCTTGGGACGTCACAATGGGAATTAACATGACTTTTTAGCAGAAAAGTTCCCACAATTGGCAATAGAAAGCAAAAGCGTAAATTTTAGTGACTAAAGCCTAGAATTTATGAGAAAATTTACATGATACCTAAACCACAAACTCTAATTTAAACTGTCCTGTGCAGCAGGCTGCATCTCTCAGGGCACATCTATGACCAGATACAGTTTGCCCCAATTTAAACATTTAACTGAGACATTTAAGACAGGAATTGTGGTCATTGTAGACTGTTTTCCCCATTGTAAACTCATTTCCCCAAAAAGTGACCTAATGATCTATAACTGATATTGCAAGCACTATCTACTCCTCTTGCTGAAAAGATATCACTGTACACAGAGGAATGCAATATTCAGAGATGAAGAGAAGAGAAAAATAAGTCTGGTTTTAACCTAGCTATGTCAACCTCAACCTGGGCTGTGTTGGGGAAAATTCCTTGAACTCAAAACCAGGGATTTACAGAATCTCACTGCCACCCGACCCCATCCATCTTTAACACATAATTCAGTTATGAATCTGGCACTGAAATACCCATCTGGGTTGTGTACTTTCATCAGTACCATGCAAGGCCCTATTGCCAAATTAGAGGAAAATGGGAGAATAATAACAACAAACAACAAGAACAAGAACAAGAACAAGAACAAGAACAATAATAATAATAATAATAATAATAATAATAATAATAATAATAATGTGAAGGAGTATCTAGGGAACACTTCATTCAGAGCAGAAACTTGAGATAAAACTTGTTATAATGTCTGGAAAGCAGGAACAGAACAGTTTTTGCTTTAGGAACTTTTCAGGACATACCAACAGCTATTTGCTGTCCCCTCAAAACAGTAAAGGATGCTAGAGCAAAGCTTTAAGTATGAACTTAATAATGAATTTCATTTTTGAGATTTGAATTATTACTTTTGCTGAAAAGAGAGTTTTTAAGTAAACATATCTTTTTTAATTTCAAAACCTTTTGATAAAACTGATTCTGAGTGCTGTTTCACCTTCTAAGACATCTCTGTCCATTAAGGGCAGTGGTCTTTAAAAGCAGGAAATTAAAACTCTTACAAAGTAATCAGAACATTTTCACACATTCCCCAGGATTTCTTAGAAGTATCTTAACTGAGCTGAATAAACTACTCTGAACACTGGAACTCATGGATCTAAAGAAATGTCTCTTAGGTAGTAGCTAATATTAGCCAAGAAAGCTTTGTGGCATTCTTATATTTGAACCATGAGTGTTCCAAAATAGTTCATAACAGCTGCCTAGAACTATAACATCCACCAAATGGGTCAGCTTTTGTAAAATGAATGATGACATAATGGTAAACTAAATATTCCACTTCCACAGCTTTATGTGAAAAGCAAAGAGCTATAAATCTGTCATATATTTCCAGTTACTTAACATTTATTCTTCCTTCCATAATCAAGAATTGCACCAATAATAAAGAAATCTGTTTATTCTGTTGTTGTTTCATGGCATCCTCATGATGTGAAACATGAGCAAACAAACAAGGTTTCATTGTCAAAAACAAGGTTTCCAACATCTCTTTAAGCATCCCCTTGTGTATGCATTTTGGTTGAATAAAACCATCTTGTAAATTGCTTTTGTTACAAGGCTAACATGTAAAACTCAACAGAAAGTATATTTTAATCAAAGCAAAATATAATTCCTATCTGATTGTGCTGTCATTCTAAAATATCATTTCAATCATGTGCTCTGCGGAATCTCTGCAAGCCTTTTCATTCTATCTGAATATAAGCCATAGAAATTAAAATAATAAGCAGTTGATTAGCTGGTGTTTCAGCATGGTAGCAAGTGAATACTGAATCAATATGGAATTCTCATGTTTCATGTTATCAGCTTTGCTGATTTTTTATTAAAAAAAAAAGAAAACATGAAAGTTGTGAAAACAGATTCAATAAGAACGAAGCACAGATGTTTTATGTTTGTCTTGCAGATTTTTCAGATATGGAAGAAATCACTAAATACAGTTCAGAAGAACATTCATAACAGTATGGATTTTTTCAAGCTGCCAGTCATCTGAAATTTTCACAAGGACACTTTTTGGAGGCTAAAGACTTTTAGGCAAAAAAAAAAAAATAGAAAAAAAAAGGAAAAAGAGAGAGAGTACGTTTTTAATTGTTTCTAAACAGTGTTAGAATCAAGGGTACTTTATTTTTAGTCTACTTGTAGGCTTAGATTGATCTTATCAAGCTTCAGCAGTCTAAAATATATGCATGAAGTTTCCATCAGCAGAGTAGGCTTGTTCAATAGCTCAGAGAAAGAAATAGGGTCCTCCATTTGGAGATTCATCCTATAAGCTTTCAAAACTTGGGTAGGTGACTAATAAAGCTGTAATTCAGTGATGGTGCTGAGACATGACAAAACACTATCTAGCTCTCCCTCAGACAGGGATATTTCATAAGGTAGATTGACTTCATTAAGAATACAAGTTGTCATTTTATTTTCTCTTTAACTTCGTAAGTATTAATATTAAAGTCTTTGTTCTTCCAAATCTGCTTGTTGAGAACTTCACAAAGTCATATATATTGTGTTAACAAGCCATCTGACCTCTAAAATATGTGCCTATGTAGTCTAATAACATTAAAGAAAGGGATTCAAATACAAGTGATAGGCTGTTTTATGTCCATACAGAGAGAGAATCTAGTCATTAGGGATGTAGGATATGGGCAAAGACACAAGTCTGTGTAGGTCTGGATTAGAAAACAGCTTCCAATTGCTTCTGTGTTTGGTGCTGTGGAATTTATTAGCTTTGTTCTTGTAAAGTCTTAGGAGAACTGGTAGGGAAGAAATATAAAACTGTTTGAACTCACAGCAATACCAGGGCCAGGTGCACAGAATTAAACTAAGACTTTTTAAAAGTTCATATCCAGCAAACCCTATGCATATAACTCTGATCTATCCTTCCTTCCCTGGATAAAATTTCAATGAAAGGAAAAAATAAAAATAAAAAATAAAAGAAAATGATACAGTGTGTCAAACAGAAGGTTTGTAATTTTCCCTTCTGTATTTGACATTTAAATTGGATGGACGTGGGCCAAAGACTGGAAGAGTAGAAGTTACATGGGACAACTTAATATTCATTGGCACTGAGCTTTTTGTTCATGCTGGCTTGCTTAGCTCCTGCTGTTGTTATGGAAAGTTCTAGATAACCTGCTACAACACTTATGTACTTTAGCAAACTCAACTATGTTTACTGAAACAAAATAATAACTTTCTTATAATAATGGCTTTTTTAACTATAATTTTCTTGCTGTAGCAAACAAAGCTATTTGAATGTTCTAGCTTGTGTTGCAACTTGAAACCACAGAAACATGGCAAAAGAATATATATATGCATATATATTTTTTTTCTTTTTTTTTTCTTTTTTTCTGCCCAACTATAGTATTTTGATCTCTTACCACCATTACTCCAACTGGATGCTTAATATAGCATTTCCACATCTTATATCAATTACTAAAATAAAAATACTCTGTGTTTCTTTTTCTGTCTGCAAAAGCTTAACTTTGTAAAGGCTAACTAATACTTTCCTATTATAAAGGTGAAAATATCTTCCATGTAAAGAACTGGAGTAGCTATAGTTGGACCCCTTGATTCATTTTTGCAGTTTGCTTCTGATCATGTGACTGAGCGTAAGTATATATGTATACGTTTATATTGATCCTCTAGTTTTCAATGATGTTAAGTATTGTGACCATGGTTAGACTTATATGATGGAAACACCGAGCAAAGAAAGAAACATATTAGCTTACTTTCTTTTTTTTTTTTTTAATTTTATTTTTTTCTGCACTAACCAAACAAGTAGGAAAACATTTTATTTTGGTTGATTGGTTGGTTGGTTGGTTGGTTTGGTTTGTTTTTCTGGAAACTAAAATATATATATATATATATATATATCACTATTTGCAGACTGGCTACTTGGGGTGGGAGTCAGTGACAAATTCAGACACCTAACTGGAACGTTACAGCTAGACATTTATAAATGACTGAGGTATTTAAGATGCTGTTGGAGTCCCTGCTGATCTAGTGAATAATCACAACAGCTGAAAAGGAAAGGATGTCATATATTAGCCACCTACATAGTTCTCTGTGCTCAGTTGACTTTATTGAACACAGGTGGTACATTTGCTTACAAATGAATGTCTGATGCTATATTAGACAGCATAGGGTATCTGAGATAAATGCATAGAACTTGCAGATAGACACAGGACCTATACGAGACCAATGCCCTCCTTGAGTGGCAGCCAGAGTTCAGAAGAAAAAATCTGAAATAAAATGGCACTGTCACTGTATTTTTAGGCAGAGGAATCTCTCCTTAGAGCTAAACTGACTATGATAGGAGTGCAGATACCTAGAGTACATGAAGGAAGCTAAATTTAGGAACCTGAAACATTTGGAGCTGAATCCCACATTTTGGGCTCAATTTGATTGCACAGTTATACATATTAGTGCCATTGGACGTATCCTCAGATACGCTCATGGTGAGGTAAGAGTAATGACACCTGATTTACTGTCAACCCTGCATGCTTTTGGAGCAAGTTTTGGAAACTATATGAGTTAGCCTAGAGCATCTCTAATTGTATTAAATGCATTTGCCAGCAGAGGAATTGAGCCTTTTGTGGTAAAACTCTTGGGGCAAGACTCGTTTGCTTAAATATTGGTTACTTCAAAAGCTATCAAACATTCTAGCTGACTCACAGCTACCTCTCCAGAAAAGTGTGGAAGTACCTACAGGTTTTATATCAGAGCAGCCAGACTCGTACCTGAACCTGTATACTTAGAAAATTGATTCTCTGTAGTTTGCAAGACCATAAAAATCTGCCTCAGGCATTAACAGCAGTGGATGCATGTGTTACAGGAGCGTCACAAAGATGGGAAGTTCAAGGCTATTTGCTGCCTATGAGAACAGTCTTTTATTGTGTTAAAGGAGCACCTCAACAATGAGCCATATGAATTTTCTTGGTGAGAGCAGCAGAGCTCCCAAACCTCTCTCGCCTTCCATTTAATATCCACTGGAGTAGCTGAGGTGCTGAATGCTAGGACTGCACTAGAGCAAGAAGGTGGCTGTGATCCTGGCAACATCAAATTTACTGAATACCTGCAATAGGCCCATTATGGAACTACTGAAAGTTATAATATCTGGATTTTCCCTAGCACAGAAATAATATTCTTGTCCTACTTCTTCCACTTGTTAAAACATAGAACACCACTGGGATAGGCTATTGAAAGTTAATACTTTCAGCAGAAGCTTGTTGCAAAGAAGAAAGTAATGTACTATTCTTCATTTCTATTCATCTATTGAGAAGTAATAGGCTTACTTTGCAGTGAGAGACATTTAGACACAGAAATCCTTCTGCCACAAAGACAGATCATCTATGCAGGAAAGGGTGATGAAGATTATAGTATCTCTGTCCTTGGGCGAGATGCACATGGACACCAGGTCTAATTAGGCGATCAGCTTCTTTTTTTAGTCCTATATTTTTATGCTATCAAAAAATTTGTGAGTATTACTCAAGAGAAAAACATCATAGACTATCACTGTAGAGAGGGCCAGAAACAGTGTCTGATTCAGCATATTCATTTAATCTGTTGCCTTTTTTTCACTCCTTTTTTTTTTTTTTTTTTTACCCCACCTCTATAGAATGGAACTGGAGAGGACATAGGACTAGACTAGACTAAACTAGACTAGACTAGACCAGACCAGACCAGACTTGATTAGACTAGACTAGACTAGACTAGACTAGACTAGACTAGACTAGTTCAGCTGGAAGGGACCTACAAAGATCATCAAGTCCAACTGCTTGACCACTTCAGGGCTAACCAAAAGTTAAAGCATATTCTTAAGGTTATTGTTAAATGTCTCTTGAACACTGACAGGCATAGAGCATCAACCACCTTGCTAGGAAGCCTGTTGCAGTGCTTGGCCACCCTCACAATAATAATAATAATAATAAAAATCCAAATATCCAGTCTTAACCTGCCCTGTTGCAGCTTTGTGCCATTTCCACACTTCCTGTCATCATTTATGAGGGAGAAGGGACCAGCTCCTCCCTTTCCATTTCCCCTCCTCAGGAAGTTGTAGAGAACAATGAAGTACCACTTGGATTTCCCTTAATAAGATTTTTTCTCACCTCTTATATGTCATCTTCATTCCCAACTTTTATTGGCTGACTTCACTGTTGTTTTTCATGCATCTTTACTCTCTTTCTATGCTATCTCCTGTCCCAGATATCTTGTCAGTAGTGATACAAGGCAGAGACAGTTATGCAGTTATTTAGATGTACCGGCACGTGAAAATAACAGCACCACCTTAGCTACTGTTAATACTTTTCTCCCTTTTCCACCTTTGCTGCAGACACATCAGCACTCTCTTGCTATTCTTTCTCAGTGTTGCCTCCATCCATTGCAATGCTGCAAACTGCAAACCCCTGAACTGAGGGTTCAGAGCTGTGAGATCAGGACCTTGAGGTCCCATGATGCTGGCCTACCTCACACAGGAGTGTTATCTGGAGGGGTGTTGTCAGGTTCTGGACCACAAAGTGGTAGGCATCATACAAAGAAATGCAGCTCTCCAACCACATAAAATGATTTTATTTTATTCATTCTGTCTATCAGGCTTATCCCATATTTGAATCGTTAACCAGATATTTCTGGAAGAGTGCCGACTGACGTAAGCCAAATGATCATCAAGGAGTATGCAAAAAATGAGACAGCATGTGTAGCTATGGGACAGTGCTTGAACCTATTTGGTTTGTTACCATAGATACACCTCCACAGACCAAGGAAGCAATGTACCCTTTTTAGTTTCATGGTAAAACATAATAACTGAAGCAAACTCACAGACTGGCCTTTCAAATCAGTGTTATTTTGCTGGGGGAAAATCAACTGGTTCAATCAAACCGCAGTGAGGTTGATTTTGTTTGGGTTTCTTTCTTGTCTACTGCCAAGCTAGGGAGGACAGGGAAAAAGGGAAAGCAGACTGCTTTTTCAAAGAAGAAAGCAAGATTTAAAAAAAAAAATACCTTCAGAAAAAAAAAAGTATTTAGTCTTCAGTAAGGATCAAATGAAAAACGATCAAATGAAATTTTTCTTTCATCCTTTCTTGTGACTGAAATTATTTGCTGAAGCAGTATTCACTGATTTAATTGCTCCTAAATTACATTCATAGCAATTATTCTATTGGTCTAAAAAAGCCAACAGAAATTGGCCCAGTTTTAACCATTGAAGATTACCATTGACTTGTCTTTTGCGAAATCATTCTCTTGAGGTCCCGTGGTTTTCTGTGGTAATGTTGCAGTGTCTGGTGTATGTGGGAATCCAGGTATTAAGACTCCAGTTATGCCAAAATTCCAAAAAAAAAATTGATCTTTTAATTTTAACTCATTATGGGTGCATTTTCATATTAACAATATTTATTTTTATTTTTCATTGACTTTACTTTTTGTGTACAGACTATATTCCTCAAAAATGGATACTAGCAGCTATTCCAAGGACCAGTTTAATCAGATATTAGGAAATATGAAGTTCTCATCCCATCTGCTTCACTGGAAACTTCTGCAAATCCTCTTCCCTGAAATAATTTTGTCTAGGAATTGTGGCTTGTTATATTTTAATTTAAGTTCTTTTTAGTACTCTTTGGGGCCAAATCACTGACATATCTGATAAGTTTCCCTGGTATTTGCAGTGGACATGTACATAATCTTATTTTACTTGGGATAAATGCTATGTTATTTATTGCTGTTTCTAAAGAATTCTAGGTGCTCAGAGTTAAGTCATGTAAAAACAAAACAGAAGAAATGAAAACATTTAAATCTTGCGAATGTGTTTCTGTCATAGAGAAAGATGAGACAAAAGATTCGAAAAACAGTCAAGCTTTTTGTTTTGTTTTGTTTTGTTCTTTTTGGTTATTATTATTATTTTCCTTCAATTCTGTAATATTCAGTTTAATTTAGAATGATCCCTGGCTCAGTAGTCTGGACATGCTACGGGATCAGTGCTACATAGGTTCACAAACATTATTTTTAATTTCATTTCAAACAGTCTAGAGATATATGTTAATAATTATACTCTGATTAAAAGATTTTCTGAAAAACATAATTGATTCAAACACTTTTCTATCAATTTAATTTAATTTAATTTAATTTAATTTTACTTTATTTTATTTTATTTTATTTTATTTTACTTTATTTTATTTTATTTTATTTTTTATATTATTATCTTTAGTATCGTGATCAGTCCTTCTACACTAGGCCAAGCAACATGAAAATCCAGAAATCATCTCATTTTAATTTGGTCATCCTTAAAACCTGACTTGTCTGCCAAAAAAAAAAAATAAATTATATATATATATATGTATATATATATATATAAAATGATTAACCATCTGATATGTTGAAGTACTCAGTTCTGAAGCTCTCCGGAAACTCACAGAACATTTCACAGGAGCCTCTGGGGTGTTTGTGCTGGTGATGACACTCCTATTATTTGTAGTGGTCCTTGTTTGATCACACCTCTGATAGTTTTCTGGAAGCCTACTTGAGCAAATCACGGTAACTTTTTGCACCCTCTGCACCTGTTGTGTTAGTTATAAGTGGTAGAAGTCAATCTGCAGTATAAATCAGCTCAGTGCATTTAATAACAGAGAGGGAAATTCCCAGAAACAGACCAGATCTATTACTGTCACAGTCTTCCACCATGTTAGTGTCACATCCTGACATATTTTTCATATATATTCACTTACTCTGTTTCCTTTTTTTGGTTCTGTTCAACAGCCAGTGGTTACGTTAGGACTTGAGAACACAAAATGGAGAGTGGAAGCAATGGGGAAAAATAGACTCTCACAAGCAATTAAGCTCCTTCAGAACAGCAGAAAGAAAAAGAAAAAAGTTTGGGCTCCAATCTCTTGTACAGACTTCTTGAGTTTCCTGCTTTGCACATGAGATCCATAGATCCATATAATTTCTGTCCCCTGTGAAAAGAAAAATCTCAAGCATTCAAGTAGTGCATACTAATGTTAATCCTCCTCTGCAAGCCCATATGTTAGATATAGTTGAGGGTTTTTTGGTTTTTAATTCCTTAAATTTCTGCATACTTGATGTTGGGTATGATGGTGCAGGAGAGAAGTAGCAATATGCCTTTAACACAGCACTTCCTCTTCCCTCCCACATGTAGGAACTTTATTCCCTACCAGAAAAGAAGGCATGGAGCAACTACACGAGAAAAAGAACAAACTTGAAATGTCACTTTCTCTTAGCCTATGTCCAACTCCATACCAAAGATTTGCCTTGGCCAAGTGCTTTGAACACAGTTCAATCTATTCTTGTGCATCTATTCTTGTCTCAGAGTTCTTCAAGTAATACGACTGAGACCATAATGCTTATAAGAAACCAGGTATAAACAAACAATTGCAGTGGTAGTGCAAGAAATATCTGGGTCTCCCTTGCCAAAACATAAGATTTTTTAGCACATTCCACGCTCTTGACCAATCTGGGAGAGCACAGGAGAGTCGCTTATATGACCAGAGCAGGCTGTAAGCTACAGCTGGTCTAGTAGAATATGAACCCTGGCATAGACTGATCATCCTTTAAACTGTGTCTAGGTTTCCTCTCAAGAAAACTTGATTCATTCATGAGCATTTGCATGCTCATATGAGGTGTTTGGATGTTAACATGACAAGGATCTAGAGTGGAAAGAGAGAAATTCCTTAGAAATCCCTTAGCAGTGTAGATGCACCTTTACTGTCCACTTAAAAAAAAAAAAAAAAAAAGAAAGAAAAAAGGATACATTACAGCCACCTTGTTTTAATATAATTGAAACAAAAAAAAAAAACACAAAGAACTGGAATTCACTAAGCATATGTCATGACATTTCTGTGGCTGAAAAATATTATTACATTTGTAAAACAGCTAACACCAAAGGATAGTAGGTTTTAATTAGTATAATTCATTTGTCCAGTAGTGTCTGCGTGTGAACAAGCTGAAGATCATGTTCTAAAAGGTTCAGACAAGGACTGTGCAATGCACTATATGTGTGTCATTTCAACAGAAACCTCTCCTAGGATTTCCCTCTAGCTACATCTTGTTGCTCTAGTCATTACTTTTTACAATGTAAGGTTTCATTACAGGAGGGAAACGGTGACTTTTTGTGTGTGTGTGTGTGTGGTTGGTTTTTTAACCCTCTCATGGAAATGACAACTAAATATTTAGCCAAAATAATTTAAGTTATACTCACACCTACTTTATAAAAGTAGATGATTACAGAAAAGAGTTCGTCAGTAGGACAAACTCAGGTCACTCACTCACTGTATACAACAATATGGGCATCTCTTTTAAATATTCCTGTTTTGCTTCAATAGCTATACTTTATATCAGGGTTTTTGTGCAAGAGTATTGATAATATTTTTTCTAGCAGCTCTGAGAGCCTGAAGTAAAGATGCATGTGACCTAACTGTTTCTTTGTGTACATCAGATAACAATGTATTTGTTTTGGAAGAAAAAAAAAAAAGAAAAAAGAAAGTATATTAATTGGGATAAGGCCACTCTACATCAAGATATAGGTTTGTATATAGAAGTAGCTTGTTGCCACTGCTTGTGTAAGCTGTGGGACAGAGCAGATATCAATAAATCAATCTCAGCCTTGTCTGTGGTCTTGTGTAGGGCTAGAAAATCTAGTCAGATGCATCTCTGATGCATCCCAGGTACCTCCCGGAGTGTGTTTGAATTCAGTCAGACTGTGGTTAAAAGGTAATATAAAGCATTCCTTCACTAACAGACATTTAACCACTATATAATACTTTTGTCCCAGAGGGCATCTTGGCAAAATGCTATTAATAAAGGAGTATAGCAAAGCGGAGAACTTCCCTGCACAGCTTCTGAATGCTGGCTGGCGTTACACAGTTGTAACTGGAGCTGTTCGAAAATGTTGTGGTACATTTCCATTCCTTTAGAATGTTAAATCTGAAATCTTCTGGTCACAACGTTTGGTGAACATCTTCCACCAAATGCAGTGTTTTGAATTCTGGCCATCTTCTTGAGCCAGTAGCTGAGAGAGCTACATGAGTGGAAGCCTCTGCCAGGGAAATGATGTCACTGGACATATCGCATCTTGGGTCTGCAGCAATGTGCTATGGAAAGTGCAATGGACAAGAGGGGCTCCAGAGGCTCCAGTGACAGGGACACACCAGCTGGGGAATGCTTAGGCACAGACAATTATAGACAGTTGTCAAAGGCAACAAATAAGAGAATAACATCATCAGCTCCAAGGAAAAACCTAGAGCTCACTGTGTGGTATGTTTTTCTTCCGCTGTCCTGCTGGGAGAGGGTGTAGGTAAGACTGCAGCTAGACAGAAGTTTGGGCACCTTCTTCTATTTGGAGAGGAGCCTGTACTTTGTGAGCATGTAAATCTTTGTATTTTTAGTAGGATTCTTCTCAGAATAAAGGATTTATCTGTCATTTAGTCACCACTAAACAGCTTACATCCCATCTTTCAATCACCTCTTGCTCAAGGGCATCAAGTAGAGAACTTGCTTGCATTGCAGCTATTGCTACAGCCATCTTCCTCAGGTGACAGATACTGATCCTCCAGCGCACTCAGATTTGTTGGGGTTAGCAAAGGTAGAAAAAGGGCAGAAAATTCCCTGGCACCACTATGCCTGTAACTCGATTGAGACTTTCTGTCACTGCTACAAAATGCATTTTTCTGCAGTTAGAATAAGGGCACCGCTGGGAAAGAAAATATAGACAATAAAGTATATAATGCCATCAATGAACAACTTGACAAAAAAGGCATACCAAGCTCCTTTCTACTTCAGAAGGCTTAGATTCCTAATTCCATGAAGCTTTGCTTGCTCCTACTCTGATTGCCATGGTTGGGTGGTATACACTTCAGGAGTTTTATGTTATAGATTTAGAAAGGACTATTGTTTTTTTTCCAAATGTAATTTTCTGGATTGTATAGAGTAGTGAACCTCCCTCAGTTATTTTTACATTGTAATTTCTATATTAGCTACAGCATGCATATTTCTTATACATTAAAAATTTCATGTGTTAGATAAATTGATGTCAGATATTTCAGTGAGCTGCTGCAGTGGTTAATTGCTTATACTGCTACAAATGCATACCTGTGTGAATTTCTAGCCTAAATTTGCCTGGGGTTTGTTTCTGTCTATTAGATCTCATACATTCTGTTTCTGATGTGTTAAACACGTTTTGTCAGAAGTCGCTCCCTCTATTGCACCTTGTAATACTGGTTCTCAAGATAAGAACATACCAGAGGAAAAGGACTTTTTAACTATTTGAGGTACGGGTGCCTATTTTGTACTCTGAGTCTGAGTTCCTTGCCTTCTTTCAGAAATCTGAAAGCTGTCTAGCCAAATCTGTCCATGAACAAGAGCTTCATGAGTGTAGTGAACTTCCACCACAACACAGGGGCAAAAAAGTAGATGGGAAGGTTAACTCTCTGGAGATGTTTGTCTTTCCTCGTCATTTGTAAAGGGAGAATAGTGAACTAGTGAGACTAGACAGCCTTTAGAAGTCTGAAGTTAAGTGGGATGGATCCCTCTTTACGTGACACGGATTGTTCAAAAGGACAGCTAGTACTTAGATACCACAGTGATTGGCACTCTCAGCTGAAAACATAGGGAACAGGTCCAGCATGCCATAAAACCTTGCTTTCTGGCTGTGGGCTGTGATATTTTAAAGTGCCAGCATTGTACGTGCAACAGGGAAACCCGTGGGAACTCAAAAATTTCTTACTGCAGCATAAATGAGTGATCCATGGGTAACTTGCCATTGCTAACGTTCATTTAACTTTTCATGCCAGGTCTGTTCAGGCCCACAGAGCAGTCAGAAGACCTTGATTCAGCCGAACTGTAGCACTCATGGAGCAAACCCACTGTATTGCAGAGACTGGCCACAACCACCGAGGGATGTGTGCCCACGCATGGCTGGCTACATGAAAATGAGACATTGGCAGTGGCAGGCTGAAGGCCCAGATGTGCGTCTGCATACCCTAGGGAGTCTAAGATAGGAACGGAAGGAAGGGGACTCGATGCAAACCACAAAACCAGGAGGTGACTTCATCATGTTTACAGAGGACAGTGAATGATTTGTTAGAAAAACAAGGCAGACATACTATAAGTAGTTTCCAATGTTGTATATGGTGAGCATTAGGAGAGAAAGTGATAAGGGATAAGATGTGATAAGGGGCTCTGTCTTGGCATTTGATAACATCTCACTGTGTCTTTCTATGTCTCTTAGAACAACAAATAATGACCCTGATTTTCTTTTTAACGGATCTGTCCAAGATCAGTCTTCAGTGAAGCATTGTCTGTTTTGGAATGACCAGGGATGTGCAGGGCAGGGTGGAGTTCAGAAAACAGTGGATAGCTGAAAGGAAGTGCCTGATGCCAAAGCCTTGAAAAAGCAAGCCAAAAGCTTGATGGAGCCTGGCCATAGCTAGAGAGAATCTGACCATTGTCACCACCTGTAACTAATTTAAATTCTGAAGGCCTGCTGGGACCTCAAGGCAACCCATCAGCCATAGCTTGACCATTTTAGTCACAGAAAAGCTGTCCTTCTTGTAGGTGCTTTGCAACCTTTAAAGTGAAAACTTCAAAGTAGGGCAGCATCCTGAGAGGCTACTGTATGAATTACTGTGTGAATCAGCTGGCTGCAGAGAATTTGGACCAGATATCTTTCTGAGGTCCCTACTGATGCAGCTGAATTCTTGGTTAGAGAATTCCATTCTCACTGGACCAGAGCCTGAAGATACCTATAAAATGATGATTAACTACCTACAGAGGAGCCAGGCATCTGGGTTTTGTTCTCATCCAAGATAAAATGTCCTGTTTTTTAGGTGAGTGTCCTGATTACTGGACTGTTGAGTTGAACCACAAGAAGATAAAATCTTTTCTCTTTGCTTGACTTTCTGAAATGTCCTTTTGTTTCTGGCACTAAACAACGTATTTTCCTTCAGCATCTCCAAATTTATTACTATTTTTTGACTGAAGAAAGTCCAGTTTGCAAACTGCATTAGCTCCCCAAACCCACATACTGAGTGAATAAATAATTTTTAGGAGAAAGTGGATAGTTGCTCTGCTTTCACACAAATTGTGGTGATGCAGTTAGACAATTCGCCTCGAAGCAATCTAATTCAGTAGTACTGTGGGTACCCTGCATGTCAGATAAACATTTTCTACAGTAACTCAGGATTTAGGCTGTGGGAGTAGTGTGTTTTACCGTATTCATGCTGCTACTCTGTTGATTCAGTATCTTTTTTTTTTTTTTTTCGTTCACCACTTTCTCTCATATTTAGCTAATCAATGCTCCTGAACTTTTTCAGTTTCATTATTGCATCCAAAGAGTGCTTGGCATAATGAGCTCTTATTTCCAATATACAGATATTGCCCAATATAAAAGCATAGCTGACAGAAGCTATTTTCATACTAGTAGCAACCAAAAAAAATCAAATGGTGGTAAAAATAAAACAACTCAGACTTTCCCAAATGAAAAGACAATAAGTTTGCTTCTCTGCCCAAAGACTGCAGATGGGAAAGTGGGATCATTGGCAAGGCCCAATGGCAGCACTGCCCTGCAAATCCAGTTTACTGTGCAGTGCTTCAGGGCTGTGGTGTTGGCTATAGGAAAACATTTGTAGCTGAGAGATGGATAATATGGTCAATGTAATCTGTTTTTATTACTCACCACATACGCTCATACTTTGAAACATAGCAGTGTACTATTAGGAGGCCTGCTTGGACCAATACTGGACTGTGTTTTTTTTGTTTATGATCTGCTCTCTGAGCATTACTGCCTGCTCCTGGCTGGAGCTTGTCAGGCTGTAAACACCGAAGATTGGGCTGAGCATGAACCTTTCTCTCTGCCTCAGTCAACAGGGCAGGGCGGGCGACCACAAAGCCAGGCGTCCGCCCTGTTGTGCTGCTGAGTCAGGAGACACGTCCAGCAGCAGCTCGTGGGCTGGCGTGTCCAACAGCACGGGCTGACACCTCAGCGTAGTGCTGAGCCTCAGCAAAATGCTGAGAGCGGGGGACCCGACTGAAACCACAGGAGCAGACTTCTCTGGTCAGCACAAACACTGCATACAAGGCTAGTAGGAGGACAGAAATTACCGGTAGGAACATAGATGCATTATTTTACTTCAGGCACTTACTGCAGAGAAAAATGCGTGCCAAGGGAGTAGTAAACACAAACACACAAAGCATGCACTAGTTTGCTTTGTAAAATTAATCCCCAAACATAAACATACCAGAGCTATTACAAATTGTAAACCCTGTAGCATGCAAGGCTTTTCCAGCCTGTTTGCAGCCCTCCTCTTGTTGGAGGAAAACACAGATTTAAATAATGAAATGAACCACAAAAAAAGCAGAGACGCTGGCTGATGTAGCTTTTGGCTACAGTACCAGGGCGTCAGTGGTTCTATGGGTGTCACAACAATTCTGCTTCTTCTTTCTTTCCTCCTCCTCAGTCCATGATTTTCTACCAGATCATTGACATCCCTTTATCTGTCACCACAGGAAAATAGATAGATAGATAGATAGATAAACAAATCAAAGGGATTGTGATTGAGTCGTTCATGGCACTGAGCCTGCTGGAGTCCAGGAAGTGTTTGGACAATGCTCTCAGACACATGGTCTGATTTTTTGGGTGTTTTTTTGGGAGCCCAGGAGTTGGACTCAATGATCCTTGTGGGCCCCTTCCAATCTGGATATTCTATGATTCTATGAAAAAAATAAATATCCTCTTTTTAACCTGGATATGCTCCTACCTCTGATTCAGAATCCATCCATTCAAACAGATGCCTGAGAAAATGAGGGGGCAAAGCATGGACAGAAGCAAGCAGTCCCAGAAAGAGGGGAGGAGTTGGCAGGTACAGAAGTCATGAGTGTTTCAAGGAAAATTTCTACAGAACACAAGCCAGGTGGCCCAGGCTTTTCATCACTCCAAAATACTGTGTACAGGGTTGGTGGGAGGCACTAGGAGTCCCAGTGAGGGACTCATATGTTTTGGCTTTGTGCTGGCTGTTGCACAAACTTACAATGAAAAAGACAGTTCATGACCTGGTCTGGTTAGAACAGCAGACTATAATCAGTCTTGCTTTTTTGGATGTTGCAGCAGTAGTTTAAGATACCACTGCCTCTTTCTGTTCTTTACAAACTCTCTCATCAAGTTGGCTATCCTTCCCACATCAGTAAATGCCACACAGGCATCCCTTACCAAGCTTATTACAACTTTCAAAGCTACTCAGCTCATTTTGATCCTACCTGATCCTTTACAATGTCTCAGCAACAGACACAATAAATTCTAGACTGTGCAGAGTCACAAACATCTGTAGGTTCTGCCTCCTTCAGCATATCTGCTGGATCTGCCAGAGGACATCTGAGTATGCAGCAAAAATAGGACAAAAAGTCAGGACCTTACTTGACCTGGTAAGAAAAATATAAAAGAATACTCTAAGCACTGGAGTAGAGTCATCAACATACAATATCTAAACCAAAATTTCAAAAAAATATTGTGGTCATCCATTTGAAAGGGATGGTCTACACTTGAAATTTATGAAGAGGATGCATAACTGGTGTTCTCTTGCTTTAGCAACTCCATTCCTGTAAGAAGCGTCATATTTTTCTAATGAAGTTATAGATTATAAAGAGAAGAAGCTTCAGGAAACAAGTTCAGATCACAGATCAAGATTAGAAATCTGGCTTGGTTTAGTTAGCTACTCAAACACAGCTAGTGTAATCCATGATGCTTCAAGGTATCCTGCCTGTTCTTCTGCTGCCCTGCAGGAGCAGGTATCCCTTAGGTGTCTGTGTCTTTTTTGTCCATATCTTGGATACTGTGTAGGAACATCCCAAATGGTAAAAGACACACACATTCAGACAGCTGAATCCCATTCCAAATACCTGTTTCATTCTAAAAAGTATAACAGCATGTGGCAAGCAAATGAGTAGAGTGAAATGGGCCTATGGAAAACTTCAGTAATGTCTGTGAGGTGCATATATGTGCTCATTGGTCCATGGGTGGGGACCACAGAACAATGCACAGTCCATGTATTTAGGAGTTCACAACCCTATGTCGTGATTCTGCCAGCACCGCCATGAATAAATCCAGTGAATGATCCTGCCTGTACAAGTGGCTGCAAGACTAGGCGGAACTATGAATAGTGAACCAAGCACCAGTCTGTGGTTAGCAAAATTCTTACAATAACTCTGGGAAGCTTATGTTGGAGCATGCATTGATGCCTAGCTGAAAGTTTCCAAATAAGAGCCAAGAGGAGCTGCCTCTTTGCTGCCAACACCAGGATCAAGTGCACATTAACTTTTATGTATTTTGTGTGTATATTGGCTTGGAGATGCAGTTATACCTGAGGTGTAGATAAAAATCAGCAGCTATATCTGCTCCGGCGGTGCAAAGGTCTTCAGAGCTAGCTGAATATTCTGCTAACATGATGTGGAATTAATGGTGATCCTGTTGGCATACAGCACAGGCAGGCAGAGTGCATTATGAGGTGTGATGCTTGTGCTGTGCAAACACATGGTAAAGGTGGTCCCAGTGTGAGTAAACATACATTTCCAGAAAAAGTTGGGAGATAACAGCTACATAAGCAGTACTGTGGGCTAGAGCAGTCAAACAGCCTTGTAGTTACTCCAGCTCTTTATGGGCACGTTGTTAAAAACATGTGTCGTGCTTTCCAGGAGGTGTATGAGCATGAAGAAACTGGTACAAGTGTTAACAAGTGTATTTTGTCACAAAATCTTTCATAATAATAATAATAATAATATTAACAATAATAATAAAAGCATATTACCAATATATGACCAAAAAGACAAAGTTGATTCCTGAAACTGACTCCAAATAGAAGGCAATGGAAAACACACACAAACACACAAAAAATCAAATGCAGTTTAGTTTGAGTTTATCAAATAACCTTCTGGGTCAGCTTAATTTCTACATACTTCTCTTGAGCTGTACCAAAGAGTGGCTCTTTTAGCTACAGAACTAACAGCACACTAGATTGGGTATGACTTGGACAGTAAAACACATCAAAAGTGGATGGTGAACACTAAAATTCAAAATTCTGATTCCAAAATTCTTCACATGGAACTATAACACTCCTTTGACCTGAAAATTTTATAAACACATGCAGCTTTATTTTCACGTGTGTGTGTTTTTAGGGGTGGCTGCTTTTCTTGTAAAATACGTGTTTGGTTCCCTGTTCTAGTTGGTAGAGTTCCCAGTCTAATAAGACATCTGTATTCAATTTTCTGATCAGTTTCAGGGATTTCACAGCTATGCCTCTTTACTTTGTTAATGCACCTTAAACAGGTGACAAAGAAAGGACGTCTCCCTTTTATTTGGAGTCTGGCACACTGTTCAAAAAGAAGTGCCAATTCTGCATGATAAGAAAGGAACTTGTGCTGCTAGGTCAGTTGGATACTTGGTTGAGAAAGGGGAGTCATATATACGAAACCCCATTAATATGATGTCTTGTCACATACTTGAGTAATCAGGCCCACTCAGAAACTCTTAATATATATAAATTTTTAATGAATGTGCAGGCACTACTGAAGCATTGATGAGCGTCTCTTCCAGACGGTTTCTTTCTCATCTTTAGTTCTGGGGACTCTCCAACGCTGTCCCCCAAAAGGCTGGAGTCTGATCACATATGTGCCAGTTCTTTGTCACCACTGATGACTGGTCTTTACATTTCCCAAAACTTAAGGAAGGAGGAACACTCTTGCCACCTGGCTCCAGGATAAGGAGGAAGGCAGCAGATAACAAGTCTCTGTTGGGCAGTCATAAACAGAGTCCTAAGCACCTATGACAGCTGTATTGCGTATGCTAACATGGACCGGCATACTTTTGGTTCTGGAACCCCCAAGCCTTTCTAAACCATAGCTAGAGATCAACATAGCCCAGGCAGAAGTCTTTAAAAGAGTGATAAAGAGAAAATTTAAGGTGCAACCCACAACTCATTTTTACACTAAGTACACCATGTAGACAAAGGCACAGAGCTGTGAAACTAGAATATTTGAAGCTGCCCTCATTTACAACCATGATTTGATCTGACCTTCATTTAAAGTGCATTGTTTTCCGTGTGCTCCACATTTTCCTTATGAAGGAGCAGACTTACCATCTAGCAATTTAATGAGGCAAGTTGTGTACTTGCAAACAATTTATGAGCAATCTGTGAGATGATATCAGAGTCTGTCTATAGCTCATTTTAAACTGGATTAATAAACATCCTCAGGCACTATTTATTTATTTATTTGTTTTTTGATTCAGACCACTTGGGAACTTATTACTTGGAAACTAAATCCTTTGAGCTGCTAAACTGCATTACTTTGCAGTCTTTTCCTATACAGAAGCACACAGAAAAAAAAAAAAAAAAGATTTAATTTTTGTTTTCTCTGAATATTGTAATGAAAACCAACACAACATGTATTATAACAACAGTAAAAAGATTTTATTCCAGAAATAACTATAATGTTTGCATCTCTTTAATATCACAGAACAGAATTGCAGCTGAAATTCAGTGCAGTACAAGCAAGTCATTTCTGTTGTTCCAGCTCATTTCAGTATTTTAATACAACGGTTTCTAAAACAGTGGGGGGAAAAGTATTTTTTTTGTAGTGCACCTGCTGGTATTGCATGTGAGTCACTAGCTGAGTACTCTTTGAAAGCCAGCTATCATATGGCTGTAACATTAACAAAACATCTTATTACTGTCACCTCCCATCAAGAATATGAGTAATATAGAAAGAGACACACAAAGAGAATAAATATATACTTCATTTATAGTAAAAGTAAGTTGTCATTTCAAACTAAAGAATCCCAAAATATCTGTGTCCAAAGTAATTACATCCTTTGTGTAAGGCACACTGTGTGACATGCATCAAACCGGAATTTATTTACCTTATAAAAATTACCTTAGTGCTATAGAAGCATCATTCATGCTGCTACGGTTAAGGTTATGACAGTGTTTCCAGTAAAAACTTCACTTTTCAAACATACAGGATTCAGCTGTGCAAATCTTCTAGGAGTTGAAATGAATGTAAGCATATGAAATCGCTGCCGTGGTGGGATCTCACATATAAAAGTGTACAGAGAAGGGCCATACACCTGGTAATTTTTAAGTTAAAGGAATGATTTACATGGGAAAAAGGGGAGGGGGAGAGACATTGCTGCTACCCTGCAGGCATTGTCCAGTTAGGTGACTTGCGTCACAGGTTACGGGAAACAATGCTGTCTTTTCCTCAACTCCCTCCAGCCTTCAGGGCCCATCCAACCTCCAGCCTGAAAACATTTTGGTTCACCGTAAGGATGGGAGCAAGTAGCCACAGTATTTTTGCCTTTGGGTTCTGAGTCATGGATGGAGACCACAGAGTGGAGGATTGCCCCAGCCTGGCCACCCTGCCCCAGAGCAGCGGGCGCAGGAGCAGAGGGACCACTCGTGAAACTGCTCTTCAGTTACCACAATTTACAAAGCGGTAGATTAAGGCAAACCAAAATTGATGACATTTATTTTAGAATGATACACATCAAACAGTGCTGTCCCTTTTCCATCAACAGCTGACTTGATGGATTTATGTTACAGAAACTTTGGTACATGGCCTCATGACCCCTCTCAGTACATCTTCACTACTGTTTTCTTTGAGATCAGGGGTGTGAATTTGAATCAAATCACCTACTGTCCCTAGAATTTTGCTTTGGTTTGCCCAAAGGAGCAGTCCCAGGGCACACAGAATGTTTCCTTTCACTAAGCCACAACTGTTTTGCTAAACCAGAAGATACGGTCTGGGAATGAACTAATGATGAGGGGCTTTCTGGCAGATTACAACCAGTTTGAAGTTTTGTCCTACTGACCCACCCATACTGGGATGGATTTCAGGTAAGGAACACAGTGCTATAGGTTACATTTCTGATTTCCTCGGGGATATGGTTTTGCTGGAGTTTTGTTTTGTTTTGCTTTGTTTTTATTTGTTTGTTTGTTTGTTTTAAGTAGCATTCATGCAAAAGAAACAGAAGAAAATTCATCATCCCACAAAAATCTAAACTTTGAAGCTAACAAAAGACAGGGAGACATCAAAGTGATATATTTTGATTGATGTGGCTGAAAAAGTTGAATGTTGAACAGAATTATAATGAAAACCTGTCAAACACTAGCTTTTTTAATTCTGTTTTCTTTCAAAGAGCTATTTTTGTTTGCTCTAAAATATAATCAGTGCTTTACCTTCCAGGGAAAGAATGTATCTGGACTTTTGTATACTTTCTAGACTATTTGCCTAAATCAAAAGAAACATCCTCTGCCTTTGATTAAGTTACAATAGCACGAATGTAATCTCTTGATAAAGATTTTTTTAGTGTATGTTCAAGTTAAAATCAATCCCTAGTCCTGTAGTTTCACTTAGAGTTGGTAGATGGAGAAAGGATAAACCTATTAGAGAGCATTGCAGGTGACCCAACAGATGAGACATGGTAATCTTATGGAAGTGAGCAGGCGTTTAAGAACTGCTGTGCCTGCTGGTGTAAATATGGAATCCATCAGAAAGTTAGGGATACATCAAAGGTCTTACAAAACTTTATTTGACAAAAGAGAAGTATAATCAAAGCCTGACAATCTGCACTTATGTGGTTGTTGTTGGCCATTTAATGACATGCTAACTAAGCACAGCTGAGTAAAGCATCACTAATTGGTCAAATATATATAGCTTGCTTCTCAGTACAGTATAATATAACATTTAAGAGTACATATGTTTTATATCTATCTTCAGAAGTGGTGTGTGAAGGTTGCATGTAGAATACAATACTGTATAGCTCTAGAGTTTGCAGAGGTGTCATATATGTGAACAGAGTATGGCACAGCCCCTTTTATGTGAAATTTTATGTAGAAGTTCTTCAAATGGAAAAAAACTCTTTATCCATTATATATACTCACAATGAATTGAAAAAGTTTCAGCTTTCACACCTGACAAAATCATGTACACAGTCACAAGCATATCTTACATGCTAGCTATCTCTACAAGTGATTAAAAACATCAGATAAAATATTTTGGAATTAGGAAAATAAAACAATAGTGTTATCCATCCAACAAAAAATGCACAAATAAGTAAAATGTTTTTATGTCCTTTTTAGCCTTTTAGTAATAATTCTGTCTGTGAACAGAAGCAAAAATAAATGAATAAATAAACAAATGAAAAGAACTGTAAACTGAAGGAAAATGTAACAAAGAAGGTACAAAACTTCAATGCATGAAGCTGCAATGAGCAGCTTCTAAGTCATCAAGTCCTTAAAGGAATTCAACCCCCATTTAAGTATTCAAATTGATCAAGAGCATTTGGTAGAAGGCACGGGACTGAAAGTGAATAAATCTGAGCAGCAGTCCTTGCTCTTGCATGAATGGATGTTCTATTCCACTTCTGTTTGCTCTTCTTCCTGGTGCTGCCTTCTGGGCCTAGAGTTCAGGACTGGATTTGAGACAGATATTTACTCCTCTTGTGTACTACATCAACTGCTCTGATCCTTGTCCTGCACAGAGTCCTGAGTGTGAGCTTTTTACCGTTAGCAGCAGTAGAATAAAGGCCAAGCCCTCCAGACTGTCACGCTGCAGGTGGGTGTCATGCAAAAAAAGCCCAGGGTCATGCAAAACTTTTCAAGGACAGAGAGGAATTAAGCCCCATGGCTCAGTGAAGCTCCCTGCCCACATGAAGGCCTTCCATCAGAGCTTTCCTACACTGTGTCTGGTGGGGTGGGGGCATATAACAGCATTTTACTGATGAGAAAATGAAGGCCAAACTACCTCCCCAGCTTCCTGTCTGTGAGTCCATCACTCAGGCAAGAGGATAGCGTAGTGTTCTCATCCCCAGCCATGTGGCTTGTCTTTTCTTTTTTTGTCCAGGTCTCTTAAGAAATTTGAAATTGCCTTTTTAATGAGATTATACCACTGAGGGGAAAATCATGACTTCAGTAATTGCTGTGAACTACAGTTTATCTCAAACACTGCTGCAATTGAACCAAATGAAATAAAATAATTAAAAAATAGTTCAGCCCAAAGGGTGCACACATGCATAAATCAATATGCCGTAGCTCTGACAGCAGTACTAAAGCTGTAGTACTGCCGACCAAGGTAGCTAAAATGTGATCAGGTCAATCCTAACAAACACTGTAAGACTGGCATCCTCCTTACCAACTTGCCAGAGTTCCAAATAATAGTTTGCTCCCTCTGTGAAATGAATAGCAACCCTTTCTCAGGAAGTACAGAAATTACCCTGAAAATGAAAAGCAGAGGGGAAGCTCCTGAAGAGACTTAGTTGTTTGTTCTTTCCATATATTTGCTAAAACAAACCTCCCACTTGCATGCTGTGAGCTGTGTAGGTTGCACACATTGCGCACTGCTTATGTTCCGTAAGACTGGGTGGACCGCTTAGAGGAGTGAAAGAGCGTTTGACTTTTTCTGTCACTGTGATGTTACAGAAGAGTTGCTCTTTAGTAAATAGTGGAGAAAACACGTTTTTCAGAGTTAACTCACTCACTGTTGCCATATGTAGGAGGGAAATGATGGGGTGCTGACTAACACTGTGGGGAAGCTTGGAAAATCCTCTGAAAACTGAAATAGGAGACTATCTTAAGCATTTCCTTCACCTCTGTCTTTCAGGCGTTTTCTCTTCCCATCTGCTCAGTCTACAAATGCTTCTGTGTTCTGCCATCTACATTGCTTATTTTGGGCTTCTGCTGGAAACAGGTTTGAAAGTAGAAATATATTGTTTTTTTAAGCTAGACAAAACATTGGAAATACATTACTCTAAAGTGACAGGGGAAGGAATAACTATCTGAAGTTGGAGTTTTCCTATTTGTAGCTTTCATCTGTTCCTGTAAGTTAACAAATATTCAGGGACATTAAAAAAAAAAAAAAAAAGAGAGAGAGAAGTACAAATTTACATCTTTGTTCTGATAAGAACTGAAGAGAAATCACTAGTGACATTAATGGGATAAAAATAGAACCATAATTAGCTTAAGCAAAGATATTTTACATTTCCATTTTCTGGCATATACAAAATGGAAATGGCCACAAACACATTATTGTTATTATAATCATAGTTGTAAGTTATAAATTGTAATTACTAGGCAAGCTTCTCCCTTTCTGTGCTTCTGGTTACTTCATAGATAACCTGCCAGAGTGTTACTAGAACAAGCCCTGAGGGAACAGATTTTCTACAAAAGCAATGAAATGGAAGGGTTACTCACAGAAAGGAAGAAATGACAAAAGACAGAAGGCTTTCATAGCAAATCACAATAAAATGAATGCTAGCATTCCCTTTGGCTAGTTCTATGTCCCTTAACCTTCTTTTTCTCCATCATGCTTTCTTCCCTTCCTCCCATGGCTATTCTATAGTAGCAGCACAACAACTCCTTTCTTATCCAGGGCTTAAAAGTCATTATACTGTTTGGAAAAAACTGTTTCTCCTTACAGCTGAAATTTTAATGACATTTCTAATCTGTGAAGTATTGGAGCACAACATTTGCAGACATGGTGTGCCATGACCAATTTCACAACTTACTTACTATTCCTCCCAGCTAAATGTGTGACGCTTTTACATGTATAATGAACAATGTATTAGTGCCAAAAAAATGCCAATTTGTTTCAAATAATTCTGTTTATCTTAATTACATGCTGTTGTACAAAGAATAATATAGCATTGCACCACATAATGTTTGTCAGAAAGTGTCCGTCTCCAGCAGCTCAGACCATGCATAACCTGTTTGGGTTCACACAAAACAATTCAGTCTTGTCTGTGAGGCCCTCAGCACTCATGTCCAACACATGCAACATCTGTTTTCCCCTTCCCGAGGCCATTTTGCTTAGTTTGGATGGATAGGATAGGTTCATTTTTGAAACACAGAATGATGCCAAAGTCCCCAGAGCTGGCTCCAGAAATGGTTGCAACAGATCTGTGTCAGCTTAGTGTTTACTGACCTAAGCCATGCTGAGGACTTTAATGTGGTAAAGTAGTAGTACTGTCCTTGCATCCAAGCTGGTATATATAGTGCCATACTGTGGGCTGCATGAACAAGTTTTCTTGGAAAGACATCTAGCACACAGCCCCAAACTCTTGAAAGGAGATTTTCTGTGAAGATTTTATCAGCTTTGTCCAACTTCAAAAACAAGGAATCAGTATTGGAAAACGTGAAGAGATCTTATGACTTGCCTTTTGCTCTTCTGTTTTGAACGTACTGTTGGAAGATGATAATATTATCTAGCTGGTCACATGGAAACAAATTCTTGGATTCTCTTCCTGGCTTTCTCTAGGATGTGCTGGATTTTCTGGGGGAAATATCTTTGTAACTGACTGCTAAGACAGTTGTATCTCAGTTTTCTTGCTTTGTGTTTGCACAGCTTCCAGCATAACACTGTAACCATAACATGGATTTCAAAAGTAAATTTAATACAAGACAAAAGCTATGAACTATTGGAAATACAGGGATCTATTAAATAATATACCATTTTGTTGGTTTAAAAGTTCACTTTAGAAAGGTGAATTCTTTCCCCTTTTACTTTTCACCTTTTGGAAAACTGTTTTGCCCATAAGCACTTTTCATCTTTCTTAAACATCTGGTGAGTGTCTTTTAGGGACAAACTAAAATTGTAGAAGGGAGAAATGCAAATAGCATAATTATGGCTTTATTTTGGTCCACACATGAAATTGAAGGATTAGCTGTATGGGACAGCTGTTAGCTAGGGAGGTGGCCTGAGGTCAGAAGGTTATTCTCTTGACTACAAAGAAGATCCCTGGACTGGAGAGAAGAAAGCTTCAGCTCATTACAAACTGATATTTTAGCTTAGTCTTTTAAGAAAAAAGAGTTTGTATGATCAATTATATACATATATACACACACACACGTTTTTGCTTAGTCCTTTCCCTACAAAACCTTTTGAATCCATTTGTCAAATCCAGTGCAATTTGACAGAGATTTGGAGTTCTCAGAGATATTTTGTTCCTTCATGTTTTGAAGCAATAGCCTGCTGACTAAAGGGGAAGATTGTATTTGTTTTCCACTGAGTGAAAGACTTTATCAGGGGGTTGGATCTGTGTAAACACCAGAAAATACACTAGAAAGGGTGAGACGCTATGAAGATGCCAATTATGGTGAGGACTTCTATTAGGATTCACCCTAGAGACATGATCTATGAAGGATCCACTAATAAGAAAACAGATTTACTTAGTAAGTAAATTTTACAGTAGTTTAGATGAAGTAGTACAGATAAGAGGTTTACGTGAAGTACTCAATAATGTGTCTGCAGAGATGGGTGTACTTTGTTGTGATCTGGCTGTACCTGTCCTTTGAGCTGACAGAGGCAGGCCCAAAGCAAAAGACAGTTAACCGTATTAATGCAGAGTTTTGTTTGTGCTGATGTCTGCCTTCCAGCAGGGTTTTTATTACCTCAAACACAAAATTATATCCTTATCTTTGAACTGCATAGGTAGAGAGGGTGAATGCTCAGAAAATAATACAAAGAGACACTGTGATCAAAACTTTCTTCATTTGTTTACTAGGACCCTTTAACAACTATCTTGCCATCTTCTGTTGGTGATGCTTTTATCCTGCCATCTACAGAGGTTGATGCTTAAATAAGGAATGATGTTGGCAACAGAAATGATGAAAGCTGTCTGCTTCCTTGCTGTTGAAATTTCTAGTGTCTAACAAATGGAAAACTTTAATTGAAATACTATTTGATATTGGGCAAACTAGTAGTCCCTCTTCTTCCTCTTTCTTCTGAAGTTTCCCTGTGAACAATCTCATTTGTGTGTTACTTTGCTCACCCATTTCTTTCCCTGCTTTCCCAACACCATGATCTTCTTGGAACTAATGTTCCTCAGATGCAGCAGCCATTAGCAGCTAACTCCATGCTTATTTCATGTTTTCTGTTTCTCCAGGAGTCATCCAGGAGCATTTACCATGATTTCAACTTCTTATGTCTGGAGTGATCTCTGGGGACACTCTCATCAGGCAAGTCCTATACATCCATTCCATCTGTAGATCCTACTTCTGCAGTGAAGACTCTGCTTCTAGACCTGCAAGGACACAGGTACAGTGAGAGAATTTGGGCAGCTAACTTGATCACTGCATGATATCGTATTCATAACTTCACATAATCGTGGTGATACATATGCTGGCAGCAGTGAGCAAGATGAAAAACAGCCAGGAAATACTTCTTCCCTCTGGAAAGTGGGTTGGAGGAGCAGTAGAAGGAGCTACCAGATTGTGTTTGAACCCAAAACTCAGAATCCTGAATGCCTTCCTGCCTCTCCAGTAGCCAAAGCTTTATTCTGCTGAATCCTTTACATAAGAACATGTTTTTACCTGTGCCACCAACATAACTTTGTTTTGTAGTGCACATGATCTATGTAATGATATAAAATATCCAGTAAACAAGCAAACGACAACAACAACAAAATCCTGAGCTATATCTCTCAAGTTGAGCAAATTGAGTGTCTTTGATCCTCGAACGAAGCATTCAAACCTAGATGCCAGAAGTTAAGCACCTAAAATAAATATGTGGCCTGTTCGTTAAAAGTACAGAGCACCTTTTAACACTGTTGAAATCTGAAATTCAAATACAGAAGACAGTCATAACCGGCCCTTATGACTCTACCAACAACAACAAGCAACAACAAAATACTACAAATTTATATAGATCATCAGACTAGAACTTTTTAAAAAATGTGTTCACATCTTTCTCTGAAATCTAAATTATAGTAGACCATTAAATTAGCAAAACAGGCAGCTCTGAAGGAATACTACATAGGCTCATGGAAAAAAAAAAAAAAAAAAAAAAGGATTCATTTACACCTGCTGCAAATCCCATCCATACCATAGGAATACATTACAGATTTTAAAATTTGTCTTGCCTACAAAGCATGCTAAAAAGCCCAGGTGTTAATGGAAGAAAGTGTGGAATCTTCTGAATCTTTCTTCTGCTTTCCAGACCCTCGAGGTAGTTTGTGCTATAAAAAAGCTCAAATTCCCCTTTAGCTCAGGAAAGGGGAGGGGAGGCGTTGCTTGGGACTGTCCCTGAGGGATAGTGCCACACATAGTTGAATAGCAGAACAGAACACGTGAACGGCCACACTCCCTTTATCAAAGAGGAGAACAGAAAGGTATGAGAGCTGACAGAATACAGCAGGACCCTTTTTCACAGGATTATCTCAAAGTGCACTATTAATTTAAAACAAATTTCTTTTGGGGGGTTTACTGGGGCTTTTGTTGTTGCTGCTTTTCATTATGTTTTAGGGATAATAAGATTTGCTGTCAGTGTCAAAAATGAATAGCTTTGCAGAGGCTCTGAAACCTACCAAACCTGAAGGTACCACTCATGAGAGGCAGTTTACTGATTGATGTACTTGGATCAGGATTGTCCAACTGAAGTGAATAACATCCCTGCAAGATAAGTATTTATCCCTGCATTCTTTGAAGGACTCTCAGAGAAAAAGAAAAAAAATCTTGACAGGGCTTACAGAAGATTGAACAAACAGAAACAGAAGTAGAAAATCTTGTCCTATGTATAGAGGTGAGACACATCTCACCATTTCAGCTATCTGAGGGCTGACTGGCATTTAGTGTAACCAAGTCACGTCAGTACTCTATGAAGAGGCAAGCACCTACAAAGGACAATTCATCTTTTCCAAGAACAGATGTATAAGAGGGCCGAGAAGGAAATCTGCCTTTCATCACAGACTACCGGGGAAGCCTAGATGATGAGCTGAGGCCAGATGCCTAACCTTTAGACAGCTGACATTAAAGGAGATGAATCTGTGACTTTATCTGAAGATGAGATGTGATTGTACTTTTGTGTGACCTGACACAACAAACTCGTTTCTGAAGAATAGATGCCATGTATTCCTTAAAATAATTTTCTCTTCTACTAAGAAAAACATAACAATATTTGACACTTAATTCCCTGGAGTGCCCTTGCATTGATTTCTCCGTTACTTTTGGGAAATGCCTTTCCTGAGAGCAGAACTGGAACATGTCTAACAAGAATTCTTTAAAGAGTGAGAAATGAGAGGACCATGGAAAGAGATGAGCTTGCTATTTAAGTAAATAACACTAAGTAACTGCTACATTAAAGAACAGAGTGTTACGCTGTTGCTTTGAAGTGCAAGCCTCTTAAATTATTGCAAGAAATATAAATAAATGTAACAGAGGTTCACCAGTGTTTCAGGCAGTCACAGAAATGGGTAAGTGGGATCGTGGATCCAGTTGACCTGAGGTTTGTATTAATGTCACAAAATAAAATACAAACACCAGCAGGCCTTCTGTTTTTCATAAACATAATACAGCTTCAAGGCTAGATGTAAGAATTCTTAAGGTACTTAATGATACAGTACCTTGAAATACCTAAAACTCCCTCTGCTTGCTCATAGAGTTTAAAGATTCTCGTACACCAGCCATTCATACCATAAGCCATCCAAAACTCACAATTTAGTGCTTCTTCCCAAGGCCAATCATCCTGTAGCTATGCACTTTTCCACCAGTAGAAGTGTATTTGACACACACAAAATTCATTCCACCACCCAGACCAGCTGTGTTTGCCCTGGTAACAGAAGTATCTCCTGTTGACTTTTTACTCGATTAGAAGGGTGGCCAAGATATGAATCTTCAGCTGCTCACATGAAACCTCCTTGGTGCATTTGTAATACCCGACTGGCAACAAGGCCTCCTTGATAATGGCATCACTGCTGGAAAATGTAAAAATACAGAATGAAATGAACCAGATACTGCTGTTGAGGTTACTCTCATTCAATCACCCTTGACACCCTCCATACTAGCGCACACTAGGGTTGCGGGGCCTTTAGGACCTTTCTTCTCTGAATAATTTACTTCCCGTCAGCTTTTTTAAGTTGGTCTTTAACTTTCATTTTCAAAGGTGATTGTCTTGTTGCATAGGCAAGGCTAGAGCTGTTCTTGATTTTTTGAGCTGACACAGTAGACACCTACTCTTAAGAGAAGGTCCCGATCTTTGGACTGCTAAGAATTAGAAGGTGACAGCTTACAGCATCCAATCAAGTATCAGATTTCTCTGGATACAACCACATGCTTCCTTTTCTATAAGGTGGTTGTAAATAACGCACCTGGCACACTAACAGTGTGTAAAAGTACTTCATTCCCCCCAAACTTTCTATCAGAAAGCTTGATTTCTGCTGTACTAATACACAGTTCTGATTTCCACTCTAGGGGCTGGAGCAGTCAAAAAGCTAAGCACTTTGGCATTTCATTTGCTGACAGCAAAGCCTTTTAATAGGGCCTAGCCCTTTCCCTGTAAATCTCGTTAGTCAAGGAGATGAACTCACATATCACTGTCCACAGCAACTTACAAGCATAACCAGGGCAGATGCAGTGGAGCTGTTGGTCTCCTCCTGTAGGCCTGCAGCCATACGATTCTTTGTAGAAGACAGACAGGAAATTTATAGCCTTGCAATTATCGAATAAGCTGTGATAAGTCCTTGGGAAATCTCTGTGTACAGGAATCCCTGCAGAAAGTGACAATCCTTCCAGGTTTCATGCTAGTCTTCTGCACTGATAATCAAAGCAGATATATCTACAGCAACCTCCTCTCTTTTCATTTGCTTGGGGCTCTTTGCCTTTCCTGCCTTCAGTAGAGAAGAACCTCAAAGTTACAGTAAGTCCATTAATTCTCTTTCATCTCTCTGCCACAGTAAATTTCTACATATTTCCCATCAGATGTGTTTAACCCAATTGTAGCAGAAATAGCTATATTCAGATAACATAATAATCATATTTAATTCAAATTTGTGTTCATTTCCAGCCAATGAATCAAATAGCTTGACTAGTTTCAATACAGGCCAAATACTGTGGAGAGACTCAAAACAGAGACCCAAGACCTGGTCAGTCTTTGGTTCAAAGGACATGAATTGTGACTTCATGAGAAAATAAATCTATTTATAACACTCTTAATGCACCACCAAAAATGCTGCAAAGCACTGACATAGTCTATGCTTCTGGTTTACTGACTGCACCAATAACTTTTCTAGTATGTTCGTTCCAAAAACTGTGACTGGCTAACTTTGTGCCAGTAGGTCAACAATCACATTTGCTCCTGCTGCTGGCATCAAAGCAGAATTAGCAATCATACAATTGTATGTCCATACCTACCCTTTCATGTCCTGCTGATCATTGAGTATCCATACTGGGGGAGGCAGCCAGAGACAGGATGTTACTATGGCAACTCTCTGCTCAGAGGGGGGCAGTGAATCTGGGCAAGGATTTTTAATGGATTGTTTTGTCTTTTTCTTAGAAATACAGAACACATAAAAGGAAATTGTAATTTTCAGTAAGTGTCCCCATGTGCTTATTTGGGGAAATATCTCTTGGAACATTTTCTGTTAATATTCTCTAAATGGAAGAAAAGGAAACAGCTTTTAGAACAAAACACTTTGGGGCTAGAAATTTAGCCTTTAAGCAAAACAGAAAGTGAGAAATCAGAATACTTAGTTTTGACAGTTTCAGAAAATTTTCACTGGTCCAACTTGTACTTACTGGTACAATAAAGGTTGGTGATTTTCATTTTTCATCCTGATCTGTGAACGGAGTTCTTAGATTTGTTTGTTTATCTTTTTTGGAAAGTCCAAATCTTACAGTTCAGGGAAAACATCTCCCTCAGCGTAAAGCTCCCCTTCGAATTTAAAAGCCTGTCAAGCATCTCTCTGTAGTTCTGATTTATTGTAGCCATGCCAAAGGTGGACAGCACAACTCTGTGCTTACTTGACCAATTCAAAGGGGGTGTTTATGGCAGACACTGTGGCCTAGAGGATGTTATCGCTTTCCCACCCCCTGCCAGGAGGGAATCTGACACTTCTCACTTTGCTAATGTTTTCTTCTCCCTTGCCCCTGGCTGTGGCTAAGTGATTGTTTATGGCAGATACTTTAAATCATTATCACCTCCTGGGTCTTTGAATACAGCTACATAATCTGCTTTTGCATCAGGGAAACTCTTCTATCAGTACAAAGCAAGGCCAAATGTTTATCTGGTGAGATGATAGTCAAAGTGTCTCCTCTAATATTTGAAAACAAATAGCAGTACCTTTGCTCTGTTGCAATGAACACTGACTAGCTAAAACTAAACAGTATTTCTCACACTCCCCACCGTACAGAGCAGGACTGCTTGGATTACTATTCACTATTTATTTTTAAAGCATCAGAAATATCCAGGGAACTTGGAGGATTATAGAATATATGAATAAGCTTCATGAAATACGACTGTGTTTATGGTGTTGCCTTAGCACTTAAACTCTGGTTCCCAGTGTGGTGGTGCCATCATAGCTATAACAAGAGCTTTCCTCTGGTGCCTGTAGAGCAGTGACTCCAGGCACAGCCAGCAGGCAGCTGTGCAGAGCAGGAGATTGCTGGAGGCACCAGGGAGGCCATGACCTCTCTGCCCAGCTCGGGAAAGCAAAGCTTGTTGTTGCTCCCAGGGGAAAGATATGGGTACGAGGATTGTGATTACTAATTAGCAGGGAAAACAGCCTCTCCTTGAATCATCAGTGACTTCAGCCCTCCCAAACCTCTGGGAGAACCAAGCCTGACTCTTCAGGATTGTGTTCCACAAACACCCCCTGGTTCTTTCCTCCATGGTTGTGCCTCTCGTTCTCTTAGCTCTCATCTTCAAGGTATCAACATTCAGCCTTTTTCAAGCAGTTAAAAGGCCTTCAGCAGGCTCAGTCAACTGCCATAGTGAGCCTTGCAGCTCACTAAGGGTTTCTAGCAGCAAAGTGTTTTGTTGGCAGAGGAGAGTTCAAAGGAAGCAGTTGAAGGGCAACAGTCGACTGATAATAATTACAGAGCTCCTTTTACTCACTGAGGCCAGGGTTATGTTCTGGAAAGCTCCTATTTGAAGAGGACTTTGGAAACAAAAGTCTCACCTATTGAAAATGCTCAAGTGGGTGTTGAATAGGTGCTGAATGGAAATTGGCCCAAATTTCCAAGGCTTAGGGTTTTATATCACTTGTTACTAACTAGATGAGAAAAACACTGTCAAATATTGCTGGATAAAATCCTAAAATGAGAGTTTGCTTTAGACTCTGTATGGAATTTCAGATTTGGAATGAAAGTTTAATGCTTTGCTTGATAAGAATTTAATGTTAGTATAGGAGTTGATGTATAGGCTTAAATCCTGGTCCAAATGAAGTTGCTCAGGGCTTTGGCAAGAACTGGAGCTATTTGGAGCCGTTTTCTGAGGAAGTGAATGCAAGAGGGAAGGGGAAGTAGGAACAATGTTTATAAAAGAAAGAAGCAGGTTTTGTCAGTATTCTTATTCATCAAAGGGAAGCTTGCTGTCCAAAAATATTAACATCAACAGAAATGTAATGGGTTTACATTTCTGGTTAACCATACAACACAGCTGTTACCTCACTTTACTGTTCTATATGTTGCAGGTTTAGCGCATGAAATTACTCTGACATCCAAACTAATCCAAAATATGGTAGCAGGAACAAATACAACTAAATAAAGAAATCATGGTTGTGGCTTTGAAAAATTCCTACTGTTGCATTGCAGTGAAAATGTCCAGAGTTGTCAGCACAGCCAGCTCAAGGCTCACAGCATGAGTGCCTATGAAATGTTTTAAGCTGCTAAAGGAACAGAAGTTACAGTTCTCAAGCCAGAAACACAGTAGATGTTTTGTCCTTTCTATTATATTACCCCCTTCCCAGTAATTGCCTGACAAAGAAAGTCATGGGGAAGAGCACAGGAGCATTTTTGTTGACTTTGTCCCTGTGAGCGTGGATTAAAGGAAAATTTTTCTGTACGTAGGAACAGTTTAAAAGTAGCATGGTTTTCTAGCTTCAGATTCTAAGAGCCAGGCATGGACTATACTGAAATAGTGAGGTTTACATTTTGAGCATTCAAGGACAGCATTAGTTTGTTTCTTCCCTTATTCTCTTGGCTTTGCATTTCATAATTTGACCATACTGACTATGTTACCTCTGCACTCATATCTTTCATTCAGAGTATTCCTGCTGTCATACTTACATCTTCAACACATAACACAACAAGTTAAGCTTGAAAGGACATTTAATCACTCAGTTCCAATACTTTGTGAATCTGACCTCAACAATCACACTTTCTCTCTTTCAGCTGACTCTGATTTATTATCAGAAACATTTCATTCTCCCTGCCTTGTCCAAACTGTCTAAGCAATATTATGCATATTTATTTTATGTGGTTTATAAATAAACTCTTTCCTGCCTCACTGCCATCTCTGACACAGCCACAGTTCAGCTTTCCCCTTGTCCTATTTTTGCTTATATTTTTTCTTTCCATCTAATCTCATAATTGCTTACCCAACATTGTCTTCTCTTTCTACTGACAGATGTCTCAAAATCCTATATAGTCCGTTCCTTTTCTCTTTCTCTGTTTCCCCCCTCACTCAATGACTTCAGAATATAAACAACCCCCTTAAAACAAATTACTCATGTTTACCCTTTTACTGCTAGGCAATTCCAGATAGATCATCACTGTGAAGTTATTTTTCTGATATGCCCTCTTTTATAATCTATTGCCAATTCAGATTTCAATGCTTCTGAAGAAATAAAAGTACCTATTCTCCTGATTTTTCTGATAGTTTATATCTGTCTGCAGCTTCACTTCTCTATGCTCACATACATGAAGTAATTCAAGTTGTACTTCTCCGCTTCCAGTCTTCCAACAGTTTCTATCATCTCCTTCTTCGATATTATCATTTTTGTTCTTTGTCCAAAATTATAGTTTTGCTATTAATCAGCCTCATATCTCTATTATCACGTCTTAATTAATCTAGTTCTCCTCTCCTCTCCTCTCCGTTTCTTTTTTTTTTTTTCTCTTTTTTTTTTGTAGATATTACATTCATCCCTACTTAGCTTTCAGTGTCTCCTAGGAAATCAAAATATCTTTCACTATTGGTATGTCAATTACTGACAGTTTTCTTCAATTTGCTTTCAATTTCAATGAAACAACATAACAAGAACAATAAAAGTACTTAATGAATGATCTGAAACTGTTTTTTACTTTTCTCCTTCCTTCCTTCCTTCCTTCCTTCCTTCCTTCCTTCCTTCCTTCCTTCCTTCCTTCCTTCCTTCCTTCCTTCCTTCCTTCCTTCCTTCCTTCCTTCCTTCCTTCCTTCCTTCCTTCCTTCCTTCCTTCCTTCCTTCCTTCCTTCCTTCCTTCCTTCCTCCCTCCCTCCCTCCCTCCCTCCCTCCCTCCCTTACTTCCATTAAAAGTATAATAAAGAGACCGATTCTAGACTGAGAAGAGCTGTTGCTACATGTTCTTTTGTTGAATAGCCCAAAGCTCTCTAGGATCTGAAACATCCAGATATAAATAATAAATGCCTGAAACAGAGCAAGAGATTTAGAATGTTATTTCTTACCACCTGTTGTAGTTTAAGAATATTCTACCTTAAACTCTTCAGGCTATGATTCCTTAATATTGTTGTCTCCTATGGAACCTGGTCTAATCTTCAAAATAATAAAATAATCAAGATTGGAAGAAATTAGGATTTGGCAGTCTGAAATATTAGATTATAAAGTTCTTTCTCTTTCTCAGTCCAATTTCCTTCATTCAGATACAGAGGATTTTTAATCTAAACCACATTTCAGGTTAGCCCAACTCTTGAGTCAAAGGGAACCATTTACTCTAGAGATGTCAAAATTAATAGTTAACATATAGAAATCATAATGTTATTAACTTTTTTTGTTAAATTTGGCTGTACTTCTGGAGTGACCAAAATTGGCTATATGTAGTGAATTATATTTTGAAACTCACACAGCTAATTCTGTCTAACATGACTGAGGTTTGGTTAACAAGACTCAGTAATGACTATGGGGACATTTTTATGTGTGGTAACTTACAATGATCTGTGTAAATCTGAAGAAGACAGAAGAAGACTATTGAATAAAGTAACTGTCATTTCTCATACTGTTACTGAAGATGTCAAAAAATATTTTAATTTGTATTAAGGTGTGTTTCTTTCCACTCTCCCCACCCCCTTCCCTCTACCTGAGTAGCATTATTTAACTGAAGTAACTGGAAAAAAAAAAGAAAAAAAGTCCACATTTGTGGCTTATAATGAACACAAAGAAACTGGCAAAAAGTAGGAAGCATGAACTTAAATTCTTGTTCCAGTGCAACAAAAGCACTACACAATGCCTGAAGCTCTTTCATTAACACGAAGGATTTATAAAAATGACATTTCACACATCCTTGTGCCCTCCTAGGAACTTTGTCTGTAACATGGCCAATACTCATGAACTTTAATTGCCTTAAGGAGGAAGTTCTCATGTTCTTAAAATTTTATTTGAAATGTTAATCATGATGAGTAGGGGAAAAGGTTACCCTTTCAATACTACCTTCTGGCCTGATGAGCATTTATTTTCCAATAACTGTAGCCCCAACTACTCATTAAAAGACTTTAATACACAGTGTGATGGAAACCTATTCATCTCTGGAGAACACTGTTCATACTGTCTTAGATCATAACCCCAAATGAGCTGTTGATCTCATCAGTTTTCATTTGTTAGCAGCACAAAACCACCACAAGGTTTGGAACAGTCAGCATTCCCTGTCCAGGGAAAGCTATGGCTTTTGAAGGGTGTAGCAGGTTTGACTATATAACTAAACAGAAGAAATACACTGGAAGTAGTGTCATTTAAGCATTGAACTAATTTACACATGGAAAGAATATGTTTTTTTTTGTGTTTCCTACCATTTACCTTCAAGGCATGAATTTTTCCCTTCTTTTCTTCTTTTTTTTTTTTTTTTTTTCATTCTGTGATCCTTTCTAATGAAGGGTTTCATGTTTTCAACCACTATTGTGGAAACAGTCTAGTCAGACTATGAATTCATTGTCTACGTTTGCGTCATTTACTAATAAACACAGCTGACACTGTTTTAGGTGATCAACTGAAATTAAACCTTCCTTTCTCAACAAACAAACCTGACCTGAAAGACAATAACACCTTGGTCCATTGCATGGCCTCGTGTTATTTTCTGAAATTAATGTTAAATGAATAGGATATTGAAAAAGGCTGTTTCAACTTTTGTGAACATGAAACTTGATCCTTCCCTAAACTATTGCATGCTAATTAACTTTTCACTATTAGAAGTCAACGCACAATTACATCTTCTATGTCAGTGTTCAAATTTCGAGGAGGAGGAAGTGTTCAATTAGCACTGTCAAGTGAAAATGTAGACATCCACTATATAGAAGGAACCTTTTGTTGACTTAGCATCAAGCAGTGTCAAAAGCACAGCAGGAAATTATCATTAGCCAATCTGGACTTTTTCAACATCCAGCTCTACATCCCATAATCATCAGCTTCTGAAGGAGAGCAATTTAGGTGGAAAGTCAATCACATCTGTAACTTTGGTCAACCTATCTATGGCATGCACGCACAGATGGGATGAAGATTGCTTACACATTCCAGCTCCTGGACCTAGCGCTTTATTCTTTTCTTTATCAGATGTGCTAAATACCATTTGAAGACTGTTGTTATTTTGGAGGCAAGAGATTAATGACTTATCTTTAAAGTTACAACAGCTGTTTCATTTTATGAAGCCTATTTTTGCAAATATTCATGGCTGCATTGGTAATTGATATTTATCGTCATGCTCAGGAGATGAAGTGCTTTGAAAATGGGATTAATATTCAAATGGTGGACGGAGTCATATGGAATGTTTTTAGGCAAATTCAGAAAGATGTGCTGAATATGAGCCACACGTCACTTCCAAAAAAAGGCAGTATTGAAGCCATGTGTCGTGTTCATTCCATTTTTCCACCCCACAAGTGATGGGCTGTGCTGTGGCTGCATGCAACGATTATAAAGTGATAAGCTCTGGCTGACATTTTGCAGCAGCTGTGTTCTGATGGGGGAATGGGGTTCCAAGTATCCCACTCACTCAGGTGTAGGGAAATTTAGCTCATATGTATCCTTTGTAAAAACATTACAGAACTTAATGGAACACAAAATATTTTATGTGATGGTGATAGGGGAGGACTGTGACCCTGTTAAATCACCTAAGCCACTATTTTGGTTGTAGCTAAACAAAAGGTTAGGCTCAATGTTGAAGAACACCATTAAGATTCATTCAGTTTCTCTTGAAGATTCAGGTTAGTTGCAAGCTTTAAGATTAGAATTAATTTCATTTGTGAAAGCCAAATATGTTGAGATAATATATCTTCAGATTCCCATTTTTTCTGTTATTTTCCTTTGTATATCATTTTGTGAAATGATTCAAATCAGATATGATTTATTTAACTTTTAAGTTGATTTGAAGGATTGGAGAAAATAATGTAAATAGTAAATACTTTCTTTTAAAGCATACCTTATCTGGAGGGTAAACTTTGCTGTAGATGTGTAGATAACTATGGCTAGCAATAAATAGTATGAGGTAAATGTTAACTTAAGACAGCTCCCTATGTGTATTTATGGCCTAAAGAAGGCACATCAAAAGATAAAACTAAACACTCCTTTAGGCTATAGTTATAGAGTACCATAAAAGATTGCGTATGTTACTTGCAATAAAATGCCTTAGTGAGGTCTAGCAAAGTTGCCAAATAGTTTCACTTTATCTTAGCCTGACTTGCTATTTTTCACATTAATTTGTCTTTACATGGGTTTGAATAATTGCTGAATGTTTTTTTTTTTTTTTAAAAAAAAAGCAAATTTTGGCAAGAAATTCCACAATGTAATGCTGAAAGGAGTAACATATAGGGTGATAGGTTTGTAACTCAACTGACAGATGGAAGAATAGATTCTGCTGTGCTGGTCTATATTTGTCCCTCATAAAATCACTCCTGGCTGAGAAAAGTAGTTCAAATTTTCATGGAGTACTTTTCAATTATCTTATAACACAAGCCCAAGTGTTCTTACCTTGTATAGCTATGAAAAATTTCGTTTAGACATTAGGAAATTGCTGTTGAATTTGATCTGCTTGCTATTGGTGACACAGTGGCAGATCCATGAAGACAGAATAATTGATGGCATATCACACTGCTGTTGAGATAGCTATTACTGATCTATATTTTAATAACACAGCAAAACAATATGATTACTTCATCACTGCTGAACAAATCTCCAAGCACTGAAAGAGTGATAAGAAATATTTCACCACAGAGGATCAAACACACACGCACACACAAAAATAGTTTTAAAAGAAGATAGAGCCATGTTTTGCAAGTTTTATATCATGTAATCTGGGATTATAATACGAACAGCCAGCATTTTTTTCCTAGTTGGTAGAACCATACTTGTGTTTGCAGTAAAATATACAACATGAGCATTTCATGTTTATAACATTAAAAGAAGATTTTGCTCTACATAAACTGGTATAACCTCCTCTAAGAATCAGATGCATTGGCTGACTTGAAAAGTCGCAAAATTGAAAAATCTGTTCTATGGGTAACTTCAGTATTTTAGTAGAAGTTTTGTTCTAAATCTGAATAATACCCAGAAAGCCTGAAGTTTCTCCTGGAAGAGAAATCTCATAAAACTCTACTAAGGTGTCTGACATTGGGGGTTTAGCTTCTGCCCTGACTCAGGAAGGCCCTGATAGCACTGAAGGAAGCAAGCACTGTCAAGGAAGAAAAATTTTCCTGGATCTAATAAATGGACCAGAAGACAGAAACTGACAGAGATCTCTCCCACAATCATAGATCTATGGCAGACCTGAAAATGTTTTCAGCTATCTGCATGGCAAGGTTTTCCTGCTGTATAAGGTCCTGTCAGCATCCTTAAGACCAGAAAGTTGTCTATTGGGAAATTATCAGGCAAGTGGGATTCAGTCTGAATCATTTTGCTATCCACCTTTCTAAACGAGTCCCATGTGAACAAGGTATATCAAAGAAAAAATATAGATAGATAGATTCATATTAAATAGATAAGTAGATAGATTCATGGAAATTAGTATGACCTTCTGGGAAGAAAAAGGCTCAGCTAGAATCCAGATGAAAAAGTTCTACTGATAGTGTTATTTTTTCAGACTTTTTTTTTTTTCCCGTGATCCTTCTTGTGCAAGAGCAAAACTTCAGAACCGAAGTTATCAATTCTTATTTTCTCTCTGCTAATAAAAATAAATAAATGTTGAATTTAGTATCACATGGAATGTGTAGGAAGGTAGTCAGGAGAAAGAACTAATCCAAAGGCAGTATCTTGCTTGCCTGGGTGTTAGTAAGCAGGGCTTGAGAACTAGAATGTAGTAGTGTTTTTCATACTGATTTTTATGTGTCTGTGTGAAAAAGATGATAATCTTTTTCTGTCTGTTTATAATAATGAGCTGGAAATGTACACTCCTGATAAAACTAACTGCTCCTTGCTGCACATGAGTAGAGGCATCTCTCTCTTTCCTTAGTCTGTAAGAAATATAATTATTTTTTTATCGGAATTATCTTTTAATTTTGGAGTAGGTATCCGAATTAACTGTCCATCCAGTTTGGGGTTGATAATGGAGACGGGGAAGTAATCTATATTTAAAGACTCCTATATGACCCAAATTATTTTTTATGTCTCTTCAAAGCTTTGGCCAGTTATTAAATAAGATATAGATAGGAGGTGGAAAAAAAAAAAAAAAAAAAAGGTAACACGTAGGAAGTAAGTAGTCAAAGTTAGAAAACCAGATAAATACCTTTGGGAGAGATGGTAAAGATACGTCATTCCAATATTGAGAAATTAACACCTTTATGAAGTTTAGCCTGAAAATACATGTGAAAAGGAAATCCTGTGTATATTGTAGCTTCAAAATCTAATTTTCAAGCTTGACTGTGACTTCTTCCATTACCAGTTCTTGTATTGAATTATTTTTTTTCTCTCTTAAGCATTAAGTCTTAAGCATTTCAGAGCATGTGACATTCCACTCAAATCAATGAAAAGCATATCACCAGCTAGTTGTTTGTCTTTGTTGTGCCCAGTTAAAAATGCCTTTCATTTCACTGACAATGCCACATGCCATGAAATGAATTTCTTTTCACAGATTCTTGGTGTCATTTGTGCAAATGTAATTAGATCTGCACCTTAGTCAAGTAAGTAATCCCAAGAAGTGAAATACTGACTTTAGAGGCTTACTGATTTTTAGCAGTGGCATAAGGCATGAGTTGTGCACTTCAGCACTTCTGACTTGTCTGGGAAACAGTTAAAATCACCAGTTTCTAGCTTTTCAGACATGAAAGTAAATGGAATCTACTGGGTGAGTTACTTTCTTTCCTCTGTATACATTCCATTAGTAGTTTGCTTGGATGACTCCTTCAATATGCTTGGTAAAAATGACTCAAATGTAGACCATTCCCCAAAGCTTCCTGACTCATTACTCCAAAGTTGCTAGATAAGAATTAGCAATCAGGGATGATGCATAGGATACTTTGGTGGCATTGTGTAGGATGAGTACAAGATGAGTTTGAGGGTTGACTAGGAATTATAGAGCATAGGCTGGGAATAGAATCATAGAATGGTTTGGGTTGGAAGGGACCTTAAAGATCATCTAGTTCCACGTCTGTGCCACGGGCACCTTCCACTAGACCGGGTTGCTCAAAGCCCTGTCCAACCTGGACTAGAACACTTCCAGAGATGAATAAAGAAGAAAGAATTAGCAGTTCATGAAGCTTCTACGTAAGATTAAAATAAAGAGTATATGCTACACAGGGCTACCAGCCAAGTCATATATGTTTCATCTGACCCCTTGGGAAAAGCCTATTATTAATATCACTGTTTGATAGGGATCCAAGTGGTGGATGCAAAACTTAGTAATGGATACAAAGGTAAAAACTTTGTGTCAATTTAGTGCTTTCACCCACTGGTTACTAGAAATTATGGCTTGGATGCTACCTGACTTGGATGTTCTGACTTAGGTTTTCAAATGCAATTAGATCTGAGATTCAGTGTGTGAAAGCCTCTTCAGATTAGAAGCTGGAGGTGGCTCTTTTAGGGCCACCTCTAGCCTCTTCTATTTCAGGAAAATTCAGGAAGATTTTCAATAGAATTCCCTTTCATAACCTTGTTATACTCTCTTTTCTTCCAAGATGACTCTTCCTACTTTCTCTTCAAGTTAGAGGATTTCTAGTTGTGATATAACTCTTAAGAGTGAGAACTTATAAAGTTTCACTTCAGAAATAGTCAGGGAACATTAATTATGGATCCGAAAATAATATTTCTAAACCAATAGCAATCCATGACATATCGTATTCCCATAATTAAATAAAAGATACTAAGTAAATGTACTTTTCACAAATGAAAATGTGTTAAATCTATTGTGGGCTTTGATTCAGTTGATTCAGTAGAACAGCAGGGTTGGACACACCTGAAAAACGGGTTTGTAAAGGAAAGGTTTCCAGACACTACTTTATAAGAATGATAACAGGCGCCACTATGTTGGAGATACTGATAATAGCCCAGTTAAGATTATTTTTACTGTAGTCGTGTGTAATTGAAAACCAGGTCCTGACTTTCCTTCTTGTGTTGGATTCACAGTGGGTAAAATTTGATTTTAAGAGTTCTTCCCTATATGGAAATTTAAATAAAATTTGTATATTTCTTTTCTGATGGATTTCTACTTTGTGGCTATTGTTAGTCACAAATTAGTCTCATAAACCACCTACACATGAAGGATGGTCTCAGCTGAACAGAGTTATGTTGGAAAGTGTGGCTAGCTATTTCTATCCACATATATTATTATTTTGGTTGATACATTTTATTATTTTTTTGACCATTAGCTATATATATTGGTCGTCTTTACCTTGGTTCTATCAAGAAAACCACTCCTACTAACTCTCAATGGGAACACTTTTGTTTTTATTTAGCTCTTACAGAGTTATGAACAGTGAAAAAATTGTCATTAAAAAAAAAAAAAAGTATTTTACTCATCCCATCATTCTTTTTTTCATATTTCCCTCTTTTTTCAGAACAACTGAGACAATTTATTTAGTACAGTAATTCTGCAAGCAAAGATAAAAATCATCCTAAGTCTGATAGTCATCAGTTGTTCAGCAGACATTACAAGACTGTCTTATCTCCTAATTACTCAGGAAGGCTTAAGCTGTACTTGAGGGCTTTTCTGAAATGCAGAGAACATTTCAGTTGTACTTCAATCTTTTCATTCTAGAGAAGCAAGAGAATAGGAGAAAATATGCAGCTTCCTGTCCAAAAAGTTTCTGAAGTCTCTGGTCCTAAAATCTGTCTCCATCAATGGTAAATACAAATAGCTATAGTGCTCCACTGAAGCCCTTGAAGGTCTTCTTAAGTCTGTATACGATAAAATATGATGGCAATGTGAAAGCAAAGATAAAAGATTTGTAAATCCAGCACATGAAGTCAGCAAAAGAAAGGAAAAAGCTTGGAGAATTTAAGTCTATAGGGACAAAAACTAGTGGTGAGTTTATTTTCTCATTCTTGAAACCTACAGGAAATTAAAAAAAAAAATTCTTGCTAGGAGGTAAGAAGTGAAGATTTGAGTACATGAAGAGAAAGGAGAAGTGTAATCAGTGGTATGAATTTGGTGGATTGAATGATTTGGCTTCTAGGAAGTTGTGCTGAGTGATGGGGAATGGAGAAAGAAAATGAAGAGTTCCATTTTAGTCAATAAAATGTAAAGGAAAAGCATTGCTTGAACAGCTCATTCTTTAGCAGCTTGATTTCTCCCTGTTGAATGCAAGGGCATTAAATACTTTGGTGTGTTCAGGAGAGATTTCTGTGATTTTTTTTTTGTTGTTGTTGTTCCAGGAACTGCTCCTTTTTTTTTTTTTTTTTTTTTTAATCAATAATTTTGTATGCTGCATGTAATATATATATATATATATATATTAAAAAAAAATAACGAAATGTACAAAGTTGAGCATGAGAACAGTTCAGGAAGGACAAATGGCAGATGTAATAGGTAACTACAGGACTGTTGTGCTTTCTATCCCTTTCCAAGATGTTGGCTAATAATATCTGAAGGCCTCTGATGAGATCTTCAGTGTGGGTATCCTGCCTTTATGCCACTAAAACTTATGAAGGATGGGCATTTACTTTTTTTTACACCATCCTTTTCTCAGTGATTCTTTCTCTGGAGGAGGGTGACTGAACTTTACAAGACAGACTGAACTTTTCTGTCTTTGTTTACCACCATGAAACATAACTACAATGAAGAAGATGCAGCCTTTATCTCTCTGCTTTGTATGAAATTTGACCTGTGATTCATAAGAGGTGATCCTCACTTTTCTAGTCTGCCCTCCTTCCAGAAGGCTTCCTGCTCAGATTTTTTTGATAATTGAATGCATTTTCCAGATATACTTTCTTTCTTTTTTTATTTTTCTTTCCTCCCATTCCTCTCTCATTTCCGAAAAGAAGCAATGAGGGGGAAGAAATGGACTGTAAAAGAAGCACAAAAGCAGAGATTTTGCTGAATGATGACAGCAGACCAAAGGAGCCTCCGGGTAAAAATGGGGTAATTGGACAGCATAATATCATATGACTTTGAGACATGATGTGACTAGAATCCGCATAGCATTCAATTATACATGTCCAAATACTAGTGTCTTCAATCACCCTTCTTTTGGGGCCTCTCTCCATATCATTTTGCTCACAGTGAAGGATGCTTTCTTCCTTTAGGCACAGAGGGGCATTTGTCAGCCTGTGTTTACGAGGAGGGGATGATACATGTTCACAACCCCTCTCAGCAGCACTGCCTGTTGAAGCAGGTATGGCAGGTCTGATGAGGACTGCCCACACAGCTGCTCACTTTCCTCTTCTTCTTCTGTCTTTTTGATATAATCTTTGCATCCAATGTTGTTTTCATCACCCCATCAATTTTCCTGCACACACATCCCTTTGTTCCTTGACTTTCAGTACACTCCAGTGAATGGCTTTTGGGTTTATGGTTGCTCATGATGCATATTTCTCTTCTTGCAGAAATTTTAGGTCACCATAGTACTTCTCTGAAAATATTCACAAGTGAGGGAGTTGGGAATAAGGCCTAAAGTATGCAAGACCAAGGTGGTGTCTGAAAACTTGTCTATATTTTGTGTATTTCTTAAGAAGGAAACATAGATCCTCTTGTACTTTCTTGATTATGCATCTTCCATTTAGGAAATCTCTCTGTAATACAAGCTTGTATACAGGCTGTGTTAGAGTCTCAAACTTCCATAACTAATGAAGATGAAGGGTAAGGGAATTAATTTTTAATTACAACTTAAGATCCATAGCAGCTTTAAAAAATATATACTTTTGAGCCATGCTGATTAGTGTTGCTATATTGCTTAGAAAAGTTTGAGAAACAGTCAGTATCTAGCATAGTTTGAAATGTGCTTCTATTTCAAACTGTTTGGAATATTAAAAATATGTTTTGTGTATGTATAACTACATATAACATTGAAATGGTATATGTGAGGGACATTGTGTGGGTGACTTTACCAGCATGGCACATTTAGTTTTAGTATTATTATAATTTATTTTGTCCTAAAGAGGATTTTTTTTTCTACCTGTATACAGCCTGTAAATGCTAGGAATAATATTAATTTTTAAAATTAAATTTACAAAAATCCCCTGACACATGAATCATATCACATAAATCAGCTTTGAATATACTTTGAATATACTCTTCAGACAACCTAGCTTATATAGAGCATTTCTGACAATTGTTCTGTATCTTCAGGAGTGAAACAAACAAACAAAAACACAAGAACCACCAGCAGCTCATTTACACAAAAACATGAGGGTTTTCTTATTTCTGAACAATATATGTGATTAGTAGACTTTAAATGTCCATTGAAAGTGTCTTCCTCAGAGCTATGGCACTGTCTCCCTGGCCTTTCTCCGAACATTTAAAGTCAGCTATAGTCCTTTGTAGGTTTTTACAGAAATAGACTATAGCATTAAAGACTTTGAATTAATGAAATTTGCAGCCACTTGAGCATGTTGCATCCATTCCAGTCTCTTAGTGAAAGAGGTGAGAAAAATGAACATTGCTTTGATGAGAGAAAAAAGAGTGAGGAGGATCTGTGGTAAGCCAGTAGTAACTATTCTTCTGTCTCCTTTCCTGTGACTAAACTCTTCTAAAATAGGTTTATTTGTACCTAATGAAACACAGAAAGCTTCAGTCCTGCAGCAAAACAGTCAAAGTGGTGTTTGGAACAAAACTTACCCTCTGCTCTGATAACTCTGGTATTTTTTGTACCTTGTAGAACTCTGTGATTTGCACAAGGAGGCTTCTCTCCTAATCCAGGGAAGGTAGAAAGGACACAAACTAGAGAGTTTAGTGTATGCAAAAAGCAAGATTTTTTCCTCCTTTGGGTTTCTCCCAAAGTCTTCCATTGCATCACCTTTTCCTACTGCAAAACTGTAGTAGTGGTGGTGTGCACTTGCCAGCCATTGTGCTTGGCTTTTTTTGGTTGGTTGGTTGGTTGTTTATTTGTTTGCATACTCATCTTTCTGTGGCTTTGACATAGACATGAATGTTTATAGACCCTCTTTTTTTTTTTTTTTTTTTTTTTTTTTTTTTTTTTTTTAATCAGTATAAGCTCCTGGGAAGTCATCAACTCACAGATCAAAATTTACATTTTCCCATATATAAGGGTAGGAAATAGGAAAAGAGAAACACAGGAATCTGTTCTTCCTGCTTGACTGGGAGTCATCACCTTTGCAGCTTGTAGGCCAAAACAGGAAAGCTTTATAACTTTATAGTTGATGCCTATAGCATTAGTATCTACCTTCCAAGAGAGATAGGATTCATGTTTATTATAGCTGTCGTTTGTCAAACTGCAAGAAGCAACATATTTATCTCCAAAACAGCACATCTGCCATGACAGAATTATGAGGATTTTCAGAGCATTTGTACTGATCCATGAGGATAAAGACTTTCACAGTGCTGTCCTCCTGCATGAAAGTCTTAAGTTTCCAGTGATGTTCTTGTATTTTGGGTATCCAATAGCTACTGTGATGGCTAATATTGAAATATACAGAAATGTGATCTGAAAGACAGGCTTGAATTTTGTCACATGCATGAATGTCACTGCACTGAATGAACTGTTCAGGCACTTGGAGTGATAGACCCCATGCCAGGATTGCACGCCCCAAATTATCTATGGTCTTTCAGTACACACGGATAAGTAAGTTATTGAATTCAGTACTTACCCAAGTATCTCTATATATGTCATATATCTCCAAAGATCATTTAATTTGTTAATTGACAAAGTGATAAGATTTTAAAGCTTTAAAGCTATTATTTTTAATACTTTTTTTTCTTTTTTCTTTTTTCTTTTTTTGTCTGTTTTCTCCTCATTTGTGCAGCTAATCTGTGAGAAGGGCTATCTAGATAATGTGACTAGCAGAGTAAAGTAAGTGTTAATTTGTTAAACTGCGGAGCTCCACCTGGCCTAGATCACTAGACTCCTTCTCTATGCATATGCAACTACTCTTCATGTTAATAAGGAAAGCATGTTCTTTGAAGAGCAAATATACACATCACGCTTCACGTCCTAAAGCATTCAAGATGTTTTTTGGAGATGCCAGAGATAAGTAGCATGATGCACAAATACACATAATATTTGATGAGGTACCATACTACTTGATGAGATACCATAATACATACAGAACTATTATCATTCTGATGTCTTCCACTACACATGCTGAGACTATCAATAATCACAGTTGGTTTAGATTTCTGGATTCTGGTTTTGGATATCTTGAATTGAATTCAAATACAAGTACAAACTGGCATTAAGCCTTTTTTTCCTGCATTACGGGAAAAGTAGAGCTAATTCAAAAATTTTGTGTTCACTAAGAATTTTGAAGCATGTATCTGTAACTATTTTGGATAACTAGATGGTTTTCATTTCTTAAATGTTATTTTTTTTATGTGTAGATGTTTTTGCACCCTCTGTCTTCTCAATTTTTCCAGCTTTAAAGTAGAAAAGTATAGAAGAAGGAATAAGATAATGCTGTAGTTTTCATATATTTGTGAGAAAATTGTAATCAAAATGTAAATTAAGCCTGAGCCTGACTTTTTTTTTTTTTTTAAGAAGTCTGGTTTTGGTCAAAATGTCTGAAAACAAAAGGGTAATAACTTTACAACCTGATCAGACTTGAAAGTCATGCTAGAGAAAGAATGAGAGAAAGTCATTGTTAAAGAATAAAAATAGATGTAACAAACCAAAAGTATTGTGTTTCATGAAGTCATGGAATTAAGAAAAAAAAATCAACATTGACTGGCAAACTGAACACACGGAAACCAGTCATTTGCAGACACAAGAAGTAAATATGTTCTGTAGAGTATTTTGACCTCATTGATTGTTCCAGCAATTTAGAAATAGACCTTGTAATAGGACCTGTAATCCTTAGCCAGTAGCTAGCTGGTACTCTTGTTTTCCACATTGTCAGTGAATCTGGATGAAAATATGTAAGCTGTATCATGGCTACAGGTTTTGTACTCATGTTCTTATTTTTGCAAGGTCAGGTTCAGGATTTACTTGTTTGTGTAAAACTCTCATTAATACCAGTTAATACACACAGAGGAAGAATACTGTATTTGATGTCATTTCTCAGTGGAATAAGATGGGGTAAAATTTGGTTACAAATGGTATGAAGTAAAGAATTTAATAAAACATCTGCATTTGGAGCTATATACTATTTTCAAAGAACCACAGAGGTTTATCTGGAAGTGGACATCTTTTGGAAGGCAGGTAGTATTGTAAAACTGTTAGATGGACTCAGAGCAAAATAATTAATCTGGTACAATTACAAAACTGAGCTTAGTTCTAGGCATGTGCAGAGGGGGTAAAAGGATGAACAAGCACAGTTTGTTCAAGTCCTTGCTTTGACATGTCAATAGAACCCTGAATCAATTGCATTTTGATACTTCCTAATATATACACTGTTATGATTCTGATTTTCTTCTGAACTGCTCACATTTTTGTATACCTTTGTACGCTTTGAAATGAAATTATTTCAATGAACAAACCAACTTCACTCAAATCTTCAGGAAAACACAGCCAAGTTGTGGTTTTCAGTTCCTTCCTCTCTCATGGTAACTCTGTATTTGTATTGTTCAGGCCCTACTGCTCTATTTCCAGACTACCCAAAAGACGGGTTTGCCTCTCATAATGATCTAGTTATACTCCTCCAGAATAGAATAACTACCACCAAACCTGACAGCCTGTACACTCACCCACCTGAAAGCCTGGAAGCCATGGAAAAATTTGTCTGGTTAATTCCAATAATGAATTCATACATAATGACCAGGACTAGATGGGCCTTGTTTCCTTTTCTTCCTTGTCCCTTTCCTTGTTTGAGGAGAGGGACAAACGGATTTAGTGGACTGTGTGGCCTGGCACATCGGACAGATGTGCCAAACCCAAAAAGCTAGAAGGCCCCACTTTCACAATCTGTATTTGTACTGAAAATCAAGATCAAGCAAGCTTTTGCTCTTCTGCTACATGGGAAGTTTCTGGTCTCCATGAGGAGATGTGTTACGCTTTGATAGGTGTACCATCCCAGTCAAACTCCCCAGGTTATAGTGACTCTAGTGGACACCAGTGCACAGTATACCCTAATGCCATCCATCTCTAAAGGGGCAGAACCCATCCTTATTTCTGGAGTTACAGGGCTATCCCAACAGCTAACTGTTCTGCGGTACATAGGTCCATGTGATTCCACCTCAGTATATGCCCCTAACTGTGAATAATTAGTTACAATTAAGTCATAGTTAAGGCTTTCTTTATTCAAGACATTTATTTAGAGTATTGAAAATGAATCTGAAGAGCCATCAATAGGAAAAATGGGAATCTGAATATGTATCATACAGAATAATGTCACATAGTCCTGGGCATTACAACAGCACATGATATGGGGTGTCCTTTGTCTTAATCACACTGAGGATAAATGTGAAATTTGACACCTTTTCTTCTCTACCTAGAGCTCATCCCCTGCATTTCCTTGCTTATTACAAGATAAGTTTTCACACTTTTTCAGAATTTGGTGGTGGTTGAAAAACATCTCCAGTTAAGTATCGTCCATAACTTGGACAAAAACAAGAAGTAAATGTTGCTGAGGAAAAGAAAATAAACACAAAGCACTTACATAAAAGTCATATCATTACATGCCCCCTTGCACAACTGTATTGCATACCTATTTTACTGTGTGAGCCTCTATTTTCTGCAGTACAACTGCATCCATCAGAGCACAAAACAAGCAGTACTTCATGAGTGAGGCAACTGTGAAATATTTTTTTTCATGTTACCCTCCAGTATAACATTATGCCTCATTTACTTCATGACAGCTGAAGTCTGCACAGAGAAATCTTTGTTGTTACCCCTCTGATTCCTGCTGTAGTGGTGTTTGAGCACATCTTCAACAAGAACAAACTCCTCTGCAACTCCCAGTTTGAAGCAGGAAAGTATTATCCATATGTGACAGAGACAAAAGAAGAGATTAAGCCACTTTCTCCATACAAGATGCAGAGCAAGTGCCAAGGGCTCAGAAAGTATCCAGCTTGCTCAGATTGTTCTCCAGTGCCCTAATTATTACAACAATTAGTCTCTTGAATGCATGGTGGTTTAAATTATTATACATCATGCTCTCTCTAGAATGAATGTAAAAGACCAGCAAATATTATGAAGGACCAATTGTCTACTAGGTTCAACTTTCCCTGCTCAGAAAGCAAGTTGCACACGAAGATGTGGAACAAGCTGTACAGGTTAATTGAGCAAAACCCCAGCTGCAAGGCTGAGATCACTTTTTTTTTTTTTTCCCCAACTGTCATTTCCCAGCCAAGTGTGTCACTGAGTAAGATTCACACTAATTGTATTTGATTTTGCCCATTTGACCAATTTCACTTCATATCTGTATTTTCTCAGCAAATATTGGACAGTAGTCTAGAGAAAGGACAACACTGAAATGCTAGAAATGACTCTATGGTTCAGCCCTGAGACAGTGACAAAATAGGTTGAACTGACTTCTTGCTGGGCCAGATAAAGTCTTTCACGGTCAAGGGACCCAGTGCTTCCAACAGCTGATCCTACATTCAGGGAGACAGATATTTGAGAAAATAAGGCATTACCACTTCTGATATTTGCTGACTCCTAGCACTGGAATAGAATAGCAGAGCTCAAACATTTCTCCCTGATGTTACTCCATCCTCACAGTGTTCTCTTTGCTCAGTGCCCCCTGCATTTATTATTATTATTATTATTATTATTATTTATTTATTTATTTATTTTAAGGGGAGAAAGGGGAGGTTGTTTCTCCTTTCAGGTATACATAAATTTTCTACAAGAACATATTTACTTTCCTATGGATGGATTACGAAGAAACCATTCTGAAATGTCTAAAATTCCCCAGTATGACTGGTTGCTATAATCTAAAAACTACTCTACCAAATCTACTACACTCATACAAAATGTCCAATAAACGTCCTTAAAGCTTCGACATAATTCAGTTTGCACTTGTTTTCATAAGACATTTCTCTAACCTTCCTATCACATTCCTAGTATCTACCATCCAACTACTGTAGTCCAGAGCTATTTGAAATACAATGGTAAGCTTTCCTAATCATACAAAATGCACATTTTTTTCATCTATCCCTTATTTTTCAATGTTGGATTTGCTAGGGAAAAATAATTTTGAGACTACTACCTGGCTTGAGAAGAAATGAGCTATTCCAGATGGAAAAAGTAAAACAGAGAGTTACAGGGTACTGAAAGAGGTCTCACAGAAATCTTTGTGTAGCTTTAGTGACAGGCATTGCCTTACATTCTGCCTGTAACAAACACACATTTCATTGCAGCTTTAACTCCAGCTGGGAGCCTGGCTATGTGTGTTGTAAAGTAATACAGAGTGAAAGGACAGTTGTATGGTGAAAACAAAGTATTGGGTGTCAGGAAGTTATGGGCTTCAGACCGGTATTTGCCCCTGACTATGCACTGAAATAAACCATTTGGTCTGTTTCTCCATCTGAATAACCACTTGTAAAATTAATGTAGTACTTGTATTCCTCTTAAAGGTACTGGACTGCTAAATTGGTTTCATGGGGTACAAGTTTGGTTTCATGAATGGTACAAGTTGCAGACTGACAGGAGAATTCACCTTCAGCATCATTCTCTATCATTTAGCCAAAAAAAAAAACATATATATATATATATATATATATATATATAGTTACAACATTTTAGTGACATGGTAAAAGTGGTATTAGCAATGTCTGTTTAAACGTACTGTTTTGACTATGGACAGGGTTTTATATTCTTTTTTTAGATATCTAAGTTTGAACTATTGGAAGTCTACATTTAACTTAGCAAAAATATTGGATTATCTTTATTTCCCATAGAGAGTACTATCCTCCTCCAAATGACCATTCTGAGTATTGAAATCAGATTTTTGTTTTAAACCTATTTCCAGAGGAGTCATCACTGATTATTCAGGGAGCGAAGGGTAATTAAGCATGAGATGCACTTCACGGGTTTCAGTGCTTGATAGGTGGATGCTTTCACCTGACTTTCATTTAGATTCAGTGGGGAGAAATAAGCACTTCAGACTGTGCAAAATACAAGTTTATCACAAAAGATTCCTGTTTCTCTGAGCAGCCATAAAGAGAATTTATACAGCTGATATTAAGTAAACCTCTCAATTGAAGATGTCTTAGGTTAGATTCCTAATCTCAGAATACTTCTTTCTTTCCTGATGTCTACGCATCCACCACATGAAACAGATGTACAGGTTATCCTTAGTGTTTAAAGGCTAACACTTTCATTTTAAACACAGATTGAAATAAAGATTATCCCCAAAACAGAAATTCTGGCAGCAGGTAATTTTGGTCTGTCTCTTACTCTCGAGTGACAAAACTTTAGTTGAACAAACTCCTTGGGTTCAGGATTTAATTCTAAGGTAGGAATGCCAAACCCAAATAGGCCAGCACTCAGGGCAATCTGCCCAATTCAGTACAGGAACATGAGGCTCAGTTCTTATGCCAGATGAGAGCCATATCCTCCAAGTCACTGGCAGCTCTTCTCTGGGCCTCTCTTTTTCCTCTGCCTCCCACTATCCCCGCCTCCCTTCCCCCACTTCCAAAAAAACTTTGCCAGGCTTGCCTTATTTCATTCTCCATCAGAATAGAAACAATTTTTGCAATCTAAAATCTAGGAGAAAAAAAAAAAAAGAAATTAAAAAAAAAAAAGAAATTTTGTTTTCAGGCCAGCCTGCTGAGAAGAATCCTTAGCATAATCAGGTCAGTATAATCAGTGTTGCTTAAGTGGTCAAAAGCATTTGTGTTTTTAAATAGAAAAATACACATTGCAACAAGCATAAAATGGAAAAAAAAATTGGAGATGGAAACTAAGCTAGTCTCTCAAAACAGCTCATATTAAAAAAAAAAAAGTTTCATTTTCTGGCTTCGCTCAGTTTTCTGTTTCTATGTGTTACAATTGCATTTTAGTAAAATGATATATTATTGCACTCTTTGCAGTAGATAGTGGTTTGTGGTAAACAAAATGTGATCCGTCTTTTTCCAATACTTTTGTCTGGCTAAATAAAATTATTCTAATGTTTTCTGAGTTTGTCTAACGAGAAGTACACTCATATCTCCTGTTTTCCTTTCTTTAAAATGATTAAAGAACAAAAAAATCTCTCAGTCTGAATGTTTTTTCCACCTTCATTTTTATCCCTGTGTAATATTACTCTTTCAGATCTCATTGTTTTGAATATTGTTTTGGGTTATGATATGGGAGACTGTCACAGAAGAAATGGCTCTTACAAGGAATATTTTCCTGACTTATGGATTATGAAAGTTTTTTTTTTTTTTTTTTTTTAATGAGATTCTAGATGATGATAACTAAAAACAGACTCCAGAGCGGTTCTGTTTTGAAGATCCTTAAGTGACAAAGACTATCTTTGTTATCATGCACTATTTCTCCTTGTGCTTGACCATTCTTCATACTTAGTTCTGCTGCTCACTGCCTGTTCCATGACTTTCTTTTCACTGTTTCTCCTTTGTCTTTGTGGGTATTCAGAAACAAGGTGACTTCAGAGCCCATGTTATAGCTTGATATATACACAGACTGCTCACTCTGGCCACTTCTGGCTCTATAAAAAGCAAAGTTGGTGTGCTTACAGCAGGTTCTTTTTCATATACCAGGATCTAAAACTGAAAGAAAGCCCAGGTGATTTTCAAGCAAATTACTTCAGCTTCATTCCTTACACAAGAACTTCTGCTAACTATGTTGTGTCATTGTCTGCACAACATACAGCAGCAAGTGCAGGAATTTTCTACTCTGTGATTCTCAGCTGGCTGTTGAACATATGCCCAGTCTTGTACAATACTTAAGAACGTGTTATTCTTTCCCAGAAGGTCATTGCATACATATTGGGCATATAATGTGACATGAGACCTCAGAAGAACTGTCTCAAAGTGATTTTCTCTCTTCCTTATAAAAAAGGGCGGGAAAAAGAAGAAAAAAATGCATTTTTTTTTACTCTAAATGAAATGAAAAGCAGAATTGGCTGCTCAGGAATTTGTTCTTCCAGAGGTGGTGTTATGCTTAGAGCATGGTGGTCATTAAATACACTAGTATGCTTTTACAAGAATAAGACACAAAGGCCAGTAGCTTCAGATTTAATGGTGGATAAAAAACGTATATTATTCAGAATCCTGTCACGATTATTTAGGTCCATCTAAAAATTATCCAGGTAACTCAAACTTTGTAATTAACTTCTCCCTTCCTAATTGCTGTTTAGTGTTAACTATATTTTAGGAATGGATTAAATGATTCCTGTGCAAATTCCTGATTCATATGGGTGAATGTATGACAGGTTTCAACAGAGGGTGAAAATCTGAAAATCTTTTCCAGCTTCTGGAGGACAGGTTTAAGCCAAACATACCATGAATTCAAGAGGTGAGCACTATCTGCCTAGATCTGATTCCCTTCAGATTCTCCTCTATAATGTCCTTCACTTACTTTTCTAAAGCTTCTGCTTGAATGATTAGTAGAGTATTACATTTTGCTCCCAATATAATTGAAAAGAACAAAGATGTTTTATTCTTTTGTTCTAGATCCTGAGGAAGGAGATGGTATTTCACTATCAACATAAGTTTGCACAGAGTTCCTTTGGTATTGACTAGCACTTCTATTTATATTAAAGGATTTCCAGGACAAGTGATATCTTTAAGATAAAGTCATAGAACAAGAATATAGCACAATCACATTTTATGTATTTTCTGGAAGTGTTCCTTTAACATGAATATCAACATCCCCAAAATCACAAAATCACCCACAGGAAAAAAAAAATGTTTTCTGCTTTTCAAATGAGAAAACATATACAAATGTGGAATGACTTGCCACAGATGAAAGGTAGGTAAAAAGTCCCCATTTTCAGACTTCTTCGTCTGTAAAACATTTTCAGAGCTAGCACCTAGGAATGAAATGTTGTTCTTATTGTATAGGGAAAAAAAAAAAAGTCATATACTTTGAAATAAGTTTGTCACAACAGACCTTCCTAACAAGTTCATTCCATTATTTGAGCTAAAGAAAACCTCCATCAGTAGATGATAGCAGAAAGCCTTTTTGTCTCTTGATGCAACCCATTAGAAAGTGCTGCAACCATAAATGTATAAGCAATTTTGTAGTTGGTATTGGTCTTGTTACAATGCTGTGATGTGGTGTGGGTTTTATGTAGCATGTTGTTAGACATATATCATGTAAAGGTCTAACAGACCCCACCTGGACTACTGCGTTCAGCTCTGGTGCCCAATGCGTAACAAAAAACATAGACCTTTTATAGCACATCCAGAGGAGGGCTGAAAAGATGATCAGAGGGCTGGAGTACCTTTCTGATAAAGTCAGGCTGAGAGAGTTGGGGTTATTTAGCCTGGATAAGAGAAGGCTCTGAGAAAACCTTATAGAGACCTTCCAGTATTTAAACAGGGCATACAAGAACACTGAAGAGGGACTGTTTATCGGGGAGTGTAGTGATGGGACAAGGCATAACAGTTTTAATCTAAAAAAGGTTTAGATTAGATATAAGAAAGAAATTATTCCTGATGAGGGTGATGAGGCACTCAGGCAGGTTGCCCAGAGAAACAGTTGATATTCTGTCCCTGGAAATGTTCAAGGCCAGTTTGGATGGGGCTTTGGGCAACCTGGTTGAGTGGAAGGTGTCCCTGCCTATGGCAGGGAGGTTGAAACTAGATGGTCTTTAAGGTCCCTTCCAACACAAAGCACTCTATGATTCTATAATATCAGGTCTCATCATCTGAGTCTTCACTGTCAATGGAGAAAAATCACCACTGTAAGATAACGATTCAGATAACTAGTTACTGATATGTATATAGCATGAGACAGTTGTTCCTCAGGAATGTCTGTTTTTTTCCATCACCTTTCAAGTGACTTTGTGATGGCCTTCATATTCCACATCTGCCTTGAAGTCTTTTTGCACCAACCAATTTCACTTTCATGAACAGCCTATGTGAACAGACTATGTTTTCCAATTGCAATTGTACTCCCATTCCATCATTGCAAACCAGCTCCAAGGCTTTTCTGACAAACAAATCCCAGAGCAGTTTAGCATCTGTAAATGTGACATATTGCAGACACGGAATTCTGAAATACGTTGTAAAAATTCAGGTTTTATGTGGTACTTTGAGATACTTGAGTGAAAGCACAAACTGTACAGTCCAAGCCCAGATGTTCATTAATCAGCCTTGTATCATGAGTTCTTTATTCTTTATTGTCCTGTTTCAGAAGCATATTTCCAGACTAGTTCAGTCATCTCCAAGACAGACCAAGTCTTCTATTGTCTCATCAGTCTGTGAATACACTCAAATTCTTACCTTTTGGAGAAGATATTTTGTCTGAGCAGTTCCATGTGTGCTAAAGCATATCCATCTGGCATCCCTGAAGGAAACTCAGTATGATAAATATTACTACAAATTAGCATAGTTTGAAACCTTGGCTCAAAAAAAAAAAAGGCTTTAATTAACTGTATTTACTGAATGGTCTTGGGATGTGTTTTAAGACTACTCCCTGCAGAGAAATGGAGGTAATCACAGAGAGTTTGATGCTGCATTGTGTGTTTGCGTGTGCGTATGCCTCCTCTGATCCTTTTCTTGTCCAAAATACAGGTCTTGTACACTTCTTCCAAATGGAATAATCAGCAATTTAGTCATTGCCAGTAAAACTTTAGGTGTCTTAACTCTTCAAAATAAAATGTCAATAGCTGTTTTTTTTTAACACATGACTCAGGGTAAAAATGCTACTGCCAAGGTTTATCAGTCGTTAAAACTTCACTCAGTGCAGATACGATCTTTTCCCTTGGAGTTTAAACTAGAAATAACTTGTATTCCAAAGCGTAAACAAAGATCTCTCATGATTATAGTGCTGACTTATCTTTGGTTAAAATATTTCACAGAACAGCTACGCACGTACTTATGGACAGGTATTCAGCTGGCAAATTGATGGAGATTCTCCTTCTGGCAACAGCCAATGATAGGTGTAAGATGAATAATAGTAGAGAAGTAGCCAGATTGTTGAGAAAGGGTAAAAGAAGGTAATAAAGGGCAGTTGGAATACTGCTTGCATGGATAGACAGATGGAAATAAATTGAGACAATTTCAAAACTAAAGTAAATTATAGTACACAGAAAAAAGAGACTGAGCAACCAAAAGCATTAGAAATATTAATATTAATAACAATAATAATGAAAAAACAGTAAACACCAAAAACAACTGCTCAGCTTTACTACTTTAGGTAAATTAAAATTCCAGATGTACCACCAGCAAGATAAGTAAATATGGTAAGGATACTTCAGATTCAGTCTGATGGACATCATATCACGTAACTAGCAGTATACACTAAAAGAACAATCCACCTGCAAAACCTCACACAATAATAGTAATGTTTTCTGGAAGACATGAATAATATTACTTCACGAAAGGATACTGGGTCAAGTGCTCAGCTGTTGCAAATTGGCTGAGCTACCTTGATTTCAGTGGAGTTATGCCAGTTAATTCTGGACTAGATCTTCAACTGAAGTTTTTACTTGTAAAGGATTCAAATGTTTCATTAAATATCTTCTGCGATGGAACAATTCTCATTGCCATTCTTCCTCCATACATCTGATCTTGTCATATAATTTTCTCAGCCTCTTTTTGCAGCCATTCTTGCCTTTTAATGAATTAGTTAAAGTAGAATAAATATTTTCCAGGTAGACATAATAGAAATAAGAAATGTATCACTTGAGTTCATGTGTAAGGAAGAGCAAGCCCAGCCAGAATGGTGTTTCAGTTACTGATTCTGGGAATGAGTACATTTAGACTGGTACATTCCGGGAAGATAAATACAGTTAAACTGGCACTTATTTTTTATTATTTGGAACATGGAATTGACCTTTGTTATACTTTTATTTTTTATAGGGCCCTTGACATGACCCAGTATTGTACAGTGTGAGATTTAATATCAACGTAAAATGTTGATATATCTAATCAACTTCTCTTTTGAATTTATCTCAAATTTTATATTTTTACATGCAGATAGAAAATATATGTTATACAACATAATTATAAGATACAATAAGCGTGAGATTAGGAATGATAGGTCAAAACAATGTATAACCCAAGGTCTCAAGAAATGGAACATCTATTTCTAAGTTCCAAGCTTTTCTACAAGTTTCTTGGAAACTGCCTATTCTCTTTGCCCCAGTTTCCTTCTACTTCAGTTTAATGAGTTGTACTTTTCTTCCTTATCAATACATAATGAGGATAAAGTTGTTAGCACCTGAAGTGTCATACTTTTCATCTTTATCAATACATAATGAGGATAAAGTTGTTAGCACCTGAAGTATTTACTTCACAGAATCACAGAATCATCTAGGTAGGAAGAGACCTCCAAAATCACTGAGTTCAACTTGACATGTACAAGGTAAATGTGATTCACTTCACCCAACCTTGTCTTCTGTTCTGGGTCCTTAGGTGCTATAGTCTTTAGTCTAACTTTGTAGACAACAGAGGAGAAGCTCCTTCCAAAAGACACCTTTCCCCACTCAACTCATATTCACCTCCTGGAACAAGATGAGTCAGTCCCTAGAATGTCTTTTTTGTTCTGCTTGGCCTAGAGAGAGCCTAGATTTCTAACTAAATTAAACTTTCAAGTAGCTGAAGTTAGATGATATAATCACACACATGGTCAATACATTAATTATATGCACAGCCAAATAAACTGTTTTGAGAAGTCCAATATTTATAAGTTGAGATATACATAAACCAACTCACATAATCTCTAGTGACCATTGCCGCCTGGGAATTTCCTGACAATTCATAGCAGAAGTGTTTGAAGGATGAATGAGGAGAAGGAATATTGAGGGGGAACAAATGATTACAATATGCTTTGGTTCAGGTCAATCTTTAGGGAATATTTTGCAGAAGATCAATCATTAAATATCTCTTTGTTTTAATCCTCCAGTTATTAGACTTGTCATATGTCAATCCTTCTGACTTGAAAGAGCCTAAAATATGCAGGGCTGGGAGCAAATTCTATGTGTATTATGACAGGCATCATGAAGATGTAGAATTAAACACTCTGGTTTGGAGAACCATTACAGACCTACTCTTAAGGCTTAAATGATGTGTCTCCCACAAGATCTGTAAACTTGCTTGTTTCATAAGCAACCCATAAAACTGATGCCTGGAGGGGTTCAGCTGTCCCACTCAGTGTTTTTTTTTCTCTTTTTCAATAGTTAGATTGTGGAGCAGCCTATAAAATCAAGACCTCTGCCTGCAAGCCAGAAACTCTCTGTTTGACCTGTGATTACTCTGTTTTTGCCAAAAGACTTTGCAGGAGCAACACACAAATAAGATAGGCCCCTGTCAGTAGGACACTTTTGCTTGACCTCAACTTGCTTTGCCATTGTTGCAACACATGACTAGAAATTAATTTTTTTATTAACCTTACCATTCTTCTTTACAGAATACTTCAGGTTGGTAAGAGGAAGTTTTGTGCCCCTTTCAAATCCAAAGTTCCTTCAAGCATTCTTGGACAGATCTTGAAAGATATGCACATATACAACATATGCACATATACAACGTATGCACACATACAACACATATGTACTCTTTTTTACTGTGGTACAGCACAAACATTTTTACAGTGTTTACTGGAAGTTCCACTTCTACTTTAGACTTAACAACTTAACTAGGTTTTTTTTTGTTTGTTTGTTTGTTTTTAACCTCCAATAATTAAATCTCAAATCTTTCTTATACCCAATATTAGCAGCAGTTTGGAAAACAAAACCAGCCAAACAAAAAAGATGCATCATTTTCTCAGTTTATATTAGTGTTCAAGGACTAATGTACAGGGGGAAGCTGTAGCTATCAACAACCCCCATGATCATCAACTAACACAACATATTTCCAAAAATCACAAGACCAGGGAAGAATGCATTCTTTCCTGCTATTAAATGAGCTCTAAAATAAATCTAGGAAGTTACTTAATCCCTTATCAAGAGAAGGGAAATCAATCATCTTCTTGAGAGGATAGAGAAGCTGCTATGATTTACTTTGGTAAAAACCCAGAGGCTTGTAAACCTTCAAAGTTATGCTCATTTACCAGTAACAGAATAAGCATGGTGATGCTCAGGCAAAAGTATTGTTTATTCTTTTGATCTTTGTTTTTTTTCTTACTTTTTTTTTCCCTCACTAGCTATATTTGCTACTTTCTACCACAGCATTTTCTAAAGGTGAATTATTCAATGCATTTCTAGTCCAATTCAGAAAGCTTCATGCAGATAGAATTAAATGTCACATATAGAACGAAGTAGAAGCAACTCAGTGAGCAGATAAATCACTAGAGTTTTTCCTTTAAGATATTAATGGACTTTTAGAAGCTAATAATCTACATACAAACATTTGAGACTATGAAATATAATACTTCCATCTGCGTGGCCATATGAAACACTCTTTTTCCTAGTCTTGTGTCTTTATAGGAAATGGAGAGAAATTCAAACATTTACATACCAAAGACTATGGATGTAAATTATTTACCATATAGTTAAGACTGCCTGTATTGACAAAGTCTTCTCTCTCACTCTCTTTTTTTTTTTTTGATAAACTTTAGATTTTGATAAACTTTAGATTAGAAGAAAAAAAAAGAAAAAACAAAACAAAAACAAAAACAAATTACATTTGCATCTCTCCTCATTTCTTTGAGATGTGGTATTTTTGTCTGTCTGACTTTGTGTTATTGTTATATTTGCCATATTCTTGTGCTTCTTCAAGGGCTGAAAGGAAAAGCACAAAAGCCTATGCTTATTTGTATTTGGTTCTTATGTTTTAATCTCTGATAAATGCTTGGGATTGCCTTGTCTGGTGTAGCCAGCAGGTTTAGGACATGGCTGGACTTGCAATATAGATACAGATCTATAGCATCAAGCCTATTTTTTTCTAATATGCCACTCTTGGGAGGTCTGCTGTGCTAAAACCGGCTGACCAATTCACTGGTAAAAATCAGTGCTGTAGATTGCTGATATTCTAACAGTGATCTACTGGTTTTATAATTTATATATTATCCAAGATTAACTTTAGCAAACTGTATACAGTTGAATTGAACTTTCATTTTCAGATTGAATTTTAGACTCCTTTTTCAAGCTCTATTTCTCTCACTCATGCGTTTTCTCTAATGGGATTCCCCTGCCTTCAGAGATGATATTCTGACTCCCTACAGCAGTTCTTCATGCAAGAAATGTCACTGACATTGTCTTAAAGTTGGAGAGGGAATCATAGTAAGGAAACAGAAAATGTGAGTAGAAAAAGAAAACTTTATGAATAATATAACAAATACTTTAAACTTACCTTCTTTACTCCTTACCATGAATTTCATCTCTTGTAATTCATAGATATTATTAACTTTCCATTGAATCCCTTATGTGTTCTCACCCATGCAACTCAGAAATAAATATCTGAAAAAAATATTTTAGACTAAATCCACTGCAACCTCCTCCCTCTACACACAAACACACACACACACACACAAACACATACAGTGTATTAGCATAAATGTGTTATTTCCTTTTGACTGAAACTGAGAATAGTTTACGACATGAATCCCCTGGATTAACTTCACCCTCACTCACAACTCTTTCCTCTTGGTTCTAACTCACTACTGACTAATCAGACCTCTGTCAGGGTCTGGGGTATAAAAAGCATCAAAGTAACTTAGCCACCTTTGTTCTGCCCTTACTTCCATGAGGAGCTGCAGAATACACAATTTAATTCATTGTCGTTTATACCACTTCATAACCGTCTCTCATCCCATTTTCCTCTCACTAATGGCAGTAAATGCATCCTGCATAACTTGGGAAAACTATGGCCTTGAATGCTGATGATTTCCTGAACATGATTCAGATGGTACATACACTCAACCTTTGTATTTCCTGGGATATTGGCCTGACCACTAGGAAATGTACAAAAAGTTCATTCACATTTCTTTTTTAGCAGCAGAAAGGGATATTATGTAACATTGGAAATTTGATAAAGATTAAGCTTCAGAGATTGCCTAGTTAATGAAAGCATTCTGGTTCCCTCAAAGAGTCTCTTTGCAACAATCATGGCTGAACAGTCCCCAGGGCACGGAGTCCTCTTCTGTACTGCTGAAAGGATAATATTTAGAACAGAGACAATCAGCCATTCATCCCCTGCCCTGATTTATGTTGTACACTTGGGATAATACTAACCCAGTAGCGGCAGTTCTCAAAGGTTTGCCTATCTTTTAGACCCTGGGTAAAAATGGAAGGGGAAAAAGAAGCTCAAATTAGTGAATGTGATACATTCTGCCACTGTGCAAAGTAGTTATAGAAACAATATGCTTCTCTGGAGACAGGTTTGACCTCAAGGTGTTCAGAGGCTCAAATTAGTATGCTTTTGCCTTGAAAAAGAGCTGAAAGACCCTGAAAAAGGTCATGGAATTTACTCTCTGAGGCATCATAGAGAGTGACTTATACTGTTTGTTTACAGCATGACATGCAGCTTGAGGAAACACACAGAAGTACACAGTGGGAAGAGCAGAGAACTTCAGAAGACAAGAAAGACTGGCTTCATAACATGGGTTAATAAGGTAGTCCTGAGCTTGGGGAAAAACCGTGAGGCTGGGAAATGTGTGAACTACAACTGAGAGATAATTATGAATAGAAGAGAGTCTTCGTTTGATGGTGTCGGCCTGACTGGGATGAGAGTTGTGCCTCATAGGTGAGGTGACTTGTTAACATCATGTAGGTCATTACTAAACAAAAATATAGATCTCTTTCCTAGGCTCTTAGATATCTATTACGCTTTGGGCCACCCAATCTCACCACCCACCAAGTTCCCTGTAGACAGTGGCGGGGGGGTGGGGAGGGAATTATTCTTCAGACAGCAACAACACTAAATTTTTTTCCAGATACATCAAGTGGTTCTCAAACTATTTTTTCTTTCATTCTCAGTGGGAGGCCCTGGGATAGGAGACAAATAATGGTTTGGCTCTATGGCTCTCAAGAACTACAGACCCTATCTTCTCCCGCTGTTTGTCTCCTGCGGTCTGTCTCCTCCCCTTGTCAAAAGGAATTCTTCAACAGATTCTACTCCTTGACTCTGTCACTGCCTCATGTTGGAATCTGCCTGGCAATGTGCCCCTTCTTTTGTCTCTATCTTCTTTCCCCCAGTCCCCTGTGATATTGCGTTGCGCTTTGGTTTGAAGTATAGGGGAAAAAAAAAAAAAAAGTCTTTGAGGCCTACAGCTTCCTCTGGGACTTTGTAGCTGACCTGATGAAGAATTTTAAATCTTCTGCCTTACAACTCTTTTCTTGATTTCTCCCTTCTTTCTTTCTTTTTTCTTCCAAATTCTCCTCCCTTCTTACAAAGAAAAAAGGAATAAAACCACTTTTATTCTGGCATACATCTGTTTTGCCCTTACTGCCCTTGTTTTAACACTATAAGAAGCCACTAAGGTTTTGTAATTTTAATCATTAATCATGTTGCTGAAAGAAATATCTGTTTGCTGAAGGACATATCTATTTAATGGCAAATGATTTATTGACACATAATCATAAATCATTGAATCATTCAGGTTGGAAAAGACCTCTAAGACCATCTAGTCTAACCTTTAACCTAGTACTGAAATCCACCACTATACCATGCTACTAAGTTCCAAATCTACACGTTTCTTATCTACATGTTTCTTGAACACCTCCAGGGATGGTGATTCAACCATTTCATTGGGCAGCCTATTCCAAAGCCACAAAACTCTTTCAATAAAGAAATTTCTTCTAATATCCAGCCTAACCCTCCCCTGACACTACTTGAGGCCATTTCCCCTTGTCTTATGACTTGCTGCTTGAGAGAAGAGCCTGATCCCCATCTCGCTATAGCCTCCTTTAAGGTAATTTTACAGCACGATAAGGTCTCCCCGAGCCTCCCTTTCTCCAGGCTAAACAAACCCAGTTCCCTGAGCCGCTCCTCATAAGACATTTTCTCTAGACCCCACACCATCTTCGTTGCCCTTCTTCAGACATGCTCCAGCACCTCAATGGCCTTCTTATAGTGACAGGCCCCAAACTCAATACAGTATTTGAGGTGTGGCCTCACCAGAGCCAAGTACAGAGGGACAATCACTTCCCAAGTCCTGCTGGCCATGCTATGTCTGATACAAGCCGGGATGCTGTTGGCCTTGTTGACCATAGCTACAGCTGGCTACATGAATGGCTACAGTTCTTTCTGAAATTGTCAGGTGCTCAAAACACACAAGGAAGTGGTCCCTAATTTCTATTCAATTGTCTATTCAATCGTCTATTCAATTCCATTTCCTCTGAAATACATGGTGTGCTACCTGTTTTCTGGAATTTTCTTCAAAAGTTGAAGACTGAGTCAGTGACGTTGATGAAGAGTGCTGAGATTACATGCACAGATGATATCAGGCCAGCCTGGCTAATAAGACATAAGTATTTTTAAATAAATACACATATTTACCTGAATACAGAATATTGATATTAGATTATGAACATCACGTAGCTGAATAATTTGTCTCTGCAGCTAGGACAGCAGCTTTCTTCACTGTATGATGACCAGAACTTTATGTGTTTAGTCAGTGAGCATATTTTCTTGAGTGCAGATATGCACATATTCATAAAAACACTTTCTCATGCCATATGCTGTACACATGAGATTGAACAAACAAATGAACAGTACAAGATGAGTAAAAGACCAGTAACTTTGATTTTTCTGCTCCTCTATCATACATATTTTTGACTTTATAGGAGTAGCTCTCATCATAAGTGAGAGCTGTGATGAGTTTTTGTCACAAAATAAGTGACTAAGAAGGCAGATGAACTCTTTGTTTATGCATATTTTAAAGTTATTTTCTTTCAGGCTTAAACAGGTTTCATATGTCACAGAAAGTCATTTCAATAGTATTAAAAGATCTTTTTTGATGGGAAGGGAGGAGATTAATGCATAGCTAGTGGTATCTTAGAAGGCAATGCATACTGGCAAAGGACCTTCCAGAATTAAATAGAAATGTTAAAAAATAAATAAATTAATTAATTAAAAGAAGAGCTTAAAGAAAAAGGGGAGAACCTTACCAGAGAGAATATGTTCTTTACTCTGTCTTGTCAAATGCAATTATCAGCAAGTTAAATCAGTCATAGGGAGCCCTGTCTGTGACTGGGCTGGAGCCAGTAAAGTCATTCTGTTAGATGAATCCTGCACTTAATTAGATGTTATTTTGCCCCACCTAATCAACAGTGTGCTGGGGTGACCATGGCTGGCTGCCAGACCCCCACCCAGCCACCCTGTCACTCACTGTCCTCAACAGGAGAGGGGAGAAAGTAAGATAGAAAAGCCTTTGGGTTGAGATAAAGACAGTTTAATAAGAAAAGCAAAAGCTGTGTGTTGAAGCAAAACACAAAGAGGGAAATATTCACTACTTACCATTGGCAGGCAGATGTCCAGCCAGTTTTTGGAAAGCAGTGCTTTAGTATGCTTAGTGGTTGCTCAGGTAAATAAATGTCATAACCATGAATTCATGAATGTCCCTGCATCCTCTCCTTTCCCTCAGCTTTTATTCCTGACCACGATGTCACAATGTATGGAGTACCCCTTTGTTCAGTTTAGGTCAACTGTCCCAGCTGTGTCCCCTCCCGGTGCCTTGACCACCCCCAGACTTCTGGCTTTTGGCAGGAGGAGGCTGAAGAGAAACCCTTGAAGCTGTGAAAGCAATGTTTAACAGTAGCCAAAACATATGTGTGTCAACACCATTTTAGCCACAAATGCAAAGCACAACTCCGTATGGGCTGCTGTGAAGAAAGTTAACTCCAGTTAACTGCCAGATTCAGTACAAACAGCAAGTAAACAAGTCCGTCACCAAATAATCAAAAATAATTAAAATCTCAGTAGTAGGTGATCAAATACTGTATAGAAATACAAACAACTGAAAAGTGCTGTAGGATAAATATTGTAAAAAGTTTAAGGAAATAAATAAATTCCTGCATTTATGGCATGTGCAAGTAATTTCATGTATTTTCCTGACATCCCTCCTGGCATAAGTAAGTAATGCTCCTAGAGACATTGGCTTCCCTACAGCAGTGCCTGGCCAGAAGGCCTTCACATACAGAATAGGATGATGAACAGGAATTCTGTAGAAGAGGAAAATTATCTGGTATTAATTAGTTGATGTTACTAAGCAAGATTGGCTTCAGTACTTGGTATGAACCAAGTAAACTCTTTGGAAGTGAAGGACTCTTCTCCTCATTTGCTTAGTTGGAGACTAGAACTAGCTGAACTAGAACATAAGATTTGAATGCTCTTGGCTATATTCTGAAAGGGAGATAAAATTGCCTTGTTTCTGAAATAACTTCTCAGTTGCCACTGGTCTTTTTGAAGGTAGACAGTTCCCATTTAATGAAAAAGATGTTCAATTAAAATTCATTCACTGAACAAAAATATTCCCTAAAACTAAAGCACTAGCAAGTGCGCTACAACTAAAAGTCGCGCTGGATCCAAGAGCTCATTAAATGGAAATGATAACAAAAAGGGTATCTATATGTTAGTTCTGTTTAAACACTTAAATGTGTGAAATAGAAATGATTTTTTCATCCATATAATGTGAGTAGATGAAGGAAGAATGATATAGTAGGCAAATTTTTAAATTTATCCACACAAGTCTTGCTGTATCTTTAAACAACATGGTTCTTATGCTGACCTTTCCAGAAGAAACCACTGAAATATATTGGAGATTATAAACTTTGTGAATGCTGAAATACTAAGACAAATGTGTAAGCATTGTTATAAAAGTGTTCTTTGGGGATGATAAGTCTTACCAACCATAAAAATCACTAAGCCTTCTTAGGCTCCACCTTCTGTATCTAATACTGCACTAGTTCACTGTCACTGAATATACTCAATACCAGTATTTTGATGTTTTCTACATGACTGAAAGTGATAAAATAAGTAAATCAAACTGATAAAAATATTGCCAGCTTCAAACATTTATAGACAGAAAAAAAATGTAAATGTCTAATACAGAGGCACTTAACCCAGTTTAACCCTCAGTTAGCTTGTGTGAATAAATCCTTGTATTTTTATGACTCTAACAAATCAGTTGTTTGTGTGTCATTGCTTTAAAAATGTCGGATACAAAACCCATTTAAACCAATCCAACACTTCAAACATTGAGCAAGCTTTAATCATTCTCTCTGGTGTGGCAGGACAGGGCCTTAAATTCTAAGAGCACATCCCAGTGGAAATGTTAAAGATCTTGCTAGCAGAAATGGGCTGTCTAATTTCACATTAAATAGGAAGATTAATCTTCATGGAAAGATCATGACTAACCTAGAAGTCTAACAAATTCAGGTAATTCTATAATGTTTATTGGTAAAAAAGAAAACTTTCTAGTTCTGTAAGTGTTATGAGCACAGATTAATGAGCCTTGACATTCATTCTGTCTGCTGCAACACTTCTAGATTTATGGTAAATGGAGATGTAAAAGCACTTCTTTGTTACCAAAATATTTTATAGTTTGTATGTCTGAAGATGGATGTATTAAAATACATCTATCTTTGGTGGAAATTTCAATTAGAAAAGCATGTTTGATCAGAAAGAATGAAAAACAAAACAAAACAAACAACAAAAACAACAAAAGTTAATCTGTTACAGTTCATCAGTTTTATATTACCAATATCAGGGATAGAAAAGAGACACTGAACAGCATGCAATCAGCATGCAAACTAAACTTGGCCAGTGTCTAGTCTGACAGCTTAATTCAAATAAGTGCTTTGAGTGAATCTTACCTACTGAAAAGACTTCTGTAAAAGCCTTAAGCCCATATAAATATTAATCCCAGAACCTATAGTTTTACTTCTGCATAATTAGTTATTATTATTATTATTATTGTTATTATTCTTTGGGAATAGCAGACTGGAATGGTTTAGCTGCCTACTTTTTTTTTTTTTTTTAACCATTATTTGTTTTTATTTAATGTAATATAAGAAGATTCTGGGTTTATTAAATATTTTTCAGGGTGATTTTCTGAATAAATCCAGACAATATTCTGGTTTTAAAACTACCAACTTCCTAATAACTTTGTTGACCATTTGTTTCGGTTGTGGCTTGCATAGAGTTACTTTTCAAGTTATTTTTCTTCTTAGTGTCTGGTATAGTGTTGTGTTTTAGATTTGGGATGAGAAGGTGTTCAAGACCTGGCTGGATGAGCAACCTGGGCAGCCTGGTCTAGGGGGTGACATCCTCACTCATGGCAGAGGGATCGAAATTAGATGGTCTTTAAGGTCCCTTCCAACCCAAACCATTCTATATGTCTATGGTTCTATGATTCTATGAGAATAATGCTGATAACATACCAAAGTTCTAGTTGTTGCAGAACAGTGCTTACACAGAGCCAAGGACTTTACTGCTTCTCATACTGCCCTGACAGTGAGGAGGATGGGGGTGCACAAGAAGCTGGGAGGGGACAGAACCAGGACAGCTGGACCAGACTTGCCAAAGGGATATCCCATACCATATGGCATCATGATAAACAGTAAAAATGGGGTCGGTTGGCTGCGGGAAGTGCTGCTGCTCAAGGGCTGGCTGGTCATCTACTGGTGTTGTGTGCTATTTGTTTTGTATACTATTGTATTATTAATATTATTAATTTTATTAATATTATCCTTTCATTTTCTGTCCTATTAAATAGTCTTTATCTCAACCCACAAGTTTTACCTTTTTCTGATTCTTTCCCCCATCTTTCTGTGGGGGGAGTGAGTGAACCTTGTGTGATGCTTAGCTGCCTGCTGCTCACCATTCTGAGATGTTGGGAACGAGCTCTGGATCTTACACTGGGCTGATACCACTAATTTAATTCATCAATGTTAGTTATACCTCTCTCTTCTTGGTAAATTCTAATGGTTTGATCTCTTCTGAATATGTTTTATAGTGATTTAGGGTTGCCTGTATATGCTCTGGGTTTAAACATTCAAATTATTTATACAGATATATACAGATTGGAAGTAAGTATAGGGTACATCTGACAAATCTAGACATCAAAAGTCTATGTCTGGCCACTGAAGACTCTCTTTGCAGACAATGGAGTTATTTAGCAGAGGCATATTTCATCACATCTTAAAATAGATGTCAAAAATAGGTCAAGTGTATCACACCCTGGAAGTACTTATTTCTCTATATTGACATTTGCAAACTCAGCTATTGATGTCTGTTGCAGAAATACTAGCACAAGTGTTTATACTTTCATTGTCAGATGTGATTAAGAACTTGCACAAAACGGTAAAGCGGCTGAAGAAACATTTCTGAGGCCTCTACTCTAAATCTGTCCAGCTTTTGAAGAGCTCTCTTTATTTCTCAACAAGAATTTTAAAAGGTTCAGTTTAAGGCTATAATGATAACTTTATATTCTCTGAGTAGGGATTTCAGTTGCACGTGTAGAAGCACAGATCTATGTATGCTGCTTGCAAAATTAATGAGTGGGCACTGAAGCCTGGAATGATTGCTAATGAGGAAGAAGTTTCCATTTTGTCGGTTGTACAGGTTCAGCAAAGTAGTACAGTAATGAAAGAAACGTTAAGTGATGACAAGTGTTCTGCCTGATGTAGTCATGAAAAAAGAGAAAACAAAAATAGGGTTCAAAAAGGACTGAATTCCTTAAACTACTAAAAGTGGAAAATGGTACTTTGAACAGTTAAACTGAAGAGAGAGTTAAGCAGAGAGCAGAAAGCCATTCATTATGGCAAGGGAGAACACAATAGGATGAATGAAGAGAAATCACAAGTGAGAGAAGGCGCAATGGTTCTTTCTGAGCCTCAAAGATATCTGCTGTTGAAGGTTTCAGAATTGCTGATAATTGGCAGCTCTTGGATTCAAACCAAGAGTTTCTCTATATACGATCTAAAGATAACCCTGATAGCTTGGAGCTGGTTTCATGAATGTGTCTGGGATTACTTATCTCACTTCATGAAAACAATATGTATTTTTAAGTAATAACAAGTTCATTTCTGGGGAGCAGGGGAGAACTAAGGTGTGGAAAAATGACTCATTTCCAAATATGATAAGAAAAGAAGTGTTTAGCTTGGAAGGTGTGTCTGACAGCAAACTTTAATTTATACATCCAAAATCCTTGGCAAACTTTGAAAAAAAAAAGTAAAGAAAAAGGAATTAAACATTAATAAAAATAGAATAAAAGCTAAACTACTATCATGCTGAATTGCAATAAATTGCCTCCATCAAGAAGGTAACATGTTTTGTTTCAAGTGAAGCTTCTGGGTATATGTAGATCGGATCCATTAGCAATTCAGCCACTGACTCTGGAAAACTATACATTTTCAGGTCTATTATACAGAATAAATAAAGAATAAAATTATTCAACTATTTGAATAAGAAAAGAAAAAGAGCAGGAATGGAAATTCAAAATTTGATTCCAAATCAAAATGAGTTTTGAGGACAGCAGCAAAGAGAGCTAGCATCAGCTAAAGGCAGATTATCAGGTTTCTGGGAACTTAGATTTTCCTGCAAGAACTGATTTAGTTCAATCAGATCAAAAATCTCATGCTTCCAAAGTGTTCAACGGATCTAAAATTTTGTGTTCTTTTCTGTTTTTTTTTTTTTCATTTTTTTTCTTTGCTTTCATGTTATTATTATTATTATTATTTTCTAGTTATTCACAGAAACCTTATGGACAGTGAGATATGCCTTGGAATTCTCACTAAAACCAGTAATGGTGCAATTTGCCAAAACTGAGTACTTCAATGAAGAGTTGCATCTCTCTTCAGAGATTGTTTCTGAAAACAGTGAAATAATGAAAGAGCATGAAAAACTAAGTAAATGAAGACTGTTCCTGAAGTGAGCTTTGGGACCACCATGCTCCTCACAGTAAGTTTAATCCATCTGCAGGTCTGAGACTTCACAAATTCATTACAGCCTCCCAGCTGAATCCCTCTTCCAGGGGAGAGCATGGAACCTGTGACCTCACTGCCTTAAATATGGAGAGGGAGCCTAGAACTCTAGGGAAAAATCCACTTAACCCTTTCCTGAAGTTAGCAAAATGTTCATTTGAAAAGGAAATGCTTCAAAACAGCCTGAGTTCAATAAATCTCTCCTCAATTAATTCTGTTTATTGAATATCCCAACAAGTTCTGAATTAAGAAAATGAAATATTTCAGTTTCTAGGCCTTTCAAATTATAGTAAGTGAAAGGGATATAAACTGTAATTTTCTGATATAAATTAAACAGTTTTAGAATGAACACAAGGGTCCATTTAGAAATGTAGGGGGTCTGATTTTCCAATAGCCAACAGATTATTTGTTCCCAACAGAGTCTTTTTGGTGCACTCACCAAATTCATGTCTAAATAGTGAAAACTGACCTGTTTCAAGAAAATTTGGTTGTTTGTGTTGGTTACTCATGAAAGATGTGACTTATTAAGGAAACACACTGCCTTCTTACATGCAATTACAAGTATGCTGTTTTTTTCCTTTAAATCTATTGTAGCTAAACATGAGCCTGCTTGGCAACCTATAGAAGAACCTAGATGAATAGATGCAATCTGTTACAGTTACAGTAATCTGCAGTGATTATTTCACAATTCAGAACTGTGGAGGCGTTGAATCCATACCTGAACCATTAACATCCCAAAAGCATATAAACAACTTCAGTGTCAAGGAGTTTCTTTTCCCACAAAGATTCATCATGGTATTAAAATTTCCACTTGAGGCTGCAGGGTAGGGATGTTAACAGCTAAATTGCAATAAGGTATGCTCTAGATAGAGTTCATTCTATTAGACTGACTTGTCAGAATTAGTTTCACTTTGTAATATAGTACTGTAGCTCAGTAAAATATTTCTACAGTGAATGAATTAAATGAAACTTCACTATTTATTTTAAACATAGATCTGGCTACATATAAATGATTACAATAAAAACATGGTTATATTTTTCATAATGCAAAGATATTTTATGTACTTATCAGTTCCTAATGATGTCTTAAGAAACAGCATTTTTAAAGGTCAAACTACATGTGCTCATGGAATATATCTGGCTCTCTCAGGGAAAGCCTGTCACACTAAACAAGATATTTTTTTGTGAGTTATCTGATAACTGGCCCATGTTCCTGCAGAGCTCTCATGTAAATCTTAGAAAAATGTAAGAAAATCTCATTATGATCACAATATGGTCTTGGATGTTTTTTAAAGCCAACAACTCTTCCAGCCAATTTAATATTCCTGCCCTGGGAGGGACTCCTCCCTGTGTTTTGGGAGCCCTACAAGTTGTTTCTGAAATTCCAGTATAATTACCAGTTTTATACCAGAAATGCAATGGAAAAGGTCTGATTAGAATGTGTGCACTTTAGAAAACTGTGTGATTTTCTAAAGACTTCTTTTTGTAGCTCTGTTTAGTGGACCTGACTCAAACCTCAACCTTACAAGTATGGAAATACTTTCCTTCCCAACCTGTCAAAATACGGTCACTTGCTCAATTTAAGAATGAGCATATTCATATTCCTTTCCATGCTGCTGCTCATGACACATCTACGAGGCCATCTCTTTAACTTTCAAATCATTCCTTAAAACTGTTCCCTGAGCTGCTTATAAATAAGCAAGCTAACACCAGGCTACGGCCATTGACCATAACAGTGATCACCAAATTGACCAATGATATCTCATTTTCTTAAAAGCCCTTGGCTGCTTATGCATATCTATTCCACCCTCAAATTTATTCTTTGGCCTTTGGTGACATGGCATCTAAAAGATTAGTGCTCTCAGGTGCTACAGTCAAGATCCAAAGTGCCTCCTTTCATCATACAATGTAGACATTATGACACCTTCAGAAAATAGACTTGGCATGTTGTTTATAACAAGATTAATATACCTACATGAAATGCTCTTACATGTAAAACAGGTATTTAACTTCCTTTAGCATTTATTGACAATACAATCAACACCATTGAGAGAAATTACTGAACAGTTCAATTCACCTTTAAAAAAACACATACAGTACAGTTCAGTATTCCATAGTTAGGCATGTAAAGGCATTAGAGATATTTTAGAGCATTCAAGATACATGGCCAGAACTGGGTGATATGACACATCACAAATGACCTTCCAAAGCAACACTTCAGGCCGTCTTGAATGATACTTGAGATCTAAATTGCAGCCTTAAGTCTTAAACTGAATTTCACTTTTGGCATGTGGAGGGTAATCTAGATTATATGGATTTCTTCTGTCATTAATACAGAGCCAAGGTAGCTTTGGCAGATGATTAGGAAAGTTTGTATAAGTGATGAGCTACCTGGAGTGTATTAAAATTAGCTCATTTCAGACATATCCAGTTTTCTTCTTTTCTATAGACACTTCCATGGCGTTATACAGTAGGCACTGCTGTTCATTTGGTTCCATATGCTGTTCCATAATCTGGCTACTTCTGTATTAGTAAAACCATTCTGTTCCAGGGATTGATGTCTGATCCTGAGTCCAAGTGGAAGGGCAAGGCATATGCCTAAACTACTCAGAACTACTTCCCTCTAAAACACTGGCAGAGCCTCATAGACACAAGGCTGTATCTAGTTTTGCCTCTTTTTTATTCCCTGTGCTTTTACTTAAGGCATACATTCCTTTAGAAGCTGAGATACTTGCATCATACCGACTGCAGAACTGGGATCTCTCAGTTCCTGAAACTGAGACATTAATATGTTAGAGCAGATATTCCTGTGGATGCTCTTGTTATTCCTCTAAATATTCCTAGTTAAACGTGCTGGACCCGTATACTCCACTATAGATAAAAGACACTAGTTGCACAGTTGTCTGCATCTTTCTTTCCAGAAGGGAACACTTTCTGAAAGACCACTAAAGAAGACTTATTCTGGCCCAGCTGGTGGTTAAAATGGTGCTAATCTAGTAATTGCTCTTTTAAAATACACTTGCTACAGGACTGTAGTCTAATTTTAGCATAGTGAATGCTTTTGTTCAAAGGCTGTGCTAGTCAACAATTTCCAGTGCTGGAAAATATTATAAAGATGGCTGGGAACAGCAGGCTGTTTTTTTCCAAGAGCATTAGAAATTACCAGCTATGAAATGAGACCAAGGCTCCTGGTTAGCATGGAAATGAAATAAGAACCACCTAGTCTCCAATGCAGATCTTGAATTAATTCTGGCTTCTGGTTGGAAACATAACTCATTTCCCTTTAATTTTGATGTTCTTGAAAGTTTTTTTGATTAAAACTGGGAGGTGATGTGACAGAAGAATACCAAATTTGTGCTGCTTTTTTCTTGAGAACGAGAAAACTGGTTCCCAGTTGGAGTAAAGAAAAGACATTTTCTCATAGGAAAAGGTCTGAGAATTCGGTTGGAGAGAGGGGAAGACGAAGAGACAAGAAGAGAAAGAGGGAGATAGAGAGAGATTAGTAAAAAGTGGAAGTTGAAAACAGAAAGCTGTAAGTGGAGAATAGATAGTTGCTGGGTTACTGCTTCAAGGGTTTGTCCCTGCTGAGCTCCTGTGCTGAATGAGTATATTCCACACTACAAATGGATCATATTTGGGAAAGCAAGTAAAGGAAGATATGCCCTCTGACTTAACCTCTCACAACAGATTGGCTGGGCTGCCATCACAAGTCAATTTTACTGCGGAGATAGGACAAGTTTGGAGACAGGATTGAGCATGGACTAAGGAGTATAAAATAAAGTGTGGTTTCAGTGTTAAGGGGTTGTGTGGTGTGTAAGAATGACTTAGAGAGCTTGGCTATACTGCTACGGTCACCCTTATTCAAAATCTAGCAGGCTCACATAGGTACAACAGCTGTTTTGTTTTCACTAGGTGACGCTAATTGAAATGCTTTTGGTTTTGTTAATAATCAATGTTCTACAGAAATGAAGGTGACACTATTTCAGTGAAGGCTTATCAGATCCTACTCTGTATAAATTACTATGGTTACCCATCTCAGAGATTTTAAGTAAAGTCTAATATTTGCACAGTTGCAGACAAACACATTTAATGAATAGAAAAATAACAACAACAAACTTTTCAAAACAAACAAGCAAACAAACAAAACCACTTAAAACCCTGTATGCCAAGTATTTCATTTTATTTTATTTTAGCCCTGACAAGAGTGAAGGAAAATATTTTATTTTAGGAACATGGTTTAGGAATAAATCTCTGCTCAAGACAGCTTAATTTCCATTGACACCTGAGGGATCTAAACACATTATTCATATTATACAGATGCTTAAGTGTTTCCCTGAATAGGACTGTGACACAGTGACCCAGCCCCAAAAGTGTATTAATGTATTATATGTAGTCTCTATAATATGCCAGTAAGCCAGAAATAAAATGTCTGCTTGTGCCAAAAACATCTCATGATATGTAGCTTGCAGAATGGTACATTGTAGGCTTACTACTGTAATTCATTTTTATCACTGCAATTCAGCTGATTTCCTGAGAGAAAAGGTAAACAGGGTAGGAGAATCATCACTCCACAATTCCTCTGTACCTAAAGATATTTATCCTCAAATAAACATAATAACATTTCTTTAGCAATCTGATAGACACCAAGCAGCTAAAAGAAAGGCCATGCTATTCCCATGGCTCTCAAACAGTAGAGAAATAAAAGAATTCCTAAAATATGGTTTGAAACTTTGTCAACATTCAGCAGGAAATCCTCAAATATAAATGAAAGGCAGAAGTACTCTACTAGAGAAGAATAAATTCATTCAGCAGCTTCTCAGTTCACTAGTTGAGAAATACCCTCCCATGTGATAGCTAGCATAACACGTTAAGATTGTTTCCTTATTTTATTGATTTATTATGTAGGTATTTCCAATTTTATGATTAAGAACCTTACTCTTTTGATTAGCTGAAATATAAATTATCTTCATATTAAGTCCAGAATTAAAACTGATTAGATAAACCTAGGGGTACATGACACATGTTCAAGAAAAAAAAAATCCAAATAAATGAATGTTGCAAGTAAGTCTGTTGCAGGGTCCATAATTTGAGAGGAATTAAGGGATCAAAAGAGATGGGATGTTTCTTACTAAATTCCAATGCTCGGTTTAGGGTCTGAAAGCAATAAAAAATGCTCCTAGATGGTATTAGGCAATTCATGACTTCTAATCATGCTGTCTCAGGGGAATAATGCTTGGCCCTGTTTGAACAGGGCTGAAGCAGGAAGATTAGGATGGAAAGAAAGGCAGACATTTGGAGCTGAAGAAATGGTGATAGGTTGGTGAAGATGTCCAGGAGATTCATTCAACATGGTGAAGTCAATCCAGAGTAAAAGGAGGCAGCGGATGAAGGAGCTCAGAACATGGAAGAACTTTGGTTGATGCACGAAAAAGCAGGAGTGTGACTTGAACATCGGAATGCCACCTGGAAGCTGGGTGCCATGTGAGAGGATGGCACATGGAGCAGATACTATAACCTGCTCTCAGACCACTTCAAAAAGTGGTTCACCCTATTTCCAAATATTTCCTGTGATTGGGTGTCAGGATCAGTCCTGGGGAAAGGAACTCGGATCAGCCCCAGCCTCAGGATGGCTGGGGAGAGTGGTGGAAACGGGGCATTTCTGTTACTGATGCCTGATTCCCCAGAAGCCATGTGAATATTACGATGTATAGCTATAGTACTATGTATAGTCATACACTCAGAAACAAGAAATGCTGCAAATGAGAATTCGTAATTTTAAGTGTTGAAGAGGATTTAAATAACAGAGTTTAAATTATTCTGTTTAAATTGATTTCCATAGTTTATGAATTGAATCTTAATTTTGATGTAATGACTGAATTGTAATCTAACTGATGAAAGAAGCACTATTTTCCATATTACTGCCAAATAATCAGTCAGTGCTCAGATAACATTAATACTTGCTACCCTTTCTAAAGGGTCCATAGCATATGTTTGATCTCATTTGCCTGATATTTGAAATAATTGATTTTATTAGTGGAGACAGATGATTGCATTTTATGTTTTTAGATGGGTCTGCAGGTGAACTTTCCAAGCCCTCTTATCCTCATTGAAGTTATGCCAGATATTCACATATCAGGGAAGTGGGTTTAATCTCCACTTTACTTAATCTAGACCCAAAGCTGTGACTTTGGTTATCATTTCCTTCTCTCAGAGGACTTACACAGGAGAAGAATGCTTCAAATTCTTGGGTAGGTACAGATATGAGATCATCATCCATCCCTCTTTTTAAAACCCATAAAAGAATAAACAAAATTCCATACATTCATTTAATTGAGCCTAAAGTCCAATGTATTCAAATATTTTCAACAAAAAACTTCTTGAGTAGAACCTGTCCTATCATTCAAACATGTTCAAATCCACAGTTTATATGCTCTACTTTCTCACAAAAGTCCTGGTAAGAAATATTAAAAAAATTAAAAATATATATAAAAAATACAAGGATTCTCAACAACAACACCTCTCTGGTTTTATTGCATTTATAATGTATCTGGGTACCCACCCAGCTACGGGTGTCTAAGACCACTATGTTGCTTCTTAAAGCAAGAGACATTTTTAATCTTAAAGGTTCTTTCAGCCACTAACATAATTTCTAATCAGTGTGAATAGTTTTGTCCTTTGTTACCTTGCTGTAAATTGTGGTAATTATTCTATTTACATTGGTGTGGCATGGAGCAAAAATTAGAATACTGCAAGAGAAACGGGATGTGAATGCCTGTGATGTCTAATATTCAACACAACATTTGGAAGGTTGCCTAGAACAATGTACGAGTGAAGATGCCTTAAATAAATAACAAGGCACATGTTATGTCAGTGCATTTCTGTACAAATGCAGATTTGCTCTGTAAAGTATCCTCGCGGATAACTAGTGGATAACTAGCAATAGGACTAGAGGGAATGGCCTCAAGTTGTGCCAGGGGAGGTTTAGATTGGAAATTAGGTGGGGATTGGTCTATTCTCCAGCGTGCTCAGTGATAGGACAAGAGGGAATGGGCTAAAGTTGCGCCAGGGGAGGTTTAGGTTGGATATTAGGAAGAACTTCTTTATCGAAAGGGTTGTTAGGCATTGGAGTGGACTGCCCAGGGAAGTGGTTGAGTCGCCATCCCTGGAGGTCTTTAAAAGACGTTTAGATGTAGAGCTTAGTGATATGGTTTAGTGGAGGACTTGCTAGTGTTAGGTGAGAGGTTGGACTAGGTGATCTTGGAGGTCTCTTCCAACCTAGATGATTCTGTGATTCTTCTCAGAAAGAGTAGTCAGACATTGGAACGGATTGCCCAGGGAGGTGGTGCAGTCAGCATCCCTGGGGGCGTTTAAGGAAAGGTTGGACTTGGTGCTTCGGGATGTGGTTTTTGGGTGACATCGGTAGTAGGGTGATGGTTGAACAAGATGATCTTGGAGGTCTTTTCCAACCTTAATGGTTCTATGATTCTATTAGTTAGGCCATTTGTGTCTGAAAAGTAGGAGAAAATGAGGGAAGCTTCTTTCTCACTTCTTTGGCGTTATTTTGTCTTCGTCCATAAGCAAGAATGAATATGAACTGTATAATAAACAGCTGGAAATCCAAACAGAGGGTGTGGAAGGGTGGAGGAGTGGGGAAGAACACAATGCCTATTTGCCTACAATACTTCTAAAGCAAGCTTCTTTTGGAATATGGTCCTTGGCACGTGATGTCCATGTTCGGGCAAGGACTGTGAGCTGTGTGATAAGAGACTTCCTCCAATTTGGCCCAGCCTTCTTCTCTTCCAATCTGTCAGATACTATTTGTCCATTTTCCTGTATCATTGTGAGCCATAATCACTTAAAACAAAGCTCATATAACCACCAGTGGAAAAGGTTAAAAGGGTCTTGATGTGTTCCATGCACTTTAAAACCTCAGAGGAAAGGTTCAGTGACTGAACAATATTATCATACAGGCTGCCCTCCTCTTCCCCCCCGCCCCCCTCCTTTTTTTTTTTTTCCTTCTGCTTAATGTATGTAACTAGATGTGCTTTCACTGTAATGAGCAGAAGTGACCATTAAGGTCATTGATAATACTATACATTTATAGAACCATTTAGAAATATTCCTATATATTCATTGCATACATATGGAGGAATATTACAGTCCTTTACTTGGAGCAATGGTGAGGAAGTTAGATTTACGTAGCTAGGCTGTTTTAGCTTCTTCAGGTTTAGTAAAACCTATGGATCTTCACTACTCAGGAATTTTAGGAAGGCTTTCACAGTTCTAAATTAAAACTGTGGAGGATCAATGTAGCCAATATGGCTTCAAACTAACATATGATAGCCTAGCACACTGAGTAAATCCTCAAAGGGCAGCTGTTAAGATATTACAGCTACTCCACCACTGACACCCAAAGCTACTCCCAATACATTCAGAAAGTAGTCATACATCTCTGTTTCAGGATAGGTACATACAGAAAGGAGAAGGGTTCACAAACAAGGCATTTGAGTGGGGAAGCCTATGAAGCTTTTGTATGCATTGTGAATACAGTATTTCAGACTCCAGCATGTCCATTTGGAACTTCTTCAAGAATGCAAAAACAGCCTTAAATGAAAAATTCAATATCCTGAAACATCTAAATCTTTCCTAACAGACAAAGTGATAAGAGACAAAGCACTTTTCTCCCTTAGTGAAAGATGAAGTCTTAGTCCATCAAAATAATTCTAAAAGCTTTTTTAAAATTATTTTTTAATTTTTATTATTATGCATTGTGATGAAGTATATTTGTCATGGGTAGTTTGAAAAGTGTGTATCTTTTGCACTGCATTCACCATAAGATTTTTACCTAGCAAAAGCCCAGTAAAACATTGGAAAGTAGAACTTTACTCATTAAAACTGGAGCATAGAACAAGCTGATACCTGAGCAGTGAGCTAACAAGTGACCCATTACAGTGGTCACTTAAATGTTTGTAATTAAAAAAAAGGTAATGCCTCTTCAGGTACTACCAGTGGTAGGTTAGTAGCTTGAACACTGTTGCAAGAATAACATGTTACAGAAGTTAATGAAAAAAATCAGAACAATCCACCTGTAATCCATTTAATTGTTACAGAAGGATTTTTCCTTTTCTGCAGTTGGAGTCTATCATTATCTAAATGGTCTACACAATATTATTGCCATCATTACTCTTTAAAGAGAGAATAGCCTGTTTTGATATGTCCTGATGGTAAGACTTTTGCAGCAAGCTTTTACAGTTCTGTGTTTATCTCTACACATAGGCTTTTATTTTAAAAAATTAAGTATTGGGAACCTGGTCTCTAACAGCAGACTATTGCCTCCATACATAAACTCAAAGGTAAAGATATTTACCCGAAAACTCACCCACAGCAAAATCAGTACGTTAATATTCTATACTATGAGCAAAGAATTAGCGTTTTGTAGGAGTATCGAACATAGTGGTTGTTTAGATTTGAGCAAATCTGAATACTGGATTGGATGCAGTGCTGGATTGGCCTTGGCTGGCTGCCAGGTGCTCACTCCCCCTCAACAGGATGGGGAGAAAATAAGGTGGAAAAGCTCATAGGCTGAGGTAAGGACAGTGAAATTACTCAACAATTACTGTCACAGGCAAGACAGTCGACTTGGGGAACACCAGTTCAATTTATTACTAATTAATATCACCATAGGTGAGTCAGAAACAAAAGTAAACTAAAAACATCTTCTCTTGCTGTTCCTTCTTCCCAAGCCCTGTAGATCCTTTCCAGTGTCCAGTGCTTCAGAAATGGACTCCTCCAGTAGGTGGGCTCTTGGCAGGAACACAACACACCAGTTCCTGATAAGAACCTTCTTCTGTATGGGCTCTCCATGGGCTGCAGATTCCATCAGGTTACATATATAACTGTTCTGGTGTGAGGTCTTCCATGGTCTACAGTGCTGATATCTGCTCCAACACGGAGCACCATGAGTTGCAGAGGGACTACCTGCTTCATCAGAGTCTTCCTCAAGGGCTGCAAGGGTTTCCTTGCTCAGGTGGCTGGAATACCCCCTCTCCCTCCTTCTACACTGATCTTGGTTGACTGCAGGGTTGTTTCTGTCATTTTCCTGACTACTCTGTCACAGTTGATGCTCAGCACTTTCTACCCTTCTTAAAATATTTTATCACAGAGGCTCCACCAGCTTAGGCTCAGCTTTGGCCAGTGGTGGGTCTGTTTTGGAGACATCTGGAACTGGCTCTATCCAACATGTAGTCAGCACCTGATCTCTGCTCTCTGAGGCCACCCCTGCAACCCTCCTACTGCCAATAGCATGTCATGTAAACCCAATACAGAGGTAAAAAGATTTACCTTTATCATCTTGGTATTTTATCACCTGGGGAGAAACAACCCCGAACACCCTGAGCAGGGATCAGTGACTGTGATCTCATGTAATTCTATAGATGCTACACTCTAGACTCACCCTGTGCAGTGATATATCCAGAAGATAATTCAAACCCCCCATTAAGATATCATCCATAAACTAGCTGCAGTCCATCAAATAAAAATTGTGTTTAGTCTGACTATTCCTAATGCAAACATCAGAATACCAACAGTAGTCTGTATGTATATAATGCCATTCATTAGCATTCCTATAACTTGAATAGCCTCAAAATCACAGAAGAGCTGAGGTTGGAAGGGACCTCTGGAGGGCATCTGGTGCAACCCCTCTGCTCAAGAAGGGACACTGAGAGCAGGCAGCCTAGGACTATGTCCTGTTGACTTTTGAAGATCTTCAAGCAGGGAGACTCCACAACCTCCCTGGGAAACCTGTGCCAGTGCTCTATCAGCTGCACAGTGATGAAGTGCTTCCTCATGTTTAGGCAGAACCTTTTGTGTTCCAGTTTGTGCCACTGTCTCTTGTCTTGGTACAGGGCACTGAGGAAAATTGACTTTGGAGAAAAAATACAAAACAAAACATTGACCAGGCACCTGCCTCCACACTCTTTGTGCCCTCCCTTCAGGTATTTATAGGACATGGATAATATTCCCCCTTGGCCTGCTCTTCTCTAAGCTAGAGTCCCAGCTCTCTCAGCCTTTCCTGAGAAGTGAAGTACTCTAGTCCTTTAATCAGCTTTGTGGCCCTTCATTGGATTTTCTCCAGTAGCTCCATGTTTCTAGTACCAAGGAGCCAAGAGTGGGACATGATACTCCAGATGTGGCCTCACCAGTGCTGAATAGAGAAGAAGGATCATCTCTCTTGACCTGCTGGTAATACTTTGCCTAATGCTGTTTAGGATACCACTAGCTTTCTTTACAGAAAAGGCACGTTAACTCATGTTCAAATTCATGCCCACCAGGATCCCGGGTCATTTTCTGCAAAGCTGCTTTCCAGCTGGGTGACCTCTATCTATTGGTGCCTGGGGTTGTACATCCTCAGATGAAGGACTTCACACTTTACCTTGTTGAACTTCATGAGGTTCTCATCAGCCCATTTCTCCAGCCTGTTCAGGTCCTTCTGGATGGTAGCACAATCCTCTGGTGTATCAACCACTCCTCCAAGTTTTGTGTCATGGGCAAGTGTGCTGAGGGTGCACTTCGCCCTATCATCCAGACCAGGAATGAAGATGTTAATCAGAACTGGGATGGGATGGATCTGAAACACCTGCTGGTGCTCCATCTGGGAATAAAGCACCTGCTTTTCTTCGACCCTCAGCAACCCCCCAACAGAAGGGTCCTCCAAGAGACTGGGCAAGGTAGACAACTGCTTAATGTCCTCTGTCTCTAAGGCAGCTTCGCCAAAAGCCCAGCAGAATCCTTTTAGGTCCTTGAAATATCCTCTCCTGAGATAGTCTATTCCAAGGATGCACGGAGCATCTGGACCAGTCACAATATGGTGCTTTTGCCACTCATTCCCAGTTAGACTCACCTCAGCCTCCACTACAGTTAACTGCTGGGATCCCCCCGTCACCCCATAAATACAGATGGGTTCTGGCCCTTTATAGCTTGATTCTAATACAGTACACTCTGCACCAGTGACTACTAAAGCCTTATACTTATGTGCATTTGGTGTGCCAGGCCATTGAATCCACACAGTCCAATAAACTCAATTGTCCCTTTCCTCCCCCTGGCTGGAGGCATGGCCCCTCTAATTGGGGTCAGAAACTTCATTCCTGTGTCTGGAGGACTGCCTGCTAGAAGTTGGAGCAGCAAATTTCTCAGAGAGCCTCTTTTCTCCAATTGTTTTTCCTTGCACTCACATATGTGTGCCTCTAGGGTCAAGGTAGATTTTCCATCCTATTTTCTCATGTCCTCTCCATGGTCACATAGGAAAAGCCACAGGGTGTTTACTCACTATATCATCTTCCTTGCACAGAAGTACACTTACCCCAATAGCTGAGACACCAGTTTGTACAAGTGGGGAGGAAGATAAAATCTCTTTTAGTTGGTAGACCTCTTCAGAAAGCTTCTCCACAGAAGAGACACAGGCATGTAGGGAATAGGAGACACTTTCTTTGTACTGCCAGAGTTGTTTAGCCAATTCATACAGTGGGGGTTCCTCATCTTTCTACTTATCACAAGGCAAAATTTGAATTCACATTAAGGCACCTTTTTAACACAGCCTGTTGTTGAATCCTAACAGATACTTAAGAACATTCTTCAAAGTCAGGCTTACCTGCATGCACTTGAGCTTCTGAGTTTTTTTTTTTTTTAAGGCTGGGAAAGGAGCTTAGAATCAACATAAGTAATTTCACTGAAAACAGACAAGGTGAAGGAAGTACTCTGACTCCACAACACTACACAGTTGTAGAACCCAGGAACACTTACCTGCCAGCTTCTTACTTGCCAGCTTCTGAACCTAAGTCACTTCCAACAAGCTCACAGCTTATAAAGTGAAGTAGTACCACCAGGCTTTTACTGTACTGAGAAGACACCACCAACGTAACTAGCTCATAGAGTTTTCAAAACCATTTCACAGAGATAGCAGAAAACATGAAGAAAAAGCAACCTCCTGGGGAACACTGAGTCCATTTCACCACAATAGAAAATCATCCTAGATAATCTGACCCTCAAACTCCACTAGGAAGCCTCCCTTTACTCATGCTTCCTATATAGCAAAGGTCAAATGACCCACACCTGGCAGATTTCACTTAACAAGGGTGGAGCCAAGAGACCTTGTGGAATAGGCTCATCTACTTGGCTTCAATGTTTTAAGGTCAATTGCTCCTTATCACTAATAGAAATAACCTGATAAGGGGCTTAGTGGTTAGAGTTGACCTAATTAATTAACTACAAAAGGTGCACAAGGGTCATATTTCTGTTGGTCATTCTGTGAGGAAGATTTTTACACAGCCTGTTTAAAAAAATAAAGTAAAATATAATAAAAAACTGACCTTAAAGGCAACATTGCTATCATAGATTTTCATCTGTCTAGTCATGACGGATAAAGAAGTGTGGGGTACCACACTAGTTATTGGCCTCCAGCTACACTGCACCATTGATCACCGCACTCCAGGCTTTCCCACTTAGCCAGTTTTCAATCCACCTCGCTGTCTACCCTTAAGATTGTAAAGTGTCTTTAAAACATAAAGGAGGACATTTTTTTCTGTAAATTTTAACTGATGTGGAGGCTCTAGAAAACTTCAACTAATTTGATTTAATATTGAATGTTTTCAGTTCACAGCGAAGCTAATAGGATTAATGAATACTAGCACCTGAAAGACTTGGAGATTTGAATATTACATTGGAAACTGACGTCACGATCTTACTATACGTTCCCAGAATCAACTTAGACTCCCTACTAGTCACTGGATGAGCAATTCCACTGGCTAAGACTTGTTTTCTTTAAAATAAGATTTTCTCATATGGTCCTCTGAAATCTAGTCAAGCAAGCAAACTCAATATTTTAATGTTTCACTTTCCTGAATGATTCCTTACAGAACCATTCTGTTCTTTTTATTAGGAAGCTTTTTTCAGTTGATGGTGATTCCTAGGGTATAGATAACATTTTTTTCTATTCAGTCAAACTTATTTTTTGTTATCTAACACATGGACAAAACTCCATGTAAACTGATCTAAAATAAACAACACAAAACAATCCCTTTCTATGCTCAAGTAAAACGGTAACAAACAAATAGGAATTGGAGAAACATTTCATGGGATAGTAGGCTTTCTATGCCAAACACCATTGCAGTTAAAGAGCTGAGAGCTTTGGGCAATTTCTTTTCTTTTCTTTCCATCTATAATTTCATGTTCTTTTTTATATCATGGACATAAAAGACAGCTGTAGTTAAAACACACAGAAAATGATTACAATAAAGATGAATTTGTGGCAGTAAACAACACTGTGACTTTTTTGCAAATAGAGGACACTTGCAGCATTTATATAGTATAATAACCAGATGTAGTTCTTTACCAGCTTTGTAAAAGTTTGCTTTGTAACTAGACTGCGGCACAGAACAGAGTATAAGCCATGGGGCTTCAGGAAAGCAAAGATTATTCATGGGAAACATCTGGCTGTACAGTAGGTTTATGGCTGATATTTGAATAATTTAAACTTAAGTCACACTCTCTCGCAACCAGACAAAGTGATTTTGGACCATGCTGACCTGTAGCTATTGAGACTACTAAATCCTAAATTCATGCTTTTAGATCCATCTTTCTACTGGTGATGACCCATTCAGGGAAACTATGTTAAATTAGCCTTTTTTTATCACACTCGAAACAAGCAACACAAGATTGTCTTTCATTTGTCTCCAAATCTTTTTCTTTTGTTGCTTTGTCAGGATTAACTCATACCTCTGTGAATGATGTCCAGCATCTAACTGTAGCCAGTCTATGATCATGTTTATGTCTGCATTTTTCCATGGGTAATCTGTCACCTGTCATCCGCTACATTTCACCATCTTTTTTTTTTTAATTATTATGTTGAACTTTTTTGACTTTCTCATCTTTTATTTTTGCATCTTAGAAATTGTTGCACTTCATATTCTGTGCATTTAGGGGTGCTCTGCTTTCTATTTTTTTCTAGCTTTTTGGTGTCTTTTTGATTTTAAAAATGCAATTCCATAGTTAGTCCATAATTTTGCCGATTTTTCTTTGTTACTTTTATCTAGCAGAAAAGCTAGAGAGGAAAATATATGTCAGAGTAACCAAAAATTCAATTTATAAGGGACTACTGGACAGCTTTCCTGAATAGAAATCACAGAATTTTCCTTACTATTGTAATAATTTCCATGACCTAAATCAGTATAGTGCTGTGCTGTACAAACTCATATAAAAAGGCAGATTTTGACCTTGAACTTAAAAGTAAAAAAAAAAAGAAAAGAAAACTGTTCTCATTAAAAAAAAAAAAAAGGATCATTTGCAGGACTCATGTCTGTGTTTGGACACCTACATTTCTTATCTTGATATAAGAAAGAAGTTTTTTTCAGTGAGAAAAATCTAACACTGGAACAACTTTCCTAGGGATGAGGTGGAGTCCACGTCACTGGAGATTTTTAAGATGTGACTTGTCAGGTTACTAGGTAATCTCGTCTAGTCTCATTTCTGTGAAAAGTTGCATCAGATGATCATTCAAGGTCCCTTCCAACTTGGGCCATTGTATGATTCTATGAGATGTAGGTGTCCATGATATAATTATCTCCAAGTGAATGGCAGACATTTTTCGAAGTTCTCGCGGTATTTAATGGAGACCTAGGACATGATTTAGTCATGTTAGATTTGAGATACCTTACGGCAGTTGCCTTCCCTCCATCTGCCAGTCAAGAAGGACATTCTTTCGCGGTAAGTGCTTTGTTATGTTTTCCAGTCCTGTGCAACTATCTTAGACTCCTTAGGGCATCTCAACTGGTGTCAGAAATACAAACTTAGATAAATTGATTGAATCCTGTAGATGTTAGAGATCACATATGAAAAAATACCAGGTGTGATTCTGTTGTCTAAACACAGGAGGCTAATGCCATTTGAAATATTCCGTAGTATCTCATCTGGGCTCCGGCTATCACTCTGTACAGGCATGTATCCCCTTGGCCTGTATCATTATCAACTAGTTCCATGCAGATAACTCTGTTATCTCAGTGTATCTTAAACATCTTATCACACAAATAAGTCATGCCATAGATGTCTACCCTTAAAAGATGAATAAATCTCTAGGTGCTGCCAAATCTATTATTGAAATATGGTGATCATTATGAAAGCTTATACACTGACTGAATATTTTTAAAAATATGCATATATATTCCTAAATTTAGACATATGTTAGGCAATATAAATCTACACTGTCATTGACTTTTATTTATGCTTTTTTTTTTTTATAGTTCCAAATAGCCCTGCTGTTTAGACAGTCTTTCCATCTAACCACCGTCCATTCAAATACACAGATTCAGGAAAACAGAGTTGACAGTGTATCGATGTAGGTTACAAATGGACAATGATAGCTTATAGCACTCTATTTTAATAGCCCAGAGACCAGTAGACCCTTGGTTATGGCTTTGTGCTTGACAGTCAAAAACATTCCTGAAAGTGCACAGTCCAAAATGTTGCATTTTGCTGCCCAATGACTTGTGCTGCTTTACTAGACAACAGTTCCAAAAGTAAAACTGTCTAGGCCACCTGATGGGAGGCTGGTCTTAGTTTTGACAGAAATAATAGCAGGTGTGGAGACACCCCTTTGGCAACAAAATGGACCAACACAATTTTTGCATTAATACAACATGTGTTTTTAGTTTCATTTGCATGAAACCTTTTCCATTCATGTGCATTTATCCAATTTAAGAGAAATGTTAACTATATATAAAAGCACACGATGTAGCTTTTGGAAAACAAAGTGTGTATTTGGGAAACAACATGATGGCTGAGTTAGACTTTTTTTTTTAAATACAAGGACAACTCACTAAAGTTAATCAAAAATCTTGTTCTTGTAACAAAAGAAGATTTATCCCTTACTGTCTGATTTTTACAGATTCTTTGAGTGTTTATAAAGATCAGGACTCTTTCCTTACCTGACCACCACTCAGTTCCCCCAAGCTCAGCTTTTACTCAGCAAGGCCAGAAAAGCATTGGAAAAAAAAAATAATAGAATTTGACTAAGAATTTGTTCTTGCTCCTCTGTTTTATTTTGGAACTAAAAACTCATCTTTGAGCATTATAGGCATTGTATGTTTATTTTATGCCTAACTTTGAGTTTTCTGGGAATCTTTGATGTGATGCCTCTTTCTGTCTACATTGTAACACTGCACGATATTTCTAGGAATGTACTTATGGTGCTTGAAACCAGAAAAGTAAAAGCAAAAAAAGCAAAATACCTTCACAGTAAAAGAAACCCAGACATGGAGGAACTCTGTGTTGGAATCTAATGGTGGGGATGGAAACCAAATGAGTGGGACCAAAGAGAAGGCTTGAATCACATTCAATTTGCATTTTTCTGTGCAAAGGAGTTTGGGAAAATTCTGTTTAAGTGTGTTGTAACCTGGAAGAAATTATAGCTGTAATAGTCTGTGAAAGTCTGAACAAACTAATTATGTTTAGGCATGCCTGGGCTGAGGTGTTACCCTAATTTAAGGCAATATTTTGTGGTTTAGAGGTGCAATAGTCACAAACCATAAGGAAACATCGAAGAGACTATTAGACTATTAAGTCTCCTGGCAGGAAGAACTGTGTGTGGTCCTTCATCCTATATGTACTCCCAGTAAAACACAAAAATCACTGGAAAATAAGAGATGATTAGTGGAACAAGGGCAGCTTAGCCCAGTGAATGGCATCTCACATTTCTGGGTCATCTGTAACTTAGATATGTGCTCACTGAAGTTCAGAATTGGTGTCAAAGCTCTGGAAATTGCAAATTGAGCATTAGTATAGAGTATTTTGAGCATTAGTATAGAGTATCTGGGAAGCATCCAGTTGCCCAAGTCTTCCCAAAATTAAAGGAGCAGACTTGAAATGTTTTCAGAACAACTTTTGGAGAAGAACAGCTTCTTACTGTATATTATCCTTCTATTTTAGTATTGCCCATTTGTAGGTTCTCTTTTAAAATATGTTTTATTTGGCTCCTTAACTCATTGATTACAGACCTGAAGTTTAGCTCACTGAGCACCTAGTTAGTTTATTTCACCAAAAGGTTGGTGTTTATTAATGACCTCTAGAAATTTAGCCAGGCCTATATCACTGCCTGGATGAAGTGTTACCTTTTTTAACTCAACCATGTCCCTGTCCATTTCATTTCAAACAAAAGTAATCATTGCACCACCAGTGACTGAAGAGAAGGTCTCAATCCTCAGTCGCTTTAAATTCACGAGTCTTTAGTAACGATCACTAATCCCAGATGAGTATATGACTAATTCTCCAACCAAAATCACTATTGTATTCTTGCAAGCTGTGTTTATAGTGTTGCAGATCTGGGATGGGATGGGAAATGGGGGTTCACGCTTCTATTTAGAGTGGCATGTTCTCTTCTCCAGTTACCATATGTTCTGCATACCTTAAAGTCAACAACTGATTTACCTAACCTGGCAAAATTAAAACAAAACAAAACCATAAAACCTCAATAAAAATCTTGCGAAATGTAGAAAGATTAGAAACAAGCCAGTATGTTCTTTTTATCTGTCATATCTTGCTGACTAGTCTGCATTCCTATGCTGTTGCAGCAATTTCTGAGTATGAAACTTCCTTTTCAGTGGTGTGTGGTAGGGAAGTTACAAATTAGACCTATAGAGAAATACACAGAAATCTGGAGGCAGTATGATAGTGTGGATAAGAAATATCCTTTATTCACAACAAAAGGAGGAGCTGTCTTCATTAGCATTGTCAATGCCTATACTATTCCACTCAAAATTGTAGATAATGGTCTGTAGTAAAAAATTCTGTGCTGACCACCCGCAGGAGTAACACATCTCTTCTACCTCCTATTTTTTTTTCTTTCTTTTATTCTTTCAACACAAACATGGTATAGTGAGTGTTCAGGGATTTAACTGAGATATAGTCCCTAATAAAAACATATACATATACATCCAAGCATGATCTTCTTCCCACTTTTTAAACCAACTTGGCTAAAAAAGAGAAGTTCGGCTCTAAGGAGTTAAATCTCTGAGCACATTCTTTGTTCCCACCCTGTATGACACTTAAATTTGCCTTTTGGTTTGTCTTCTCATTTGAACATTCTCTTACAAGTGTGGGGAGATGCTGCTCTGATGATTGAATACAGATTTTAGTGGCTTTCTCTATTAACAGTGTTTCTGTTTCTGCCAAATATTGTTGGCGCTTTGGGATTCTGTGTACCAAGAGCTGGCATATCTTCCTGCATTTGTTCTGGCAGTTTTCAGTCCCCGCACTATAGCAGCACAGACAGCAGAAGAGTAACCCAGTAAATCACCCCAGGGACAGAAATGCCAACCAACCAAAGCCTGACTAGTAATGCAGCCAGGATACTTAATCTGTCCTGGAAAATGGGACTTGAAGGAATGAAATAGAATTTTACAAAAGATATTATTAGGAAAAAAAGCTTGAATTGAACTCAGTTGTAAGGCTAGTGTGAGCCTGATCAATTAGTAATGCATAGCTGCTCCCAGGGCAGGGAAGAAATCAAGCTCTAATCCCCATTTTTTTTGAGAACATGAAAACAACTGACACCAGGTCTCATATTGGCACTGTTTCCTGCTTAATGCTGGCTACCAGAGATGAAAGCATCCTACCATCCATTTTCACCCATCTGATGAAGAGAGAGGCAAATTGTGACCTTTCCTCATCACAAAGCCTGAACATTTTCCAGAAACAGAAGTAGCCCCATGAGGGACGCCTACCTTTGTCCTCCTGCACAGGACAGCAGGAGTGATCTGTGCCCATCAGATATGAAACAGGAGCACATAGAATTTTGGAGGCAGAAACTTAATTGTAAAACTGAAAATATAACTGGTTCATGACCAAAAACACAAGTTTGAGCAAAATACCATGAAGGAGAAGTGTTGGAAGACTAATACAGCACTAGGCTGTGATTTGAAGCCAAAGTTTCAAATGTGAAACTTGAAGTCTGGACTGTGATTGGCAGTGTGTAACGTGGAGACCTCCAAACTACAAGCAGTTTAATCATGATTGGGTAATGTAACCCACAGAGAGCTCCCTGTCATAGAAAACAGACAGCATGATGACTGGAAGTAGCTTCTCTAAGCCAGATTGCTCTCACTCTCCTGCTGAGACCAAACGAGTTCCAGCTCTGTTCCCACACTGACTTGCAGAGCAATGCCAATTATGTCAATTTACTGCCCTACCTGTAATATGGGGGTTATGGTCCTCAATTAAAATGAGATCCACAGCTAACTGAGAATGATTGATTTCTATGCTCACTGCTCAAAATAACCCTTCCCTTCAAAAAAAAAAAAAAAAAATTCTCAGATCAACAAGTCATTTTTTGGCACCATCCCAAATAAAATTGTTTTTGTATTATTATTATTTATTTTCACCTATGCAAACCCATGAAACATCTTTTTTTTTTTTTAACCAGCTAAAACAAGAATCAACATTGAGTACCTTTTTTTTTTTTTAATTAATGTAACTGTCATTTTTAAAATATATTTTTTTCTGTTTATTTCTTCAGAAAGGACGGGTGATGTTTTCCTCCTTGCTACTCACTGCCATTTTGACACTCTTCCCTGTATTCTTGGATAGCACAGAATAACACTTCAGGAATTCTAAGGGATTTATTTATATTAAGCTATGCATTCATCACTGAGGTGGCAAAAGCAACTCCGGCAAACACAAGAACTTAAACAAATTCCCAGACAGCTGTGATGCCTATTGTGTCCACCTGTGCTTCCTATGACTATTTTAAACATCATTTACAATATTAATGTAAAAACAAACTTTTTACAATCTGTATGCAATGTAAAGGTGCTGTGATTAATGTACTAACACAATAATCCTCCATTTCAATTTAAAAATGCTATTAATGGTAGGGATTTGCATACTTAAAAATCTCATGATATACTTAATTTGTCTTTCAAATGCCTTCAAATATACAGTGCATCAGTAATGACCTTTTTGACTGTTTTCTGCTATCTTGTTGAATTAATCCTGACAGCTTCATAACCATGAGAAATCATAGATTAATTAGTTGAAGTTTCGAATCTACATTTAGTTGTCATGACTGCAGCTGAACACTTCTCAAATCTTCAGACCTTTCTGCCACCTCAACACATTCTCAGAAAAGCAGCCTCTCAGTTTCCTACAGGAATTAGCTACCAAAGCAAAGACAGTAGCCTTCATCTGGAGAATCACTGAACAATCAGCCAGGAAGCATTTTTTTCCCCTTTATTTACTTATTTGCTAGGAAGAAGCATCGCTGATTTTATGTTAATGATTCTTCCTTGATTGTTATCTTGATAAATAGATTACACGAGTGCCTGTAGGGTCATGCTGTTCCTGCTGTTTGCCATTTCTAATTCTATTAAAAAGTTATAGTCAATTTGTTTCAAACTCAAGTGTTTCAACATAAGCATTTCAATTTAAAACTGAAATCATCTCTCAGAGATGCAAAATGTCTTGTTGCCTTCCTGGGGATTGTACAAATTGACATTTTTTTTTAATTTATTTTTTAATCATAACAACCCCAGCTTGTGTGTTCTCTTAAACCGGACATAAATTCCTCCTTCCACCTGCAATATTATTCCCTTTAAAAATAACTACTTAGGATATGTCAGAATTAATGTAATTGAGACCAATGGACTCTTCCAAAAAGAGTTATTATATTTAGATTTTAATAATAATGGCTTTTATGCAAGACTGCAGATAATCTACAGTATAATTAGAAAAAAACATCTCTTTAGCATTCAAATAGTCATTCAGACAGGAACTCAGCCACTTAAAGAAACTCCTTTCCACTTCATCATCATTCTAGGAAGCATGCCCTGAGACCTGTCCAAAAGCCTGATCCCATGGAGTTGTTAGTTCTACCGGCATAAAACTGGTATAAGAGGAAAATCAGACTGAGAATTTTCACTTTTTCCAAGTATCTTTGAGTTAATTACCTTTTTGCTATTAATACTGAAAAATGTCAATTCCTTTTTTTATTATTATTATTATTATTCTTTTTTTTTTCCTTTTTCTATTTGGATAATGACAATAGAAAGGTAAGATTCATAGCAATGCTACAGAAGTTAAACCATATTAACACTGGCTTCATTTTCCCATTCCTGAATGCCATGTTTCTCATTCCCATGTTTCCCATTCCTGAGCATCAGGCTACACTAGCTAGTTTGTATATTTGTTAAACGATTTATGTAAATAAAATGAACACAGAATGCCTTTTTCTTTTTATTGTTGTCATTTTTGTTTGTTTGTTTGTTTGTTTTAAGCAATGTAATACGGAAACATAATTTACTTTCAAAATAGTTCATTTGATAGATTTCTTATTCACAACAGCTCTTTAGCAATTCAGCTGGCTTCAAAGCTGAATCAGGGTTAGACCACACATAAAACAAAGTTTTTGCATTCTACAGATCAGTTTAAAGAGCTATTTTTGTACATTTGTACATCAGACCTCCTACCTATGTTGATATTTGGTGGGAGTAACTTGTGTTTAACTTCTGCTTCACTGAAACACAAGCACCAATTTCCTTCCCTTCAGGCCACTTATCTCGTATACTATCCATTTCAAAATTTACCACCTGAATTTCTTGAATTTATTTGCTAGAACATAATCCTACGTTAAAGGATGTCCCCATGAATAAAGGCTACTCTGTGTAAGGCAGCACAAAATCTGCCTCTTTAAATTATAAATTTGGCTTTTTTTGTTTCATACGCTCCAGAGAATGGTATAAATGCCATTTTCTTTTTGAGGCAAGAAACATTAATTTCTATTATTATGTGGCAATATAACTCCACATACAATGCATCAAAGGGAATTTTGAGAAATTTTTGCAAAACCTCCTATTTGGGTCGTTTGGTACTAGGAAGTTCTTGACCAGTTTACATGGTTTCTTGGAATCCTCTGTAAGAGAGATAATTTTTAGTATTTTATTCCACTTGTTGCAAACCCATCCTGATGCTGTGGACATTACTCAGCATTCTTCTGACAATTTAACATTCTTTGCTGCTGTGCAAACAAGATGAATAAACTAGCAATGGTATGCAGACAAATGTGTTCCTTTGTTTATAGCAATCACATAAATCTGTGTGCATTGATATTGGTACAGAGGTCTGTGATGATCCTGAAAGGGAGGATTTGGGCAGGATATCAATCTATTATGATCCTGAAATAATGCCATGGGATCTTTAACTTCCACTTGAACAAGCACTAAAGGCAGAGAGATGGAAACTTGGATTAACTTCTTATCCTAGTGACACCTCTTGCAATGTTTTTGACCCTTACTTTAAAGCTGTCACCAGTTGCCTTGATTTATGGAAACACTATCCTTTTAAATCCTCCTCACTCTTATCTCTGCAGGCAGTTTCCTGATTTGCTTTTCTTTCTCTCAGATCATCCATATTTTTTCTTGACGGGGGCTGTGTGGACAGCCACACTTTCGGTGGTGCTTAGGAAGAAAAATGGTTCTGTTTCCCAGTAGAACAGACAATATTATGGACATGTTTGAGTAGTGTCACACAGAAGGCTTTGTTTTCTGTTTCAGGTTATAGAAAGAAAAATATATCTATATAAATAAAACCAAACCCGCCACCACTAACAAAAACAACTGCAGAAAACAAAACAAAACAAAACAAAACAAAACAAAGCAAAAAGAAACACTAGAAACTCCATTTAATCTTACTCTTGTTTCGCAAGCTATGTTTCCCATAAAAATCAGAATTATACTATAGTAATAGGATACTATTTCCATCATTCCAAAGAGCTTTCGTTAGTTATACAGAACCTGTTGGGGTAATGCTGTTTCACCACCAAAAATAAAACCTGGTTCCAGCACCAGAGCTTATGTAGTAAATAGTAAATAGTATGTAGTAGAGCTTACTAGTAAATAGTAAAAAAAAGCCACAACCAGGGAGCAAGTTGGAGCACTACCCCACCAATATGTATGTCATTTAACAGTTATCATGCTCCCGTCAGTGTTTTGCCTTGTGCCATTTAGCATTGTCCAGACAATACCTGGGCACAGTTTAGGAGACAGCACTTTTCTACGTCTGTTTCCCATGGTCAGTTTGGGTATTTTCATCTCAGTTTTCTTTGGAGAGAAGCTTGATTAAATGTGTGGAGGCAGGCCATACCATGCCATTGGAGGTCAGGAGCACAGAACAGTCTTTGTCCATTGTTCATAACACAGATGCAGCCAGAAAGTCTGCAGCTGAAGCACAAGAGTGGCAACAGAGGATTGTAGTGGAGTATCAGCCCACTGATAAAAGACAGAAAAATCTGGGAGGTAGTGCATCACCTGTCATTGTTGATGTAGCCTTGACAATGTTTAAAAAGAGTTTTTCTACCCTTTTTGAAATACTGAGAAAAGGTAATTTGTTGGGATTTTTAGTTCTTGCTTTTTAGGCACAAACTCACATCAATTTAAGAAGTCATAAAGAAAGTATTATTGGCCATACTGATATTATCTGCTGCCCATACTGACTGTTCTCAGTTTCTGTTGGAGAGTGACCACTCAAAAAGTTCAGTTGATTCTGTTACAACAAAAGAGGCAGAAACAAGTGATGAGGAGGGACAAGAAAGGAGCATATTTCTCCTGCTCCACTGGTGGCTGATCTGCCTTACGGAAGCCTGACCTTTCCCAGACACTCATTCACACACCATAAAATGTTCAATACTCTCTGTTATCTTGAATACTGTGCCATGGGTTGGAGAAATCTTAGTGCTAGAAAGATAATTTTGCAAAGATGACTACTGGCAAATTGGTTATCTATCAGTCTTACAGTAGAGACTGACATCTTCTTTGGGATGTGAGAAAGTTTAGAATTATAATTGTAAAAATTTGAATATATAGGCAAGCAAGTTATACTTGATGTATTTCTGAAGGAAAAAAAAATAATAAAAAATAAAGAAGGCCCACAAAAGTAATGAAAACAAAAAAATTGTACAAAGTAATATGTCAAATATATTACTTAAATTTCACCCAATGGTCTCTGCGGAGTGATAACCTGAATGACAAAGACATTAAGTAGAAGGGTCAGACCCCTACAACACACAAAAGAAAAATAAATCTACCTCCAGCTAAGTCACTTTCTTTCTGACTTTACTATTTCAATATTCTTATATTATTCTGCAGATATCAAAATAGGATAAGTATTCTACAAACAAAACAAATTAGGGACTTGACCCCAAAACTATAAAAACTGTTTTTTTTGTTTTTTTTTTTTAATATCCTGGAGTAAGTTTCTTTTACTTTTTCCTAATGCACTCTTTGGTGAAGAAGTACTCCTTAACATGATGCCAGATCTCTCTGCAGACACCATTTCCTACTGCTGCAAACCAGGCAACTTGGGTAAGATCACAACTAAGCAGCACAGTTCCAGCTGGACCCAAGCATCCTGAACTTCCAGGCATCAAAGTTGGCCTTAAGGAAATACAGTATGCCTACCTTAGAGATTTATTTTTTATTTTTTTTTAAGAAAAAAGAATAATATATCAAGTTTTATTTGATTTTTTAAATCTGTCTTGAGACTTTTGTGGTGCAGTAGGGAAAATGAAGTTGTATTTCAGTATCTCTTGAATGTATACAGTGTGAATATGGACTTTTTATCCTTTAAAAATGTAAATATAGCTTTCAAAATCCACAAAGCTTCAGTACATGACCAGCATAGTACTCAGACTGGATTTTTAAAGAATATTCAAAGACTGCAGCAATCAAGAGCAGAGGATTGTACTTGATATATTTATCGTGGTTTTCTTAAATAACTTAAAACATGCGAAGTTGAAGTCTTCTCTTTCCCAAAGACAATTATCACAAAGTTATGGGAGAAAAGTATTTTTTATTTTTATTTTTTCGAATGAAGCCCAAGTTCTTAAGCTCTGTTCACACAGTTGGTCATTCAGAATCAGCAAAGCTTTTAAAAATTCCTTTGGGTTGGCTTAGACCTCTGTGACTTAATGACAGTATAACAATGGGATAAGGCTTTTCACAGTCTTCCCAGTAACTTCCAAATAAAGTCAATAAAATAAAACAAAATAAATAAAATAAAATAAAATAAAATAAAATAAATTGAAGTAACCCTTTAATTAACCCTTCTCTGACAGAAATAGTAATCACAGTGTTATAAACTGGTAAATTTGTTCAGATCAAGACTGTGACCCTGACTATTTACTACAAAGAGACCCCTACCACAGTGTGGCAGTTCATGTGCTACCCTACCATAAGGGTAGCATGTGAAAATTCTTCATTGATTATGCACTGTTTTGTTCTGCTACTGTAGCTGAGGCAATTTAAAGGCCATCACATGGGAATTAGCACAGCACAAATGTGTAATGTGAACATTACATTAATATCAAAAGCCATTCTAATTTAGCACTTCTGAAGCTCTTGATGGCATAGTAATATATGGTTTGTTGTCTCCTGTAAACAGAAGATATGCCTTTTTTTAATGAGAGGACAGTTTTTAACTGATCATTGATGGACATTTTGGCTGACTATTTTACAGAATTCTTATGGTTCTTACAATCTTGATTCTTTTTTAATAGAGAAAAACTAGCTGGCTTTCTCATATGAATTGTTCTGGTGTTTGGAAAAGGAAAATAGCCAGTCAATGTTACATAAAAACAGGAGGGGAATTGAGTTACAGAAGTACCCAAATGCATCCAAACGAGTAAAACATATCACATATTTTTCTTGAATAATACAGCCTCTTCAGAGTTGCTAGACTGTTTCTCTGGAGTTCTGTTTATGTGTGATGGACAAAAAAAAAAAAAAAACAAAAAAACCTGCACCCCCTTATCTTGAAGCTGACTTTATTGAGAGACAACACTTTGGCATCCATGGATGAGCCTCCTTTAGTTCTACCAAAACTGAGCACCAACAGCTCATCCTGTGTCCGTTATCTCTTTCATGCTGTCAAAGCTTCAGCTCTACCCCTACTTAGTTTGGGTTTCTGTTACCTATCACTCCAGTCCCAACTGAAATAGCCTGAGGCAATGCTCTGTGCCATCCTTGTGTGTTGATGGACACAGCTGTAAATACCATGTAGTCTTTTTCCTTTCCTTCCTCTAGTCTTTCCTGCAGTCGTATCAACAGTGAGGCCCACAAAACCCTTGATAACGATTAGACAGCTGGTATAGATTGTGAGGGGGCTGTGAAAATAATAGAGCTGTAATTTATTTACTTTAGTTCCATAACTGGATCTAAATGAGTGAAAAGGGAAAAGAAGAAGAGAGATGGTACGTAACTATGTACAGGAGGAAAATAAATTCAAATCTGAAAAGACAAACGAAAACCTGTTCTTTCATTCAACATCCCAATCTAGAAGAAAAGAGTTAGATTTAGGGTCTTTCTGTAAAAAGATACAACTGGAAAATTGATTGTTCTTTCTTCTGATTCAATAGCCTGTCAGGATAGGCTATCAAACACTTGAGCAGGATTCAAAGGTTTTTTAGGGTCAGGGCCAGGGTCAGGTTCAGGTTGAATGCGTTGCTCTGCCTGAAGACATTTGAACCTACTCCTTTCCCCCTAGAAGAATGTAATAAGTAAAGATTCATGAAAGCATTATTCCACTTTCTATAAATAAATGTTCACAAGAGCAGAAGTTAGAGCATGTTTGTCACTTCCTGGCTGAGTGTCTCAAAAAAAAGTGGGTAGAATAACTAGTGCTAGTGTTTTTGTATAGATAATGTATATTTAACTTAAAGTCCTCAAGGGAGAAACTGGAGGACACCTTCAAGATTTCTGACATTCTAGAATTCTAGGATTGCTAAATTCATCACTTGAAATCATAATGTGGCTTACTAAATGTTGAGAGGACTACCTTGGGAAGTGAAAGATTTGAATTACTTTTGTTCTTAGAAACAAAATTTGATGCTTCATTTTCTGAATTCTGAATGAAATCTGTGATGACTGAGCAAAAGAAGAGACATTGTTGCTATTTCTCTGTAAGGAAGGTATAAGAAACTAGCCCTTTTCTTTCCAATCTTGTAAAATTTTCTGGACACATGAGAGAATTACCACTTGTCAAAAAAAAAAAAAAAAAAAAAGCATTTCACTGTAAATCTTTTTTTCTAGATTTAATCTAACATAATCTAATCCAAGTTTTTCAAGCCCATGAAATGTATTACACAGTTCAGGGTCTCATTATTATATATACACATTATTTTTTTGCCATTTATTTATTCCCAAAATGAATAGCATCTTCTCATTTGTATTGCATACAGGTATTTGATGCATAGGCATTCTAATACTGTAAGACAATAATTCCTGATGGGAATTATTATCAGGATTTTCTGAATGTGCAAGAATGTAGAAATCTGAAGACCAATCAGACAGTGACAAAGTATCTATTGGTCAGAAGTTCTTGTTTTTACTGTCTGATGGTATCACAATATCACAGTCATACTATGATCCACACTGCATCTTCTGTGATATATTTTATTTGAAGAAACACAACTCCCATGATTTAATGTTTCCTGAAGCTAAAATTGAATGTTGAACTTTTAATTCTCTTAGACAGAATCTTAACCCCAGTTGAACTAGAACAATGACCTACACTAGGTGTTCCCAGATTAAATACTTGAACTGCTTATTTTGGAGACCACATCCCAAAGAAATGTAGCAGAAGATTGTGTTTTCCAAAAAAATAACTGTTTCGATCTGTTTTGGCTGGTTTATAAAATTGTTGTGTGAGGCAAAGCCTGTTTTTTAGGTGAATGTATTCCAGGTTAGATCATTGGGCTCTGAGATGAAATCTCTACTTCTGTAGTTTGCAAAGTGTTGTATTCTTCAGAAAGATCCAAGTCCAGAAATGCCTGAGGAAAGCCACTGGTCATGGCTTAAGAATCTGTTTTCCAATCCTTTTTCTTATGAGGGGTGGAGAGGAAGGCTGGAGGCACTGCAGATAGAAGGAAGCCTGGTCAGGAGGAGGAAAGATAGCAGAGCTAAATTATGACTTACGGATAATCACATATTTTGCTGTCATAAGGTTTTATTGCACTTGGCAATGAGTGGCTGTGTTATATGAATTTATGTTCAAGCCTTATTCAAATGAAGAAAAAAAAAAAAAGAGTCATTAGTTCATTTCTGAAAGAAAAAGAACATGCAGAAGCATCCACAAAGAAAATGACCTATTTCATTTGATCCAGCTTTAAAAATATGTAAATGCAGGAGTTGATTGCCCAAGTAATTTGGTCAAATTCTGTTCGGTTACCTGCAGATTTCATAGTTAGTTAAGCAGCAGGAGGAACTTATTACTCATGTTCTAAACTGTGCAACAGTGAATAAGGGAATTTAGAAAACTCAGAGTACTTCAGAAGACTTTTTCATACAAGTTTCTGGAGCTGCTAGTAAAATTAACTACAAGAATTATCTATCTCTATCAGAGAAGACTCTTTGAGAAACAAACACTGTGTTCTTAGAAGGGTTAGGTACACAGACTTTAAGACTTAGTCAAGTGGAACCAGTGTCTGTGGAGCCTGATGTGAGGAAACAAGATACCCCACCTCTGTCTAAGCTGGATATTTTATTTGTTTCTTTTCTGTCTCATCTCAGAGATGGACCTATCCTGTGTCTATACATATTTCCCCTAAAGCTCCTAGGTTGCTTTTAAAGATGAGTGACAGCAACACTTGCATTAATAAGAAGTAGAGATAGGATTTGCTGGACAAAAGTTCAATGTGTGTGGGTGTTTTCCCAGTTAGACACTCGTGTGCTCATGGCAACTGACTTGTCATGATGTCCACTTTGATGTGTTATTCTTGGATGGCTGAAATAGAGAACACTTTTACAGCTATTTGCTTCACTTGACTGAGGATGGAATGGTTCCAGTTGTGTAAATAGTTCCTTGTGCTCTTCCAGCTTTTCTCCTCACTACCCCCATGGAGATGCATTTGCTTAAGCAGGGCATGGCATGGGAGGAAGCACTGCTGGATTCCTCCCTCCAAACCTTCCAGCATATCTCAGACTGAACTACAGTATCTCTACCAGTCCAGACCTTGACCTTTCCTTGAAGAGAAAGAACCAGTTGTACACATTCCGGTTATGGTTTTCTCAAGTGGACAATTCAAAAAATAACTAAATATGTGTGACTCTTGTTAGGGCTTAGGTTTCCAGAGACAATCATTTAATATTCAAATTAACTTCACATTCCTCTAATCTTAATTTACCTTAATTCTTAATTTGAGATAATGATGATACAAAGAGAAGTATTATCTAATTAACACATGGGGTTGGAGTCTGGTATTTCTTTTTCTCTTGGAGTGCCTCAATTGAAACAGCTCTCACAGCACCACAGGATTTATGAGGATTACATAAAGAGTTTTTCCCATACCCATAGTGAGTACGAGTTTCATCCATCAATGCAAGCTTGTATAAGCCCTGTGAATGAATGGTTATGCATAACTTTGAAACCCAATCTCAAGTGGCAAAATGGGAAATGTATAGAATTCTATATATGATGTGTGGATTTGCACTTTTCTCATGTATAGTTGCAATCTGTGGTTTATGAATATTGCATTGAGGTTAGAAGGTATAACTTGTTTTGTAAAACACAATTTTCCTTTGTGTGCTTGATCAACTAAAAACAAACAAAAAACAGGGGAATAACAAGCCATGTTTTAGTATTCTGTGTCTGAGTAATAATATCTGAATAAAAAAAAAAAAAAAAAAAACCACTCCTGGGCTGATATAAACTGCTGCAGTTACATTTGTTTCTGGAGCTATTTTGTTGATGTCTGTTGAGTATATGACACGCTGTTAGAAAAGTATTTAACAATAAAAAGCATTTACTGTTGTCTGGCTCTCCACCTGGCAAGAATGACCCTACTTCTCCACAGATATCAAACAACACAGTATGTTGAACACGACAAAGCAGGGTGTGAAGTTAGCATTACAGATCAGACAAAAGGTCCATCTAGCCTTTTCTCATCCAGAGACTAGTGCTTGATGCATATGAAGAAAACAAAACCAAAACCAAAACCTCAAAGAAACATTACAAATATGTAATGACTGCTGCCCTTTTATATCCTTTCAGCTTTGCCAAGATGAGTGGGTGAGACCCTTGAAAGAAGTATGAGATGGTTGAGGCTTCAGAGTACAGATCGTCTTTCCTTGTTCCTCCTCAGCATTAACTTTCTTTTTGAGCTCTTCAGTATACTTAACTTATTCTTCAATGAAGCAGCAGTAGCAACAGGAGGCCAGATAGTGTAACATTTCAGAAAACAAAACAAAACAAACAAACACATATGCTAAAGGCCAGAGAGATAAAGTCAGCAGCAGTCTTCATCCATAAGCTGATGATCTTTGGCATCTGTTGGTGTTTTGTAACTTATTTTTTTCACAAGAGGTGAAAATTAAAGTAGTTCTTGGGTTCTTTAACAATTTTAGAGTATATATATTTATATATATATAAAAGGCCAGCAGCATCCTTGTTATCTTTAGAAGAGCTGTCTTAGGGCAGAGAGTGCTACTAATCGCCGAGTCAAGATAAGAAATAAGTAGGTTTAAATCCAGTTTGTGTAATATGAATGGAGTTCAAATTTGAAAAAGTGCTGAGCACTGACCTGGAAAATCAATGTCAACAGATATCTAAGAGATGGCAACAAAAATCTCCAGGTAGTTTTAATGGCTGAACCCACAAAATGGAAAATGCATTGTCCAGAGAATTCCTAACATCTGTAAAATAAATAAATAAATAAAAATTCCTGTCTCCTAGACTAGATACCAGTTGGAATGCTTTACTTTAATCATTTCTGAAAAATAAGACTATAAAACACAATATATTTCCTGGTAAAAAGATATTGTTGTATTTCTACCTCATTCTGTCCAGTTGGATTAAGTTCTTGACAAGAACATCAGACAGTTTTTATTTGCTTCTTGTCATGCTAAATTAAAAGACATTTTGTATTACAAAACAGTTTAAAAAACATAAATCTTTGCAGTTTAAAAAGGACCAGCTCAGACTCGAAATCCTGTCATTTTAAAATAAATTCACTTTCTTAAAGAGCTTTAAATCCAAATACCCCAAATAATGTTTAACTCTTATTATCTTTTCTCCCCTTCTTACACCTATTCTTCTTCAGTTGTCTCAGTATATTTGATTTAAATGCCAGGTCTTCACTTTTTGCTTAATAGATGAGTTTTAAGTACGGTAAAATCCTATTAAAGAAAATAAATATTTAGAATACAGACCACAATCCAGCTTTGGAGCTTTGTATGTCAAGGGAACTGATACATGTCTTTCACTATGGAGTGTTGTATAGCAATAAAAATGCTTGCAAGTTAAACCGACACACTTGGATCAGATGTCCACTCTGAAATGCCATCATTCTGCAAATGTGAGAAAATCAATAGGACACTTTACATATCATAAACTAATCATTCAAATGCAATTGGGAACATAGGCTACTTAGACAAGTCAAGGCTTTAGAATTTAACAACATACCATATATTTTATAACAAATAAATTAGCCATATAAGTTTTCAGCTCTCTATGTTTGTCATGTACAGATGTAGGCGTTCTTTTATTTCCATAATTCAGCTTTTATAATGAAAATGTTTTTGAATCATATGATCACATAGGTCAAATATCATCCCTCCATTAAAGAAATGTGACTCCTTGTTTCAGAAAAATGTGGAATGTTGTGTATGTATATAGTCTTACTCTTTACTTAGTCTTACAAAATAAATAAACAAATAAATAAAAATTGGACTATCCACAAATTGAATTACAGACTATATTTTGCAGCAATGCTGATGTATCGTGAGGGAGAAGGATTGATTTAGCAAACAACTCAGTCAGAAGTACTAAATGAAAGTAGTGAAGAAAATGTTGCATCTGGAAACCATGTGTTTAGAAAAGGATGCTCATTCCAAGACTGGCCTTTGGCTTAGGTTTCTCTGTTTAGTTCCATTCACTCTTGAGGTGAAAAACGCATAAGCTTCACTGTTACATCTAATTGCAGACAACATTACCAGCCTTTATATAATCAGTATGCAAACTCAACTACCAAATGAGCTGGTTCCTGCATTTGTAGGAAACGTTCAGCTACCTAAATACTCATCTGCAGTGACTCCACATTCTCTGTGTAGACCGAAACACGTCAGCTCACCTCGAGTTGATCATTGGCCTTCACACCGTTTTTCTGCTTTGAAGTCACACTTTACAATTTAGTTTTTCTAACTGATATTAACTGAGGACGTAACCTTCAAGTAACAAGATTAAACAGCCAATATACGTTTTGGATGTGAATTTAAGGAACCAATTGAAAGACCCCTTCAGAATACATATAGAGAAAATGTCAAAGACACCTCTATGCATAATGAAAATGAACTTCCCTTACAATTTCTTACTGACTGTGTCTAAATCTTTCTGTATCTCCAATGTTTTTGGTTTGAATATTTGAATTTCATTGGAGTGGTATTGTAATGTCATCAGTGTAAAGCTTTAGTCAAACAGACTTTTCATCTCTCATTTACTCAGTCAAGAGTTATAAACACAGCAGAAAGCATTAAAATGAACAGGAATAAATTGCAAGGATGAGAAGATATCCCTCAGGAATTCCAAAAGAAACATGAAATTAGTAATACTAGTAGGAATTCTATAGGCAGGATTAATCTTTATCATCCTGAAACACTTGAAAAATCAGGCACTGGCCTATGTGAGAGATTTGAAATACAGTTTCCTAACAGGGTCTACAGTTAGGTTTTATTTGCTTTCTAATTTTTAAATTACTATAGTTTGTATTTCTAAGCTTTTCTCTGTCACTCTGAAAGCTGGGGTCTTATTTATCTACCTTAATGGAAATGGGTCTCATATGAACACAAAGCAGGGAGCTGCAATTTTCAAGAAATATTTCAACTATGGTAAGATTTAAGATAATATGATAAGACGGCATCACAGACACAGGTAAGAAGCCACTCACTTAACCTTGAAAATTTACTGTGTAAAGTAAGTTTTAATGTCAATTAGACCTTATGAAATGTGAAAAGCAACCAACCAAACACAAAAATATACTAAAAAAACACTTTCACAAAGTGTTCCTTTGTGTGAACACAAAGCGTTCACATCCGTGCCCATGGCAGCGGGGTTGGAGCTAGATGATCTTTAAGGTCCCTTCCAACCCAAGCCATTCTAAGATTCTTTGAAAATGCAGAGCTTTTCTATGCAGTGTTTTGATGAGTTTCACAAGACGAGCTAGTAAGATTTTGAAAATGTCCTAAACATTTTGTAGCTGTATTCAACTCTTAAAAATATGCCCTGGTCTCTTTCACCAACCAAGTGAACAAGTTAGCCCTCAGGTTGGCATTTGAGGATGGCAAGTAGCATGACATTTTGCTTCTCTGATTCAGTGACAGCTTGGGAGGTTCCCTTCCTAACGCACTCTAGCACGATACTGGATGTTCTCCAACAACCTGAGAGCGGTTCTGCAAAAGACTTGCTCAAAAGAGAATAGTGCATTACAACTGTCTAGTAAAGAAGGGCCTAGGAAATAATCCCTCAAGCTCTTTTCATTGGACCTGGGTGCTTCTACAAAGTACATAGACTCTCATTGCAGTCTCACATGTGATTATGCACAGAACTCTGGCAGGAGGAGACAGTGGAAGTCTTGTTGTGATACAGTGCTGTGTCAAGGTAAGGTAATGGCGTCACTTGCTCTAAATCTTAAATTTTCTCTTGTTTCCTGTATGAAAGAAGAGATAAAAACCATAACGTGTGAAGTACTACAGCAGAGGACTGCAAGACTGATGTTTGAAAAGTGCATTATCTATAAAATGCATTGTAATTCCTTCATTAGATGTAAGAACTGGGAATTATACAACATCTTCCTTATCTCACAGTCTTTCTCTGTATTTACTTTCTCAACAATTTTCAGGGAATTGGTATTAGATCTTCCTCTAAACTGGAAGACTGGACACACAGATTAGATTACCTTGGACAAGTATTCAAAAGAGTTGAATCTGGGCCACCACCAGACCACACACCTATTCCACACACCCAGCCAGGTGGAATTCATTTTTTTGTTTCCATCTCAAAACATAGAGATCATTATAACTGTACTTTGAGTCTAAACTGTGCTTTTACTTTACCTCAAAGAAGACACTAAGGTTGTACCATGAATTTAATCTATCTTTTATTTCTATCAGGAAAGCAGTCTGACTTTTTAAACTGACCTGCTGTGATTTCTAAGTTGAAAACAAACACTGAAAGATTTCATTAAAACCAAACTACTTAGCTTTTTGTGAAACATCCCTGCTTGGTATTTGCTTTCTACACATAAGACCTGTTTTTCTTCTATCCCTCCAAAACAGTTTGATGAAAAAGACCCTCAACACTTGCTATTCAGCAATTGGGCCTTTAAAAACAAATTTTGGGTAATATGAGTTTTAACAACACATTAATATATTTATTTCTTGGATTAGTGTATTTAAGGGCTGTGAGGAGTTATGGGGACTGACTGCTCTTTTTTTTTTTAAACCACATGGGGTTTTTTGGCATTAGTGATGAAGCAGTTCTATGCCAGATAACCAAGGTTTATGAACAAAGCCACTTAATTTTAAAAGTTCACGTACAGGTTACAGAATCACTGGTGGTGTGAGCAGGTTTTCTTCTCCTTTCCTCTTCCAATCCATTAAACACCCATCTTGACAAACATACCTAACTGCAACCGAGGGTCAAATATGTTCTTGGAGTAAGCAAAATGTCTGTGCTCTTGCTTCCCCAGGTTTGCTCAGTAAACCTGGACACAGGTCCTGTGGCAAGCCCTCACTTACTGCTTAATTCTTTTTACAGGCAGCAGGTATTAAGCAAGCTTCTTGTAGCAGCTGTTCTGGGAAACACTGGCACGACTGTAATCCTCCCAGCTGAAATACTCCTAGGTATTTACTGATTCTCACTGTGCACAGCTGAAGAGGCTCTAAGTCACTGGAGCCAAACTAACCCTGGGGTCTTAGTGTTAGTTGCCAAACATAAAAATGAAGAAAAAATATGTGTTCAGGATCAGAATTTTAGGTTAAATAGGAAAAATACCCAGATCAAAAGCTTCTACTGTGGGGCACCCAGGAAGGTTTGTTTTAGCTATTGAACCCTTTTCAAAACCTGCTTTTTCTTTAAATTTAATTCAGCTTTTTGAAATGTAGAATATAATTTCAAACTGGAATGAGAAACATACTCGCATATGCCTCAAAAGAAATACATAGAAGGATTATTATTTGTTTTCCTGGATTTTTGTTTTAGTTTGAACTATTTTCAGACAAAGATCCATGTCATACTTTGGTACCCTGAAGCTTGCCTATTCATTTATTTATTTATTTATTTATTTATTTATTTATAGGCAACTGTAGAAATAATGCATCTACTGAAAAAAATATTGCTCAGCTCTGGAAAATCACTTTGGAAACAAATAACAAATACAATGATGAATGTTCTCAGTGAAAACACTGAAAGGGAACTATCAAAAAATCTTAATTGAAGATGAACAGAAATACAAAGAATATAGATTTCAGTAGACAGATCAGTTCCTCATAATAGCCTAATCTAATAATCAAGCTGAGTAGGGACTTTGTGTCCTTTGGTGTAAAGACGGATATAAGAAATAGCTGCATGCTAAAATCCTGGTTCACTGGTTTCTCTCAGACACTTAAGTTTTATATTACAACTTCAGCTTTTTTTTTGCTTTTTTTTTTTTTTTTTTGATACTAGGCTTCTTTAGCTTCCTTATCCAGGGACTATTCTTAATACGGGTAAGATGGACCCCAACATTTTCTATTCACAGGATAAGATATCTATATTTGTCTGTCAAACTTGGGAATGAAGTATTTCTTATAAGAACATAGAGATGCTTGAGATTTCAAAAACTGTGTGGGATTTCAGGCAAGACTGGGAGGATCTCTACTGCTACCATATTAATGCTGCCATTATTATTTACATACTTTTAAGGAGTCAGATCATACCAGATTGTGGATATTGACAATGCAAAGATACAGTGAGAATGTGAAGTAGCTTGTACAGAAAAACTCTTCACAGAAACTATTCAGAGATTAATATTCTTTTTCAGACTTCTCTGCTAATGTTTCAGCACCATGTGGTTGGTATCTTTGAAGTAACATGAATGCTCCTTCCTTAGGCTTGCTGTGCTATTGGACTTGTTCTCATCTGGCCATATTTATACAGAGCAGGCTGCAGAATCAGAGAGGCTAAAACACAAAAGCTATCACAGTCACAGGCAGACTATGAACATTTTGATTTCACAAAAGGAAACAAAACGTAACTAGTGTTTGGAAATTTTCCAGTGACTTCCATATTATTGTGCTGTCTGACAAGTTCTTTTATTCCCACTTTACCCTGTCTTTCCAGTGTTTGCATACAAGACTGTGTGCACTGCACCAGATGAAGTCTTACTCTTACCTGGTACACTGGCATTTTTCCCCACTTTCTCTTTGGATCACGTATGTCTTTTACACATCTCAACAACACTAGCAGCTCATGGTCATGCTGTGAGTCTGTAGCGTGCACAGTCTTTTCTCCTTTACTATTTTCAAGTCCTCATCATCCCACCTCTCCAACAGAAAGTTTTAATAGTGCATAAATGAATGTCCTCTACTTCTCATAGCATTGAATTTTCTCCTACTTCTGTGTCTTTAACTAATGGCCATCCAATTCTTTCTCTGCGGCATCCCCATCTTTCACCATAGTGACAATGATTTTCAGCTCTGTTGTCATATTTTATTAGATCACTCCCGGGTTTCTGTGCCAAACCATAATGAAAACATTATAGAAAGTTAGTCCAAATTTGATCCTCAAGAAATTCCACTTCAATGTCCATGTGATTCAACGTTTCCCATTTAGATATAACTTGTCATTTCCCCTTTTAGCAATTTTTAGCCAAGTTCCAGTTCTTGTATTAATCATCTCCAGTCCAAAATATTTCCCCTGTGACCCAGTCTCATATACTTTACCACAATCCACGTATGTGACTATATTTACCACATTTCCCTCACGCAAAATTGAAAGGCTTTATCAAAAGAAAAGTGACAGTCTTTAATACAGGACATGTTTGATAATCCGCGTCTTTGTCATATAATAAATTGACTTTTCAAATTTTGTTTGATTCTTTTGTCTTTTCTTCAAAACATTCTATAAGCCTTCAGTAATATTATTAAGAGTATTTCCTGTTTTTTTTTTAACCTTTTTGATATATAGAGGTCCTACTTTTTCTTGTTTACCCATGATAACACTGCAAATTCATAGAATCATAGGATCAGAAGTGTAGAATACTCCAGGTTGGAAGGGACCCACAAGAATCACTAAGTCAAACTCCTGGCTCCACACAGGACTATCCCAAAATCAGATGCTATGTCTGAGAGTGTTTTCCAAGCACTTAAACTCCAGCAGGCTTGGTGCCAAGACCACTGTGAAGAACCATTTCTTAACCCCCAGCCTGACCCTCCCCTGTCCCAGCTCTATGCCATTCCCTCCAGTCCTGTTGCTGTCCCCAGAGAGCAGAGCTCAGCACCTGCCCCCCTCATGAGGGAGCTACAGGCCGCCATGAGGCCTCCCCTCGGCCTGCTCTGCTCTGGGCTGAACAAACCAAGGGACCTCAGCTTAGTCTCATATGTCTTGCCCTCTAGACCCTTCACTATCTTTATTGTCCTCCTTTGGCCACTCTTTAATAGTTTTATGTCCTTCTGATATTGCGGCACAGAAAAGTATAGGCAGTACTTGAGGTGTGTCTGAACAAGTATATTTGATGAAACTGACAAATTTATTAACACTCCTTCATATCAGAGCTGTTATTTTATCAGCATTTTGGCCGTTGATTTGTTTTTCAGGAAAATTTGAATGCATATTATTCTGTCAATGTTCACTTCTCCTTCAGATCAAGGAGAACCTAAGTTTTCCCCCTGCTTCATGTGCCCCATTTCTCACTCTTACTTCACTTTGCCTTTATGAACAATGTCTTCATGAAAACAGATAAAAATTCACAGGGGTTTGGTTGCTGATCCTTTAATATCAGCTTAGAATCATATATTGGTGTGAGCTGAAAGGGACCTTAAAGATCACCTAGTTACACCCCCCAATGCCATGGCAGGGACACCTTCCACTAGACTAGGTTGCTCAAATCCCCATCCAGCCCAGCCTTAAACACCTCCAAGGACGGGGCATCCACAACTTCTTTGTGCAACTTGTTAGTGCCTCACTACCCTCTGAATAAAGAATTTCTTCTGAATATCTAATCTAAATCTACCCTCTTTTAGTTTCAAACCTTTACCCTTTGTCTTAACTTAATCTGCCCTATAGAGCTATCACAGTATCTCTGTTCTTTGTTCATCTGCATGGTTGTCTTGTGCAATCAAGGCTTTTGCTATAGTTATTTCTTTTTTTTTCTTTATTTTTTTCTTTCCTTTTTTTAGATTTTTATTTTATTTTATTTTATTTTATTTTATTTATTTTATTTTTTGAAACAGTCTTGTTCTCTTTTTACATATTTTGACCTCCATGGTGTAGCTTCTTCGTTGGTCATTGGTTGATCCCTTAAGATCTTCTAAAATGTCTCTATAACATTTTCTAAAATATCTACTTCACTTTTAAAATTACAGTTATTTATGTCTTGCTTATTGTCCATTCATAAAAACTTGAATAACACTTGAACATGCCTATACCACCAACTATTGTTTTCAAGTCTGTATGTATTAATCTCATACATGTACAGTAGTAGAAATCACAGAATTATCTACTGTATGAGTACAGCCAGACTTGTGTCACCATTGCTCTGCAGGAGGACATTCAACTAGAAGCCTTGACCTCTGCTTCTGATTGACAGCAGAAAATGACAAAGTACCATCAGTTTTAAGAAGGAATTAATACTACTAAATTTTCTGCCAAAACCTGATGCAAAACAAACCCTGCTTTTGACTCAGATCTCACCCTCCTCCCTAAACCTCATGAGTATATTTTCATTGTTGTCACAGGGCATCCCTGAATTTCTCATCTTCTTCTGACATCAGTAAGGCTGAAATGATATTACAACATGGCAAAAGAAAAACACTACAGCTACTGAGTTTGAAGACAAGGGATTTCCAGTCCTGGGAAACTGGAAAATGTGTACTTAGCTGTAGCACAAAAAAGGTCATGAAGTCACTTTCAGCAGTGATGCAAAAGATGGCATAAATCAGATGTGGGCTTTGGTAAGCATGCAAAATGAGCATAATGTTACATTCAGAAGATGACAGTAGACAGTCTTCTTTTTGCAATACACAATACAAAGTGTGCTTGTGATCTTTTTGCTTTGGTTTATGCAGAAGGAGCTCTGCTGATTTAACTACTTTTGACCATTACTTCTCATGAATGAGGCAGATCTCTGATCAGATGCTTCACCCTCCTGACAAATATTTTATTGAAAGTGATACAAGTTTACAAAGATTCAATACCAGTGAACAGACATTTTTTAAATTGAAGTACTATAACCTAGTTTCTTAGAATAGTTCTGATGCAGTTCTTCTGGCCCACTTAAAACCTTGAGGCCAGAAGTAAATAAAACAATAGACCATAGAGGAACTTTCCAAGTCATCACAATAGTCACTTTGATATATTCAGTTTGTTTTTATGCTGATGACAATTCATCATTTGATCTGCTGTAAAGTAGGGTGCATTGGGGAATCAAAATCTGAAACGTCCCCTTGGTCATTTTAACTTCTATTAAATTATTTTGAACTTAGAACTGGGTGAGATGAATCCCAACCATTGTTTCTGATTCTGAACATTATTGTACAGAATAGGTTTGTTACAAAATCTCCTTTCAGCAAAAACAGGAAAGATTTAAGGACATCACCTGTCTTCACTGCTCTAGCAACATGTGCATGATTCCAGGTATAAACATGAGGTCACCTGGAAATACATAGTGATATCGTAAAAGCCCAAAATGAAGAATGGATAATTTAACAAAATCAATGCTATGCTGAAAACAACAACAAAAGAACAATATGAAACTATTTTAAGGCAATTGATGTTTAGAGGTAAACAATTAGCTATGCAGAATACATAAAAGTAACTACACTAAGACGTCATGTAAAAGCAGTAGATGGATTTTTGTACTGTACCAAAAAGACTTAGATACCCAGACACAACGTCTTCCATTATCTCTTCAGTAAATCTTTTTATAACCACAAAGTAATTTCATTGGCTGGCATACACTGACATGGTTCAGCTGAGCTGAGTGGAACTAAAGAGATTTATGAGACCTGACAGTCAATTCCTTACACCTTTATTTTATTTTTATTTTTTTTCCCCATTCTGCCTATACCACTTAACTTTCCCTGCAATTACAATTTCTTTTGGGTGGCCTCTATGTGTTATAAGAGGAAATTCCATGCAAATGTTATTTTTAAAATATGCATTTCTACTGTAAAGTTTTTCTTGGTTGCATTTCTCCTTGCTCCCTTACACCTACATTTGGTGATCTGATTTTTTTCTCATTCAACTATAAGGCTGGGGAGGAGAGTTTTGTTTGTTTGTTTGTGTGCTTGTTTGTTTTTTGTTCTTTTTTGTTTTCCATCACAATATGTCATTTTTTAATGTTTGCTCTGAACACTTGCACATGCAAGTGGTTCTACTACCTCCATTATTTCATGGGAGCAAAGAGAACCAGTCCTCTGGGAATTGTGGAAAATGCTTAAAAGTACATTATAACCCTAAGTCATTAGGCTCCAATTACTGAATGAGCTATTCTGAAATCTAATGTGAGCTCCCAGATTTCTGCATCAAACATTGGTAATTTTAGCTGGCATTCATGCGATGAGGTCTTGCAAATTCAATTACTGAATATAGATCACTACTGCAGAATTGCATTTTTACACTTGTTCTCAGTTCAAAATGAAAAACAAACAAACAAAAAAACAAACAGATTTAAAATTAATGATTTTCTGAATGTTTCTCATGTTCTCAGCACTCTTTTGCTTTTTTTTATATCAAACCTTCACTAGAAGTAGTGGGAAAATGTTAAAACAATCAAAGTTTATGAAAGTCCTTACTGTAATTTAGTTACTAGTTTTTATGAAGCTGTCAAAAAAAAAAACCTGACAAATGCAAAATTTCAGTATTAACTGAAATAAATACATAATTTTGTACTTTTTATTTTAACTGAAACACATCTTGCATTTACATATCTACCAAAAAAGGGAATTTCTAATATACATTCTAAACAATGCATAATTCTGTACATTCACAAAAAAATTGCTTAATATATACATTTTAATAAATGAAGACATCTCATTCTCCAGTGTTTGAGGCTACTAAGACATTTGTCAAACAGTGAACTACTGAGTATGATGAGGACTGTGTTCTTTGAACTTAATGTTCAAAGATGCTGCCATCGTGTTTTACCATAATGGTTTACTTTAATCATTCTGAGCAACTAGTTCTTAGGTTGTTAACATATCTGTAATTTATAATGACATTTACACTGAAGTTTGTTGTATTGTCACTTTTGGGAACCATGAAATGAAACATGCAAGTTACTGGATTTGTTTGTAGGCACATGGGAAAATTTCAGCATCCCAAAAATCATTCTCTCGGGACTCAATAGTTCAGATGTTGATTTGATTAAAAAAAAAAAAAAAGATAAATGAAATGATTCAGTAAAAATCTCTTTTGTACTGACTGTTCTGTTGGAAGAAGTTTGAGAATGTGATTTTGAAGTTAAGGTTTATATTGATGCTGAAAAATCCCACATGACCATTGGGTTCCCACTGATGTCCTCATATCAGTCATTCTATCAGCAAAATATTTTCTCTTATTTCTCATCCTATGAAAATGTACTGCAGAATAAATCAAGTGTCCCAACTACATCATATGTATTGTGTTAAACCACAAATCTGTCCACAACATTTCCTGCAACATAGTGTCTTTCTGATTTAAAGATGAATTTAATAAATTTCACTTTTTTTTCTTTTTTTTTTCCCCATTTGTTTTGGCAGTGGTGTCTGTATGTTGCCTGGGATATGAGCTAGATATTCTGCTTGCAAAGACCCATGCCAGCATTGCAGACATATAACTAATTTCTATGAACACACACTCAGAATCATTTCCAAATTGTCCAGCCAGGCAAAGTGGAAGCACTTAGTGGTGCTAAATAGCATTCAGTCATCTTCCCTGCCACTTTCATCCCTGCTGGAATTGTTCCATTTCACATTGTCAGTGCAGAGGCCTATGGACTGGATGGGGAGTCCTGAGAGTTTTGTGTACCTAATGGCATCTCTGCTTTTTCTCAGCTGAGTATGTCTCAGAGGTTACCTGTGACAAATCTCTATGTATTTTGCAATATGTAAACAGCAGCGCTGCCTTTCCATGGAAATAATATGTATCTGTCAATATGATCAATTTTAGTTCACACCTTTTTCCAATCTGTTTATCAATCTGTTCCTCAGGATTGTTTGGAAACAGTAGCACAAAAACACAACATCATTATGAAACTTGAAAAGATGCCAATTTTTTATGAGATTGGTTACAAAATGGTTTAGATTGGCATTCTAGCCTATTTGTTTACTGATATATTAGCTGGGTTTCTTGTTTCCCATTGTGCGTCCTTTTTAAGTGCTGAGAACTCTACATAGTTCCTTTTAGTACAAAGAAATTGTCTCCTTCTATAGCTAAAGTTCCAGTGTCAATCTTTGTGATAATGAATGTGACTGCTTACTGATGTTTACTTGCTATCTAAACTGTTAAGATCCTCGGTTAGTATCCTTATTTATTGTCTCAAGGATATTTATGATCTAAACTATAAATAATTATACTTTATACTTATGCTCACAAATTGTAAAACTATGGATGAAATCAAGGTAAAGTTTTTTGTTGTTGTTGTTTGTTTTTGTTTTTTCCTAAAAGTAGGTGTCAGCTCATGGATTAAGCCTAAGTTTAAACATCTATGCGTAAATGTCTACTTGTGAAACTATGTGCTGAGGTTTTCACTGCAGTTGCACATGCAGATGTACTCTAAGGCACCTCAAATGGCACTAAATTGCTACATTTAAGAAACAGTACTGAGTAAAAAGTACAAAAATCTTTTCACATTATCCTAGACTAGAGGCTTATATTTAGAATGAGAGAATTAATAGTTATGAAAAGGTGTCAGTTCAAATGAGAATGATTAGTAAGCTTACAAAGGATGAGAAAAAACAACAACAACAACACAATTTTAGCTTGTTTACATGAAGGCAACAGAGTTTAAAAGAACAGATTAGGATATGAGCACTTTTCTGTATCATTTTGATACTTCTATCAGCATCTGAAAATACATTTGTGCCAGCATAATGGTGCACTAGGACATACTAGCTCTTAGAGCATTTTAAGAATGTTCAATAAAAATACTGGGTTGAACAAATGAAAACACACATTCTAATTTCTGCTTGGATAGTATATTTTGAAGTATTGCAAGACAACATGTTATTTAAAGATTTGAAACATTTCGAGCAAAAAAAGTTAATTCAGATATGTTCCTTGCATTGAAAGGACCAGCTACCTTTGTGCACCAGAGTATGGCATTTGTAGGTGTGATACTGTAAAAAACAGTGGGCTCTGGGCACATGTAACCATCCCCAATATGGTTTCAGGCTGTAATAATCATCCTTACTGTCTTATCATTTCTTACATAAGAAGTGTCTAAAATAGTGTTGGTATTATATGGGGTCGGAGCTTGAGTGGCACTCACGCAGTGGTGGTGTCCCTTTGAGAAAGGGATTCAAAGTACACATAGAATCACAGAATCGTCTAGGTTGGAAGAGACCTCCAACATTGGAGTACTCCAAGACTGGACTTCCAAGTTTGGAAGAGAAACTGTGTGTTCACCATTTCTTCACCTAAGTGACTTCAATGTGTGCTGCCTAAGGGGTTCTAGACTGAAGCGGATGAGAATAAAGGACAATTGATGCTAGCTAGTAACAAGTAAGCCAGCTTTTTCTGGGTCATCACGCCCTGGTTTCTTGGACTGAAGATGTTGCTTTTGGAAATGCAGCAGCAGAACTGGGTTGTGTTTGCCTGGTGTTGCAGTCTGCTTTGCACCTGGTGTCATCCACTCATGGCATGTTGTCATGATGCAGCAGGGCTTCTGTATTTAACAGCTTTATCTGCATTTTCCCTTTATCTGATGGAAGGAGATATTTTTTACATAACAAAACTGTTAATTAGTTCTTGACAAGATTAACAGGGCCTTGCTTAGACACAATTAGGCCTAGTTCCATTACTCCTGAGGCTAAGGCTGTGCTAGAACAGAGGCTAAGAAGCTTTATAGGTGAACATAAATTAAAAGGTACTCTGCAAGCAAACCTATTTTAGGAAGGTTTAATAGACTTATACATGCAAAAGCTATGTATATAAAATGTGTTTTATAAGCACACTTTGTGAAAAAAAGAACAACTTTTTGTAGGGTTATACTGGAATATAATATAGTGAATAGTTTTTACTTTTCACTGAATTCTATATTTCCAAGCTAAATCATTTATATTTATACATTTGCATATTCAATGTTAGAATGAAAACAAGTTAGCTTTTCTGTGGAACTCCTAATATAAACACTTTGCTAAGGCTAAAACTATGACTTCAAACCCCTATGTAAACTGTCCTTTGATTGACTAGGATATTTGAATTAGAACATAACAGCAGGTATTTATGGGTAAGTCAGAAAAAAAAAAAAAAAAAAGAAAACAAAAGTATCTATCCCTTTAAAACATAAAAATGCTTGTTTAGACTCTTGATTTTTTGTCAAGTTCCGCAAGAGTTAGTACAAGGCAGAACTTCATGTACTGCTTCTCTGACACTTTGCATGCAACTCTTACTGGCAAGAATATTGATTTCAGGAGCACAGGCAAGATATGAGTTAAACAGAGAAATCATGAACTCGGTATACCATCACTGGTTTAAATTTATGTTACTTAAATAGATACGGAGAACAATAACCACTCTCTGAGTTTTGATCTGGTAAAAACCTTTCTTTAAAATTCTAAACCAAAAGAGTATGTCATTAGCAATGTAGTCCAAAGTTCATCGGCTTTAAAAGAAATAAGCATTACTGCAGGGTTTTATTGATCTTAGAAGAATGAGGTCCATTTTAGACAGCTGACACTTCCAGATCTGTTGTGTGTCTATATTATGAAGTAGAAGAGATTTTTTTTATTTTTTTTTATTTTTAATGTTTAAAGGTGTCTCTGTCTTGAATCCACTTGCAAAGTGCACATTCTAGACCCATTCCTAAATCTAAGGAGCCTGCACAAAAACTTTATTTATGTTACTTGTTCATAGTCCCTAAGAGATAATCTGTTTCTAAGTGGTTATATAAAAAATAAATTTTCTTCCTCAGACATAATTACCACTTATGTTGTTACTTAAAAAATATCTCTGTTATACACTCAAAAAGTATAGGACCTATTGGATGTAATGTTAAAAGAGATATAGTTGTACTAGAATAAGTACACAAAGGAACAGCTGATGATCATTGATTTATTTTATAAGAACTTTCTGAATGAATAAAGCCTGGAAAAGAGAAAACTGAAGGAGAGATGCCCTGTCCCTGTGTCCCTGCCCATGGCAGAGGGGGGTGGAATTAGATGATCTTTAAGGTCCAATCCAACCCAAACTATTCTGTGGTTCTATGAGATTATGACCAGGTTCTGCAAAACCATAAGGAGTATTGGAAAGGTGAACAGGGAGTGTCTGCTGACCAGTTATGATACATGAGGTTTGGGGCATCGCATACTTTAGCAATACCTACTGACCAATTCATGAAAGAAAGGATCATGGAAGAATTTCTCACATAAATATACCATGTCAAGCTTGAGAAGGCCATTAGTTGTGAATGAGCTCTTTGGCATGGTGTCTTGGAGAGTGTTCTTGCATAAAAGTACTGTCTGCTTGCTTATTTTACCCACTGTTATAGACCAGATACTGATACAGATGAGTCTTTGACCTGTTCCTGGACTGTTGTTGTTAGGTTCTAGGAAGACTTATTATTATTATTATTAGAAATGGCATTGCATGTGTTAAATCACAAGAGGCCTCCTATTCAAATAAAGTAAGAAGGTTGGAATGGAAGCAGGAAAAAAAGGCAAAAGTAGACTCTAAATTCTGACTCCCTGAAGTCACATGGCAGTATAACCCAAGCTGTGAATTAAGGAAAACAAAGCAAGCCTGGATGTGGGCTCTTTGGTAGGCCAAGCATATCTTTGGGAAACAGCCTGAATAGAAGGCCGCTATGCACTGGTGCCAACGGAGGAAGCTGGCCAGTTAGAAAAATTTCTTCCTGCCCCTCTTCCCAGGCTTGTTAGCATAGTGTTTAGAGTCAAAGGGAGTAGGCCCTCTGAAATACCCCAGTCTTGCATCCCTGGAGCAAACAGTGTGCTCTGACCACTTAACAATAATAGCTTATGGGTTCAGTGTTGCAGTATGAACCACTTCATCTGGTGCTTTAATCTCAATGTTAGAACAGTGCACTTGACTTAGAAGGCAAGAACAAAAGAAAATGTCTTGAGAGTAGAGAGCTGAGAAGTAAACACATGTAACATTTCAAAAATAGAAACAGTTTCTAAAATTTCAAACTGATCTATTTCTAAAAAAAAAAGAGATTTCTTTTAAAAAGTGTTATTCACTTCTTTAGCTTTAATTCAACTCTCCCAGTCTTGGTCTTATTAAACTGTATAGAAAGTTTTCTCTGTCATATATATGACTTAATTTCAAATGTTAAACTTTTCCCTTTTATTTTTTTTTCAAGCCTTGTTTTTAAACACATGAAATATTAAATATTTAAAACTTTATACTAAAATTCTGACAGAAAGTCATTTTATCATTAAGCAGTTAAAAGGAAGCATGTTGAAATACTTTGTGCCAGAAATGTCCCTATGCTACTTGAAACAAAAGGAGCTTACCCCAAGTTAGAATCCATAGTTACAGAAAGGTGACAAGAGTTCTCCAGAAGGCAATTTCAGCATCTAAATGGTGCTTTAAGGATCATTTAGGTGCCACTAACATTTGTCAAATTCCCACCTAAGCCTGTAGGTACTTTAAGTGCCTAATTTAACAGATTAGAGGGTTAGTCACAAACCTTTAGTATTATGAGGCTTTTTCATTTGTTAATGGACAGAATGTAGCTCCTACAAGCTGACTCCAAGTGGCTGCATTAGGCTTCAGCGCTGAAATACCCTGCAGGGCAGACCCCTCTTTCTCAGCACGAACTAGAAAGGACATTAGTCTCCCTCAAGTCATCCTCTGTGATTATTCCACATAATTTCCCATGTGACATCTAAACTGAGAGACTCCAGAGCAGAATAAGGTTCCTGATCTAAGTGTAAATCTTAGCCTGTCCTAACTCCACATGAAAGTGGACTTTAAGCACACCCCAGACATCTCCCACATCATGTTTACTGGGGAAAGATAACTGCTGCGCAGGCTGGCTGTCATCCATGGTGAACTTTAAAGAGGTCTTTGTTTTGAGACACTGCAGGGGCTTCCGTGGTGCAGAGCCAAAGGTCAGTTTAGGAGCAGCCCTGGACATCTGAATATCTGTGGCAGGAAATGTCTATTTTGATGATGTCCAGGAGCAAGGTGTTAAATTCATGCCTTCATCCTACTGGATGTCTTCATCCTCTTGTCCTGCCTAGCCTACCTGCATGACATGACCCAACAGACCTGCTTACAGTATGTCTCACTATGAAACAGAACAATATATATGATACTGGTAATTCCCCCTGCACTCTATAAACTCTAGGGTGTAGACATACTTCTTCTGCTTGACATTAAATTCTATTTGGTATGAAATACTTGAATATTTATTTGATCAGAAAGTAGAATACATTTCTGTGCAATCTTGTTTGTGTCTTTCTTAGAATTAGCTTCAAGGTTAAATTGAGTCATGGGAAGATTTGAGTTCAAGGTTTTTCTTAAAGATCTGTCATTTGTCTAAATCTAACTGAAAGATTTCTTTTCAAAATCTCTTTCAAATTTTAAATGTGGAGAAGGTTTTTTTCTAAAGCTGTTTTTAACAAAACTTGTTTTATTTTAATAATCAAAATAATAAAACATTCACAGTGCATTTCATTCTCCACCATGGCAGAAGACAGTGCTGGGGATAAATTGCATATGAGAGCTGTTCATCATATCTAGAAATTGTTGTAAAAATTTTGTCATCAGATTTTCATTCAGAAATACTGTTTTAACAAAACTGATAAAACATGCTACACTGTTTCCAATAGGAGATGCTTTGATCTAGAGAAATGAACATTTAATTAATCAATACATTAAAAAATGTCCTTAGTAAACTGCTATGACTTTTCATCTTGCACATTAGTTTTGGCATGACATTTTATACAGCTTTGTAACTAACACATATGTAATAACATAAAAAGTAATAATAAAAAGAAAAAAATATCTCAGGGCCTTTGAAGTTCCATTCAGGTCCAACAATGCCTTTAATGCACTTAGTGCATAGTTATAACTGTACCTATAGAGATATAATGATAGACAGGTCTAGCATTGATTTTCCACCTCTCCCAGCTCTTTTTTGATTCTTCACAACTTAAACTGAATTTATCTTCTATCAGGTTTAGGTCCTAAAAACAAATCTATTGAAGAGATTGCTTTCATGGAGCATCAGTTCCTGTATTTATAGTCAGTTAACCTATATGTCTTATAATTTTTTTTGTACACATAAATTCTTGTAGATGCATTTGCTTAATTTCTGAACTGTGAAAGCCTGAATGACTTGCTTCGTTCTTTATCCCATCATTTTCCTATAGTTTACTTAAATGTCGTTATAAATTTTGCTCCAGAGTAAAATCCCTTCACATATTTCTTTTCACATGGAGGAATTAGAGAGTTTTATATGCATAAACTTAAGATATTCAATAATCATCTTTCTAATAGGATTCAACTGGAACATGCAGAATCTTCTTTCCTTTCAAGGTAGGAAACAAACTTATCTCTTATTAGCAGTGAACCAAAAAAATGCCCAGTTTTCTTTGTACTCACACATAATGAATTTTAAGGTTTTCAATAATAGTCTTAATGCACAAGTCAGGGAACTAGTTGGCCATTTAAGTAACTGCAATCAGGTCACTTAAAGGGTAAGACAATCTTAAAATTAGTGAGGCATTGAGGAGGGCTATTTAGAATGTTTCAAAATGTATAAGGTGAGGTATTCAGGAAACCTTTTTAATTCCATCTTTTGTTATGAAGAGAAGGTCTCCCACTGGCTGAAAAATGACAAACCATCCATATATAATTTAATTTGTTTTGTAGAATTTTACACATTATTTTATTTGGAATAGAAGACACAAGTTTGCAGGGCTTCTCAGCAAGTCTCTACTTTATTTGAATTTCTGCATTTTTGTAGTGCACAGCAGGATAAATACATGGAGAGTTTGTTTGACCTTTTAAGTAATGGAGACTGACAGTGGATTGAAAAAACATATGGAAAAAAATCTATGAATATTGCATGTTGCTGTTGCTTTAATCAAGCAGGTCAGTGGTGCTACAGAGTGCCAGCTGATAGCACCTGTGATGACAGTGACATACACAGTGTGCATGTATGTCTTTTCCATATGTGTTTACTGAGTCCATGGATGAAAATATGTTACAGCAGCAATGAATGGAACTGTGAGCTCACCCAGTGGAGGACTTACTAAAAAGCCCTTTTCAGACTCTGACTTTTTTTCCATCTAGTTCCAACCCCCTCGACATAGACAGGGACACCTTCCACTAGACCAGGTTGCTCAAAGCAACCAACCTGGCCTTGAATACTTCCAGGAATGGGGCATCCACAGTTTCTCTGGACAACCTGTTCACCACCCTGATGGTAAAGAATTTCTTCCTTACATCTAATTGAAATCTACCCTCTTTTAGTTTAAAACCATTATACCTTGTCCTACACTCCCTGACAAAGAGTTCCTCCCCAGCCTTCCTTTAGGCCCCCTTTAGGCGCTGGAAGGACCCTATTCTCCCCAGAACCTTCTCTTCTCCAGGCTGAACAACCCCAACTCCCTCCGCCTGTCTTCTTAAGAGAGGTGCTTCAGCACTCTGATGATCTTTGTGGCCCTCCTCTGGACTCATTCTAATACATCTATGTCCTTCCTGTGCTGGGGGTCCCAGAGCTGAACACAGGGCTCTAGGTGGGGTCGTACAAGAGTGAAGTAGAGGGGAAGAATCACATCCTTGACTTGTTGGTGACACTGCTTTTGATGAGCCCAGGATACAGTTGGCTTTCTGGGCTGCAAGCACACACTGCTGGGTCATATTGAGATTCTCATCAAGCAACCACTACTCCCACGTCCTTCTCCTCAGGGCTGCTCTCAATCCATTCTCCACCAAGGCTGTATTGTACTTGGGATTGCTCTCGCCCAGATGCAGAACCTTCCATTTGACCTCGTTGAACTTCATGAGGTTGACATGAATTCACCTCTCAAACTTGTCCAGGTCCCTCTAGATGGCATCCCTTCCCTCCAGCATGTCTACTGCACTTCACAGCTTGGTATCATTGGCAAACTTGCTGAGGGTGCACTCAATCCCATTGTCCATCTCACTGACAAAGATGTTAAACAGCACTGGTCTCAATACCAACCCTCAAGGAATGACAACTAATTTCCACTTGTACATAAGCCATTGACTGCAACTCTTTGCATGTGACCGTCCAACCAATTCCTTCTCCATGGACTGGTCCATCCATCAAATACACATCTCTCCAATTATTCTCTTTAGCGCTATCTTTTGATGTACCAGTGGTCTGCAACAGAAGTTCTGAGTCTAGTATACATGTGTGTGTTATCATAGAAAGGTAAAATGGCAAAAGGCAAAAACAGCCATTACAGCATGGGTTTGTCTGAGAAACAGAAGTGAAATAAAGCAAAGATCAAATTGGTATGCAACAAGTAAAATGGTGCTCTAACAGCAAAACATCGACACTTTGAAGGCATTTTATGGCTTTCACTTCACATATCAAGCAGGGGCTGACTATAGCTAACACAAACTAACCATTCTGTATTGAAACTGATCTCTCGTTATGGCTAATAACATAGAACACTAACGTGTTTAATATACTTTAGGTCTAACTCAATCTTGCAATGGAAAATGAGCAGTTTATATATACATATTTGAATAAATCATTTCACCACTTGGTTTTTCTGAGAAAACACAGTGTATTACTTGGCACAAGTGGTAGGATATTGTGCAATACACAACAGAATTCATACTTTCAGTCCACTGCAATGTTTCAGCATAGCTTCACCGAGGTCATTGCTGCTGCAAGGAATTACATCAGCCAAGGATCTGCTATTGAGCTGAATTGCAGATTTAGTGTGTAACATATACAGACCAAAACAAACAAACAAACAAACAAACAAAAAACAAAAGCAACAACAACAAAAAGAACACAGAACTACAAAAAAAAAAAAAAGAACCACTATTCATAATGAAAAAAAAAAAATATCCTGCAACCAATAAATGTTATAGTTACTGTTGATTTCAGTGAATCATGATTCAGTCCTCACTAAGCTGTACTAGATATTTGTTTTGGGGTATTTTGTTTCTATATACCAGTGATACAGAAAATAATGTATGGAAGGGGCAAAGTGACATAAAAAAACCCCACAGAAATAAAGCATCCTGCAGAGCTACCAGAGAGACCAAAAAGTACAACAAAAAGCTCCAATAAGCCTTCTGTTCCTATGGCCAGAAAGACTGACATGGAAAAAATAAATAAATAAATAAATAAAGGAAAAGGAAAAGAAGAAAAAAAAAAAAAAGAGAAGATTCAAATATTATTCGTTTTTGGTTTTGTTTTTAATGAGAAAATATGTTTGCTTTAATCAAATCCAAGAGTCTAGGGGACCTAAGCAAAATTCCTGTTTCTGGTTCCTCTAATTTAAAAACTACATAGATGTTCAAAGAAATAGCTAATCTTTTCTTCATTCTGGCCTCAGCAGATGCTATTTTTTTTTTCAAGTTTTAGAGGAAGGTGAGAGAATTCCTCTAAAGGACACATGCAGAACAATCTGCTGTAAGAGAAGTTCTGCTTAGAAAAATGTATGCCAGTTTTGAATGGTGCCCTCACTGAAAAATGGTAGAACTGAACCCTAAACCTACTCTTACACATCATCTTTCAAAACATATATTAGACCATGAACAAAAAATGTCACTGCCATTGTACAGTATCAGTTAAGAAAAATATGAGGTTTTTATTCTACAATTTCCTTTACATATTGTTGAGTTTCTGTCTGCCAGAAGATTATCTGCTCTTTGTAGAACATATGTAATTTGACAGTTGTAAATTCAATCACATTTTTCTTCTTGAGTGTTCATGGACAGGATACTGCACTTTAAAGAAATACTGTGAGACTAAAAATCAGAGGTCAATGAGTCTGGCTGGCTATAACTGAGTAGATTTAATTAAGTGGCTAATCCTGAGAGAACAATCATCTGCTGTTTCCACTGACTGAAGATGTGACTATTCAAGACATTTAGAGTCACTCCCTAAAAGTTGAGATTAGCAGTTGAAGAATCTATCGTGACCCAAGGGACCTCGGATTCAGGCCCCCCCCTTTTTTTTTTTTCAAAGGAATAGTGAAATGTGGCTGGTTCTGTATATTTTCCCTGAAGGACTCTATTGTGTGTTAATTATTTTGAAGACTTCTTATGTCCTGGTGTTCTCCTTAGGATTGCATAACAATGACTTTCTTGGGTTATGGTGCTCCCTGCTTAAAATATATTGAGGACCCATAGACCTTTGCTGCAGTGGTAGCTATGGTGAAAGGGTGCTACACAGAGGTCTTGATAAAAGGTAAATTTCTGCAGCAGTCTGCAGAAAGGGGATTCATAGTGCAGAGGTCACAAGGCAGAAATTCCCACCTTTATTTCTTTCCAGCTGTGTGGTGCACATGCTTCTTCCTGCTACCATGACTTTCAGTGAGTCAATGATTTGGCTTAAGTTGCAAATCCGACTCTTGATTGCTTTTAAATGAGAATATAATATAAAATTCTGTTCCCAGAGTGATCTTTCTTTGACTGGTTTTGTGTGTGCTTGTCTTTTCATTGAAAAAAATGACTATACTGACTTCTGCTAATTTCTTTCTTGTATAGGGTTTGCAAAATCCTCCATGGTTCTATCCCGAAATAAGCCTGATGTGCATGAGCTGCACAGGACTTGATTCTTACAGCCACATATAAAAGGAGTAGAAATAATGGACATTGTCCACTACAAAAATACTTGTCTGATGCATGGTTTGTATTTTGTTTCGTAAGTGGTGTAGTATCACAAAATCAGGCTTACATTTTTCAGTGAATTCCAGGCTTACAGTTTTGGAAAAGGAAGAATGTATCTCTGCATAGGCATCCAAAGATATTCCATAAAACCATGAGCACAGAACCCATTTCTACCGCAACCACCACAAAACCTGGGAGTAAGTCTCTTCAGATCACTCCAAAAACCACTTAGATCTTTGCCAAATCTGTTTTCCTTTATAGTTAATTCTAGATTCAATAAACATAAAGAAAAGGCCATCAAATGAGCAGAGTCTACATAATTTGCAATTAGAACATATAACTGGTGTTTCATAAAAATACAGATATGGTTATGTCTCTGGGCTGAATTGAAAAAAACAGTAGTTTTGAAATCTTGCACCTGCAATATAAATTTGCTGGATTTTTTAGAAACTTAAAATACTACATTACATGTACACAAAGTGTGTATTCCTTAGCTATGGTCCTTTTTTGAAACTTAGCTCCTGAACAATGTTGCCAAAAGAAACAGCTTTTGTGCTTTCAGACAGCCAACATCTTATAAAACCAGGCAGATGAATGATGTTATGTGTAAGGGATGAATAAAAATATCAAAGATCTGAAGTTCCAAACAGGCTCTGCAGGCCAAGAAAATGTATTAAAATTCACCCCGTAGAAAATAAAAACAAATAACATTGGGGCGAACCTGAGCATTTAGTACTGCAGCAGAAACTAAAGGCTGTGAACATTCCTGAAGCAGTATGATCTCTGATTTTGCCATCAAATTTCCTACAGTTTTTGAAGTGTGTTGCTACATTGGGTTTATTCATTGGCAATAAAGATATGAACCTATGGTTTGTGAAATTTGTGCTGAATGGGTATCTATATTGTTGAGACTGACAGAATTTAAAGCCTTGCTGTTGAATTCTCACTATTGGATTTGAAGGGAAGCTTTTACCATTGACAGCAGAAGACGGGGATTACATTCATAAGTTAAAGCAAGAAGAAAGTTCTTGATAACTCAGATGGATTGCCTTCATGATTTAAGTTATAGAAACATATGCAAAAGAATTTCTGCTTGAGTTAGCACTTTATAATTTAACTTCATGAACTCATTCAACTTAATTCCTCAGTGATCTCCAGCGCTATATCAGTGTACAACTTAAATAAAAATATATATTCCTTAATTTATGTAAATGAAGGAATTGGATCCAGCATTAATCAGCAAAGCCACACACTGATTTTAAACTTTCTCATGCCAGTAAAATATGCAGGTGAAAATTTCCTGTTCTTCAAAGCAGTTTCTGGTTCAATCTGTTTTTACTTATATTTATATAAAACATAAATATTGGTACCATAATGAAATACTTCAGAAAGGGGTAATCCATTTATGAGATGCTATACAAAGGCACAGGAAAAATAATTATTTTTCTAGGCTACACCTGACTTTAATCAGGAGCTAGCAACTGACCATCAAAAATGATAGGAAGCCTGGCAGCATGCATTAAGAGGTCACCTGTGGGTTAGTTATGGGTAAGAGTCATCTCACAAGATTTTACAAATCTGAAGATAAAATTTCTTAGTATGAACTAATTACCTACTAGGCTGCCTTCATGGGGCTCCTCCAAAGAAGAAACCATCTCACTTCTCTAAAACAGAATCATGTACTCTTTGGAGATGTCTTTTTCCCTTCTTTGACTAATATGGAGTCTCAGGTGACTAGAAGACACATAATGCCTTACATTTGTCTCACAATTGCATGGTTGGCTATTCTGAACCACCAAAGAATATCCCAAAGAAAAGACGAGAAGAAAAAAGGTAACTGAGTAATGGGAAGCGAGGAAACAAAAAGTTTCATTGGTATATTTTAAAATGTCTTATTTAATCACAATATTGTATTTTTTTTTTAATAATTATTATTTTTTAAAGTCTACTCAGGAAAAGGATTGCTTTAATACAGAGTGATTCTGGCAACAGTCCTCACTGCTACAATACACATAGTGGAAGAATGTAGGAAGCTGAATCAGTCTCTGTCCCTCAGTCACATAAGTTACAGCTTGGATATATATTAGAGCTCCTTATGACCTTACAGATGCTTTTATTATGAACAATCACATCATATGTTTCCTTCATTCTTTAAATTTGTGTTTTATTTTCTATTGAACCCCAGACTTGAAATCTCTTTTTTTTTTTTTTTTTTTTTTTTTGTCTTTCTTAAAAAATAAGTTCACAAGAAGCAATGTAATTCATTGATCCCTTTGACATCCAAGTATAGGATAGACTTAAATGCTCCAAGGTAAACTCAGAAGTTACCAAATATTTTCAGTTCTGCTTAGACATAACCTTGAGTTTCCCAACATCTGGATCTGCTCTGTTTCTTGGTTTTGCCAACAATACATTCATGTCTGGTAAATGGTCTACAGGGTCTCATGCACTCAAAGGCCTTCACATTTATGAAAGGATGCCAAAATAATTTGCTGTTGTGCCTTCACTTTCCAAAAATTGGGATGATGAAACATATTTCTACAACAGGGTTTGCTTTAACACTACTTTAAAAATCAGTCATCTTGGTAATGATTATAGTTATTAGCCATTGGAACCATTTCTCCAGGGACCACTGGATTCCTCTTTCTTCCAGTTATTTAGCTCAGAACTGACATTCTTCCTCATGAATAGGCTCTAGGTCAGCCAGGGATTGAAGGTTAGACTCAGATCACCAACTGAAATTCCTGAGTCAAGTCACAGATAAGTAATCAAGCCAGTTTTGGCCTTCTTTCTCTGTGTAAACTAAGTCTTATCTGACTGACACTAATGTGTAAGTGCTGAGTAGTTTAGATTGCTATAATTGAAAAATAATACTAAATCATGAAAATGATTCTATATAGTATCAGTAAGAGAAAGTAGTAGTTATGTTTCATTTCCATCCTTTTTCTACTGTGAATTTAGTCAATAATAAACTACAGAAAAAATAAATCTGTAGATTGTTTTTTTTTGCACACTGAACTAAACTAATGAAAAGTACCCAATCTGTAAAAATTCTAGTCTTTCTTTTAATCTAAGGCACAGTTTTCCATTTTTATTATTTGTACTTGGGTTTCTTTGTGAACAGAAAGCACCTGGAACTGTGAATTGACTTGGTAGATGCAGTCACTTCCACCCATAAATGCAGTTTGTGCAGGTCTATTTTCAAAAGTATTTACTCATCGTAGCTTCTTTTCTATAGCTTCAGGTTCTGTTCTCATTGCAGTCAAGGACAAAAAGCCCCTACTTATTGAAAGTTGAAAGTTTGAAAGATAGTAAATTAGAGCTAGATAAGCCAAGCCAATTAACACACCACATTTCACCTCATATCAAACTGATAGGCAAGAAGAGATCTATCCAAACCACAATATCAAATGCTGACTCTTAAATGCTCTGGTATCCTCCACATTTCAGTTTAAGTTACAGTATTCTCAGCTGATAAGCCACTGAATATATAAGCATTTTTATAGATGCACATGGTTTCAATGATGCTAAACTTATTATTTATTAGTTTTTTATTATTATTATTATTATTTATTTTTATTTTTGAGACATAGCCCTGAAGACTGAACAGCAGCCAGGCATAGCCACATGAAGAAATGTTGCTGATATAAACTGGATTAAATCTAGTATAAAACTGAATAAATGATTTCTCCTGAAAGGAGAAATAAACAAAATTAATTAAAAATCTGTTTGTTTAGTTTGAATAAAATATATTCCTGTCAGACTCTGAAGGTAATTTTGTTCAAGGAACACCAAAATGTGGTCACTCTGTTTCTAGGTTATAATGCTGAAATGAATAGCACCTTTCATAACAGAGTCCTCAATAACCTCTGGACTTGATCCTGAAAACACTTTGTATGTAATTATGTTGGCTTCAGCTGCACTACTTCAGGGTGGGTTTCACTCACTTAACTGTAGACATTTAGAAGTAGACATGTAGGCTCCCTCTGCAGTCAATGAAGAGATACAGAAAGAAAGCACAAGGAGGAAGTTGTGTTCCTTGTCTCCTCTGAAGTACTTTTTTTTTTTGATGAATCATTGCTTAGAGATACTAATTTCCTTCTATTTCCTGGATAAGGAGCCTATATGATTTGAAACCTAGTTTGTAGGAAATAAATTTATTTTCAAATTTGAATTAATATTTTTTTGCCTGGGATCCATACACTAGTCAACTATATGCTTGTGTAGAGAAGCAATCAGTGCAACATTTGACACAGTATATACAGTGGAATATACATTAGTAACAACTAATTCTTCTTTTGGCTAGAAAGGTAGCAGTTTAAAGTACATACAGATGCTGTACAACCAAACTTGGATGCAGCCTTGATGCAAATGGGAGTAGTATGTGAGAAGGACTCACTGCATCATGTGGACCAGAACCATGACAATGGAATGAAGGGGCTGCATCTCCCACAGAAACCAGCTCATCTGCTCACCTGACAATGTGGGCAAAACTGAGGTGTGCTCTCATAAAAAGTGCTGTTGAATTGTGAAGCAAGAAAAAATATAAGAATATTGTACTGGTATTTTCCCAAGAATTGCCCACAATACATTTCTAATTCAAAATGTAGCTTATTGTGGATTTTTGTGATACTGAGAATATGATGATGTGCTGCAGGGATTTTGCTAAGCTTTTGGGATTTGGTTCCCATTCACTGGGTTTAGATGCCTCACTAACCTCTTTTGGCTATGCTAATTTCCTTGTACAGAGAAACCCAGACTTAAACCTTCAGAGTCCCCCCGATCCACAGCTTCCATGAATATATGCCTGTCTCCATTAGAAATGATGTGGTGATCTTCAAATTCAGAGCCATTTTCCTTCAAATCTCTTGCACAGGTACTTCACAAAATGATTTAAACAGAGTACTAACACAGAACAGAGGGAGCATGTAAACAAACACGCTATACCAAGTTACTGTTTTCATCCTTCTGAAAGTGCTGATAACTCTCATATTTCAGATGAATTTTATACTGACTTGGCCAGTAGCATATTATTTTAAGCTGTTAACAACAGTCAGTTCTCACTGGTGAAGTTATAACAAATTTAATGATTACAGTTTAAGGAAGAAAATACTTTAATACAATCCAAATAGTATTTATTGAGGACAATGAACATGAGTCCATGTAATGTACACTGTAAGTCATTAAGGCATGTGGTTTCATTTAATACTATTTTGCTTGTGAGGTGATCACCTGGAGTTAAAGTTTGCTCTAAAATGGGTAGGAAGCAAAAATATCCAATAATAAATAACAAATAGGGTGTGTTTGGGATGAAGCTATGTTTTAAAGCCAGAAAGAACATTTCTATCTATAGAACCATTGCTTGGATGTTTGTCTTCTGTTAACCACAAGTACATATTTTCAGTAGAAAAAAAGTGACTTTCAGGCATTCACAAAGATTTGTTCATGCTAAGGATAAACAGAACTAGATATCTTGTGTTCTGAGATAAGAAAATACATGGAATCTTTTCTTTTAATAGCACTCATGTTTTATTAAAATGAGGGGATATTTTATTATTGCTACACTGCTGAGGGGAACTGGAGTTCTCTGGACACAGCTCAGAGCTGAATTTATATTCCTACACTCCCCTGCTTGGTGCGGAAGCCAATAAATCTATAGGGCAGTTTTTGCCATTCAATGAAAGCAGGATAAGGCCTTAAAGCAATTGCTTCAACCACTGGTTTCGTTGGAAGTAGAGGCAGGAGGTAGAAATGCCTATCCTTAGAAATATAAGAGAAATACAATTTTTATAAAGTGGGAAAATGAGCTTCAGTTAATTTTTCATGGAAATGAATTTCTTGTCTGACTCATAAAATACATAGCACTGCAGGACCTCAGCAGTTGCTTTCCTTTCCAATCCAGGACACATGGAAATACAGCAATCTTTTTTCTAGTCATAGTATTTATTTTATAGAAACTAGAATAATATCCCAACCTTGATCTGTAGAAAACTTTTTATTCTTTTCACCATATTTGCTCCAGATCCCACATGAGCTGTGCAGCAAAGTTTAGACTGAAGTCAGTGGAAATTGTAGGTGCTTCAGTAGACGGTTACAGATCTTCAAAAGACAAGGACTAAACAGTGGCAAGAAAGTACCTATAATAAGATGTTATTTAATTTCTACCTAGGCCTGTGACATGCTGGGCTAAGTTAAATGTAGTGAACTCCAATGGAGTTTGAACATGTTCTGTAATTCAAGATCAGATGACTAAGGTTTGAATTATCCAGGAATTTGGCAGCAAGACAAATCTGGATGTTCTACTTTTACCTAATCATTTCAGGAAGGTTTTGTCTGATTTTATGTAACATCTTAGACTTTTCTATGTACCTTTCATAACAGTTTCCTTTTGTCTCTTTCTTTTTGGTACAACAACTCAGTGAATCTGGATTATCTTTTACATCTTATAGCAAAGAACTAAGTGAAACATGCTCTTATTTGAGACCAGTAGAGTCTAGAGATGCCCTCTTTCATCCGCTCTAACCTGCAGTTTAATTTCTCCTGAAACAATCTTTACTGCTTGCTGAGCTTCTTCACAAACCTGAAAAGAGTGAAAGAGTCTTGACTTCTGCTTTGATTGCATCTTGTTCTCAATGCTTTAAATAAGGCAGAACTTGGGATGATCAGGTAGAAACAAAACAAAACAAAATAAAAACAAACAAAACAAACAAAGTGGAGTGGGACAAGTGCTTTGTCTTGCTCTGGAGTCCCCAGTCAGCCTAGCTGAACCAGCACAAACCAATGTGCATACTCTGGCTGTTCCTATTTTGCAAGGCAAAATTCTGAGTTGAAAATGAGAAAAGCCTTTACCTTCTGGTGGACTGCAAGGTGGCTGTTCAGTGCCTTGATAATACCATTACAACTTTTTTAAACACCTGTATTTTAATAACTTTATTATATATATATATAATATATATTTATATATTCTTTACATAGCCCCCCTCCATCAATCAGCACGAGATACATTATTGTCAGTGGTAATATGCCTGCTGTCTTCAGAGAACATTGATACAGATTTTTGGACAATGATGAAGTCTGAATTTGACTGGATTGTAAGTGGAGGACCCAGCTTGCCCAAACGCCTGCACAGTAGATGTGCTTAGTGACCTAGTCCTCCCCAAGGAGACATATTTGGTGGCTGAGTAACAAATACGGGTACCTGAAGTTGAGTGGAAGAGGTGGTTTCTGCCCTCATCTGATTGACCCCCCACTCCATCCTTCCAGAGTATTCAATCAGAAGAGATTCACTAAGCACAATTTAGCCTTTTTTTTTTTTTGGCAGTCAAACAAATTTAATAAATTTAAGCAACAATAATTTAAAGCATTGTGCAGTGCTACAGAAATTTCTGTCACTGTTTGCAGAAGCACAGCACTCAGCATAACAGCAAATGCCTACAGTGTGGCAGCATGATGTGTCATGTTTCTCCTGCAGCCTTTACTAAGAGACCATGTATCTGCTTTGACACTTTTCTTAGATGAAAACTGTTTTCTCTGCAATATGCCAGTTTGACATTACAGTAACTGGACAGTGTTCAAACTTATGATCAAACAGAAAAGGAAGGGAATAGAAATTAACAAAAACAACTTACCTCTCTTCCTAAATTTAATTATTTTCTAAATATCCATTTGGTCACTTAATTCATGTTTGTACTACTGTTCAATGAGAGAAGAAAAAGGGAGATATCTGATGTTCAACTTTTGCTCTTTTATGAGCCACTCAGCCTTACAGGAAATCTGAACAGTTGCCCAGGGCACTGGGTGTGGAATTTGGTCTTAGGGGAGCCTCAAATAGCTATGAAAGAAAGAGAAAAAGAGAGAGAGAGAAAACACAGTTTTCAATTTCATGTTTGTAAGAACCTGTTGAACACATCTTCCACCCAACACTCAGTATTCCTTCTGTAGGACAAATAATGTAATCATCATTGCCATCATTATAATCTTCACATCTTCACAATATTGTAAAGAACTTTTCTCTTCCTATAAAAACTTTAGCTAATTTTGGTAAATTTGGCAGAAATTCCTATAACTTTCAGGGCACTTCTAAGACCCTGTAAGGGGCAGATACAGCCCTGGTCAAAAAGGTCACTCAGAGAGTTTCCCAATATTGCTGTACTTACCTACATTGGGATTTTCTGAATAGTGATTTAAAATACAATGCCAAGAAATGTATTAATCATTTAAAATGACACTGTGCAGATGGTGAATGTCTCCTCAGCTTGTGTCCATGGTATGACTTTGTGTAACTTTGTTGTACAGCCTTAGTAATAGAATAAAAAGGCATGCTCATACTGTGCTCTCTGCACAGAAATTTTTCTTTCCCTGTTTTCATTCAGCAAACAGCCACAAGAGGGCATCTTTTTCTTGGTTTCTTCCACTTCAATAAATTAAGAGCTTAATTATTTCCCAAATTCTTTTGTGTAATTCTTGAAAGATGAATCTTCTGCTATTTATTCCACTAAGAATATGTGTTCTCATGATCTGCAAGAAGGAAAAGCAGCTCTTAAAATAAAATCATTTCCAAAAAGGTTTTCTTTTACACTTCAGAGAAACTGCAAACAGCTTCAACAAATGACTGAAGGGGACATTCACGCTGATTTGTTTTTCACTTGAGTCTGAAATATCTTCAGTACATGAAGCAAGCAGTACATTTCAGAATTTCTTCTTTTTACCAGGACTTATGCTTTCAGAATACATCAAAGTTCAATTATGTAGTTTTATTGAATGCTACAAAAATCAACAGGGATTTTCTTTCCGTCAACCTGCTCCTCATTTTCTCTTTGCTGATCTCCTTTGCTGCAAAAAGCAGTTACTAAAAAAGTGTCTGTGATGGTCAGTCAGGATCCGGAAACAAGGTGAAATGCAGTAATTGTTCAATAGGAATTTAAAACATAAACTCTGCTCTGAACTGCATCCTACCTATCACAATGATAATTTTATCAAATCTAGGGATTAAACCAGTGGAAAGTTTTGTTGATGATAATGAAATGAATATGGAAAATCAGGAATAGAATCAGGCCTCCCTTTTGGAGGCCTTAAAACAGAAGAAATCAAAGGCAGCTATGGAACAACCTGTCTTTGAATTGCTCCATTTATTTTGTGGGCATATGAGACACATGTAGACAAGCAGAGTCTGTGTATCTCCGTGTACAGAACTTACAAAAACAACAGTTTAGTACTGTAGTAACAAACTGTTTAAAAAACTAGATAAAAACGTGTCAAGCCAGCTTTTGATGAATTAAAAAAAAAAAAAAAAGGTATTTAGATTCTACACTGTACACCGAGACCACCCATCTGACTTGAATGGTAGGTGAGGATGAAGTTCTGATGCCATGGGTAATGCAGTGGAAACTCCAATATATTCCTCTGAACTTCTTTGATTCTGCTGTTATTTCAAGGGAGCAACAGTTGGGGTCTGTTCTGCAACTGAGTCACCAGCTGAAGACTTTCAATCTGAGCTCTTCACTAACGGAAACGCAGTTTTTGAAAGAGCCCCAGTGTGTCTTGTCTGGAAGGGTCTGATACTATCTGTGCCATGTGTTGAATGGCTCTCAGCCTGTGGGCAGAAAGGCTCTTCCTTGGGCAGCCACAGAAGGAAATGTGTTGGGGAGAAGGGTTTGGTGTGGGAGTGGGTTAGTCCAGGAGAGAATTTCTCTCTTAGGAAGTGGTGTGCAACATGCGAAAGCTGGAGAACCACTGATGTAGCATATTCCATGGGCAAACAAAAATAAATGCAAAAGCAAATGTATCCCTGGCAGCTTTGCACAAGGGCTTCCCATAAACGTGCACCAACCCCCAGCACTGGGCCACTGCCCAGCTCTTTTCTCCTTATCAGAGAGTGTGGCAAGCTTGCCCTTTTTTTTTTTTTTTTTTTTTTTTTTTAACTCCCAGTCTACCACCTAGTGACCTTCCCTGGCAGCAACGTGCCATGGGAATAAGGTGAGAGGACCTGAGGCTGCTTTAGACTTTATGATCTGGACCAGCACCTGTGCAGGGCGAGTGCAGTATTAGGGTGAGATGCTCCTGTTGCAAACGCACAGGGGATCCTGCAAGAGCAGGCAAGGTCTGTGGTCCAGGGGAAAGTGCCACGAGTGCGCGAGTCCCCTTGTGCCCGATCTCAGCGCGGTGGGCATGCTGCTGCCGTGTCCGTGGGTGCGCTGAGCTGCTTTTCACGGAGCAAAATGCCACCCCGAATACTGCCCGGTGGCCGGGGCTGTGCCCGGCTCCGGGAGCAGCAGCAGTGGGTGTGAGGCTGGGCTGGCTGACATACACCCACACGCACACACAGCCACACACACACACACACACGCCAAGCAGCCCATTTGCTGGAGGGGTGTGCATGTGCGTGCGAGGGAGTGGAAAGGGGTGGCGGGGATGGAGGAAGGGAAGCCAGGGGAAAGTCTGACACTCGGCGCAGAAGGAGCGAGACCCTCCGTCGCCGCCGGCGCCGTCGGGGAGGAGCTCGACTCTCTCGCAACGCCTACCAAAACCCAGCCACCGGCCCCGGCCCCGCACCGGGCTCACCCTGCACCTCGCCGCCGCTCCGGCTCCCCGGCAGGTACCAGGCGGCCCCCGCGGGACCCCCGCCACTTTGCGCCGCGCTTCGCCTCCGAGGAAAGGGGTGGTGGTGGTGGGGAAAAGTGCCTGGGGTCCCTCTCCCCACACACACACGTACCCGTGCTTGTCCCCCCCCCCCCCGGGGGCCACCTGCCCGGCTGTCATCCAGCAGCTGGGAGGCGCAGCTGGGATGCGGGGCATCCCTCGGCTCTGCCCCGGAAGAGCAAGCAGAAATGGGGTTTTGGGGTCGGGGCGAGGAGGCTGCAGTTTTGGGGAGCGGGGGTTGAAGGCTGCGGGGCTGGGTGCGGTGCGGAGGGAGGGAGAGGGTTGGGTCGTGCAGCACCGGCACCCTTCTGCTTCGTGTAGGTTTCTGGGGGTATTGCAAAGGGCAGGGTGGGGATAGGTGGCTCAAGTGCATCAGCCAAACTGTTGCTTGCTGGAGGGGTGGCAAAATCCCTTCTTTCCCGCAGAGTCCTCCAGCGCTGCCATGAGCGCGACTCTGCTGGATGTGTCCATCACTTGGAGCAGCAGAGCACCTGGTTGGCCTGGGGTGCTCGGTGGAATGAGGTTATTCTTCTTTGGCACTGACAACTCCTCTTTCGCTTTGTGCAATAACACAAAGGGGGGTAAAGCTCCTTGTTTTGCAGTGAATATTACAAAACGAAAGTTGTCGCTACTAGAAAGGAAACATTTCCGAGAGCTTTAGGTAATTGGTGACTGTACTGAAGAATCATAAAGCAGACACCTACGTTTCCTTAAAAATAAAATAAAATAAAAATCCTTTTGGTTTGAAATGGCAATACTTGTCCAAGAACAATAGAGATCAATGGGGCAATGTGACCATCAGCAGAGAGCACTTTGCTGAGAAAGCAGCAGCTCAACCCTGCATCTGTGGCTCTTACAGAGGTCATGAAGATGCAGAGTACAACTTTTGCAAGGATTTTAGCATGACACTTTCTCTTTTTTACTACTTAACTTGCTGATCTATGCAATAGCTAAAGTGATTTGATTTTGCTGTTAACCATTAGTATGTGATTTACTATAATGTGCAATATTTTAATAGCGTTTTTCAAACTCTCATTAGTATAGTTGATGTGACTTTCATCTGCCTTTTAGTTAGCTCATTTAGCTTACTACAGGCCTGATCCAGAAAAGTACTGGTCATCGTTTCCTGCAAGGTGTATAGGGACCAAGGTCATTCCCAGCTATCTTTCTGAACAATCTTTCTGAAGAGGAATTTGGGTATTTTAAACCATAATTATAGTCTTACTGCCAGACAGAGGTACCCAAATTCTGCAGATGTCATACCTCTTCTTTCTTAAAGTTTCCAAAACAAGTCCTGCTCAGCCTTGATCAGGCAGAGCAGCTTGGCTTCACTTTTATTTGAACTTTATTTTGGCTTGGACATCCAGACTAGCCTGAGATCCAGGAACTAAATTTACTTTCCTTCTTCTTGCCACTGGATCAGTCCAACAGGGGTTCTCAGGGCTGGGTGAACAGAGTGGTAGGTGCACTGCTGAATACAGAGATGTGCCTCCAAACCAGGCAGAGGGCTTGGAGCTCAAGTCTCCCGCAGAGCGTATGAAGGCTCTGCCCATGGCTTGCTTTAACCAGAAATGGAAATAGCAGCTTCACTAGAACCCTCTGCCATGTCTCAAAAGATAAGAATCACTGCTCACAGGACAGTCATCCCAGGAAGACAGAAGTGCCTTCAGTAGTTCTAAGTAAAGTGAATAAATCTCAGAAAGATGGCTGGGCGGGTAGCTGCAGTCAAAGTCCCTTGAAAGGCAATACCTGCTTTAGAGCCCCTTCTCAAGCACCAACCTCCACCTGCTTCTCTGCAGCTGTTGTGCTGACAGCCTATTTTAATTAAGCTAGAATATAAAATGGAAATTCACATTGTTCACTGTGAAAGAGCCTTTTAAAGCGTTTGAGGATGTTGCATTGTTACTACTTAGAGATTCATTAATGACAATCAAGCAAATCAGCATTGTAAGCACCAATGCATTATGAAAAGCCGAGCCAAAAAATGAAACACTCCCCCAAAAACCTGCCCTTACTTTGGTGCTATCAGGAAAGGTATGCTCAGCATCTCTTTCCCTGTTCTATCACAGAACAAGTGGAGGTGTAACTGTCCCACAAAGTCAGGATCTTTATGGTTTAATTTGCAGAAGGTAATATTCACTGGGAGTTGCTCTGCGAGCATGCTGTCAGCTTAGGGTGGTAAAAATAATGATGTATTACTGGATTCTTTTTTAATCTTTGTTTGGTGTTTACTCTGGTTTTACTTTTTGCTGTTAAAAATAGAGAAATTGTGATCTCAGGTGTCTCTTCACCATGCACCACTGCAATGTAGACATCCCATTTACCTGAGGCTCTGGAGAGGCTGATTCATCAGCCAGTAATCAGCTGAATTCCCAGCACATACCAACATTTCTTTGGCTAAAACCCCTAGTGCTGGAATTGGCCACCCAGCCACCTCCATAGTCTTTGAGGTTTCCTACATGAGGGAATCCTTTGGTGCTGGTTACGCAGGATTTCCCACCGCGCTCTCCTGGCAAGGCAGCCTGCGGGACAGCCAGAGCTATATTTGGCCCATTGTCTTTTTAACACGGGGAAAATGCTTAAGGGGCATGCTGAGTGTAGTTAAATCAAATAGATGCGGTGAATGTGTGATATGTTTGTTTTCCTTGCTTTCTGGACTTTTTCCAACTGCGAACAAGCAACAGAGAAGCTCAGAGCAAAGCCATGTCTGAGAGACATGCAGTGTGGTGGCTGTATTTAAACCATGAGTGAAACAAATTTTTGCTCCATGGGTGTGCTATTTTCATCTTTTTTATACTACTGCCTCTCTGTCATGCTTAACACAATCTCCCCCCCCCCCAATATTTCTGTCTGGGTTTCATGTATTTTATAAACTAAACAATGGCAATGAGTCAGTGCTTAAGTTATCCCTATGTAAATCTTTAGCCCTTTTATTTTCCCCTCTCTATCCCTCTGTATTCAGAAAGACACCTCTCTAGTATTGTTATTTTTCACATCCTAGAGGCATGCTGAGTGAACATCCATGTGTTATCTGACAGTGGGTGATAAAAAAAAAAAAAGGGAGAAAGAAAAAAAAAAAACCTTCTCTTCTACTCTCCTCAGTTTAGATGGATTCAACGTCACATGGAGGGGATCCAGGATGAGTCAGAGAGCAGTACTGTTGTCCAAAATTCCAGTTTGTGTTACAGCTGGGAGGCAACATTTAGCATCATGTGGATTTATTTTCTTTTAACGGGAACTCCAAAATAATTTATGGAAGTCATATAGCCTAATGAGCAGAACAGATAACAGTAAGCCAAGAAGAACCTGGATTCCCATCTGGGTTGAATCATTGACTCAATTTGACTATCAGTGTGATGGGTGTGGTATTAAAGCCTAGAACATTATATTGACCTTAACTAAATCATTGCACTTCCCTACAGCATAACTGGAAAATGTGATTAAGATTCAGAGCTCTTCTGGTACCTAACAGTTTACTGAATAGTCAGCTTCACTGCACAGACCAAGCACACTGCATTACAGACATTTATCTGCAACCTTAATTTGCAGGGGGATTCCTAAATGGTTTGGGGTACATATGGCTAAGGATAAATTTGTGCTGTGGATCTTCTGCATACGTGGGGACCTGTAACTTGTGAGGACATTCTGCACTGCATGAATTTCACACTGTATATTACTCAGCTTTCAGTAACACGTATCCCTTTTGAACGTCTTTTTTTTTTTTTTTCTTCCTGTGTTACTGCTGTAAACACAAAGAAGAGTTGTGTGAGCTTTGTCTTTTGATGTGGTCAGTTTAAAAGCTAAACAAATATCCAGAATTAAACTGTTTCCAATCTAGTTGGTCAGTGAATCAGGAGCCTTGCAGGAAGCAGATGTTATGCAAGAGAAAATAGACTAAAAATTCCTGTAACATCTGAGCACACTCCGATGATATGCTCTTTTCCTTGTTGTTGTTTTGTTATTTATTTTCTTTCTGAGAGGAGGAGGAGGAGGGAAGACACCCATTTTCCTGGAATGTCTCCTTCCAAAACTCCTGAAGACACTGCAGCTCTGAGTCTGATCTCATCTTGCGTCAGCATAACTCAAGACTACATGCACTGGAAACAGAAAGCGTAGGATTAACTGAAAATTATACAAAACTAAGGCTGTCATGAAATGAAAGACTTGCGCCTGTTCACAGTTAATCTGTATTTAGTGACTTCAAGGGATTTAAGCATGTGTTTAAAGACAGACTGTTGTGTAAATGCTCTCTTGAAAGAAGTACTTTCCTAAAGTCTAAATCTAGAGTGAGATCAAGTCTTTTAAAAGTTAAGTGCAGTCCTGAGGGCTGATGTGGCCAAATATTCCAGCATAATCTTGGCTAGAATTTTAACATTTTGAACAGCTAGATCTAATGGTATGTGCCTACCTAGCTTGTTATATTCCCCTGGAATTTATCAATGACACACTCCATATAATTGTGGTTACTTTTTGTCCGTTTAAAATCCTTTTTTGGTTTTGCAAGGGAAAGACTGCAAAGAGGGAGAATGTAAAAAATTCTTTCTCAACCCAAACCAAAAAAGCTTGCTTTTTTTTTTTTCCTTCCACAATGAAGAATTAAAACAATGTCTGTTGCTCTCATGCTTAATGTCAGAATCTCTGCTAAATAATAGTAAGAGGAATATGATGAATTTTTCATATGGAACTTATTCCCTGTAATTTTATAATGCACATATGTGAGGTTTTATGAAGACTTATACTAAAAGGCTTTAGAAGAGTATAATAAAGGAAAACTGTGTTTGTAACATCCTTTGGAATCAAAAGAGCTGAACAGCTACAGTTAAGAGAGTAAATAAAATGAAGAGGCAATGACAAATAAGATTTACAGAAAAAACAACAACAACAACAACAAAACAGCCTTGGCTATAAAGTTACGCCCCTATTTTTCTGACTTTCTTTACAATCTGTGCCATTGCAAAGTGTAACATTCTTATATCCAATCTCTGATTTCTGAAAGACACGTTCCACCTGCATATAAAATACCTTTTTTTTTTTTTCCAAAATACTTTTTTTTTTTTAAGGCAGGTGCCTGAGAACCTTTATTAAGGACATAAATAAATCTTCAAAGCTACTAGAGTATGTTCTACTTACAGTGTGATTGTGTATTGCACCTCTGAAGATCTGTTGTTGTTTAAGGAGAGAAGACACAGTTGAGGACAAATTATTTGCATCTGTTTTCCAAATTTCTTAAAACGTTGTTTTTTCACACCAAAAAGGACTGTGGTGGTTTTACTCGGGTGGGCAGCCGAGTTTCACCACGGTAGGAAGTGCAGATAAAGTAGGCACATAAAGTAATGATTTATTACTTCTGTTTGCATAGTCTTTAGTTGCAAAGCAGTGTACCTTTTCTCATTCAGAGAAGGTCATAATAATTTATTAGTAGCATTGCAGTAACATTGGTCCCAGTCCACAGTGAAGGTCCCTGTCAGTAATGTAATGAAGGTGCTCTTGTGTTGAGCACTGGTGATGTATCTAATTAAACAAACAAACAAAACCACTTACAACCAAAATGTAGGGCAAGAGTCAGCAAGCACAAAAAACTGAGATGAGAGTTCCTCAAGAAAACAAGTAACAAAAACTGTTTTATTTGGTAGAATAAACAGAGGTCTCAGCCTGTTTTTCTGTTGTTGAATAGAATAAGCATCAGGGCAAAGTTGAATTTATAATGGCATTATGAGATCCCCTATTGTGAAAGATAAATAGCAAATTTGGCCTAATGCCTCAATAAATTAATTACATTGAATTAACCTGAGTTTAGCAGATTAATTTCTGAACAATGCAGCTTCAAAGAATCCACTTTATTTTGGGGAGGTATATTATAGGGAAGTTAGAGGATTTTCTAGAGACACAAAGTCTCCACATGAACAAATCTGGAATTCTTGGATCCATTGAGCCATGTAATATTTTGAGTTGGAGACTCTAAGTCTTTGTGTTTCAGCTGGAGCAGAACTTGTCTTCAAAAGGGAAAACAAAATCTACTAGAAATACTATGCAGAAACACAAATCTAACAGGAAGGAGAAAACATAATTCTTTTTTTTTTCTTTTTTATCCGTGGAGCAGGCACACCATTTTTTATCTGGTTTTCACATATCTGAGCACATAAATAGTACAGACAGTTGGTGTCATGTCATTTGCTAAAAGCAAAAATATTGTAAGTCATTTATCTGTAGGAAAAGGCCTATTGAAAGAACATAAATCCAAGCATAAAGCTGAGCTAATAAAAGCAGATATATCTATTACCTGTTTTCCTCCCCTAAAACTGAAATGTAACACTATTTTTAGGTAACAAGTTTTTTTGTCAATGGTTCTTTAAATCTGCATGTGTTCATTTCAGAGTTATAATTAAATAAAATACATTTCCTGAATGGGATCCTGCAAAAGTTATCTTGAGTGAGGGGTTTCGTAATGGTCATGTTAATTATAGGAAAACCATCCAAAAAGAGGTGGGCATTAATTTAACAACAACAGCAAAAAGTACTTTACATGTCCCATTGTTGGGATATAGTCTGGAGCTGAGAGTCAAACTTCTGCTGCTGCAGGCTGGAGAAGTGGAGAGTGTCCTTGGGAATGATGGTAGCAGAGAACAATCATTGTGTTGAAAAAAAAAAAAAAAAAAAAGTTATAGCATGCTGCATCTTCAGTTGGTGTAAATTAGAGACGCATAACTGAAATTAATGGAGTGGTTTAGTGGTTTGTAATAGGTAAAGGCTGTCCTATCTCTTCAGAAGGACTGACTAGCTCTAGCTCTAAAAGCTGAAAAAGGACATCGGAGATTTAAATAAACTGTATATACTGAAAGCATTTGGGGGAGTAAAATTATAAAGAGAAGCCAGAGACTCAAGTAATGAGCAAGAGTTATCACTTCTTGTGCACTGACTCGCTGATTGTGGCAGGATACCCAAAAGTCAGGAGTCTTGAGGGATGACTGCAGAAGCCATCTTGCAGGAAGTTAGGAAGAGCATTTAAGTCCTGAGCCACAGATTTAAATGCCTAAGTCCGTTAGGGATCCTCAGTCATGAGCTCTACCAGCAGATAGGTGTCTGTGTAGGGTCAGATGTTTTCTTGTGTCAAAATTAAAATAAATGAATAATAAAAATAAATAAATAAAGGGCTCTAGTATGTATTTCGGTGGTTGAGGAGCCTTCTTTTGTCTGAGGTGGCACGGAAGTGCAGATTTTCCAGTGTGTGCCTGAGCAGTGGTATTGCTTGTACTTGGGAGTGTGGCTTCTTCAACTCTTGTGGGTATCGATGGCTTAACAGAAAGGGTCCATGGCTTGACATGGTGGTTAGAGCATCATCTTTCAGGGATTTATATATCTGGACCTGCTCCAATTAATATTTTGGAAATAGGTGGTGGTATTTCGTGTTTGATACTGAACTAAACTATTGAGTCCCACTAGTACAATACCACCTGTCCCTGAAGGAGGGTGCTAACCTCAGGGCTGGTGGATAAAGTGTAATGGGAGAGGTAGGTATTGTTCTGGTGTCAGTCTGTGGGAGAACTTGGTACCCTTGGGGCCCAGCCTGGGCTTGCAAGTACGGTGGACAGAGCAATGTCTCTTTTCAAACACCACAAACACTGAACAGCTTGAGATAATCATGACCTTGTTTTACGTGCACCCAATAGCTTGGTGCCATGGGGGACGTGCTGCTAAGAAAGTTTGGATGCATACAAAGCCTTGGTAGGTAGTTTATATATTGGTTTCTAATACTGAACCTGGCAGGCAGAAGAGTCAGTTAAGGTCACAAATCTCTGTTACGAATTCAATCTTTCAGCTAAAATAATTTTAATAGGCAAGGGTGCTTTGCATAACTACTGCCTGAATCATTGTGGTCTCTTGAACTGCTGTCATATATGATATATGATGTTAGAACAGAGGTTTTCTAAGACCTGATGAAATCCAAGGTGTTCTTTTTAAGACTCAATTCGTTGTTCTTTTAAGTTGAACTCCAAATTTTAAAGCTTTGAGGACCAGAAGTAATATTTTAAATGTCAGTCACACCTAACTGAGGAATAAATGAGAGAATTGATGCTTCTCAGAGAATTACTAACATTGTCCATGTTTAAGGACCTTTTAGGCCCTCTTTCTAGAGGAAAAGGTGCATTTACTTCTGCTGTACTGTGCTGTCTTTTTAACATGAGTGTCCTGGGTAATGCTGTTTGCAGTGTAAAGATTTGTTCTGGAGTTACTACTCTGTGGTTATAGTCCGCTAGTGACATCTACAAAAAGCAGACATATATTATCTCACTAAGCTGCCTCAGCTTGAAAAAAAAAGTAAAAAATGAGTCTATGGTAAAGAAATATCTTTCCCAATATGACACCCAGATAATGCATACACCTTTCAGTGAAATTATGGGAGTTTTTACATGGGAAGAATTTATATCATCAGATCAAATCATTATAGACTGCTGAGGGTGAAGACTAATTAAACTCACAAAATAAAATATATGTGAGTGGGGAAACAATAGACTGGTATTCTTATGGTATCCCTCTGAATATTCCTGTCTTCTTCCCCCCCTCCAAAAACAAACAAACAGACAAACAAACAAAAAAAGATTTATATTTCTAACTACAAATCAAATATTATGCTGTGATCATGAACTGAAGCTCCTGTGTCCTTTTCTTCCTGTGCCTTTGCTACAATTCATTCCTTTCCTTAAAGGCAGCACAAGCACCAATATGAAACTATTACCACAGTGATTTATTTCCTCAACCATGCTTAAAATCAATGCTGGTTACTTACTGTATGGATGAATTATTGCGCTTTGGTTCTTGGTAATGACAACTTTTCTTTTTTTGTTATTTTTGGTAATGACAACTTTTCTTTATTTGTTGCTGTTGTACATTGACATGTAAGGATGAAAAATAAATACTTAGGCACAAAACATTGTTGGAAGCTCAAATGCCAGTTTCTGCACTTTTTCACAGCCTAAGAGAAAAGCAGGAGTTACGTGCAGCAAACAGTGCAGGGAGCTTGTCTCTCTTAATCCCAAACATCTGTTTTGAAAGCTAAAAAGAAATACAAATAAAAAAATAGCAGAATGAAATTGTCATATTCAGTTTACCATCCAAGGTGATATTTTGCTTCTTTTATCCTGGCTTTTCTATTGCCCTGGGCCTGTGCTGGAAGCCAGCATGTCCTGTGGTACAGCTTCATTCCTCCTAGCTGGAATTGCCCGTCCTCACCTCTTAGCTGCAGCAGGTTTCCAGGTGGTTTTGAGGCACAGGACATCCTGCTCCAACCTCCAAACTCTTCTCCCCTCTGAAATTTCATTTCCTTCCTGCTCCAGTTTAACATGCTCTAGTGCTTTAGTATAAAACTCCCAGCAGGATACACAATTAATTCCCAGAAGTGGCTCTGACATGATGAAAAAACTTCACACCCTGAGAATGCTCTGCTCGGTAGCAATCTTGCCTGTGTGGTGTTAACAGATTTCAGATTTCAGGTCTTGCGTCAGGTTTTTGTGACAATGGTAAAAATGCCTTTGTGATAGCATTTATGCCACTGATAACACAGGCACAGCTGTTCTGTTGTTGGTCAGTGATGAAATATGGATAGCAATTTTCTTGGTACAGACAGGCTGTATTTTTATTTTTGTCCTAGGTTATCAACCCGTTTTAATGGGACTAAAATCTGCCTTAATGAGTGATGTTAAAAACAAAACAAAACACCTTTCCATCCATTCTGTCTTTTCCTTCCTCCCTTCCTTCCTTTCCCTGCACACAAGGTAAATGCCACTTAAGTGATGTGAGAAGAACATTTTGGAAAGTGTTTGAATTGATTATGTTTTGTTTTCCATCCAGGAATTCACATGACACAAAGGAAAGTGGTATATGACACCTCCAAGATAAACTGTTAGACTGTCTATAAAGTGTTGCAGTCATCTTTATAAGTGAAATGGCATGTGCGGCCAGAATAACTGGGACACAGTGACTTTGTTTACAAGTAGCATTGTTATCTGTGGTACAAGCATCAGCAGAGAATACCATGGTCAATTGTGATGTCCTTGGGGGAAATCTCACAAGGCCTAGCAGTAGGCAATGTAATATTCCTACTGTCTGTTTTCATTCTTTTCTCAACAAAATAGTATTTTGATGCTTGGAAGGAATGACCCGTTTTAAATTGTACTGTCTCTGTTCATTCATCTTTGAGCCACATGGGAGAAGAGGTGTGAGCACAAGTGGTTAAAAGTTGAAAAGATGCTGCCAGAGGATGGAGAAATCCATGACTGACATGTGTGGAAACAAAGATTGTTCTGTGGATCTACTAAGGGCCCTGAGGGTGTTACTTTCAGATGGGTCATTGCCTCAGTCATTGCCTCCCGTGTTTTCTTCTAGAAGATCTGTAGCTTTTTTCCAAGTAGTTTTCTTAGATCCCACTGATGACTTGTAGTCTAAGCTTCAGATATATCACATTATGGAAAGCGTTCCAGGCTTAACATGCATATATGCCACCACTCAGAAAGAAAACCAAGCGATACTGTGGAGGCAGCAGCAATCACTCAGAGCTCTTCTTTTTGCACATGCTCAAGTTGAAGATGTGGCCTCTGTCCTGTTTTTTTTTTTTTTTTTCTTGTGTATCTGTCATTTCTACCTCCTGCTTTTCTCTTAGGCTGGCAGAAAGTCCCAAAATAGGCATTTGAGTTTTTGGCAGTGTTTGTTGCCTAAGTATTATTTATTCCCTACAGAGATATGGTGGTGATTTGTATACAGTTTTGAAGCAGTGTGTTCCTCTTGTGGTTCACATAATGTAGTTTGGGAACTCTGATGCAGAACAAACATGTTTCCTTGTTCTGAAACTGGCTGGTTGGACAAAATTTTCTCATTTTGGTGTAGGAGGTTTATCGTTTTCAATTTCAGAAGACAAGTGCGGCAATACAGTAGAAAGGATGTTGCAGAATCTCATGTGCTTGATGTCCCCAGATGCTGAATCCTACCTGGAAAATAAGTGCTAATTCATAAGCAAGCTACTGGATCCAACATAAAGGCAAATGTGTAAAGTTCTGCAGTCTGTTTAATATAGGAGTTGGTTATATTTCCCTCTAACAATATTGTCTAGAAAACCATTTACAATTATTTGAACATCTTGCTTGAAAGAGGCATGATATTTTTACCTGTATGTTTCCCACAAGCTATGCTTATAATTTCTAAAAACAAACAAACAAAAAGCAAACAAACAAACAAAAAGAAAAACATGACTTTGATGATAATTCATTGTTGATATAGTATTGTTTTGACTAACTACAGTTCAAGGCTGCTGTCCTGGAAGGGGAGAACTACACTTGTGCTTTACCAGAAATTGTTCTACCACGTTGTTTGTTTGGATAGTGTGAGGCCATCAACTTTGCTTTTCTGTTTCACTGTACTGAAATAATTTAAATAAATAAAAAAAAATAAAAAATCAGCTAAGATAAAATGAATAGAACCTATTTTAGAAATTGACATTTTACCAAGGTGCAAGTCTCAGAGGGGTCAGGGGATGTGCTTAGCATTCAGCATTTTTCCCCAGGATTATTCTAAGAAACACGTATCACCCAGTACTGAAGCCTGCTCTGGTCTGATAAGGTTTGTCTACATGCGGAAGTCAACATGCTGTTAAACTAAAGTTTAACAGTGTACACCATGTATCTGCTTCACACTAACTCTCTGCATGATCTGTCACAGGGTACATGTCCTAAGTCTGCTCTCAGTATGAAGTAAGCTGCTTTCTAATTAAAAGCCTTCAAATTTGTGATTGCAGAGTAGTCAGTGTGCTGCTAATAGATGTCATCTTATGTTTGGACTCTCTCTTGTTGACAAGACCTAAATATTTCAGTTTTAAGGTCTTGGTCAGTTACTTGTATAAGTGTAACAAACAATATTTGTGTACTGTACTGTGATACAAAGTGCCCAGATGCTACATTTCAGAACAGGACTCTGTGCTCATTGAAGTGAATATGCTATTTTCACTGACTTTAGTAAGAAATCCAACGTTATGTTCATGTTTTCACTTGTTTCACAATAACACCTAAAAATCCAACCTGGAATTTTTTCCCCATTCTACTATTCCTGGCATTAACATTTAAGGATTGCTTAGAGAAGAGCAATAAAAATGAAAAAGGAGGCACTGAGTCAGGTTTGATTTATGAGGAAAAGTTAAAGGATTTGAGTGTACATAGTTAGCTTGAGTTTGAAAAAGAAGAAGACATGACGTTAAATACTTCAGAAATTTAATTCCAAAAATAACAGAGGATTTGCTTAATGTTAAGGACATTCCAAAGGTTAGGATAGTAGCTCAGGAGACTTGGGGTTAATTCCATGACATACGTCCTTAGGCAAGTCATTTCTGCTTAGATCCTAGCAAATTCCTAAAGACATCCAACTGTCACTTCTTTGTCATCATCTTTGGATGTTAGTCAGATGATACTGAAAAGAATCTAATTTAGACAATTAACTTGTTAAAAACCTTTGTGTGTCTGGATCTTGACCTCTACCTGCCTCAGATATATATGTCTGTAAATGGGTAAAAACTACCCTATGTCATAAAAAACAGAGCGAGAATAATGGGTTCGGAAAATATGGGTGATCAGAAGATGTAAAAATGGGAGTCATGTAGATATAACAAGCAGAGAAACTAATTAAGATGGTATTTATTTCCCTTCTCTGTATTCGGTACAGTGATGAGGTGCTCCAAAGGGCAATGCATCCTATTTGGGGACAGTATCTCAGGCAGGAGATGAATTCACCCCAGCAGTGCCTGTCTCCATCCTTTCTGGAGGGATTCAAGACAACACATGAATTTTAGATGGTTGAAAGGAGCCAAGATGAATGTTATCTTAAGAATAAAAGGATCAAATTGCATCAACTCAGCCTGATTTTAAGGGGGAAAAATGCTTTTAATGAGTATATTTGCTGAAACATTCTTTTATAAGAATTACAGGAACCACCTCAAAGAAGTTATATTTTCCTTCTCTTATATATCATAAAACAATTCAGGAAGTCTTTTATTAAAAACTAACTACACGATGGAACTCCCACTTCTCCAATTTCTGGTATACAGTTCTTGTGCAAACTAGAAACAGACCAAAAGTGTTATGGTGAACGCGCTACCAATGAATACTGTACCAAGTTAGATCTGTGTGTCCCAGGTTACCTAACAGTACATTTGAAAATCAAGGGCTTTATAACTAAAAGGGAGCTGAGCAATTTAGTAAATCTGTCCCTAATGTCTCATGCTTTAATACAGCATCCTTATGCTAGTTAGAAATATCTCTAGGTGGTAGCTAGTAGGAAATAGCTACCTCTTAGAAAATGATATTCAGAGAATATACAGTTATGGGCAACATGAGTTTAAAGAAAAAGAAATATGTAGAAAAATTAGAATTATTCAGAGGAGACCAACAATAATTCTGGAAGCTTCTATCAGAGCAGCTGGAGGTCCATGTGCAAAGAATCTGTAAGATGCTGGGGCTGTGTGGAAAAGTTCATCTATAAATACTGATGATGGAGATCAATATGACCCATCTGTGGTCCCTGTTAACAGACACAATTGCACAAGTTTGCATTTCAAAGGAAGAGGAGCTATTTGTTTATTCTGCTGTAGGCGGTGCTCGGTAATAGAGTCCTCCCTAGTACTATTAGTTTTGTTACCCTGCAGGACAGCAACATCTCTTTGTGACTAGTTTACTCTTTTTGGTTTGCATTCTTCAAAGAAAAGTCCTGCTTTCATGCTTTGTCCCTCTTGTTTTGGTAGCTCCCACCTCCTCCTTACACAGCTGGACTCTTATTTCCCTCACAACTACTTGTTGCTTGCCTACTTCACTGTCTCTGCAGGGAAGGGAAAGAGAGCATCCCTTGCTATTCAACCCCTTATCTTCTGCCTCATCTATTGATGAAGAGGCATTGGTAAAGTGAGCACTTGGATCCTCCAGACAACAAGGATCTGGTGTCAGAGAGCCTGTGGTTACATCTGGGCTAGACTTATGGTTGAGAATGTCTCAAACATGCTGAATTCAGAAGAACAAAATGTGTTTGCAGATGTTTGTTTGTATTGTTTTTCCTTGACCTTGCAGACCCAGTACCTATTGCTAATCAGAGATCAGCTGTTGTAAGGACATAGAGGAGGATATGAGGTTTGCACAAGGGATCTAATCACTGTGGGGAACTTGTCTGGGCATGGAACAATCCTGGCTCAGATCAGGATGTGAATTTTATGATTCTATGATTCCATGAAATAAGAACTCTCTCACTGATGATGAGTAGTTGGAACAGAAGGCTCTGAGCTTAAAGCCCACTGCAAATGTCTGGCCATATTCAACCTCAGCGACTCTGGCAGTAAGGTGTATGGGAGATGTACCTACATCTGTCTCCCCATAGAGCCTGGGCATGGACTAGACATTGTTACTGTATGCTCTTACTTGTTCCCACTGCAGAAACTCGGATGTCCGAGGCACTTACTTTCTGAACTGTTAAGGCATAAGGGAGTAAAGGTGGAGATAACATGAAATGCACTAAGACCAGGTTATTGCTGGGTTCCCTCAATACCCCAAAGTCCTAATCCTTCATGTGGGAGACTCTAGACCTGTGAATTCACATCACTTGCTTTATGCTGTAATTCAGGGGTTTTGAGTCATCCTCTGTAGGTACCTGCAACATAGAGAAACAGAAAGAAAGCAGACTACAGTAACAGGAATGTCACATTGCTTATGTACAGCTAAGTAGCTGCTGAGCTCTGCTTGTAACTTTTATTATTAATAACTTTCTCATCTTTTGCTCCCTCTGACTGTTTTATCCATCTGTTGTCATTCATCATGCATTTAGACCACAAACTACAAGGGCAAAGGGCTCTTGTATCCCCATCACAGTATCTGCAACACTATGGGGTCCTGCCCCTGACTGGGGCCTCTAGGCATTATCCCAGTATAAACAATACATAAAAATAGATCAGCAAAGTAGCATCCATCAAGAAAACCATACAAAGACCTAAACAGTGTTTTACTATTGAATTGCTCTATTGTCTCATGTGTGGTTCATGCAATAGCTTGCTGTAGTTCTCTGAGTTAGAAACAGAAGACAGATCATACAAAGCCTTATATCAATGGGCTATGTGCGGGGAGCTTGGGGAAGATCTATAATTACTAAAATAGGGAAGTGTGCCAAAGACGATTTACAAGCATGGGGAAGAATGCATCTTTTGTGATGTTCAGGACTTTATCAGGTTTATTTTGGAGGTTTTCCAAGATTAATAGCAGAAAACAGCCAAAAATTTTAAAGTGAAGCAATCAAACCAAACTTCAGCTGCAGCAATAGCTGCAATAGCCGAGGGGTTTGCAGTAGCTTCCGCTCTTGACACAGCACTGATTGTTCAGGCCGCAACAGGTAGAACCACATTAAGCAAATCAATTGATCTCAGTGATGTAGACAGCTTTTGAGGTGTATAAGGGCAATACCTAATAGAAATGGGTATTAATATTGCAACTTGTATTTGAAACCCGTGTTGCCAAGCTCATCCACTCAGAGCCTCGCTAGACTACAGTATGTCCAAATAGCATGAGTTAAAACTCCCCTGGAAAAAGTTATCAAGTATGTTAGGGAACAAAGATATATCACAGGAATGATGTATTACTATCCTCACTCAGCTTTGAGTCATGAACGTACAGTGATTTGCTGTTGCATAGTTGTAGATTATTATTCCTTGTAGTGGATTGGATGGGATTGCTTAGGGGGGTTTGGGGAGGTATAAATGCCTTTGATAAGTCCACGCCACTGAGAATATTGTGACAGTAGAGCTTATAGCACCAGTTCTCAGATGCTTTGTGAGAGAAACTGATTCCAGTGTTGCTCTCCACTTTCATTGTAGTGTAAACATGTTTCAGTGCAAGTACATTTCTACTGGGCTCATGACTCCAGTTTGGCTCCGAGCTCCATGTCTGTTTGGCAACCCCAGCTGAGGGCTCTAAGAAGCAAGCTGGGAGTATCTAAACTAAGATGGTCATATAGGTTCTTCATTTAATCAGCAGAGAGGCAGATATTTCAGATTCCTGTCCAAGAAGTCTGAAGTGGCTGAGAGGAATCAGCTCCTGAAGTGCCTTTATCCCCCTAATGATTAGTCTCTAAATGCCGACTAGATGAACTTACACTTAGTTTTTTAAAAGACTAAATTTAGAATGGAGAAATCACAGTATTTCTTTAAATCATTTTAACTGCTTTTTCAGGCGTTCAAAGATATTGGAATATTAATGGCAGCAAGAACTTGGAAAGCAGCATCTCTGAAAGCAAACACTAGTCAAAAGGATTGAAGTTCATTTAGGTTCCAGTGTTTAGAGGCAGTGAACTGGGGTGAATCTCTTAATTGTCAATTCAGGAGCCTGTCTCAGTGCCAGAGGGTTTAGACACATAACCTCTGCACTATGTATTTGTTGTCATTGTTGTTGTTTTCTTTTTTTCCTTTTTTTTTTTTCTTTTCTTTTTTTCTCTCTCCCCTTCATCATTGGAGAAACATGCTGTTGCAAACTTGGATCACAGGTTGCATCTCTGGTTTCTGCTACTGAAGCAGAATGGGCTTCAAAGGTGTTGGATGCTGGAACTGGTGTTCACGAACAGTGCTGCAGGAGTGTATGGTATTTAGCGAGGAAAACCACATAGGATTTGATTTTCGAATCATCATTGACATGACTGTTGAGCACCTGCATAGCTGTTTGTTGTGAAAGGAGCATAACAGCTTTCTGGGTGCTTTCATGTCACATCACAAATGACATTAATAAGTAAATCAAAGAGACTGAAGCATTTCCCTTGACTTCAAAGAGTTAGATAGAGCCTATTAAATCCAGAACTGTGTCTACAGGCACAATGTACAGATACAGAAAACAAAGAGAAACTTTCTTATTTACCTGCTTTCCATTGAACCTGTGCTAGTCTTTTATGGTTAAGCTGGATCCGTGGTAGCAATTTTTCTGCTGTCTTGTTGGAATAGGAAGAGGGAGACTTCTCTGTGGCATCCCGTCATTTATTTCTGTGAGGTTTCTGGAGGTCCAGCCGCCTCAGAGGTTAAAGCACTGAGAACTGTGCAAATCAAGCTCCGAGCTCTTTCTATAAAATCAAACAAACATGTGGCTCCTCATTTCAGAGTGCCTTACTAAACAAATTCCTTTGGTTCTGCAAAAGAATTTATAAATGGATGTAGGGGGACAGAGCATCCTTGGTTTCCACAGATACAAACAAACCCATAGAAAGAAAAGAAAAAAAGTCTCTTTCATTGGTCTCAGGAAGAGTTAGGCAAATAACTTGAGCAGCAAGAGAAGAGGTAAGTAGTTGCACAATCTTCATTCATATCATTCACACTCACGTGTTGGGAAAAGAATTCCCAGTACGACACTGGGCTCAAAATTAAAAGAGAAACATCCCCAAGGCTTTTGGAATAGGACAAAGAAAAGAAGCTGCAGAAGCTCCACTCTCATGAATTGTTAAAACATAACAAGCAGTTGGATGGCAGAATGGATGTTCTTTGCCATAAAACATTTCCTGAAACCCTTTCTTCCAAGATCCATGCTGATTATTTATTTGTTTCAGTTTTTTTTCTCATTAATTTATTTGATTAAAAATAAAAATAACAATTAGGCATCTCATCTTCTGAACGTGTCAAGAAGATACTAGCAATAATTTTACTGGTTTCTTAAGTGTGATCAGTTATTAATCTCTTCTCGTGAGTATGTGGTGGAAGAGAACAAGGGATTTATCGCTCATTCTTGTTTGTAGTCCTACCAGCTGAAAAATTTAATAACTGCTTCAGCTGTCACAGAATCACAGAATGCTTGAGGTTGGAAGGGACGTCTGAAGGCTGTCTGGTCCAACCTCCTACTCAAGCAGGGCCACTGACAGCAGGTTGCCCGAGATCATGTCCTGTTGGCTTTTGGATATCTTCACGGAGGGATGTGCCACAGCCTCTCAGTCTGGTCATTGTAAGCTTTCCATCCTCAGTTCTGCAGATCCATTTCCAGCAAGTGCAGCAGCACTGCTCTTAAGGTGTCTAAAATAAACCAGCCAATGTTGATTGTACCACAGAGTGTCTCCATGAACAGGTTCTCTGGCAGAAGCGAAGATGTGGCATGGTATGAGGGCCATGATAAGTACTGGAGGCCAGAAGTGCCCCCGTCACAGTGCTGTCCTCATGGGTTTTATCTCCTTTTTCTCATTTTTGAGGTCCATATAACATGGAAGGTGAACTAAGGACACCTGTGTAGAAGTCAGTGGACGTTTGCTTTAAAAGCAGGCCCCTGGACAGGAACTCATAGGAGGACACTTTTATGCATTGTAGTGGGTATCAGCTATTTGCTGTTTTTTTTTTTTTTTCCCAAGCTTGTCAAAGCTTTTCTGAAAACAGAAGTTTTTAGTGGCTATAAAAAGCAGCTGATGTTTTAGCCTAACACTGCCTTTTTTAAAAAACAGGGTTACATTTCAAAGATTTCACCTGTAATTTAGCTGTCTACTCCCTCACAAAACCTAGAACCCATTTTCTTTTTTAACTTTCTATGTGATGGTCACGTTCACCTGATTCTGGCACGTGTTCACACTGAGGAATATTTTGTGCTGTTTTTACCACATCTCATTTTCTTCCACAGAAATTACACAATGAAAGGCAGTATTTTTTAAGTGCCAAAACTCAATGGGAGCCTTTGCTGGCTCTGTCACTCACTGGCTATCTTTTCTGATGGCTTCAGTGGCATGTTTCCCTTGTGGGTGCAGGGACTCTCAGGCAGACTGCAAGAGACACAGATGTGTTACATCTGTATTTGTAAGTTAAACAAGGCCAAAAGATGATGTTTGCCTGCAATAGCCTGTGATGTTAGCATGCTCAGTTTTGCTCTCATCAATTAGCAGTTTTTCAAACTGCTTTAGCATAAGCTGGGGGTATATGGAGGGCTCCCAGGAGGCAATGTGGATGAGACCACTCTGTCCTGAAGGGAAAAAGAGTTTAGTTGTATGGACAGAAGCTGTGCCAGGCTGCACTGTCTCAGGACCTGCAAATGGTGTCTGTCACATTTTATTTATTGATACAGACAGCCCTGGGGTCTGGAAGCTCATCAGAGCTGCACTGGGTTGACTGTACAACTGTTGTAGTTGCACGTGCTTTTCCTCCACTCACCTTTTGCTTTTGTCTTTGTAGATGTAAGCCCACCAGGGAAGGCATTGACACTTGCTCTTTATTTGTGGAGTTTGTAGTACCATGTGGCCCTGACTGCCATAGATTTCAGTGCAAATAAAGGCAGTCGAATCTGGTCTTCCCTGTTTTCTTGCAGCTTGCTGTGTTTTCCTTGACTCTAACTGTACTGTTATGGAAGGAACAAAGGTAGCTACTTAAGAACTGTAAAACCTGCCTCTTTTTAGTCCTGGCTATTTAATTTTGTAGGCTTATGTCAGACCTTTAAGGTTAAAAATGTTTCTTTTCTTGTCTTGGCATGAACAGCAAATGGAATGTTTCAAAGGGGAAAAAAAAAAAAAAAAAAAGAGTCCATACAACACAAGCCAGAATGATGCAGCTTTGCCTGTTTTTCTTGATCTGAAACACTTTGCTAGCTGGAGCTCAGTATGGCGTGGCTGTCTCAGTTTCCATCCCATTTTTGGATGGAATTTTGCACACCAAATAGGTTCAGAAGCAACCATTTTGTTCATGAACGGGCAGATGTTTGTCCATGTTCTTTGCAGCGTAACATTTTCTTGGTAAACATTTCTCCTCCATCAATGCTCCCCAAACTGCAGAATAAATCATTTTGGTGAATAGAGGAGAAAACTGTTAGACATTACTGAGAAGCAGAGAATAAACTCTCCATGTCTTACATGATGCAGACTTGAACTCTTCATGAGAGGCCTTACCCAGCAAGGTCAGGACTGTGATGAAGTATAAGTTTGGAAGGGGAATCTGCTCAGGAGATAGTATAACCCACTGAGTGATAAGCGCTGACAGACTGGCACCCTGATGTTTGAAGTGCTTTCCCTTGTGGCAGAAATATGTCTCTGATCCTGTTGTGTTATGGCCAGACTCAGTCTGTTTTGAAAACCTATCCTTCCTTCACATCGAGACTCAGAAGGATTCAGGCTGAATGTACTTAACAGAACCCTGAATTTTGGGCTGCAGTTAAAGAAGATGAGTTTTAAATATTCGATACGGCCATCTCAAAAGGCATTTATAGAAATAATCATAAACATATGTCAGCCCATTTCCATTATTATTATTATATTTTCACAGTAATGTTTTTCTAATACTCCATTAAGTTATTGTGCTTAGTGCATGAGTTCATAGTGGATGAAAGCATTAAGTTATAATTTCAAAGGAATGATAAAACAATAACACCAGGGAAGTTCAGTTGTCTTCTAGTCCTTAACAAATTGGGGGCATTATTCAATCTGTCCAGGGAGGCTGTCACCTGGTTCCTGTTCTTCTCCGTTTCTTTCCTGTGGGTTTAGCTTGTGCATGCTCCCAGTATGGCCACACAGGGAGAGAAACTGAAATATGTGAGTGAGACCCAGAATGGGAGAGTGAAGATTAAGTGAAATGTCCTGGGACCTTCTAGGAGAAAACTGCTCTACTCTTTGACCAAAACTCAGTGACAGAATTATATAATCAGAAGCTAATCATGGATGGTTTGACTAATCTGGGGTCTTAAGTCAGTAATTATATGATTTCAATTGCTTGAAACTCTTTGCTTCAGTTACAGCTGCAAATTTATATATATTTGTACAAATATAAAAAAAGGAATTACAAATTTTGTAAATAAAAATAAAAAAGCTTGGGAGAGAGAGAAAAAATTAGATTTTTTTTTTCTTTTTATCCTTTAGTTTCTAGCATAGGTCCGGGGCAAGTTTCTCAACCCCTTTCCTTTATCTCCAGGACAGCAATATTTTATCACATTTTTCAGAAGATTGCCAGTACCCAACATGGGAATTCTATCATTTTGTCTGGTTGTTCAACAACCACTGATCAGAACGTCTGCTCTGGAAGATAAAAGGGGGCAGGGGTATAACCCTTAATTATATACAGGGTTAATCAGACCTCTCTTTAACTTCTTGAATACAGAGGGTATACCTGCATAGATAACAGAGGAAAACAATGTTTTCCTTTCAATTAATAATAACAAAATACTAACAGACATTTAGATATGTCAGTTTTCAGTGATTTGCAGCCACTCTCCCCTCCATTGGCAACAATGAGAAATGACTCGAAAGTTCTTTCATTGTCAGCATCCCAAAGGATAACTGTTTGCACTTTCATTCCTTCCCACTCCCTAATGTATATGCACTAGGCTGCATTTTTTAACTATGCAATCAGATATCATATGTTCCTAAAGACCTCTGGGTCATTCATGCAGAGGGTGGACATTGAACAAAAGACACACCAAGGAAGTAGAAATGTTGTCTTGTTATTTTTAAGAGTTCAGTAAAACATTGCCTTTATTTTCCCTCTGCTTCACAGACTTGCCATGAGAGGCAGGATCATGTTGTTTGCGGTGACATTCCAGCTGTTGCTCTGACATTTACAACTTTTCTGTTCTTGGCCTTGCTCTTCTTGTTTAATTTATCATGGAATCCGTTTTGTTGAATATAACATTTTCTTTCATTTCATCTCAAGTGAGAATACTATAAGGACATGTACACACAGCATGGCTAATATAATTTTCCTTTTTTATTAACGGAAGGATAAGAGCCTGTTATGCCACCATTGGAGGGATTCATTCCTTTACCTCCTATGGCAGAGGACCGTGCTTAGACATGCCAGAAGTTTATGAGGTTTCTGCAAACGATTCACAGTGAAGGGCATCATGTATGGAGTGCCTATACGTAAATCTGGAACTGGAGAAAAAAAAATAATTGTTCTAGTTATGTTTCTGTTGGTTTTGGAAGTATTTATTTTGCGTTGCAAAGAGATAAACAAGTAACAGCATAGGCCCCATTTTTTTTCCTCACATATAACATGTGGTATTTAACTGGAATCAGCAGAAGGACCTAAGGAACTCAGGCTGGTGGTTCCCATTTCTCTCTGTTGGTTATGCATGTAGCTTTGAGTGACCAGGCTGCCAGCTTCTACTTCTTGGGTAGCTACACTGAATGGAGGTGAGTCTGTTCCTCTGAGATGTCATCAAATATTTTTTACACTAAATTTAGTAAAGATGAGCTCTACTTTCATTCAAATCATCTGAATGAATGTGCTTGCTAATTATTCTGTCATAAAATAATTCAAAACTGGAAGTAAGATTATAAAATTAATATTTGTGTACTAATGAACGAAAGTATCACTGATATTATAGCATCATGATGGTCATGATCCTTTTCTATCAAAGTAGTGCAACTTAAAGTCAGTGTGCACATACCAATCTATTCCTTACTGGTTACTTTATGCATTACTCTGATACAGCTCTATAGTGGAGATTTTATTATAAATCGTTATTATAAATCTCTGCTACTTTCATTAAAAATGTGAAGGCTCTCACTAAAGTACAAGGGAGGTAATTGCTTGGAAAAGAATGAAGAAGAGAAATGAGTATGAATCAGATAATCTCTGTGTACAACTGGAAGTTTTACCGAAGAATTGATCATCATGATTTAGGCAAAAGAAATCAATTTTCACATTAGCATGTTCGGACATTGTGTGCTATCAAGAGGCTTGTGTACTTTAAAAAGTATTTTAAGGACAATATTATTACCTCTATATTTTTATGGGCAATAGTACTACCTCTGTTAATAAGGAATAATCTTATATAATAATTTTACATATTGGATCTAAGTGGAAATCTATGTTTGTAGAAAAGTAGATTAACATTCATCTTTAGTGCCATGTTGGAATTTAGAAGGGTGAAAGATTTCTCTAAATGTGTATTTCTCTCAGTATTTCTCTAGAGTCACTACAAAACTTTCATCTTTACTTCTGTAATGCATTTCTTCAAGAGAATCAATTTACCAGATGGACTCCTCTCATGTTATGAGACAGCTATATGCCTTTATAGAGATACAGTTCATCTCTGTGAAAACAGGATCAGGCTGTCACTATGCGGTAGTTTAAAATAAGCTCCAAGCTGTACCGATGTGGTGGGTAAGATCAAGACAGTTTATAGATCTACACGGGATTTTAGAAGGAATTCATAGGGATTCCTTTGGGACTTGACCTTGTTGACAGTGTTATTGACATTACTCTTTTTCTTCTCTGTTACTCAATGGAAATCCAAAATGCAGCCTTATTAAATAGACTCATAGGATTGTAGGAGGTTGAACTTCTTTCAACATTATTTATTTATTAAATAAATACATTTTTCTGTTGGGGGAATTTTCTGTGGAATTTTCAGTTTTTATATTTACAGAAATGATGAAAAAAGTATTTGATGTATCATGTGTGATTAAGAAATATTTTAAACTGAGGATTCTGGAATAAATTTTCTCCTTTTTTTTTTTGGTGAGGATGGTGAAAAAAAAGGGGGGGTGCATTTATTCTGTTTTTTCACTAAGATGTTTCTGCTGTAACATTTGATACAACAATTACAAAAAGCCTTATAGGAACTGAATTAAAGTGAAAAGTGCAGTGCAGACAAGGTGATATAATTGTGCACTGTGATTCTTATTAACACTTGACATTTTCTCATTGTTATATAGCACAAATTTAGTCTACAACATAATAAACAAAGGGGTGCTGATTAATAGGACTGCTTGTGTTTTTCTACACTTGCGAGTGCTTCTGGAGAACCATTGATCATATTAAGAAGATTATTTTGCACCAACATTTGTGCCTCTGTAGCTGATCACTGTTTTTCTGACTGTCTTTTTACACCATGAAAGGACCTTGGCCCCGTACTGAGGAAAAAAAGTCAGATTATATTGGCTTAGTGTATTGAATGTCTGCCCAATGATATGTCCAGGATCTATCTTGTTTTGCAGTGATAGTTTATAATTAAACTTCTTGTTTCCTTGAGGGTCCTTGTTTTGGCTTTTTAAGAGTGAAAATGTTACGTGATAGATGTGTCTTTGTTTTTTTCACCTCAGACGAATGGAACAAATGTCCAGATTTGCCTAAATTACTGCCAACATGTAATCTTTAAAAATTAAAAAAAAAAAAAAAAGTTGTTTGTTTATTTGAAGGAATTCTGCCAATATTTGGAAGCAACATAAATGTAAGAACAAATGGTTATTTAATTATTTTAAAGCACTAGTATTGTATTTATTGGTCTATTGTTTGTTCTAAATTGAGCTGTTGTCATGACGTTAGCCTTCTTAATACAACACACAAATATGCAGTTAATATCCTGAGGATTTTGAAAACGTGGTTGTCTTTTCATATGTTGCCTTTCAAAACTGGCTGGGTTGTAACAGTTGCATTAGACTGCCTTTTGTCTGGGCAGCTATTGTTCCTATAGTCAGTTCACACAGGGTAATTGGCTCAGCCTTTTCCCACTTCCAACTCTTGTAGACCCTATCTGACTGCCTTCCTCCCCCTCTCTGCTCCCTGCAGGTTGTCTCCCAGCGATGCTCTGCAGCTTCCCAGCAGCAGCACTGGGTAAAGTCCAGCCCAGGAGGGCTGAACAGGGCTGTTAGATGGATAAATCAAGGTCCACAGTTTGGTTGATCGAGCTGAATGTTTTTGTGAAGACATGACAGCTCAGTACCCCAGTAATGAATGTGTTCCCAGCCTTGTCCATGGCTGATAGCATGTTAGCACTGAGGAGGCAGCTTTGCCTTTTGATTCCCCACAAAACATTCTGGTTTTATTTGAAGTGCTTCATTTATTGGAATAAATGCATAAGGATTTTACAGGCAACATTCTGCCTGAAACCATATGTTGGAGAAGGCTGAAGTAGAAGACACACTCAGGGTCGAGGTTACTCTGACACAGGAAAGAAGGAAAAGAGTTGTTGCCAGCTTTCAAAATTTTGTCTTCTAGCTTGGATATCAGACTGGGCCAGGTCCCACTGAGTGTATCCTTCAGTTCACTACTCGTACTCACCCAGTTCTAAAAATTGTCAAAGAACAGGTTTTTGAGAATGACCAAGCTCCTTCAGTTATCTTTTTTCTCTGTCTGCCATTGGATGTACTTGAGTGTCATAACCAACTGTCTTGCTGCAGAAGCATTCTAAATTAAACATCAGCTTAGAATTAGGTGCTTAGAATGAGCCAAGATGTCGTGGTTGTCCTGTGACTGATAGTCTTTGAGTTCGACAATCTGCCAGCCATAGACATGCACATTCTGGTTCAACTTTTGCTCTAAGGATCATGAATCATTTCTGTTTTGTGTAGGTGCGCCTCCATTTCTGAAGACAAATGGGAGGCAGGAATCTCTCCTAGGATGATCACTGCAGGGTTTGGGACTTAACCCACTCCCCGCATTCCTGCTTGACACAGCAATAATGCAAACAGTGGTGAGTTGGTGCAGCACTTGGAAGAACAGGCACAGGCCTCAGCTTGCTCAGGAAGCCTCATCCTTGCTTGCTGTCATTTGCACCCCAGCACTCTACCACTTTTAAACCACACCAGCAGTCCCCCAGGGTGAGACTCAGTCTTTGTGATGTTGTGTTGCCACCTTACAGCCAGCTTCACTGTAATTCTTCCTGCCCTTGTTACCCCACCGAGGTTGTCCGTGAGAGGCAACAGCATTGCTTCCCCATCAGTTTCAGGGGATTTCTCTCTGTGCCTCCTGCCCCAGGAGTTAAGCAATTGATGTTGCACTGGCTGTTGAACTCTGCATGACCAGCGTGAGGGATTTCTCAACCTCAGCATCCTGCTGCACTGCACCAGAGCCTGCCGCCAATTAGATTGGGAGAACAGTTCCAGACACATGCATTTGGTTCGGCAAATGCTGCTTGTTTGTTGGGTGATGATGTTTTTCCAAGTTTACACTTTATTTGTGGCATGAGTGACATTTCTGCAAGGGGTGGTGATGTGTCTCTAAGTCTTGTGCTTTTTTTTTTTTTTCTTCCTTTTTTTTTTTTTTCTCTATTCTGACTTTGCAAATATGCATCAAACAGCAGGATATGTTGGTTTAGTTTTGTATGAGTAAAAGTGCAGCAATAGCCAGGGACTTATAAATTAAATTGAACACATATAGTCACTAGGTTTTTGAAACAATATGTCTTTACCTTAGTGAAATAAATAATTTTGATTTTCTTAGTCCTTGGTGGGCAAGGATGGGATAAATCTCATTTTTAAATTTAATATTAGGTCATTAATAATCCAACACTAATCCAACGCTGATAATCACTACTTTGTAATCATCATTGTTAAATTACTCAGGGGACTTACATACACCTTTTAAAAATATAGAAATATGAATATTTAAATAATTCATTCCAAGATTGCTGTGTACAATATTACCTTGCCTACAAGACAATTTCATAATTACTTTGATTCCCTTTGATCCCAGACAGATTGCAAACAGCTTTTAGGAGTTCATAACATTTCTTTGTCAATATTCCCATGCCTAGGACTAAATTGCTTCCACTGAAGATGTTCAGTGGCCCAAATGACTGCGCTTGAATTCTGAATTTGTTGGATCTCTCATCCTGTTTTTTTCTTTTGGCCTGTTTTCATATTAATAATGGGAGAATCGGTAAGCTTCAGAAAAAAAAAAAGTAAAAAAAAAAATAGAAGGAACATATATTTCATCATGTTACCCCCAAATAAACTATTATGCATAATCAAAAGAATAAAACTATGTCTTTTTCCAGTGTCCCAATAACACTTTTTTTTTTAAACCCTTGCATCACAGTTTTGTACTCCTGTGGGAATGTAAGTGATATCAAGAACGACATTTTTTGAGTGCAGCATCAGTTATCATTAAAAGAGATAAGCATTTGAAGGAATTTTGATATTTCAGCCATGCTTTGATATAAAAGGTCTCTTGTGAGAAATACACAACTATGCCAAGTAAATTATAGATGATTATTTATTCGTATTTCTGCATTATTATTATTATTTAAAAATAAAAGCCTGTAAGATGTATTTAGTTTTTAATGTTTAAGGAATAAGATCATAATAAACTGGAAATTCATCTGCAGTTGCTGTGAATCACAATAGTTCCCTATGGAACAAGATGCCTACCATGCATAACTATATCTGAGTATGGACAAGTTACTTTTCTTTGATTATTGCATCATTTATATCCTTAGTCTATTTTGGCTATAAGAATATTCATTAGAGCTCACTGTAAAACTGCTTTTACATTGGCAGCCAGAAGTTTGGATCAAACACATCGAAAGACATACATAAAATCGGAGATATTACACATTCACATATTGCAAAGGAATACAGTGTATACTCTCTGTCTGTTTAACTTTCCTTACCTAGTAATATAAAATTATGGAAAAATAGGATTCTAAGAGCCTAGAAAGTTATTAAATACTTTGAAGAACTGCTTTAAGCTTTCACTGATTTCAATGAGAAGTGAAAAGAGTTATCACACTAGAAAAGGTGCTCAATAGCCTCAAAACAATGAAATCTGTGTCCTGCATACAAGACGAAACATTAAAATGTACCAGAAAGTATTGAGAGGTTCCATATTCATTATGAGTCCTGGTTTATCTGTTAGATTTGCTTTTTTTTATAACTTCATCTGTGTTTTAGCCAAATATAAGTCTCAAAACTTCACTGACCTACACTTCAACAACAGGCAGAAGTGCAAAAATGGAAGGAAATGAAGCTTTACCAAAATCCCTTCTTTTGCCATTCTCCCAAAGAAAAATCTGAAGGATCTCGGAAGACATTTGCCAGCATTTGCTTTTGATCTATAGACTATGTCTGTCTGTCTGTCTTTCTTTCTTTCTTTCTCTTTCTTTCTTTCTTTCTTTCTTTCTTTCTTTCTTTCTTTCTTTCTTTCTTTCTTTCTTTCTTTCTTTCTTTCTTTCCTTTCTTTCCTTTCTTTCTTTCTTTCCTTTCTTTCTTTCTTTTTCTTTCTTTCTTTCTTTTTCTTTCTTTCTTTTTCTTTCTTTCTTTCTTTCTTTTTCTTTCTTTCTTTCTTTCTTTCTCTCTCTCTCTCTCTCTCTCCTCTCTTTCTTTCTCGCTCTTTCTCTCTCTCTCTTTCTCTCTCTCTTTCTCTTTCTCCTTCTTTCTCTCTCTTTCTTTTTTTTTTTTCTGAATCATATTCAAGCAATTGATCGCATTAATAAATCTGCCATCCATTCACCATTATTCACCTAGGAAACAATACGGTTTAACTGTATTATGTTCTTGTTATTACTTTTTTTTTTTTTTCCTGAAGGCAGAGTGGATTCAGACACTATACCTGCCAAACTTGGAGAGGCTTTGGACGTGGGTTCTAGTTTTCACCATTTCTAGTGATTTGTGGATCTAGATTCAGACATTCTAACTTTGGACATGCTTGTATTTTTTTAAGCATTTAATATTTGGGAGTCAAAATGTCATCCTGGCATGGAGAAAATATAGACATGCAGTGCATAAGTTTGTGGAAGAATGTGGTTTCATTACAGTTGCTTAACAAGTTATTGCACATCGGATAAAGTAATAGTCTGTCCATGCAATTTAGCTTGCCCAGAGTGAGGTAAACATCCATGTGCTCCAGAGATTACTCATTAAATGAAGCATTATGCACTCAGTACTCAGCAGTACTGAGAAGTCTCTGCTCTCCTTCCACTATTTTTTACTTTAAAGAGAAATTCACTCTGCATAAAAGTAATTTTAATTATGTGGTTTGCTCAGTGTATATTTTGGATATTTTTCAATTGCTCACGCAGACTACAGACAAACACATACATGTGTGTGCACACAACATTTTCCTTGCTATAATTAGGTATTTTTGGCACTTTGCAATAGCAGGTTCAAAGCCAAATTGTAGGTACCTTTGGAAAAATCTTAAAAGTAGCTGTAATTGAAAAAGGAGGTATGACATTTCTGTTTTAAAACTTAATGAGATTTTTTTTCAGAAAGTGTAATGTTTTCCATCACTGTTTTAATATTAATTTTTGATGAAAAAGTTACAGAACTTATGAACGTGTGCATTTTTTGAAACATCTCTGAAAACCACTAGACAATGACAGAAATATCATCATATTATTACTATCCTCTGCAGTTAGCATCTTACTTGAAACTTGATGTTTTTATAGAGATGATCAAAATAACTACAGAAATGTTTAATTCTAAATAAGTAAAGATAAATCACTTCATTCTTTAATATAATTACAGCTTATGTTATTATGTTATTGTTTTAAATCTTTTTTTTTTCTCTTTTCTTTTTTTCTTTTTTTTTTTTTTTTGTCAAAAGAAGGGATTTTTTTTTTTTCCTTTAGGGTTCATTGTAGTATTTCTATGAGATGTAACCCATTTGGATATTTACTACCCTTCATGATTCACTAAGCAGGGTATCACTAGTGAAGCTGTATTCTGACAGGCCCTTAAATTAATGTCAGTGTATGTATGAAATATAAGCATGAAGTATATAAAGTACAATTGTTCTTTAGTGTTTATATTTGTCCACAAGTCCACTAGAATATAACACACTTAACTGAGGAATTCCTTTCATGAGCTGTAAATTTCAAGTTTTGACCTACTGACTTCATGATAGTGATAATTCTCCAGTGGGAGTAAGATGGTCATCACATCTTAAAATAATGTCCAAGAGTCAAGGAAATGTCCTGGTTGGAGTAAACAAGTATCTCATCCAGTCTGCCTTTCTGGCACCAAGAGTGGGTAAGACCAGATTTTTCAATGGAAAACATAAATCTTCACAATTTTAATGTTCTCATCTGTATGTTGCTGTTTCCTACATTACTCACACTTTGAGACATAAAGATTAATAGAATTCTTAATTGTATTTCCATATACTCTGTTTATAGCATAAATCTTAAAATACATTAAAAAATATTTACATATTAATTTTGATAACAGAAGATTTTAGAAGTGTATTCTCAACTTGTGCAAAAGCAACACCTGTCACCCCTTATATTTCCTTTATAATAAGAATAAAATTTCTGGATGTGGGAAAAAAAATCAGTACAGTAAAATTTAATTTTGCTCAACATGAGAGAAATAGAGGGCCTTGTCAGGGAGAGAGGTGACCGAGCTATTCAGCTGGTGGGTACTGGGGGTACTGGGGCACTTTTTCCATCCTACTGCCTGAAGGTGTTCACCAAGAGCAATGCATGGGAGCCTTTCTGCTACTGGTGTTGAGCCACCGTGAAACACTGTGATTTTCCCCACCCATATATTTGCCAAGCTTGGCAAAAACTTTTGTAGTCAAATGCACAACCTTGTCCTGGATTCCAAGCACACATTCAGTTGTGAACCCTTACATCTTCATTTGTGCAGTGACCGTAGCAATGTATTTTCATCTGGCAACAAACACTCATTGGAGCTGACCACCACTATCACCTTGTTAATTTTTGTTGATCAACTTTCTCTTTAATTTCCTAGACAATCTATACATCTACTATATAATGAAGTATAGAATGCATAATGCCTCTAACGGCAACATATCTGAAAGATCATGACTTTTAAATCAGAATCTTCCCATTTTTATTGTCCCAAATATTTTGATATTGTTGTTGTTGTTGTTAATAATAATAATAATAATTTTATTGATCTACTTTCTGGCTAGTATTATGAAAGGTGAAAATAATATGTTTTCATGTTGTTGTTGGTACTAGAGGTGGCTCCACACACATTGAGTAGTAGACATGCAAAATTGTTTGCCAGGTTGTGTTGTAGATGTAAGAATTTTATAATGGCTCAAAAGGATTCTGTTAAGTACTTGAAAGTGGTATCTAGTAGGGGTTAAATAGAGAAGCCACAATAGGCTCAGGAGATCTCCTGATCTGAAAATAGACAAAAAAAAAAGGGGGGGGGGGATTGATAAAGGTAGAGAAACATCATATATGTATGAATGCTCCATTCTTATTCTTCCTTAGGCTTACTGTTGAAAGCAGACTACTAGATTGGATGAATCTTTGCCTGGCCATTGCAAACATGATTATATTCTCATTTAAGTAAGAAGGTGATGTCTAAGATGGTTTTTCTGAAGTAGGAAATGAATGTTGAAGGTGGAAAAAAACCAATATTGTTTAAATGTAGAAAATCAGTAGTGTGTTTAGTGCTAGGTATTGCTAAGGAAAGCAAACTGAGAGGCAACATTAATGTTGAAAGAAGCTCAAATGTGATTACTTTTTCAATTACTGAGTGTATACGTTTGCAGTCTTGCCTTTATAGCTTTTCCATTTCATCTTATACTTCTGCAAGGAAGAGATTTGCAGTGTTTTCCTGGTGATTTCTTCTGGTAACTTTCCAAATACATACAGACGGAATTTTCTGATCTAGCTGCAAATCTTCTATGTGCTGCTTTCTAAACCTGTAGCCAAACTTCAGTACCATAACTCACATTACAGTACGCATATGCTATTGACCAACAAAACCCAATCAGCTGTAGTAACTATATCTACTAAAAAATGTCAGTCTTTTTCAGAAAGGAGATTGTTTTGTGGAACAGTTAAAAAGGACATGGTCAACTCATAGTTCATGAGTCAATTCAGTGACTCATTATATTGAAATTTTTTATTAAGCACATAAGGCATTTATTTTAATCTTGTTTTCATCTTTGGTCTCATCCTTTGTTGAGATTGGCCTTGCATGCTGAATTCTTATCTTTTTTATTTTTTGTGTGTTTTTTAAATGTTTATACAAGCACTTCTGAAAAACAAGAATGTAGCTGAGGTGCCTATAAATGAATAGAGATGCCAAGGTATGAGTGGGCTTTTTGAATTGACTCACTCTGCATGTCCTGACTGACAAACCTAGGTTATAACTTCTAAATGTCACTGCCAACAGACAACTTTCTTATCGTATAAATTTGCCTCTGGCAGAATTGTTGTTGAGAAAAAAAAGTATAAAGTATGTTAGAGTAATGGGTGTTGTTATTGTTGTTCTTGTTATGATGAGCGTTAATGATGATGGTAAAAATTATAACTGTCCTTACTCCAAAAATTTCTCTACTTAATGTTAAGAAATAAAATATCTGCTGCAATGTTTTTCTCTGTGTATGTTAATGTTTTGGCAGACAATATCTGCCATTTGTATCAGCCATCTGAAATTACTGCTTGATGATTGCTAGAGTGAGAACGACCGACAAGCTTATAGATGCTCTGGAAACTGTCAAGAAAAGTGCTATGAGAAGGTATTTTTCCATGAAGTCCATCTGAAAATAAATAAATAAATAAATAAAAATCTTGCCTCCACCCGGTTTATTAATGGTGCAAGACAATAGTAGTTTAGCAGTAATTTTCTTGGTAGAAATTTTAAGTTGACTTTGTTGTTTCAAGATGATACTTTCAGTATTTGTTTGTTTTGTAACAGCACTCCAGTCACCCTATGTCTCAGTCACAGATCTTCAGATAAACAAAACTCAAAGTCTGCGTGCATGAGGCTACGATTTTTCTGGGCTCAGGAGAAATGTGACTATTCTCTGTGTCCTAGAAAGAGAGTCGTGAGACCTCACCCTGCATTGCATATTACACAGAAAGAATTAGCAATGAGCTCTTTCTACGCCTCTGGAGGAGCACAAAGCAGCTGCAGTGGGGCTAAGGGTCTAGACAGCTGATCTCATTGAGGATGGAGGACGGTCAGCACAACAGAAGAAATGTTCGATAGCTTGTCAATTCATGACCGTAAGGTCTAAGAGGCTTCCATTCCCTCAGACAAATGCTGATCCTATTAATATGAATGGTTGAACTTCATTTGACATCAGCCAGTCCTGGGTTTGAGTGCAAGTACATTATTGCCTGTGACTTTAATGCAAGTCACATACCCGTGCTGGGCAGACAAGCGAAACAGTTTCCAGTAGTCATTGATTGTTTAGCTTTTGCAGTGCTGTGTGAAGATGGTCAATTGGTGTATTCCTCTGTAACTGTGTTCCATGCTTTAGCATCTTCAAGATAATTGCTGAATTTTGTAAACTTCATCTTTACACTTATAAATAAACCTATGTTTATATTAAACCTGACATGTCATGTCTGATAACCTATTAAACTCTGTAGAAAAAAGCATATAATGTTTAAGGTAGTAACATGAATAACTATTAATTAATATAATTTGATTCCACATCTTAACCAGCTTCAAGTCCACCTATGGTGGCTAATGAATACATTCCTAGCCATGAAACTGGAATGATAATAATGCATTTCCTTTGCAAAGACTCAATAAAGAATGTGCTATTTATTGAATAATTTAAATTAAAAATGAGAGATGTATCATATATACATTTTAAAAAATACATCTTATTTATTTTATTTGTCTCTGGGCACAGGGATTTCGGTTTTGTGGTGCAGATCCAAAAAAATAAAAAAAAGATCAAGGATTAGTTTGTCTAACAGGTTATTAGTTTTCTCCTTATTGTATAGGTGGTTACTGTTTAATTTGCTGAAGGACCCATGGACCAAATTTCCTTTTAAATATTCAATATACAGTTATTATGATGCTTCATTCTTACTGGTTCTAGTTTTCCGATTTTTTTTTACAAAGAAATTGCACTTCATACGGACAGTCCATATACAGCTTTTGTATAATGCATGTTCGTTCATTTAGTTAGTAGTTATATTTGCAACTCCAGCTGCAGCGATCACTCTCTAGATCTGTCATTGAAGGATTTTGTTTTAAATTCTGCCTGTCTTTGTTTTCAGATGCCTCTGAATTCCTCCCTGTGTTGAGTCACAGCTGTGAAAAGAGAAGTCTACCTCTAATTCAAAGGGTCAGTGGTTTAAAAGCACTAAAGCCCAGTGGGGAATAACTTAAGGAAGATAGTTAATCATCATGATCCCAAGGGATTTAATAAACTTGCATCAGGCTCATTTGACATTAAGAATCCTGGATGTCTTCAAGCCCTGGTTTCTTTGGGGAGTGCCTGTTTTACCAAGGAATGGGATCCTCTATAGAACAAGCACCTGTGGTGGATGTTTGACACCTGCTCAATTGTGATTATGGAAACATATTTTAGAAGAAGCTTATTCTTCTCCACCACATCCCTTTTCTAGCTAAAGCTGGCATGGAGGCCAAATCCTTTTTAGTCATTTTTCTTCCCACACCCTTAAGAAGCATTTAGTGTAGTAAGGACGGTGGCCTCCATTTCTTGATCTGTCTGGCATATAATAGACTGGCAGAAAGGAGTTTCTAGTTTGGACCAAAAAAAAGGGGGTGTCAGGCTGGAATACACAGCTGGGATTTTCTCTTCTGGGTGAGCAATGCTTGTTGGTTTTGTTTGAGTGTCACCAGTCCATCCAGAGGTATTTGTCACTCATCTTCCTCTTCTAGCTCCAAAGGGGGAACCCTGGAAGAAATCCCCTTCTTATCTGTTCAGTGCAGACAAAAGCATTATCTCAAATACAGAGTCAATATTTTAAGACTTGATTCTGGTGCTAAGTTCTCATGGGATGGGCAAGCCAGGGCTGTTTGTGTGAACAATATCTGACGTTCTTGATATATTGGATTAAGTTGTATAGCTAATGTGGTTTCTATACCCATTTTGTGTGTACTTAATGCATCTTATGTGCGTTGCTGTTCTTGATACAGGGATTTGTGATCTGCTTGTGAATCAGCTCTTGAATGATTGCTGCTTTCAGACAGTTTCACAGAAGGAAAGAATTTCTGAATTCAGTCATATTTCAGTAGTAAAACGGATTGATCTGTGAGCAGATCAGATAAGTGCTGACCTCATCACAGGAGTCCTTGATAAGATGAGAATGATCACTGTGGAACAGGAACAACCATTTGATGGCTGTCAGAGCCTTAAGTTGAGGAGTACAATATTGTTGGATGCTGCTGAAGATGTTCAGTGTATGATCTGGTTCAGTTATTACTCTGTCCACTACCTGTTAAAAGAACTAGTAGAAAAATGTAGGTAGGAATAGACATCAGGAGGTCATATGGTCCCATCTGCAGTTCAAAGAAAAGAGAACTTCAGCTTTGGATCAGGTTGCTCAGAGCTATGTCCAGTCCAGATTCAAATGTCTGCATGGACGGAGAACCCAGAACTCTGGGCTCCTGTTCTGGTGTTGACCACCCTCATAGGGAATGAAACTTTAGAAATCCCTCAAGATCAAGTCTGCCTGGTCCTCTTAGAGGACAAAGAAACTAGAGGTGACATTTTACTCTCTACCTCTTTTCTTAATAATATACTGGTTATGGCACTTCCTTAGTAACCAACTAATTAACTGTCTAAAAAGCGTTGCTATTTTTCAGTTAAGTATTGATTCATATGTGCAGTCTGTGTCCTCACTTTGTCCTCACGAGACAAAGGAAAGTTATTGTGGTTTGAAACCAAAGTGGAAATAGTTCTGTGTTGAATGGAGGTGGTGATGCCTGAATTCTTGTTTTCTTTTTCAGTATGGCTGTTTCAGATTCCAGGAACTGTTGTGCTAGCACCCTTCACAAAGCAGCTTAAAAATAGACCTCCAGAATGACTCTCTTGCACCAAATATAAATTGATTTCTATTGCAAAAATCAAGCAGAAAGTTCTCTCAGGGTCTGGTAACAGCATGTTCTAACCCTTGAAAATGGTCAAGTTGGTTAGCAGTGAACATAGGCTTTGATAACCTGACGTCTGAACTCACACAGGGTGTGTGTTAGGCCTTACACAGCTCTGTGAAATTCTTGTTTATGGAAAATGAAACTGTGATTGCTTGTAATTTTCTGCAGTTTGCACAAGGGCTGAAATCAAGAGTATAACACTGGAAGAAGTGGTATGTGAGTCATCGATCTTGCCACAGGAATCACAGCCAGCAGTATGCAGTCCCTGGTGAGAAGGGTGGCCGGGTGACTAAGGCACTGCCTGGATGTCGAGGGGATGTGGGTACTGGTCCTAACTGCTGCTGTGACCTTATGCAAGTGATGTCATCTCCTATGGCAACATTTAAAAAAAAAATCAATTGCCTCATAATGGTGAGGATAGTGGATAGAGAATAGAAGCATTAAAGCTTTTAAACTGCTCAGGTGCTGTAGTGATCAGTACTCAGGGGAAACTTATCAAGAGAAATAGATCCACATTAAGTTAGGACAAAATGAATTGTGTAAGCTTACAAATAGGATGTGTTATAGTGGTTCTGCTACCTCTCTATCACTTAGTCTACAAATGTAAACGAAATAAAAAATGAAATCTAAAAACAACAACAACAGAAAAAAAAACAAAACAAAACAAAAACAAAACAAGAAACAAGAAAGCAAATACATTCAGCCTAACAATAAAATAACTAGGCTAATGAAAAAACACAGATCAGTGCACTGCAATGTACACATTGAGTTGAATATCATTTTACACATTGGCTGTACAAAGAGTTGACACAAAATTAGTTGGACAACCAGTAAAAAAAATATTCATCCAAAAGAGTTCAAGTGTATGATCATGAATTATTAAATCAAAATCTGTTGGAAATGTAAATTAAAATCCTTCCGGCACATCTCTTCCTCTACTGCAGTTTATATATTAACGCCTTGCAATCTATGCTGCACAGAGTTCACTGACAGTGCATCTAATAATGAGGCCATACATTGATGAAAGGAATTATATGAAAATATGCCGTTGGATATACAGCAAACATATTTGATCAAAGGCCAGCTGTCACATGAAATGAACATTTTTTTAACCATCAATAAACTGTAATAGCCTGAATTCTTTTTAAAAACTATCACATTAGACAGCTGACAATGAACTAATAATACTGGTAGGTAATGAGACATCCTATCAGAAATAGTACAGTAAAAATAATTCTGAAAATGGTTGTGTTGAGGCCAACTGTAATACAAAGAGGCCTATCCTTAATATTTGCAACATTCTAGTTTTCTTTAAGAGTCCTATAGGCAGCTTTTAGATACAGCTGGGATGTCTGTGAGTACCTACAAGCATATAAGAAAAATTCCAAGAAAAATAAACTAGCTGGCAATAAATTTCTGCTTATATCAGACAAATCTAGCTACAATTTTAGCACAGTATTTGCTGTGACATGAAATAAACATTATAATTATATTTGTAAATGTAAGTATTTATTCTTCTCTTTCTGCCAACTTTTTTGCTTGTTTTTGTTTGGTTGGTTTTAGTAGGGTCTGTTGGATTATGATTCTATGGATAAGCTGGGTGGCTGTGGGCAGAATGACTTTTATATTGTTGTATAGTATGGAGTTAATAAAGCTATTTATGAGCTGGAGAGGGCTTAGGTCTGGATTGCTTGGATCAAGGACAGATGAGCCCTACATTTTTGCATCTGTAGATACATCCATGTAAAAACCCACTGGCTATACTCTTCCAGAGTATGAACAGTTATGTACCTTGCTTTTGGATGGTGACTAGAAGGGAGTCTGGACTTGATTCATGACAGATTTCAACAGTGTGAAATTCACTATCTTCCTGTCACAGACACGCAAAATAAATGGTAAGACAAGTCTCCATGCATGTAAATAATCTGTAAAATACCCCTTTGCCCCTAGTTACTGGTGACCCCAGAAATACCAGCAAGTCCAGACCTCTGGTAATTGAACTGTCAATGCTGGAGGACTCATGTGCTACTCCTGCAGATGTTGGCAGGTCTCCTATGCAAGGAGGTACAGAGAACAGTTTTTCCATAGCAAAACACTGGCAAGGACTCCTGGAGGTGAAAAAGAGACTGTAATCCTTCCTTTGAGTTGGCTTTTGTAGATGTATATTTCTTCCAACAAAATAATGGTGGTTGCAGGGTCAGTGGTTTAGCTGGCGTGACATTGCTGCCTGGGGTTAATTCAGGTTTTAGCAGGACCAGTGCAATCTGTAAGTGTTTAAATGTTCAAGCAGGTCTCTCCAAAGTGAGCATTTCTTTTCTCTGATGGCCACTGTGACACTTTTCTGGCTTTTCAAGTATTTTCTCAATAACAGGTCAAAGCTGTTCCACAGGCCGAGTTTTCTGCATGCCTTTTTTCCCTGCCTACTTTATTCAGACGAGCCACCCCAAGTGCTCCAGGTGGTGACAGACGTTTTAGAGGAAAATTCTCTGGCTCTCGTCAGAAAACTTCAAACATCACGGTACTCGGCAGGATGTGGCTTTCATCTAGTCTACCTTTTCGTTAAATGTCTCGAGGAATTTTCATCCTACTGCCTTTTCCTTTTCTTGGATTCCCGAGTTACAAAACCCAACACAGAATCACTTTTCATAGTTTGAGAGGCTTTTTTGGTCTGCTGGGAAGGCATGCTGTACCTAAAATATTGTAATGCTGAGGTTTGGCTTAATGTTCCTTTTGATTCTTATGTGTGTTGCTAAATCGTACCATACATTGCTTTTTTTCTTTGGCTTTTTTTTTTTTTCTTCTTCTTCTTCTTGGTTTTCTTCATATATATATATTTTAATTAGCAGGTGTGTAGGGTGTTCTCATATGGTTCTTAAAAAGAGCTTATGGGAAGCTGTTACTACAGACATAGTATCTGAAGTCACGGTTCCTTCCACCCAAAAGAAAAAAAAAAAAACAAACAACAAAACAAAACAAACAAACAAAAAAGAAATCTGAGATGCATATGCATCTAACATTAGAGTGAATGGCATGTAGGGATTTATGTGTGGAAGGTGTCATTTGTGCATGTGACTGGACACTATTCTAATCTTCCTATCTCCTCATTGCAATATCATTATCAGATCATAAGTTGCTTTGCATCCCATCCCTTTCTTGGACAATAGACAACAGAATAGAATGTAAAACTCCAGGTCTGTGTTTTTTTTTTTTTTTAATTGAGACAATATACAAAGAATTAGTGTTCAAGAATAACATTTGTTTTATCATCAGTCTTGGATTTATGCATTACACATCCAGAATACATAGTGCCACAGATAAAACTTCTCAGAATCACTGTTTTTAGTAATATTTAACACATTTGTGTACATGGTTATCTATCAATCACATTCTGAAAGGATTACTTCTGTGTCTACGTGAAATCTTTGGGTGTAATCCTGACCCCTCTGACACTGACCTGAAAAATATCCCAGTATCTTCTGAGGATAAAGTGCTCATTTCCTATACATACAGTTTTAAGTGCACTATAGTAAAGTTCATGGTCAGATGAACTCTTCATAGCAATGTGACACAAACCACTCTATAAAGGTTACCCATTCTTAAGAGTTTTTATCTCCTAGCAGACTACATGCCTTTTATAAATGCTTCCATCAGCAGACTAGCTTAATTTAACTCTGTATTCAGAAAAATGAAGAAAGCCGTAAAAAGAAAAAAAAAAATTATCTTCAATCTTCTTCTCTTACATTTCAGTTTCTTAGCCTCCATTTTTGCTCTAGCTTCACTTTACCTTTGTCTTAATGAACTAAAAATCCAGTGTAAGCCTCATGCATATTTACACCCATTGGAGAGCTATATTTATTATCAAATGATTCTCTGCAATGAAAATAATTTTGACTTCTTGCTTCCTCAGTTGCATCCTCCTCGTTTCTCAGTCCCTTAATTTTATTTACCTCTACTTGGCTGTTGTCATGTGGGAATGAGAACAGCAGATTTTCTTGCTTTCTGAATTACTGGTGTTGAATGGATAGGGTATAAATCATGTGAGGAGCTCAGTAAAGATAAAGCCTGTAAAGCTTTGTAAAACTCCTTATAAGCTGGGTTATGTATCATATGAATTGTTACTATTCATCTGGGTGTATAACAATAGCAAGGTCTATTTTATGACAAAACCTTATCTAAACCAGATATACCTAAAACAATGATGTAAAAAATAAAAAAAAAAAAAAGAAATTAGTCACTCACTGTAGGCTGTAGTGTCAGGAAGTGATGTGATATTGATCTTTCTCTCTCTCTCTCTCTTTTTTTTTTTCTGTAAAAAGAATTATTTTTCTCAATCTTGGAAGAGAACATTTGTTGCACTATAAACAGCACAAAAACTACTTAATAAATGGGAGAATAGTGATGAATAATACTGTTTACCAGTTCTTGGATGGAGTTAGCTTTAAGCTGAGATTTCACAATGAAGAGAAAAGCATCCTCTGCCAAATAATATATCAACAGACAGTCTATCTAAGAGCTACAAGAGCATAGCTACATTGTGCTCTGGATCAATGTCATCTTTGTTACTTAAAAAGCAAATTAAAGATTTTAAGTAAGTCTGGAGATGCAATTTTACTTTTAGTCCATTTTATTTTATGAATTATTTTATGACTTGTGTGTTTACAGTTTTCCGTCCTATTGACACAGAATGCTCAATATCCAACCCATGATTATAGTATAGTATTGAAATACACAGTAATATTATTCCTGAAAACATATGTGATAAGTGAGATGTCTACAAGAAAATGCATTGGAAGAATATGCATGCATTTGTGGTTAAAATAATGTGCTTTAAATGTGTATGCATATATATAAAGCTTCTGTTTGATGTAACTAAACAGATAATATATCTTTCAATACATTTGAATTGTGGGTGGGAATTTAGTTTCTTTTTTAAGTTAAAAAAAAATTTATTATTAATTATTTTTGCTAATAAGTAATACGTTCATCTAGTAGTACACTCATGCTATGTGGTTGATGCAGATATCATCACAAGGGACATCTTTTATTCTCTTCTTACTCCATGTAGAAACAAAATAAAATCCCCAAATCCCAGTCAGTGACAGAGGAAAAGAAAGAAAACCTTGGGTATCAAAGATAATAGTTTACATATTGAGATTAGATGACCTTGGTGACTTACTGAATCTACTTATAAATCCACAGTGATTATTAGATATTTTTCTATTCTATTCTTGCCTTTTTAAAATAACATGAGCCAACTAAAAGATTTTCAGTGGTTACTTGCAATTTATAACATTGCTATTAGATTTAGATCACAATCTGGTTAATCACTTTTGCCTGTATTTGCTGCAGGCTGTTTTCATCATCCTCTTCATCGGAGTACAAAATTCTGAATTTTAAAATGGCTGTGGAAAACTAGCACTGGAGACAGGTTTTAAATTATCCTCCAATTCAGAAGAGGTTTTTGTTATGGAATTCAGCTGAGTTACATGAGCTACTGTTTAAAAAGTGTGTGTTTGTGGATGGGTCACAGTCCTTTCAGTTCTGGACTTCATGACGCCAAGGGAGGTCGGACACCTACTCAGTACTTGTGAATGTGAGATTTTGCATTCAGATGGGGTTTAGCTGAACAATCTGAAAAAAAACTCCCATAAGCACAGAGCTCCCTACTGGCTGTGTATTTGAGAAGCCTGAAGAGCTCTGTTTATTGCAACAAAGGGCCTGGAATAAATTATGTTTAGTAAATTGGCTCCAGGTTTTCCTCTTTCAGACAGTAGCTTCAGAGTGATCTGTTTTATAGACTCCACTAAATCTGACCAATTGCAGGGAGGTGACACCTCGTTTCGGGGATGTGACATCACACATGTGCCAGTTACATCCAGCTGCTTCTCTCTGGCAAGATGGCAGGACACCGGCGGATCCACGTTTTGTCTTTTGGCAGTTTTTACCCACACTCACTGTGAATTTACAGGCCCCACAGGGAGGTCTAGGCAGGATGGAGCCAGGAACCTTGTCCCCTCTTCAACCAGGCGCCTCCCACCTCCGCGTGGGGCAAATAATAGCTTCTTTCTTCTAGTGGAAATACCCTGTTCCCGGCGGGATGTGTACATAGCCTCCTCCCTCAGCCGGTCTCACAGGTGATAATTAACACAGTGCAGGTATTTCCTAACTGAAGGCAAGGTGGGAAAGCAGCTTTGGCCTCAGTGTTTTTTTTTTGTTGTTGTTGCTGTTGTTTTTCAAGTTCATTTTCCTCATTTATTTTGTGTCTGACTATGATGAGGAAGTTTTAGAACATGTTGGTGCTTAGCAGAAATATTGAAGAACTAAAGGAAATAATAATTTTGCTCCCCCGACAAAGCTCTTATTTTCTGAGCAGAGGAAAAAGGAGGAGTTAGATTAGCTTTTAGGTTTCGTATTTTATTTCTGTTCATGGGTCTGATTATTTTGGAACAGCGTGACCACAGCTCTTTTGAGAGCAGGACACTGATTGACATTGCATATGTTACAGAGAGAAAGGGTACTTTTGAAGATTAATGGCCAGTTAGTTGGTCTGAAGTTCATTAACCTGGGCTGGTCATTAGACTGCTGGAAGGACTCTGTGTGGAAGCTGGAATTGTATTAGAAGATCATCATAAACTAAAAATATATGTGACAATCTGGCTGAGTAGCAGTGAGTCTAGGACAAGACGGTTGGCTCAAGCTCACACAGCAGCTGTCTTCAGTGAAAACTAAAAGCCTTGTGTCAGAAATTAAAGCAAATGTTGTTTTTTTTTTTCACATTGTTTGAATGAAAGGAAAAAAATAAAAATTTCCATTAGCAAAAGAGCCTTACATGAAAAAACAAGGTTCCTTATGACCAAAAAGCCGAATTCGGTGCCGATTTTCAGTCTGCAGTTAAGCAAATGATCGTGAATTTGGGCAACTGCTTTTTTTCTGTCAGTGATAATTTTTTTCCTGACTTGTCATTGTACTTTGTCTTGAGAAGATGAACCCCAAATCCTTTAGTGAGATCCCTGCTGGCTGAGACCCAGAACCCCACGCCACTAAGTCTCATCATACTTGTAGTGAGACTGATTCCCTGTTGATTGCTTCTTTTTCAAGTATGGTTTGTCTCTGTCATCCCACTGAAGATGAACAGGGCTGTTTTGTCTTGTCTTAATAAACCGCCTCACCCCCCCCCCCCCTTCTTTTCCCCTTTTTCACCCCAAAAATATGTGATAGGACCCTGAAACAGACAAATCAACAGAAGTTTTTTTTTGTTTTCCAACCACAAATAGGTGTACCAGCATGTAAGAAATAAGGGCTATCATCTCTCAGGATCCTACACTCCAGTTAAGAGAATGGAAAGAGGAACCAGAGACATTTCAAATTTGTTTTGTTTCCTTTTCTTTTCATGTCATCTTATTAATATGTAACAGCACTTGGCCAAAAGTAGTGCATTCAGACACAGAATGGGGGTGTTGAGGAAGGGATTGAGAAGAAAGAGGTTTAATGTTCTGCGTAGGAAGGATGCTTCGGGCGTTTTACAAATCTATTCCCCTCTCTCTTTCCTCATCACGCCCTTCCTGTACACTCCCTTGTCCTTTAGTATTGGCAGAAGTGCTGGAGGCTCAGAAAGCCCCAACTTCATCCAAGAGAGGTTTCCTCTGTCAGAGAGAACTAAAGTAGTCCTCTTTCCACTCCCTTTGTGCCAGGAAGGAGGTACTACCTGCCTCATGAGCTGGTGAATTGATTCTGGATGCCTCCGCAACATGCAGAGGGGTTCTGGCACCAGTGCTGCAGCTAGGTGAAGTTCAAGACAAGGGGTGGCTCATGAGGGGGGTGAGCTGGACTGTATCTCTCGTGGGCTCACAAGGAGCCTTCCCCCTGGTGCCTGTGCAAGTGATAGATATTCTGGCCTTTGAAATCACTCTTTTTATCAGGTTGTTTTGGTACGTTTCAGAAAAAAATTTCATGACAAGTCACGAGCCATTAATCTCATTACTAACCATAACATTTCCTTACATCTTGGTTTACAACATCACTCAAACATTGACATTTGTCATTTTGCTGGCTATCTTCCCTAGCCTCTTGTTATGGTGCACCTCCAGGGGAAAGTATCTGGTCTCATGGATATTTTCATGCTCTGACCTCTGTGATTTATTAAACATCAGCTTCAACCTTTAGGACCTCAGGATGTCATTTCAAATAATTTCAAATAATTAAAAAAAAAAAAAAATCAGGCAAAATGGATCCCTTATAACTGGGTACAAAACAAGACAACAGGAGAACTGTTGCTGCTTTCTGTGCAGCTACTGGGGTGGCTGTGTGACCTGTAGGAATTAGGTTCACTACAGTTTTATGATTGCAATTTTGTGTAGGGAAAATAAGGACAGTGATAATTACTTTCTTTTGTTAAACACTTCAAGATTTATGGAATATGAATGACTGTTATTAAGTGAAAAGTGTTGCAAAGCTGGCTTAGTCGCATACTGTGTTAACATAGTCCCATATCAGCCTATTGACCTCGGCATGAACCACTCATTAAAGTTTATAGGACATTTTGGTGGATGAATTGAGGCAGTTATTCCACTGAAAATATCTTACTGCAAAGCACATTTAAGTCCATCATCTGTGTTGACTTTTTTCTCTATTAAAACTAAACACAACAGCTTGCTGTATCCAATTTTCTTAGTTTATTTATGAAAGTTTATGATGGGTATGTACTCAGTGTTAACTCAACTTGTTCACTCATGGTATCTGAGATATTACAGCTTATTCTAGTCATAGCATAAACGTACAATAGCTGTTGTACTGAGCTAAAGAGTGAGTTATAAAACTTTTAAGAAATCTAATGGAACTGTATGAACTAATGAGATACATGAATATTTTTGAGTGGCAAAGGATCTTTTTATGGATATTGCATTAATTTAATTTTTGCTTAGACTTCAGCTATGCTAGACATTGGTTTTCGAAAAGTTTAAATATTTTTCCATCCCTAAAGTAAATGTAGTATTAAAGAAACAGATATACAAAATTTAGATTTATACTAAACAAAACAAAACAAAACAAAAAAAAAACAAACTTTTGTAGCAAATGTGTTAAATTAGCTACTCTTTAAAGATAGGTCTGGCTTGCTTTCAGAAATATTATTTATATGGTAACGCGAAAGATCTACAGATGTTTCTTTTTTGATTTCAGATTAAATTTGGATTGTTTGAAATAGCGGAGAGGTATTTCACCATACTGCAAAAGATACAGAAGAAGAGAGCAGAATGAGAACTTCTCAAGTACCTAATGCCTGCTGCCTGTTATATTTAGCAATGCTGCTCCTTCCAGTCACTGGAACATCAAAGCAAACTATACCAAGACTCAAGCTTTCCTATAAAGGTAATTTATGTGTAATCTTACTTATGTGTATTTCTTGTTGAGAATGTTGAGAAGGTTGAAGGGTTTAAATATATAGTTAAAAAAAAATCTTTAATGCCCATGTTCTGTAGAAAATGGATTTCTTGTTGCTTTGACTGTACAGTAAACTTGCACAGTTTTCACAAGATACAGAGATATATCACTTTGATGTCGTCTCCTTTAGCTAAAGCAAATGCTCACCAGATTGTTATTTTTCAGTTATGTCAGCACCCTGTGCTTATGGGAGCTCATTTTGCTCTCAGTTTTTCAAACATTGGTCTTTGTATGCATTTCAGAATCACACTCAGGATGGTCTGACAGGACAGGAGGCTGTAAAGCCTTCATCAGTGGTTATGATATGTTTATCATGAGCTCTAATACTCAGAGGAATTTATTGAGTAAATAGAATGAAATATCATTTATTTACAGGCTTCTCTTTTGCTAGATGTGTATACCAGTGTGTATGGAATTCCACTGTGTATATCTGTGTTTGAATGTGTTTGCGAGAGAAAGACAGAGGAAGAGAGATCAAGAGATCTTGACAACATTTTTATAAATTCAGGAAACAGTTACACTCACTTAAGCCAATGAATACAGAAACTGAAAGACCTGACATGAGTTATGAACGTTAGCAGTAAAAAATCCCTAACATATAGCCAGACTTTTCACAGCTAGGCCTTTTGGAGATAATTCCCAATAGCAGCATATACCATATGGCAATGGCATTTATTGTGGATTTGACACTCATGATTAGTGAATTCCTCTTGACTTCAAAAGCAGATAGCCTTTGGCAAAATCCTGATGGATGCATTTGGCAGGTAAGGAGAAAGGGAGAGAAAAATTATTGAGGTCAACACAGGGAAAAAAAAATCACTGCAATCTTAGTTTGAAATAGTGGCAGAGACCTGCTGGGAGTGGTTGGGAAAATGCCTGAGCTCGTTCAAAAAGACAATGAACAGATGATTGATATTTAGGCCCTGACCCAAACTTTTATTAGCAACTTTATAAACCTTTCAGTTTGGCTTGAGGGTTACAGTTTCCTATCCAAACTTATCCACCTATATCCCTGTAGGGGGAAAAAAGCAACAACATATACAAACCAGCACATAAATCTTAATTTGGAAAGATGCGAAGTAACTGAGAAGTCAAAGGAGAGAATTATCAGATTTTCTTTCCTTTTTTTTTTTTTGATTTTTTTATTTTTTTGGCAGGTGGTGGTAATTTTTGTTTTTCCATAACATACAAGAAAATAAGTTACTGCTTTTTGTTTGTTTGTTTTCACACTTCTTTTGGAAGTATTAAAATAAGAAAGAGGGAAAAAAGTATTAAAAAACAAAAAACAAACAAAAAAACCCACAACTTGTCTGCTTTATTCATTTGATATTATACCTCTGAATAATATATGGAGAACAAGTAAAGGAAAACATGGAGCTTTTATTCTTTCTGAAGCAAAATGCCACTTTTCTTACACAGGAGGAGAACAAATGAATTATTCATATATATATACATATATATATTTTTAAGATACTGTGTTTGGTTCCTAGAAACACTGGATGTCTTTCTAAGCCATGATATGAAGAGTTCTAGTGTGACCACCCACTTCAAAAACAGCCAAGATCAGGCATGTTTAATCCACAGATGATATTTGGTTGGTTGTAAGTCTGGTCAAATAACCACCCTGCAGCCACGTGTCTGGGTTTTAAAGAGCAATTCTGATTTTTTTCTTGGAGCTTGCTTGTCAATGGGTGATGGACTTTGCATTGTAAATGATGCAGCTAGTATATGTCATAACAAAATCAAGATTTTGTTGTTGACAGCAGTGTGTCAGATGTCATGACTATTTAATATAGTTGTCAGAACTAAACTTACTTTTCTTTTCTTTTTCTGAATTTCTTTTTTTCCCAAGCATTCCAGCCAAAATAACTTCAAGGTTTCTGCACATAAGTTGTAAGAGAAATGAACTGTCTTGCCAATTCGCATAAAATTGTTAGAGTCATGTCATTGACAAGTCCTGGCACCTCCATTCTTTGGAGTTTGAATATCATGAGGATAATATGAGGCCTTTTTCCATCTTTATGGAAAACTGACCAAACTTGGCCACGTCAGGCAGTTCTGAAGACCTGATCACACATGTGTGTTCATTTCACTGCTAAAAATGTTGTCTTTCAAGGGAAGGTTTCAACCTCTTCCAAATGCAAAGTGTTTATGGGATGGCGCAGCTCCATCTTCCCAGAATGGCCCAGCATATGCTAAGGCAGTATAGCTGGAAGTGAGCAGGACTTTCCCCTGCAGTTACTTCATCTCACAGCTGTAGCTACTGCAGTGTAGTAGCACACACCTCAGATGAGGGCTAGGAAACTGCTTCTTCCCATTCCCTGACAGTAAGGATAAGAAAGAGCATGCCAAGTATTGCATACATGCTGAGGATGAAGAAAGACAGGAGACAGGAAGAGAGGAAGAAGAAGTAACTGTATTAAAGGAAGATGGAGAAGGAGAAAATTGAGAGAGAAAGAAAGAAGCTGGTGGTGGATATAGGAAGAGGAAGAAGAAGCAGGGTGGGGTAGCTAAGGAAGTGTCTACAACTGCAAGAGTGCTCCAATAAAGCTCTGTTTGTCACAAGTCCTCTGAGTTCAGAGAGCAGTTAAAACTTTGGGGCTTGTCTGCATGGCAGTTATGGGTTTTCAACTTCTGTGAGGTACTTTAAGGGGCAGAAGTCTGGGCTGGAAAAGTTAAGATGCAGATATTGCAGTGAATCATAGGGGTATCAACATGATGCCATACGGTGGATTTCCTTCATTCTTTGGCCCAGTTCTAAAAATACAAATTCAAAAAATCATACACCCATAAAACTACATATATCAACTCAAGTCAATTAAAATTTTTTACTAGAGGTGTAAAATTAAGAATATATTCTACACCTATGTTGATATAATATGCTATGATCTTTAATTACATACGTCATCTTATATTCCCATTTTTTTCCTGATTCATTAATTGAATAATTCTTCAGTATTTCTTTTTATGACTTAGATTTAGCTATTAGATATTGGTGCATGCTGTTCGTAATCCAGAAATTATCACTGTTCTTCACGATACCTCTCAGTACATAGTCCATAATTTCTTTCCTAGATATTTTTTACAAGATTATCTGTCATTCTTATTATTATGCTATGTTTGTAAGATTAGGATAAGGTAAACAAACTGTCTACCAAAAGATTACTGCTAGGGCCTGATTTTTGAGTAATACTCCATATTTTAATAGTCTTTAAATACACTACATTCACTCTCAGAGCAATGGTGTGTATTTATCATTCATTCTGATGTAGCTGGAGATAACCTATGGCCATCACACAAACTGCAGAACTCGTCAAGCACAGAAGTGACATTCAGCTTCCCCAAGCAGCACATCTTTGCTGTCGACTACCCCATTTAACATCCTTATTTCAACTTCTACAGCAAATGAAGAAAATTATCATATACTAATCTCATTCAATACTACTGTTCACAGGACACCAGTTCTGTTACCAAGGAAGGGAAGTTCCTGTGTTATAATTCGTACATAAAAACATGTTTAAATCATTTTTTGTAGACGGTCCTATTTTTGTCTATCTTTTGAGCAATGGTCTTTGGAAATTTATTAGCAAGTACTTTTATACAGTTTTTTTGTGTGTGTGTGTTTCTGGGTTTTAGTTTATAAGGAGAATCAGAGGGAATAACCAAGCCAGAAGGTTGAATGCCTCCTGGGAAAACAAAATAAAACAAAACAAAAAATGAAACAAAAGCAACAACAAAATAAAACCACAACAAAACAAAAGATTTTTTTTCAACAATTTTCTATTTTTGGTCCTCCTAAAATTTTCCCGTAGAAACTCAGGCTCCTAACTACAAATTTAAGCCTATGGGTTTGCTTTATTTAATTATTTTTCATTGACTTTATGAGTAGTCTGGACACTCAAAGAATACATTTGTATTACAAAAATGTGCACCCTGTTTTGCTGTCTGGGGAACATACCCCACTCTGGACATCGTCACCAGTGATATACCCATATTTACATCCACAAACATATATCATTCCCACGCAGAGGAAGTGTGGCCATGCACCAGGACCAAGACATGCTTGCTGTGACCAGTGCTGATATGGATGGTCAGGGGATCAGGCTCCTACATTTTGACATAACACACAAGGAAAGGCAAGACTGAAGGCAACCTTGGGCTTTTAAAACAGGATTTATTTAACCCTTATAATAGCTATGGTAGTAATTTAAATCTAATAAGTAGGAACATTATTCTCAGATGACTTTTTATTCTTCTCATTGAATGCATCTCATTCCCACTAAAATCATGACAAGAGGTTTGCCATTGACGTAAATTGAAGCAGGACCTAATATCCACACCTTGTTTTTTTCATCTTAACTAAACAAGCTAACAATATGCAATTCTGTCTCCTCTGTTTAAGGATGACAATGCTAAATCATCAGTTCAACATGGAAATTAGCCACATTTCAGAAATGTCTAGCTTCATGAAGTTTTTCATATACATGTTTTTACTCCCTTTAGGAGTGATCCATTCATATGACATGGGGAAAAGAAAAGCAGAGGATTACTTTTTGGTGCCAGGAATTCTTTTGAAAAAACGACTGTATTAGCACATTTCCTTAATATTCAAAAAATGAGCCTTTGAACATATTAATTTATAAAGTCAAGTATCCTGTTTTCTAAATTATTTTTGCTTTAAACATGTTTCATTGTATAACTAAAGAGATACTTCACTGTTGCATCAAGAGCAGTTTTTTTCTGTTTTAGTAAGCCGGCTTATTTCCATGGCATGCATCATTTAATTACGCATGTAAAATACAGTTCCAATTGTATAGCTCTGTGAGCCTCATTTAAACTGTCTGTGACATTGTGGTAATCCCAGTACCAAGAAGCGGGTGTTGCACAGCTATGAATGGCTCGAACGTGGTAAATTTGTTATGTATAGAAAAGCCTAGAAATGAGCTTGCATTTCTGCAGCTGTGCTTGCTCCACAGGAAGAGGAAGAAAGATCAGTAAAAACATGCTTTTCTGGTAATATTAGCAGCTGTAATTCTGAATGCCTGTGAAGATCAAGGAAAATCTGCTCAGTGAGGAAGTGCTGGTTTTCTCGAATCACTTATTTTACTTGATATTTAATTCATTTTTAATTATTTTTTATTTATTGGGAAAAATGTCTAAGATTATAGAGTAATGTAAGATCTGTATATGAGAGTTAAGATCTCAGTGTCAGATGATTGTCTAGTCATGAAATAGATTTTGCCTGATTTGTCTCAAAAATCCTTTCTGGAGGCAGTGAATATTGAGACTGAAATGCACCCTATGTTGGAGGCAGATGGGCATTGCTGTCCATGTGATTTAAGAGTCTTGCATATACTGTACGCTAAGTATAAACTTAAAGGGGTTGATGATGTTTTATTAACAGGAAAATGAGCAACCTTCTTGCATTTTTCCCTTTTTAAACTAGTGAACTTGAAGGTCAGATCCAACTATATGTTGCATTTTCTGTCATATAATTATCACATATATAATGTCCTGGAGAACAGCCTCCAGTCAGTGACATCAGCAGTTTACATAGCAGTTGAACTAAGAATAACCTTAGAGAACTGACCCGTATCAACCTCTTAACAGTGTAAACAGCCTGTAGCTCACAACAGTTTTCTTTTTTCATGATCACAAAAGGGCCTCAATTGGATGAAAAAAGAATTGTGTTCACAAATACCAAACTATTCTGTTGAATGTTCACTTGATTAAATCTCAGTAGATGAGAGAAAAACAAAAGAATAAGACTTTGGGAAGAATGACTAGTGGCTTGTAAAAAGGAGGATGAGACAACACTGAAAATTGGTTCCCTAGAACAAAAATGTAGTGATTATAAATGATCAATTGCACCAACTTTGAAGAGAGTACTGTCAACAATATTTCTGTAGTTGCACTTTTACAAAGACAGTTGTAAAACATAACCAATTCTTAGTAGCTTTGAAGATCCCAGCCTTGTTCTCTTTCTATGCACTAATTTGAGGGCATGATCCTCTTGACGTCAGTGTGTGTCTAGTGGTGGACATCTGTGGTTGCAGCACAGGTCCTCAAGTCACATCCTATTTCCTTTTCCTCCCTCCCCATTTCTGCTGTTCCATATATAGATAAGTTCTTCAAACAAGGGCTGAGGGGTTCAGGGGATATCTGTTCTGCAGTCAAAGTCATTTGGAGATAAATAAATACACAAAGAAACAGCAGAAAGAGACAGACATTTTTTTGTGTATCACACTGGAGCACTATCAGAACATCGTAGAGTCATAAAATCATAGAATCACGGAATGGTTTTGGTTGGAAGGGACCTTGAAGACCATCTAATTCCAACACCCCTGCCATGGACAGGGACACCTCCCACCAGACCAAGTTGCCCAAAGCCCCATCCAACGTGGCCTTGACCGTTTCCAGAGATGGGTCATCCACAGCTTCTCTGGGCAACTTGTAACAGTGCCTCACCACCCTCTGAGTAAAGAATGTCTTTCTAATACCTAATCTAAATATACCCTCTTTCAGTTTATTACCATTACCCCTTGTCGTATCACTACATGCAAGAGTCCCTCCTCAGCTTTCCTGTAGCTCCCTTTAGGTACTGGAACCTATGAGATCTCCCTCGAGCCTTCTCTTCTCCAGGCTGAATAACCCCAATTCCCCCAGCCTGACTTCATAGTAGCTAAGTGCTCCAGCCCTTTGATCATCCTTGTGGTCCTCCTCTGGGCTCTCTCCAGCAGGTCCATGCCCTTCTTGTGCTGGGGACACAGAGCTGAACACAGGGCTCCAGGTGTAGCAATCTACTTTGTGATCCATATGCTGGCTGTCCTGGAGAAGTATATAATGTTGTACCATAGGATTTCATGGTTAAAATATTACTGAAGACACCAAAGTTTTATGTTCAACTTATCTGGCAGCTTTGAAAAGACTTTACAAATCCCCCCACATCATACATGCAATCTGGATTTTTTTGAAAAAAGATTTCTAAATAATATGTAATGTAACTGCTGTCTATGTGGCATCTGTTGGTGTCTGAAGGAGAAATAACTGTAAATAATAATGATAAAAAAAACTAAAAACCCTGACATTCTAATATTTAATGATAGCTTATGCCTATATACTAACAACTGACAAGAAACAATTGGAAAGTGCACATGGTTAGCCTGTGCAGACACACACATCTGATATCCGTTGCCCTATAATTTTTAGTTGGTATGGTCCTGTCTCAACATTGCCTAAGAAGCCTGTAAGACAGATATTGGGTCCACCTGCATTTCTGCATGTGGGACTCTGAATCTGACAGAGGCTGTTAGGCACAAGGCCAGCACAAATAACTGACATGTAAAGGAATTAACGTAGAAATTCAGTGACCTCTTGTTTTAATGGTTTAATAAGAGGTTAACTCCTGTCAGTATCAGGAAACAAACAAACAAACAAACAAACAAACAAACAAAACCTGATAATTATGTTGCACTTAGCCAAGAGTGAGCATTATGCAAGGCCAAGCTATTTTAATGTGAATTGTTTTTATTTTCACTTCTGGAAGTGGTTCTTTCCTAATGCTAGTGCAAAACTATTTTAAAAGCCTACCTCTGCATTAGCTAATTGAATTACTGCGTTACACTTGCTTTTTAATCAAATAAAAGGTATCTGGAAAAATGGAAAAAAAAATAATGTTTTCCTAAATATCTTAAGCTTCCTGAAAACAATCATTTTCTACATTTAAACCACATTTGTTTTAAAGAATATCCATCCTGTGCAGTTACCACAGATGATGACTATGTGACTTAAACAGTGCTTCCCTACAGCAATTGAATTTCTTTGCATGTCTATAGCAATTTAGAACAAGGACATTAATTTTGCCTTGTGAGATCAACCAGTCATGATGGAAAAGCTAAAATATTAATGCCTCAACTGTCATTTATAAATATTCTCTTTCGTCATTAAGAACATGAGAAAAGAAAAATAATAATAATAAAAATCTGGCTTATGTCAGATTGGGAATGCCCTGTGGGACGGGAACAAACAGTCACGTGTGGGAAGAGCAAGCAGGAACCTCTAAAAACAGGTTTTGTGCCAACAGAGGAAGTGTCTGTCCCACTGGCAGGTAAATCTGCTCACAGAGGTCCCTGCCCTTCCCCTCCCTTCCTGAGAACGCACCTCTCCCACTCAGCCCTGCCAAAGTTTGTTCTCTGCTCATGGATTCGCACTGGTCAGCTGGTTGTTGTTTCACAGACCAGGTTCCACCTCCTCCTCACTGTATCTCTTCAGCCTCCTCATCCAACTGAATATGTTTTGGTGGAGTGGAGAAAACAGAAGAGCTTTTCAAAGCAAGTGATGAGGAATTTTGTTTACCCTCAGAGGGACTGTGGGAAGTGTGTTGAAGGACTATCAGCACTTAAGAGATCTTATAGGCTCTCTCAAGACAGTGGTTTCATGGCAGCTGAGACAACATCATGCTATTGCTGGAAGGAGGACATCTCCCTCCCTGCTCTCTTCTCCCCAAGCACACATATGCACTTCTCTCCCCTCTTACCTGCTCCCAGATGCATGGATCTGCCCTTTCTCTTGCACTAATTCCAGCTCTCATGAGCTCCTTTGGCAAGGATCTGTTAGCATTTGGGACTTTACTTATTATTTAGCTTTACAGCCTGACCATACAGCTTGTCAGGGCTCTGGTCCAATGCTTGGAGTCAGAGAGGAGAATAGCCCCCATGACTTCTTGCTATACACTCAGAGCTAGATCCTCAGCTGATAAAATTATTGCAGGTCACAGTGGTTAAACTGAAGGTCTGGCTCCAAGTCATGATCAGAGTGAAAGCGAGGTGTGTGTCTGTGTGGAGCATGCAGAGGATAGGGGAGGTTGGGACATACAGTTATTCAATGCTTTCATAAAAATCTGTGTTGCACACAGACACTGGTTACAATTGGTATATGATAATGCTAGTACGGAAATTGCAAATAGGTTTCAATAATAGAAACTACAGGCAAAAAACAAATAAACAAAACAAAACACTGGATTTTTTTTTCCCTGTCTATGAACTGTTCTTTTAAGTTATGAAAACAGAGGCACTAATGAGGTAACTGAGCAAATAACTCTGGTTGGCAGGAACTCTCCTTTGCACTGTCAAGTCACCTTCTTCAGGAATAGCTCATGCTGCTCTGTATCTCTTCTAAGCCTGTTAGTATCAATGTGTTTTCTAGTCCCATGCCATCTGACACTTTTACTACAACCGAATTGTTCATGCGTCTGCAGTTCAAGGTCTCTCGTCTTTAGCATGAAGGCCTTGACTGCTTTGTTATGAACATTACTCACATTAAGGAAGCTGGCAAATAGACTTGAACTTGGTGAAAAAATGTATTCTTAACAAATGTGACCTTCTGAAAAACAGTATATTTCATATTCAACAGATATAGGCTCAACAAGGCAAATTCTGGCATCAGACGTGCAGCCTGAGAACTCAGGTCTTAGCAAAAAGAGGCAGGCTCCCCAAAAGAGCTGTCAGCACCTATCTGTGGTGTAAGACCAGCTGCTGAGGCAAATCCAGACTTCTGTGGCCAATTAGACCTTTGGTTTACATGAGAAAAATCCTTGCAATTTCAATTCCTGGAGAGTGAAATCCACAACACAATTCTCATTTGCTTCACCTACAGAGCAAAAATTGAGTAAAGATTTAAACCTGTGTCCATTTCTGTACAACTGATACCAGATAATATAGGTGGAAGAAACAGTACAACCTGCTGTTTTATCTGTCCATGGATATATAGGCTATAGAAGTCTCTCTGCAAGGTGCTGTGTGCATCTTCAGATAATACTATGTTCTCAGAAGTTTCTCCAAAGAGACAGTTATGTGAAAATTTCAGTTCCAGGTGCTTCAAAATACTTCAGACCTTTTTGCATCACTCTGAAGAAAAAAAAAAAAAGAAAAAAAAAAAAAAGGTCTGAAATGAAAGGTTGGTGCTTTTTTGAAGGCAAAAGCAATATAACAACAATCATTTGTTTTGAAAAAATGGGTAGCACTGCATAGAATTTTGTGTACCATGCTTTGACAACAGAGTAATGTGCCTTAAAGTGCTAAATATGAAAACTGCATAATATTTTTAACACCTGGACATACTGTCAAAGTGCAATACACATCTCCAGCCAAGCAAGAAAGAATGAATCCACTGCTGCAGACTGAGATGTGTTCATTCATGCAAGTTAATACAAGTTCCAGATCCCCAGTATGATTTTGATGCTAGACATCTACAAGGTGCAATGTGTTGTCAGCGCACTTTGTGTTGCACATTTCTCAGTGTGGACTAATCTCCACGCTTTCTAATTACAGGTCATATGGTTATGCACCTAAAGGTAGGTGGAAAGTTTGTGATATGAGATGATAGGCTAGCTGAAGCAGTAAAACTATTTCACAATGAGTGAAGCTTCTTTAAATAAGCCAGTCAAGGATTTCAATTACCATTATTTCTACCTGAAGCTTACCACTGATCTTTTGTTTTCTGTATATTTGATTTTATATTGGCTGATAGACTGGAAGAGACAAGAGTCTGGGAAATGGTTAACCAGGGCAAAAACTGAAATTCTAATGAGAGTGAGTAGAGCAGCAGTATTCAGCTGAAGGTGTTTTTTTTTTGGTTGTTTTTGTGTTTTTTTTTTTTGTTTTCTTTTCTCCACGTTCAATGAATTTACAGGCTGTTTGCTACTGTGGCTTTAGTAATGGGGAATTTTGCGATGGCTTTAAGAATAGGTGAGCTGGTGGGTTGCTCCCTCAGAATAGATGAAAGGTTTTCTTTCAGCTGCTTGATGCTCAGGACACTGAAAAATAATTAAAAAAAAAAAAAAGGCAGGGATAGAGTTTGGTCTCCAGTCAAGTTAACAATTCTCTTTCTGTTAGGTCAAGAAAAATCCTGATCTCCAGCTTCAGCAATGGTCTAAAGCTTTACTGTGCTAGATATAAGCAGAAAACTGTATGTTCTTAGAGAACTATATCCCTTTACCATTGGGATACTTTGAATAAAATAAAAATAAGATTGCAGCAGAAGAAAGCACATTTAATTCACATAACTCAGATGATTTACCCATTATGTGTGAGACTGACAGTCAGGCTGAGAATCTGTAAGAGATAAATGAAAAATAGGTAAGTGAAGCCCTGGAATTGAAAATGAGGAAATTGAGGGTTTTTTTTTTTTTTTTTTTTTTTTTTTTTTTTGGGTGTAGTCTGCCTTTCACTTAGAGAGGAGCTTTGTTGTCCTTTAAGTCCATCAGTGTGCCAGGCATTTCTAATGGAAAGGTATGTGTGATGAGATGCCAACAATTATCTACACAGTACCAATTCTCATATGCTTGCCAGTCATTTATATTGAATTACATCTGTAATGCTTATTCTTTTAACATCCACGGTATTGTTTTAAAGGAGAGAGAGAGGAAAAAAAAAAAAAAAGAAAAGAAAAAGAAAAAAAAAAAAGAGGATTTAATTTTGTCTTGGCAATAACAGTGAGTTTGCTTTCCTTGGCAATTTTTCAAGGAAGATAAACTACTTAGGAAAAAGGAACCTTACTAATCCATGGCCTTAGATTTTCTACACAAAAAACAAATGTTTCACTCAGATGCATTTTCAGTTGTGCTGTCTAAAAAGTTAATTATTTTGTTTGGCTCTTTGAAGGTTGTGAATTGAACCTTTGCATTTTGTTCACCAACAACATGAAGTCACAAAGCAGCTTTTAATCACCTCCGCAATAATAACACTTTACAAGTTATTTGTGCAGCTGTTTCTCTAGTCAAATTTATTTGCAGTTACTAAAATACACTTCCATAAACACAACTGAGAATTGTTTAGCTAGTGCTTTAACTGAGTGTATTTTTGGTGGTTAGCACTTACCTATTTTGTTTTACTGGATTACCATTTTTGCAGACTTAAAATACACAGAGCCAGACAAAGACAGCACTGTATGTTGAATATACCCCAGGCTATGAAATAGATGGACTGAATGTTCTGTAGTAGTCTTGACTCTGATCTTGTAGAAGCACCTCCTTGCAAGTGAGCTCTACTAATATGAAAGAGAATCAGGTCCCACATCACACCAGAATTTAATACAGTTTACATATATATATATACACACATAAATAAATGTATTTCTCTTTATGGGTGCAGTAGCTCTTATAAGGCATACTGGAAGATAAGATGGTCTTCCTTTCCCGATGAAAGATACAAAAGTATCTTGACAGCACTGCACGGAGTGATCTGTTGTTTAGTTATTATTGACTGTAACGATGATTTGAGAAACATTGTGCATGAAGGAGCTACTTACGTTTTTTCTGTGTTGTAAAATGTTGACATTTGACATGTCAATACGTGTTTCCAAATAGGGATTTGGGAAATTTTACTCTTACTGATTGCTAGAAGTGCCTGCAATTTGACATGGAAAGTGCCCTGAAATGCCTTAAAGACTGCAGTAAAACATTCCTGAATTTTGGAGCAATCTTTGAAAAAGTTCTCTTTCAAGTGTCACCTCCTGAGACTGTAATACCTTCCTGTAGATCAGTTCAGTCCTGAAGGAGGAACATAAGTGCCTAATCCCCAAACTATGTGGTAGAGTATGAAGTAGTTTGGGGCCTACCTAGAAACAGATTCAAGATTTTTACATAATGTTGTGCCAACAAAAAATTGTGTTTTCTCTGCTCCCAGTAATCCATATCCTTTTGGAAAGGCCCTGCTGTACCATGAATATGACATTTTCCTCAAGGCCAAATAAAATCCATTGTATAGCAATGAGCCACATGGCATGCACAACAAATCATCATTGTCCATGGTGAGATGCAATTAAACAAAATATAGCTTACTTCTTGCAATAAGTAGTAGAGATTCATAGATGGGAACTATTCATACAAATACATCTGGGGTCAATTGTATGTTTAAACTCAGGATACTTCAGGAATTAAGTAATTTGCTGTATTTGTGCTACTTTGACACTTCTTTACCCCAGTAATTTAGTTGAGGATTCACACAATAAAAATGTGAATTGTCATGGATATTTTCCAGCATGTGAAGGAACTTGCTCACATCTAGAGTAAAATGACGTGATGTTTGCCTTTTGACTGTGAAAATTACAAAATTATACATATGTAGTGTTTAAATTCAGGATGTTTCAAGGGTGTCATTAGATGCAGCTGTTTTGAAACAGGTTGAGGAGATCCCTTTCTGCCAGTTTAGGCATTGCCCATCATTACAAACAAAAGTCTGGCCAGAAAGGCAATTCTGAATCTTCATGAACTGTTTCCAGATTGCTCTGTTCTTACACCATGCTGGGGTGAGGAACAACAGTACTGTCACCAAATACATGAGCTAAGGCTAAGAAGTCTAAATATGTTGTGTAAATGTAGATACATATTACCAGAATGCAATGACATTTTTTCATCAGAAATTTTACACGGTGGCTCTGATGCTGTATATTGTTTAAGTAAGCAATGATCAAGCTGTTGTGAGCTGAGACCTCTGAAACACTTACCTAAATGATTAAAAACTAGTTACTAATCTATCTTCTGCCACTCAGCAGTGAAATATTAACCCACTTAGGAATTTAGCTGTATATTCATTTAATGGCCAGACTGGAGTCTGTGAAGAAAAGTGTTTAATTTTCAGTAAAACAGTATATACACACTATAAACCGAATGGTGAATGTGCACTTATAAAAGACCATCCCTGTAACTAACTTTGTTTCTGTGCACTGCAAGAAAACTATTTCTACACTAGACAGGCTTCAATGATTCACATCAACATCTTTCTTTAAGCAGAATATATGCTCTGAAACATGAATGGGCAAGTATGCTTTTCATGGTAAATTTTTCCAGTGTGATATCCTAGGTCATATTTAAGATATTTGGCTGTGATGGGCAATTTCAACTGATAAAGCTGGGTTGTTTTGTTTTTATCAGGTGAGAACAATGATTAATTTGGCTGTAATTTAATCAATTCTCTGTTAATGTTTACTTGACAACTTTTATTAGGTCATGTTTCAGTTTTAATCTTATCAGTGGCTATGTTTGGAGTCTTATTTCCAAGCTCTTTTCAGTAGTTAGTAAATAACTGACCAAACCTGATTCTTCACCACTTTGCAGCTTATGTTGTCATTTACGTCAGTAAGAAATCAGTGTGCAGTGCTGTCATTTTAATCTGGAACATTTTACAAATGTTTTCCTTCTGATGCAGTGAAATAAATCACTGTACAAGGCACCAGGCAGGGCTCATTCCCATTTGGGCGTTTCACCTATGAGACAACATTTTCCCTCCCCATTGTAGCTGTCTAGGTGGTTCTTTACTAAGAAATACTAGAAGTGTTAAGCAATAGACAATGACTCTTCTTTTGGGATGGCCACTGCAGAGATTCTTTCTACCAAATAAGAAAGAAATAGGAAATAGCAGTCTCAGGGCTCTTCTTTTAGATATGTAGAGAATCAGGTCGAGATATTTTGGCAAGTGACATGCTTGCAAAGGGCAATGGATTTCATGACTCTAGGCAACGAAACGAAGTGCTATCGAGCATTTGTACAAATGTATCATGTATCCTTACTCAGATCAAATTTCTACTTGGTGATGAGAAGGAACTTTTCCTCGTATTCTACATTTTATTTACCGATCCCACATAGACCAGCACTATGACATGACTGGAAGCTTGTCCTCAAAAGAGATTGAGGAGTCATGTAACAGAGGATGATATGGGTTACTGAAATACGGTAGCCTGTGAAATCCATCTATCTCTCCTGTTTATTTGTGTTAATGCCTGTAAATTACTAATTACTAGATATTGTTATCCCTAATTTCTTTCTCTCCCTCAGTCCTATGTACTAAGTGTTAGAGACAGTTGTTGAATAGGGGTTAAATTTAGACTGCAGAATTTATAAGGAATGCTATATGCAATGGATTGGATAATCTAGTAATGCAGCCAGCTCTTACATCATGGGTGGAGCAGAGAAAGACATTTGCTCAGAAATGCAGAGGTGATAAACAATATTTTAGAGATCAACTGAGAAGAATCTGAGCAGCCCAAGAGAGCTAAAACCTTCTTTTTCACTGTGGTCAGCATCAGAGAATCCTTTCCCAATAAACAGCTCCATCACATCTGGTGCCAAGAATTTCCAGTCTGGAAAAACAAGGGAGGAGTTTTATAGAGTCTGTGATGTCTGATGAAGATGCATCTACATCACACAAAAGTTAAGAGTAACTGAAGATTGCTAACCTATAACAGAGAGCCCAACAACACTGAAAGTGTCAGGAGTAATAAATCTTTACCTCTTTCTGGGTGAAAACACACTCATGGAGTAAGCTAAGTTTCAGAAATTTGGAATTTAGAGGGCTTTTATTTTCACTTTTTAAAATTTGTATTTATTTTTAACACTGGTTATCAGCCAGGTAGCTAACAGCTTGGCTATTCTTCAGACAGTTCTACTGTAAGTAGTAGTTTGGATGGGATTTAGGTGTTTGTAGTACTGTGCTATCCACAACTTTTTCCTCAGTGATCTTGCTGTCAATCAGTAAGCAGGTCTTTTAAACTGTTACTGATTTGCAGAACAGCGACATCTTTGTCTTCACAAAAGATAGGCAAGAAAGGATAGTGCTAGTGTAAAGCAGTGTAAAGTTTAACTTTTGATTTAGTTTTTTAATGTGAAGTAAGATTTTTCAAAGTACTGCCAAACAAATCCCACCTAGGGGAATAGGAGCTGCAATACAAGACAAGACAATTTGTTTTAAGACTGTACCTAACAGTATTCAGCAGTGAGCCAGACAAAACCACATAAGCTTAAGTAGAAGCGACAGAGCCAAAAAAATACTTTTAATAATTCTGTACCAGGTAGTCATATGAATAAAGTTAAAATATATATTTTATTTTTTTTTCTCCCATGGTGCTGTTTATTAGCCATCAACAAGACTTAATCTTTTGCTTTGCCTATCACATTTTTTTTAAGAGACCTTGGGGGAAAAAGTCTTGTTTTTTCTTTTTTCCCCTCTTTATTTTGATCCAGAGTTTCTCTGCAAAACACTGGCTGCGGTTTTAATCATGACTAGGAAATGTAAGTAACTTGTGCTTTAAGTCTAGCCTCTTTAGCAGGAAGGATACATTCTCCATCCGGTGCCAAGAAGGTGGAAATATCCTTAATTTTGTATTCAATTAAATACAGGATTTACTTTTCTGTCCCAAAATTTGTGAATGGTTTAGCTTGGAGAGGTTGCTTGTGGAAGAACTGATTCACATGTTTATTTTTGTTCTCCCCAAATTAGAGACTGCTCAACATGACTATACTCTCGTTGTGCTCTTTTCTGTATGTTATTTGTGTCCTCATCCAAAATTACGTCTGCAAAGTCTTCAGTGAGCAAAAGATTTCAGACTCTTTACTTTATGGCCCTTTAGCTTTTTTTTTTTTTTTTTTAAATGGGGAAAAGCATAGATTCTTTCATTAGTTTCATAGAGAAGCATATTTTTTCTTAATTACCTTTTGAAGGGGATTGGAAGCCACTACTACATCACAGTAAAAGTTGTGTTGAAAATGTATGCTTTTAAAAGGGAAAGTGTTTGATGTTAAACTACAAGCTATAGCCAGAGCTCTGCCCTAACTTTCCCTGCAGAGAGTACAAGGATGCAGGAATGGCAACCTGGTGCCAACTCTGTAAGGAAAGTACAGACCCCAGGAGTTTAGAGGTGTTAGTACTCAATGCTCCCCTTAATATGCCTCTATATTGCCTTTTTTTTCAATACTATGCCTTGGTATACCTATGCTCGATGGGTATTGATTCATGTTTCAGTTCTCGATTAAACTTGTAGTAACTGCAAATTTAATTGTAGATATTTTCTGTACTACCACCAAAAAATGACTGGTAGGCAATGGAAAAAATGAACCTTACGCAAAACTTTCTATACTTAAAGTGTCCTTATAGTATTTAAAGGGGCATACAGAAAAGATAGTGAGGTACTCATTATCAGGGAGTTATACAACAAGGGGTAATAGTTTTAAACCAAGAGAGAGTAGATTCAAGCTAGATATCAGGAAGAAATTATTCACTCTGAGGGTGGAACAGGTGGCACTGGAACAGGTTGCCCAGAGGAAGTGTGGCTGCCCCATCTCTGGAAACGGTCAAGGTCAGGCTGGATGGGAATTTGGGCAGTGTGATCTGGTGGGAGGTGTCCCTGCCCATGGCAGGGGGTTGAAATTAGATGATCATTATGGTCCCTTCCAACCCAAACTGTTCTATGATTCAACACATTACAGTTGTTACCTCCTTCTCCCAGTTCTTCTCATCCTTATATAACTGCCACACCTACCAGCTGTTTCCAGTTCCTTGCTGTTCTCTGTGCCATTGGCCTTTATATGTTGCTGCTTTATATGTTGAGCACCAAATACGGTGAGATATTGATCCTTGGTCCTGTGTATCCATGAGTATGACAATATAAACACACATTCGTTTTCTTACAATGCAGTAATGATATAGCTCTTTTTGTTTCTAATTTCTGCCAAGGAATGTGATTCCTTTATGTCATAGAAGCAATTTATTAAGAAAGTTTCATACAGGCAAATCTTTGTGAAAGTAAATATTACCCAATTTGGAAGTAACAACACCCCTCTCTCCCTCTCCCCCCAAGAAAACCAAGGTTGAAAGGAACTGTATTATGACCCTGGAAAGACATGCTCCAAGACTGCAGTTATGTCACTGGCATACTCCATGCTGGTTGCAGATATTTATAAAAGACACCAATGAGTCATATGTAAACATTTTGATTATAAAGATTTTCTTCATTTCCCACAGACTTGCTGCTTTCAAACAGCTGCATCCCATTCCTAGGATCTACGGAGGGGCTTGATTTTCGAACCCTGCTGCTAGATGAGGAGCGGGGCCGGCTGCTAATCGGGGCTAAAGACCACATCTTCCTGCTCAACTTGGTTGATTTAAACAAAAATGTAAAAAAGGTCAGTTTATTTTCCACACAGTTCATCTCATAAGTTCAATTTTGTTCCTTTTTATCTATTTTTTTTCTTCACTGGGTAACTCTGATTTGTTGTGTGATGTTTTGTACTAGGACTTAATATTTATAATATAAATAGTTAATATTAATCTCACCTTCCATAGTTATACAGGTTATTTTTAATAAAATGAATTTCTCATGGTATCTGACCTTCTGTGAGACTGAAATCCTTCAAGAGGTCACCCATCTGTAGGAGCCCTGCATTGCATGAAAACAAAATATCAGCAAATTGGCAAACATGCACCTGTAAGTGTTTGCTTCTTTATTTCTTTTGTCATGGTCACCCTTCTCAAGTAAAAGCATTTGGAAGATGGTAACTGCAGGCAGAGCATTCGTTGCTTCCTGGCATTACTAGGATTACATTACTCTGATATTAAACAGAGCAGAGGCAATTTGGATGGTTTAAATTATGGCAATGTTACTGGCAATTTAGTATTAATATTTACATTAATATCTGGAATTGCTAGTGATAGGAGAAGCTTCCACTGGGATCCACTGTACTCACTGGCCCTTGCCCTGTGACAATGTGTTAACTCCAGATAATAAAAAGGCAATATAGCCTTCAATAGTTCTAGTACACATGGTGAAACAGAGTTTTTGTAAGCACAATTGACGGCTACATATAAAAAACAGATGCTTGTACAGAAACACACACAAAAACTGCTTTCCTGCTTTTTCCAGACACGCTACTTACTGAAGAAAATTTAAATTCTCAGCTGTTTGATATTTTCTTTAAGCACCAGCAGGAGGTTTTAAGTGACTATATTCTGCTGTCAGTTCTGAAGTGGTAACTGATCCTAAATTAATATGATGGCAGCACAGGGCTTAACAGGTGTAACAGGAGATGATTTTGCCCCACACTTAAATGCAACACTTGCTGTCATCGTATACAAGTGTTTCTAGTATCAAGCTAAGTATCTTATTTCGACTTCTGCAATGTTCCATACACCACTTTAAAATTCTTTTTTAATCCTTTAAAATTCAGATTGTTTCAGGAGATTTCTTCCCTAGGATGCTTTATGAAACACCACATGTTCATCTTCCATCTCGGTAGTTTGCTGAAAAATCAGCACCTTTTCAGGAAATTGCAGTTATAACAGCATTATTCATATTGGAGATTCAGATCATGGATTGATTTTTGGCATAGGCTTTCTGTAGCAAACAAATTGTGTTTGTGTGAAAAGCAGACGCCTGTTTCTGTGGGTTGCTGATTGCCTCCTGAGAGATGCTGAGTGCTGTCACTTCACTTCCCATTATGTTCAGTGGGGATTGATTAATTCAGAGCTTTCTGGAGGCATTCGCACCCTGCATAGTCCACCCCTCCACCCAAGTTGGTAACATTTCACTTTAGCCATACCACTGTTGATTGTTGTGGATGTTGCACTTTCCAAGAAGTGCAGAAAGCAAACTGAGCCAGGAGAATTCATTTGTGATCAGGCAGCACCATTAGTCATAAATATTTTAGAGCAAAGAATTTGAATTAAAATTCACATTTGGTAAGCCATTTAATATGCCTAAATATCTCTAGTAACCTGGAGAGAGAAAAAAAAAAAAAAGGTAAAATTCATAGCCACTAAGATATCTGGACTAAAGAAAGAATTATGTGCAGTTTCAAATACATTTAACTATTCAGGTTGTCTTTAACTTTTCAGACAAAACATTGAGGCAAAGTGTATTTAAACAGCTAAAAGTGACACGTGACACTAAAACCTTGCAGAGCATCCTGGTGTGTTGATTTCCAAGGTCTCCATGGGCATTCAACAATTTTATAAACTTACCCTGTTGAGTACATGCCCACGAGGCAATATCATACAGACATCCTCCTTGGTTCCTCTGTGCTGGGCTGGTTGAAACGTGTGAGTGAGGGGAGAGAGGGGATGGAGGAAGTTGGTTTTGTATAAATCTCAGTCACTGGTGAGGTTTCAGTGCTCAAAGATACTCTCCAGTAGCAGGGAAGTGTCAGAAAGTAGCATTTGCCGGTGCTGTGTTTAGACTGACCGTGGTTTGCATTGGCTCAGGGCCAGGCGGCTGGCTTCCAGGCTCTCCCGGTGAGAGGAAACCACACAAGTTGGGACGTCGATGGGCTGAAGCGTGTCCTTTGTCCTCTCCTGTCCTGGAGCAAGAGCAGTCTGAATTAATTAGAATATTAAACATCTTCTGATTCAGATTACTTAATAAAAGTTCTCAGCTTCAGATTTATTTATTTATTTATTTATTTTGTATTAGTAACTGCTGATACACCAAAAGGCCAAGTTAGCATTCCTAACAATTTACTCCCAGAAAATCCCTGTCTGTCGACATAACTACTTGGCAAAATTATATTGTAGTGTCTGATGCTCTGTATTCATATGTCTGGAATAGTACTCAAAGAAACATCTAAAGCATTGTATTGTGTTCCCTTCTCTAATGTATACACACATATCATTTCATAACTTCATTTTTGCAACCTAATTATTTACTTAAATCAGTTAAATTAATTTAAATATATTAAGTTATGGCTTTATTTCCTGGTATAGTTTTTCCTGATGAAACAAATCAATAGTTCTTCTCGAGTTCCGATTTCTTGAATCATTGTATATTTTTATTCAATTTATTGTGTAATTGGTTGAAAACTTAACTGTCAGCTCGAAAAAATCTACCCAGTTTCCAGTGCTTGCAAACCGTATTATAAAATAACAGTGGCTAGAATAGTATAACAGAAAAAGACTCCAGAATGAGCAATGAGAATAAGAAAAATGAAAAAGACTAAAAATGTACCTAAATGATATAATTGTCTTTCTGTAGTATGAAAAAAAAAAAAAATTCCGTGAACTTGAACTTGTCTTGAATAGAAGCCTATACCTCTTATTCCACAAATAGCATTATCCATGCCATAGTCTTTTCTTGAATGATTCTGAGGGGCCTGACAGATGTTGAAAGTTATTTATATACCGTAAAATAAAGAAAAGGCAGAGAAGAGCAGCAACCTATATTTATCAGGCCATTGCAAATGCAGACAAAAACTATGTCACAACCAAGTAGAAGTGTGGTGTAAAACAAAAAATTTTTACTAGCATGAGAGGATGGAAAGCTGTAGAAGAATTCCTTAGGAATCCTAATCTCTGGGATCTGTCTGAAAAGATGACTTCAGTCAATAGAATTTTCTTGTGAGTTTGCCTAAAAACTTTGTTATTTTAATAATCAAAAAGAAGAGAAAAAAAAAAAAGAGAAAAAAGAAAAACCCTGGAAACTAAATAATAAATACAAAATGTGACCAGCTGGGCAAACACTTACGAAGTAGCTGTAAAGAAATTCTGCACCTTTCTGTAACTCGTGCTCACTACCAGTGTGAGCAGGGTTATATGTCAGCACTATTATCACTGTGCAATCTGTGGTGTGACCCGCCCATCTCTGCAGGAATAGGAATGCTATCAAGGCTTGACAAGCTTTTGAAAAGCTGCCAACCTGCAGGAGCTGTCAGTGCTAGAAGACACGGCCACATGTGGGCCAAATAGATAAACATGTCAGATCCCCAACAGCAGCTTTGGAACAAGTTGTTTTCATCTGCCCCAGTGTGTATTGGCACTAGGTCACAAATTATTGTTGCCTGGAGTATTCTTAGTTTGTGGTTGCTACTATTTTTTTGGCATTGCCAGGTGCAGCTGTCATGTATTGTATCCTTTAATCTCCTTTAGTACTGATTTTATCTGTGTGCATTTCACAGTAGAAAATACATATGCATATATATATATATGTATATCTCATTTGGGTAAATGCTTATCAAATAGTTGTGAAGAAATTCTGCACCTTTTTATAACTCCAGTGCTTACTAACAGTGTGAATGGGATTAAAAGTCAGTAGTATCACTGTGTGATACCTGCAGTGTGACCCACCCATCTCTGCAGGAATGGGGATATACATGAAAAAGCATATGCGTGTGTGTATATGTGTGTTTCTTATATAAATATATAAGTATATATAAACAATACCCTTAAGATATAGGTGCCCAATTTTATCTTCATTGCTCTGGGAAACCTGTCAGTCTATATAAATGTCTCAATTAGGAATGAAACCAGTGGGAATTAAGCCAGCATTGAAGGTAGGCTTTAGTTGTGCCATCATGCCAGAGCCTCAGGTGTTGATACAGAGCCTGAGATGTTTATTGCAGCCTTGAAGCACAGTAACAGTAACATCAAGTTTATTCCTTCTTAACTAAATATATGCAGCTTATTTTATATTTCAAAGAAATTCCGCTTTCTGCCTGTTAGCAAAGGCTGTAGACTGCTTGAGGGTGACACTTTACCTGTCAGGTGAAAAGGATTGCCAGGTGACATCAGTAGAGACCAGAGAGTTATCTGGAAGTCACTGGAGATTTCTAAGTTTTGAAAGAGGGGGCACAAAGACCAAAAAAATCAAAAAATAAAATAAGCCATGTGGCAGGGGAGGAGGATGGTCATGAGTCTGTTGGTCAGCGTGTTCGTTTCTTTTCAGACGCTGTTAGTAGAGAAGGTTCTGAGAAAAGAATGAGGGTGATGCTGAGGTCTGGCAGGGCCATGTTTTCACCTTCCTTTCATGAGGAATTAGTTCCCAGGCATTAAAGGCATGCTTATGGCTTTGCTTTTGAAACAAAAACAGCTTTTCTGGATATTGCAGTTCATAAAGTACTAATTTCCACCTGTGTTAGGGTATTTCCCATCCTTGCAAAATTCATGGTAATAAAACTCTTCTATAATTTACAATAAAAAAAGACTGTTTCTATTGAGTATCTATGTAATTGAATGTGCTACTACCAAATGCTATCAACATTGTGTAATGAAGCAGGAGTGTAAGAAGGAGCTATGATGGTGTTTCAGGTTCGGGATGTCCAGAGATAGCTGTGATAACTGTGCTTGCTAGCCCTTGGAGTGCCCTTCCCATTGATCTATGTAAATGTTGTTTTGAAGCTCTGGAAACCTTTAGAGTCCATAACATTGTTTGATAGAGTGAAATTTAGGCACCTGTGTAGACAAGGCAGAAGCTTTTAACTGATGTTTACAGACATGGAACAACAGACTGAGGCAAGACGTGGAGAAAGCAGTATGTAACCAGGACAGAGATCCTAGGTGGAAGAGGGTGTCTCTGTTATTTCCTTTTGCATTGTTGCCATAAATTATGTTTCCATAAACATCCCCTGTTGTTTTTATATTTTACCCATATGTTTAGGTATAAAAAACAGCCAGTATCCTGCTCTCTGAAAACTCATGTTGGGCTTTGACTTTTTCAAAAGTAGGATTTATCTTCAGTCTGAAGTGATAAACAAGTCAGAAGCAAATTGCGTTTACACTGAAAATCCTGCTGTATGGTTTCCTTTTAGGAGAAACAGACAGAAGGCTGAAGTCTGTTGGGGTTACACTGTAGAAAACGAAATGTAAAGGCATTGAAGCCTTTCAGGATTTAATCTGGTGTAAATGAAATCAGCATCCGGTCTGTTTTCTCTAAGGTTTCACACATGCTCATAATGTACACCTGAAAATGCACTTTTCAGAAAACCCTTGAGTATTGAAAGCATTGGCTACTTTTTCAATTGTGCTTGGTGTGGGTCAGGATTTAAGAGCCCTGTGGCAAGCTGAGATCTAGCTTCATCTTAGATGCAATACAAAAAGCCCATTTAGTTCAGACATCTCTCTTTAACAGCCACTTGCCAAATTTAAGCTACCAAAAGTCTGCGAATGTGTCATCTAAATACACAACCGTTGCTTCCCTATGACTTTCAAGTGCATTTAACTCAAATTGATATTACCATGAAAATGAAGAATAGCATATACTTGCACTTCCCATAATCCAAATCAATCCTCATATCCTCTCTTCCCCTCCTTATGCCATATCAAATTAACTCTTTCAGAGATCCAATTTTCTGCTGTTATAAAATAATCAGAAATTCCAGTCAAATATCTCCCTGGAGGTGTATTTCAACTATGGGAATTAGTGTGATGAATGTAGAAATAACTGTTGAAAGACAAGAGGTCTGTGGTAGATATTAAAGTAACAGAAATTTAAGAGAACCCTGTTTTTTAGGGGTCTCTAAGTAGTCCCGAGAGTTAGCTAACCTTTGATAAAACTGTTAAAAAAGCGAAAAATGAATAATCCAATTCTAAAAACAGTCGAAGTTTCAAATACAAGGAGAAATTCAGATAAGGCACTTAGATGTATTAAAGTCCTTTGTTTACTGATGCTTTAAAATATTGAATTTCAGAGTGTAGCAAATACAGTGGGAACCAGTTATGAGAAATGCTTAGGGTAACCTTCCTCTTAGCATATGTATATGAGAACAATCTCTGCAGTTCCCCAAGTTGTGAACTTCCCATACCAGATACACTAATGCAACAGATGTGAGGTATTTAGAGACCAACTGGTATACTTGAATAGTATGCTAAAAACAGCTCATTTTCCCATTATTTTCCCACTCTTTGTTTACAGCAAAATAATAGTAAAAAAGCATGAAATTCTTTCCAGTGTTTCTTGGGAAATTCAATAAATTTTTGATGCTTGCAGTAGGTTTTTTTTTTTTTTTTTTGTGACATGACCCTAGGTCAGTATACAAAAATGACAAATGTCATAGTTCCCAGCAAGCAATCTATGAACACCCACTGTTACGCTATTGAGCTGTGATATTTACGGTATTGTCTTATGAAACAGTGTGATAGTCTTATCTTTGGATCACTCATGTCTTTCCTTGGTGCTCCTTGATCTTACTATTTTTCCTTGCTTTTCATTTTTCTGCTATGAATTACTAAGTTCTTAGTGAAAAAAAAGGAGAAAGTAATTTTACTGGTGGGAAAACTGAGAACTGAATGTTACAAATAGTAGGGTAATGGCATAGCTGGGATTAGAGCGTCTCCTTCAACATTTTTGGATCATGTTGCCCTCTTTACTGCGCGCGCTTTATGATCACATTAGGCTAAGTCAGGAAACCATTTTTTTTTTATTGTTTTTTTAATCATGCAGAGTAGCCTTTCATGGAGGAGAGTTTCTCAGGGGGAGCACTTTGGATATGCCAGTGTGACAATGGGCTTACAGCTCAATCTGGCTTTGTTCTTTGGGCGTTTCAGTTGGAACTGTCTTATGGGGAATACATTAACATCAGTGAGTTTAAGCTTCTGAATTATGGTCTGCTTGCTTCACAAAGTCTTAATGAGACATTTTGACATCAAAGATGTTCTAATTTTATTGCATGCCTTCTTCTATGAAGCATCAGTACAACAAAAATATACAACATAGAATAAAGTAAGGGAAGAAAGCAGACTTGCTGCATCAAGTAGCTGATTAAAATCAATGTATTTTTCTCTAAGTGCTTCCATCCACCTCTTATTCCTTCAGCATAGGAAGGAAACAATGTCTTTCTTCACAGGACTTAAATTCAGTGAGTGAGTGATAGAAGACATGCTGATCAGCTGATGTCTGTCACTCCAGATACGGACACATCCTGCTGGTGCTGCGTGTACCACTAATGAAACACTTTGGGGTTTCTCGTACCAGAGACTGTACTGATAGAGAAGTGCTGAAGCACGTGTGCAGCGTCAAGCACATGAGAGGTTCCAGTGAAACCCCCAGGGCTGCTGAAAGCCGTCGACCTCAATGGGACACTCAAGTGTTTGCTGCTGGCACGAGCGTGACTATCTTGGGGATGTGGAGCTGGGAGGAATCAGACTGGTCAATTGGTCTCACTCCCTGCTATCACAAACAAATACCTCATACAGCAGTTATTCCTTTAATAACCCGGTCCAACTCTGTTGAAAGGGGCATTGTGGGATACTTTATGCAACTTCTGTAGGATGGTCTTTAATACCAGAATCTTACTACTCTGATGTTTCAGTTTTTTTTTTTTAATTTATGATCTATATTTATGTCCAGTTTATATCAATATCCTCTTAGTATTTATAACTCTGTTTTTCAAAGTGCTTTGATTCTTCCTGCGGATTTGGAAGTCTTCATTTTTATTACTTATGCTTCTTAATTTTGTGTCATCTCCAAATTTTGCTGCAGAGTGCTGTCTTTTTGCCAAGACTACTGAGGAGTACATGAAATAATATGAGCTATGACATTATTTCTTGAAGAACTCCATGAGTAACTTCCTACCACAAGTTCTTTATTTATCAGACCATTTTTTTCTTATTAATAATTATCTATTTGCTCTGGCTGAGCTAATCAATTTCCATGTGGCAACTTACAAAATGCTTTATTGAAGCGTTGATGAAGAGGATATTTACCACATTAATGTTCAATTCAGCTATGTTATTAAGGAAAGGTACAACATTAGCCAGGAGCAATGCCTCTTTACTAATTTATATTGTGTAATATCATATTTGATATTCACCAGAAACTTAAGTTATCCCTTCCACACAAATTTGTTCTGAAGCCTTGCAAACAGATGAAATAAGACCAACAGGACTGTAACTTACTTAGATACCTCACGTTCTTCTTTCTGTGTGTCGTGATTATGTGTAGTAATTTCCATTCTTTTGGAAAAGCTGTGCATCATCCCAGGTTTAGTAGCTTCAGTAGAAAGGATTCTTGGAAAATCTCTAATCTAATAAAACAGTTTCTTTGGAATCAGAACACAGTGTTTTGTCTTTGAGCCATCACTTCACCAAGGGATTTATAGTCTAAGTGTTAGCCTAGAAACAAAAGTGGTTAGAGAAAGTTAGATACAGAAGAACAAGGGAAATACTAGCTCATAACCAGTATTGTTAATTCATGACAGATGGCAGCTGAAATGAAACTCACAGAACTGTGTCTAGGTAATATTTATAAATACTTATAATAGTATATATAGCATTCACCAATCAATTTATGTATCTAAATCATCTATATTTTTAAAAAATTCATTTTTTTTTAATTTTCACTCTTCTCACAGTAAAAATGTATATGATTGGAGGAAGGAAAAATGTTACTTTTAGAACTTACTCTGCTTCTGATCTGAAAAATATCTTTGTGGTTTCTAATGTTTTGTTTTAATCAGAAATGAATTTCCAGCTACCCTTTAATGTGATACCTTATCTGTCCTACGCTTCTGTGTTACTTAATTTTGTACTCCTGGGAGGTTTTCTTTCACTCTGCTAGCAGAGAACTTATTAGCTTACAGTTATTTGGAGATTTTAATTTCTTTCCTGTTGCTAAATTTATGAAAATATTTGTGCAATTATTTAAAAGTAATGGTAACGTATTTTGTTTTTAATTGGTCCATAAAAGATAAAATCAGGAAACCATGACAGTAGTGCTAACCTTTGGAATTTTGATATGGATATTTCACAAGGAAAATAAGCTGAAGCTTAAGAGAAGAAAATAATCCTGTTTAAGAATATTGTTCATGTATTTCAACTAGTTAGAGTCTTCCCTTAAATTAAATAATCGTACTTAGCTATTCTAAGATTTCTCCAGACGCTACAGATATAGACCATGAAATATATCATATATATATATATATATATATATATAATTTGTGCTGTTTGAAACGTGAAATGATTCTGGTTTTCCGTGTGAATATCATTATCATTGTTTTTATTGTTATTGTTGATACTGATACTGTTATTTTCCTTTGAGTCTCAAGTTGATTTAAAAGTTAGTTGGATCACTTAGCTACACTTTTCATTGACTCTTGTGGCCTTGTATAATGCTAAATACAGAGGCTGTTGAGTAGCCAGAATGTGAGACAATTGATTTTTCTATCATAACTGACTGTGGTCTTTTCTTTTACAATGGCAGGGAGTATGTATGTCTCATCCTGACTGGTCCAGTTTGTATGACAAACACTATTTCCCATGAAGGAATCTTAACAAGAATTAACAAGAATTGAGGGTAGAGTCCATTAATATACCTGAAGTCTTCAAGTGGATGTTTTCCAATATAACTGGAACTCCCAAAGCAGGGGTCCAGTACTTCTGTGTAGTTGGCAGGAAGAGGCAGGCATTTTTGAAAGCCTACAGGAGATCTTGTCTACATAACCAGATACCTAAACAACTTTGGGAGCAAAAGAAAAAAAAAAAAAAAAGTCTTCAAGGATCCTCAAAGACCTCTAATACCCTTCTCTGTTTTTGATGGGGTGTGCTTGGGCAGAATTGGACATGAAGTTTATGTGAGAGAGACTTGAAGAGCAGATCTCAGCTTAAGTTAACCAGGCCATTTGGAGATCCATAATCTTGTATTCCTCTGCCTGTTCCTTTTCACCAATATTTTTTTTTTTCAGTAGCACCGATTGTGCCTCATCCTCTCGTTCTCCTTAACCCAATGGCACTTGTGACAAAACAGTGCTGCAAGGGGAAGCTGTCCCACTCCACCCAGACAGAGGACAGATGAATTCACTGTCACTAGCTTCAGCTCTTCCCAATGTTTTTGCAATGTTCCCAGTGCTTCTTGCTGTACTTTCTGGAGTTGTACACCACATAATCCAGACATGCTGGTGTGGCTGATTTCCAATTGCATTTTCGTACCTGGATGCTATCATGACATCATTCTGAGAAAATGCTCTGGGAAAGTAAATTTTTACTCAGTGCAGAGATGTTTTTATACTGCCTTATCTCTGACTTTAAGTAAATGTTGCTGTAAAGGGTTAAGGTTTATATAACTTAAAATACATTATCTTTACTATTAGCCTCTAATCACAAAGGTAACTGTAAATTCACTGAGAGGAAATTAATTTCCTTGCAGAAAGCCAACACATCCATTAGCACTGGGAAGAGAAGAGAAAGAAATGAAATAAAAAGATGGTTTCCATATTGAGAGGAACACTGACTGTGTGTTTGGGACTGTGATAAAGCCATTCGACACAGGGCACTCTAGCTTTCCATCCCAGTGTGGGTCTGAGCCTGTGTATGGGGCAAGCCACATCTTAAAAGGTGCCACCATCTGGGCGAACAAAAAGGAATATTACAGAAGCTAACTCCTCTCACATGTTTTTGAGTTATTTGTCCTTGGAAGATCCTTTTTAATAACTATTATAACGAATTTTTATTCATATATTCACTACTTACTATTTAGGATTTTACCAAGTGTGATTAGAGACTCGAGTAAAAAAGCATGTATGACTACTAGCAATGACTACTCTTCATATTGGTCTCTGGGATGTGAGGCAATTTCCTAACTAATATTTGCTCGAAAATTAGTGTGATTTGTTTTTGTTATAAATCATGAGAAATGGTTGTAGCTTTCTTTTGTCAAAATAAGGAAAAAAAGATCCACGCTTAGCATAATGCTTCTGAAAGACTTGGTATTTAGCTTCTTGTTTGAATTTAGTAGAATCAAAAATATACTGCATAATTTCCCGCTCTACTCTGCGCTGGTGCGGCCTCACCTCGAGTACTGTGTGCAGTTCTGGGCACCACAGTACAAAAAGGATGTGAAACTGTTGTAGAGTGTCCAGAGGAGGGCAACAAAGATGGCGAAGGGCCTAGAGGGGAAGACATATGAGGAGCGGCTGAGGTCACTTGGCCTGTTCAGGCTGCAGAAGAGGAGGCTGAGGGGAGAGCTCATTGCAGTCTACAACTTCTTCGCGAGTGGAGAGGCAGGCGCTGACCTATTCTTCGTAATCACCAGTGATAGGACCTGCGGGAACGGTGTTAAATTGAGGCAGGGGAAGTTTAGGCTGGATGTCAGGAAGAGGTTCTTCACCGAGAGGGTGGTTGCACACTGGAACAGGCTCCCCAGTGAAGTGGTCACTGCACCAAGCCTGTCTGAATTTAAGACGAGATTGGACTGTGCACTTAGTCACATGGTCTAAACTTTTGGGTAGACCTGTGCGGTGCTAGGAGTTGGACTTGATGATCCTTATGGGTCCCTTCCAACTCGGGATATTCTATGATTCTATGATATCAAATTCTAACTGTTTAATTGAAATCAATGAACCAGAAATGGAGCTGTTGCTCTTTGACTTTTCACCACTAATATCATTGGGGTTACAGTAACAGATAATGATTTGTCATCTGGCTCCATCTGCACTTAAACCTAAATATAGAATTCTATAATACAAATGAAAGAAAGAGAAACAGTAATAATATATGCTGCAAATTATCTAAGGTATATGATTATCCTCTAAACTCCTATGTCATTTTCTAAATCTGTATGTTTCACTCAGTAAACTCAGTTATTGTTGACTGATGACGTTTTAAAACAATGTGCTATTAATTTCTGTCAAATGTACTTCTTGTTCTACAAATTTCCCTTCAGCTACCTTTAGTTTTTCAAACAAAACTTCTTTTCATTTGGAAATTGGCAGTAACAGCTCACTATTTTTCTATAACTGCTTTGCCAAGTTCACTGGACCAAATTCATCACAAATGTAAATTGCCTTGTTCTGCAGTCAGTTTAGTTTCAAGATGATTTGGCTCATCTAATCTTTGAGAAAAACATGTGGTTCATAATGCTTACAAGGTGTGTTAGGTGGATCAACTAAGTACTTTTAAAAGGTAGGTATACACAAAGACGAAATTAACAAAGAACAGGGGATTTGATTTTAAAGCCTTGATACTAGTGACAAAAACCTGTATTCAAAGCCACATTCACTTCTACTCACGTAAATTCCTTTGACATGCATAAGTCTGTTTTAACTGTTCATTCAAGGAAATAGCTAAGCAGCAATCAGAGGACTGTTTATAATATATATCTTAATAATATATCTTTGTATTATTTAAACTCTCTTCCAGATTTACTGGCCTGCAGCAAAAGAAAAGGTGGAGTTATGCAAATTAGCTGGGAAAGATGCCCATGTAAGTATAGTATCTATATTTTTATTATTGCTGATAATACTGTGCATCCATGTACTTGTTTCTAAATGCACTATATAGGTTAGTAAGCTGCTTTTACACTTTTTTTTTTTCAGGATTAATTGAAAAATTTTTTGTTTTAATTTAAAAGTCATTGAATTTCTTTAAATGTTAATGCTTCAAGAAAAATATTCAATATTAAGAGCAGCAATCATGCTTAGCCATCCTTGTATGTAATGAATGCAGTTGAGAGACGAATGGACTTTCCTCTGAAATTTATTGTGGGAAAGGTTCTCCTGAAATCCTTTCTTTCCCATTGCACTGCTCCTCTTTTCTTGAAAATATCCTGAATGTAACTTCATTATAATTCATTGGTGAATCAGAGTAGCAGTGGACACTACAAATTAACTTAATTTGTAGACAGCTGCAGCTAAGGTTAAAACAAAATCTCAGACTCATTAGCTTTTTCCTGGAACCACAAATCTTCTTTAAGAAGTCTCTGTGTATATAAGGTGCATTCATATATACAATAAAACTTTCATATCTCTTTTGCATAGCACAGATTACATCGTGTCTAGAGTCTACTACAAATGTAAACATTTCCCAGCTGTATAATAAAATTTCTTCCTTTTCTCTCCACAAATCCCGTGCTTTCTGTCCAGCTTGTCTGTTACCAAGGTGGACTCCAGCTCAGAACACTCTCTGTGCTCTTGTCTGAGGAATTTCAACTTTTTATCCTAACTTATTGCTACCCTTATCTTTACAGCAGACAAGACCTAAACAACACCTCTGCTGAGCACTGGGAAAGTTCTGATACTGGTCTATATGGAGGATTCGTGCTGATCTATTCCTATGCTAAGACAAAAGGAAAGGCACCAGAGAATATTAGTTTCTAACATACATCATAACTATCTCCTTTTTGCTTCCTGCATTGTCTCTGCACTTAGGTGTAGGATGGTCTCTTGGACCTATACTTACCCCTTGTGCATTGCCTAAGTACCTTGTTATACGTGCACACATTTCTTTAATTTTGGGGAAAACTACAACTTGCCTTTATATCCAACTCATCCTTACAGCAAGTGGCAGCCATCTGTGCTGCTTACCAGTGACGACCAAGCCCAGTTAGAGCCAAGACTGACCTGATTATCCCGAAGGACTCACAGAAATCCCAAATAAAGGTGACCAGCTGTGGTTGGTGCAAAGAGAGGTCACTTGCACAAAACATTCCCTTGGAAGTATGGTGAAGCCCTTCAGATTGCCACAAGGATTTCTATCATGTAATCTTCAGTGCTAAAGCTTGTGCAGAACCCTTAATCAGGAGCAAAGGCAGGAGGATTTGTAGGCAGATTAATCCAGTGGCTATCTGACCTTTGTTGACGGAGGATGTGTCCACAGCACACGCTGAGCAGATGTCCTCCAGACTGTACTGTTACCACATAGCTTCTCGTGGCTGTAAGCGTTACAACAGAAGGGCTTACAAATCTGATTGATGAGCTGCCTGGTACATAGCCACTGCAAAATTTTAGCCATCACAACTTTGAACTATCTAGTAAACAGTCACTGCTACAGTAGTTTTGAGGTTAAATACAAGGATACTATGGTTAAAACCTAGTACAATAATGTCAAAGAGAAAAATAAACATGAAAATTAACATTTCTCTCCTTTCCCTTCACAACAGACAGAATGTGCCAATTTTATCAGGGTTCTTCAGCCCTACAACCGAACCCATGTTTACGTCTGTGGCACAGGAGCATTTCACCCTCTCTGTGGATACATTGAACTTGGCACTCACAAAGAGGTAATTTAATTTCCTTGCAACTCTGACATGTCAAGGAGTAACCCTCGTCTTGTTTAGCATTCATCACAGATTGGAAAATACCCTGTGAGTGTGTAAAAAATGAACTGACAGCAGCTTGCATAAATAACAGAGTAAATGGCGGATTTTTTAGGTCAGACGGGAACTCGTGTTCTCAGATTTGATATGTGTGTATCGCTTTTGAACAAAGCACTTTCCTTGGTAAGACTTAATACACAACGTTCTTCGGAATGACACTTCCACATGATTAACTAAGTGAAGAGCACATTTAACCCAGATGTCCTTCTTTCTAGTAAGTCATTTCCGCACATATTTTCTGCTTACGTACACACACACACACATGCAGAGTTCAAGATGACATTCACTGCTCTAGTTTTTAAGGTATACATATCCCCTGCTCCTCAGGGATTGCTTCCCTGTAAGGGTAGTACAGAGTTTGTAAATGGTCTCCGAGCTGAAGGATGGTATCTCAGGCTTTGCAGCTGGTTTGCAGTCCTCTCACTGAAGAAATGCTGGGTATCCTCCATCACAAGTGGTGTATTCCTGGACTGAATTTAGCGGCTGATTGGTCTTCATTTGCTGGTGACAAGGAAATCTCTATCCTAAGTGGCAAATGTTTGAGACCTAACCCCCACAACAGAAGCATTTTGGTCTTGTGTCAAGCAGCCACTTAGTACACAAGTCTCTTTTTAACTCCTATATGTATCACACCTTGGCTATATTTATAACACTGGCTCTGTTCTCAGACAGTGTCTGGATGTGACCTGTCTGGCTGCTTGCCTACACTGCAGGCTTACTGTGCTGCTGTAGAAATAGCTTTCTCTTTTCTCGGGGTCTAAGTGAAATTCTAGAATATAAGAAAAGAGTTTTAATGATATGTTATTAAATGCAATACCCTGAAATATGTACACATTGGATTTATTCTGACGTACAAAATCAAGGGCAGATGCTCCCAGGGAAAAAAATAAATAAATAAATAAAAATGTGAGGAATGGGTATTAATGCTAGCCCTGGCTGAGACCCATTTTATTCCATAAAATTGTGGGTTGATTGACCAGGGGTCTGCTAAAGTTGCAGAGAACTGAACTATCTGAAATCTGCACTGTGGTGTTCTTTTCCTAATAAGCCATTAATACAAACATATACTGAATAATTGGGCTTGCAAATAAATATTTTTTTCTTTCTTTTTTTTCTTTTTTTTTCTTCACTTCCTTGAATATTCCAATTGAAACAACTGGATCCCTTGTATTATGCTGATTCCTTAGCCTGAATGATTAAATATAAAGCTGAACTGAGCAGAACAGCTCTCAGCAAAAGTTTAAGTAAGGCTCTGGCTTACCTCTGGATCATTAATGAGATGCCTTATCCACTCCACTATTGCAACTTAATTAGTGAAGGTTGTTTTCATCAGACTTTATAAAATCATGGAGTTGGCCTGATTGTTCAGTCTGGCAGTCAGTCTAGACAAGGGGTCTGGCTCAATTAGACATGACCAATTACCTTATGAGAGGAAATGGAAGAAGAATTCCCAAATTGTATTTCCTAATCCCCTCACTGTCTCCCAGTCCTGCCTCTCCTGCACTGACTGGTTGCTCAGCTGTAGTGGTGAGCTGTGCAGCATTCACTACTCCCACCTCCTCTGACGGTGGAGATCTTCTACAACCGCCTACTGAAATAACAGTTTGAATGAGACATGGTTTAGTGGGTAATATTGGTGATAGGGGGATGGTTGGACCAGATGATCTTGGATGTCTTTTCCAACCTTAATGATTCTATTATTCAATGTTTTCCCTTTCTTCCTGGGATACCAAACACCATATAGCCATTGTCCTGGCATTGCCGGTCCAGATAAATCTGACAATAGCACAAGGGTGCTGGGTCTGTTCTCCTTGCAAACCCATTGATCTGAATTTGACAGACAGTAGTTGAAAATGTTTCCTGGTTGCTGGAACTGAAGCCAGGAGTCCTGTATGGAAATTCAGAATGCTTCTGTTGCAGATCTTTTTTTTTTTTTTTTTTTTTAATCTCTGGCTTGTAAGGATGAATAGTGGATGTTTGGTAATTAGCAACCTCTACAGGAAGCTGTGGGATGCTTGGGAGAGCCAAGGCCTGAGATAGCCTCACGGAGGCTGTGCAATCAGGCAGTGCCCTGATGACCTTTGGAAGCAGCGGAGGATCTGCCCAGTGGTCTGCTGGCCTGTGCCAGTGCTGCAAAAACAGAAAGGAAAAGAGTGTGGATCAGGTGACTCAAAACCACAGCACACACTGCTTTTGAAGCAGTACAAATCCCCTACGGGATCACACAATTAAAGGGGATTAAAGTCCTAGTCTTGCTATTACTGAAGTCACTGCCAAAACTTCTCTTGGCTGGTAAAGACAAGGCTTGGCCTGGTTGGTGCCATGAGCCACAGCTCTCCAAGGGATGCTCTTTTCTTTGAAAGCTTTGTCCAAAGTGAAAGCAGGAGTTTAATTCTGTGTGAATGCCTGGTAGTGTCCATTAGTTTGTCTGGGTGAAGTCTGGAATACTTGATGGTGATCTACAAAGCCCTCGGTCTCTGGAGTACTGCTGGATATTGGGACAGTCTCTTGGCATGTGACACTGGAAAGGTCCTCTGAGCAGCTCAGGATTGAATTTCTTGGAAGAAATGAGAATGGGACATTAGCATTGTATTGCCAGCAAAATAATGCTCAGTTTTTAATTTAGTTTTGTCCTCACTGTGCTGTGGCCCAGTTCAGTAGCCTGAGAGTTTGGTTTACCTGATATCCACAGGTTTGAGAGGATAACAAGGGTTCTTGTTGGATTATTAAATACTGATTTATAGAAGCCAGCATTGCTGGAGAAAATGGAATTTATCTTCGTAGATTGGAATTGATTCCTTTTCCCTCTTAAGTAAGGAGCTTAATTATTAAACATCCTGGGCTTTTGTCCTCTAAGCCTAGAGAATTTAGGAGACTTCTCAACGAAATAGAACAGCTTGGTTATTTATAATCTGATGCACTATTAGCATGAATTGAATTAATGTGTTATGAAGTCTGATCTTATGTGTCTATCTTTGGGCATAGTAAGCTCAGCTGCACTCTTCAGTCCTCTTGCAAGGCAGAGGTATAGAAATAAATAATTAAAGTAACTTCACTCTTTTTAAAATAATGGTTTAAATCATAGTTGTTTCTTTGAAACTAACTTCAAAAGTTGTGCCTCTGCAATTAACATTAAACCCACAATAATTTTATTCCTGACCAGTAGTCAGGTCATGTGGTTTTTAAATGTCACTGTACATAGAAGAGTATATTAACAACACCTCTGTAGGCAATCTCCCTTCTCTAAAAACAGTAAAATTGTGAAAATCAAGTCTCTGTACCTACAAAGACTTCATTTATCTGAGTAATCATTTTGCCTTCTGAGGATATTTGGGTTTCAGTTAAGTGTGCTTTTAGGAAGCTAGTGAAAGGAGCAAGTGAAACTGACTACTTTAGCAATTCAAAACTATAGCAAAACTTCAAATTAATGCTTACAAAAATTGAATCAGAAATATAAGATTCCCCACTGAAATCACCAGGAATGATTTTAAAATAATTTATTTTCTTAATCTCCCTCTATGCCCTTGTTCTGAGACCTAAGCATTAATCACACTGTATTTGGGAACTTTAAGGAAGGATCTATTCTAATATCTCTTGTATCATTAACCTTGTTAAAAATAACAAGAGAGAACATATGCTGCTCTTATTTAAAGGGGGCTGAACTGTGTCTGCCACAAACATTATTCAGCAGTCCCTAGAGAAATTTAGGAGTCAGCCAGAATCCCATCTGGGTCTCCTGTTGCAACACAGTCTATCAGCACTTTCTCAAATAGAAGCCAGTGCCTTTTAAGTACAATTCAGCCTTTAATTTGAATAGAAATGAGCATTGTATCTTTTTTTCTGAAAATCGTTTTATTTTTCCAAGATTTATTTTTTGCTATGGAGTGAACAAGATACATTAAAACAATGAGTGAAAAAAAATAAATAAAAAAAATCCAGATATAAAACAGAGACGTGGACTGTAAACATCAATGCTGACATGACAGCTACATGATCTAATACACCTTCACTTCATATGTTAGCAGAACAGTCTGTCTGAGTGAGTTTTTCTCTGCAGCCACGCCAGGCTAATGAATATGTGTTTGTTCTCAGGAGACAATATTCAGACTGGATACTCAGAACTTGGAGTCGGGCAGGTTGAAATGCCCCTTTGATCCTCAGCAGCCGTTTGCATCTGTGATGGCAGGTAAGAAACCATCAGAGCCAGGCGCTCGGTGGCTTCATGGGCAGACACCAGGGTCAGAGGCTCAGCAGATGTCACTGGTGGAGAAACTCTGGCTGTGGTCTTGCTTCCAATGCTGCTTTGTGCTCTGGGACCTGGGGGAGCCTTCAGACTGCAGACACCAAACAGTTGGAAGTGCAGCAACACAAACAGAGAAATTTGAGTGGCTGTGAAACCTCTGAGCAGGGTTTAATTCTCACCCAGTCATTTCTCCGTTAAGAAGACAACAACAACAAAAAACAAACACATGGACAGACAATGTTTCAAGCGTTACTGGGCCTCTTTCCACAATTATCAATATGTTCTGCCCTTTGAAGTCTGCTGACATCCACTATTTCCATAAATACATTTCCGAGGTTTCTATTTACTCGAGTAGCCACTTCTGAAGCTGGAAGCCTAAGAACGAGATAGTGCAATCTGCCTGTTGCGTGCATCACAGCGCTGTGTGGTCTGACATTTGGTGCCGAGGAATGTCAGCTTGACCTCCGGATTTCAAACCACTATAAGAGCTACTTTTGTCATGGTTTGGTTCATAGCTTTGGACAATTTTCATTTAACTTGTCCATCAAGCCTATGAATACAAGATAAGAGTGAAGCACCATGACGTTTTCATTTACAGCCAAAGAGCAGTGGTGACAATGCTTTGAAGTATTGGTCACTCTGTGTTATAAAAAGAATATGACTAATGTTCGGTCTTTATTCTCAGATAATAAGATAGATGATTTGTGATTCTGACCCAACAGATGGGGCAGGACTTCCTTTATTAAAAACAATAGATTAAAGCCAGTGCTTATTCTTCTCAGGGACCCCTAGAACTGTTTAATGACCGTGAAGTCTATTTTTAAAATGGAATTCTAGAAACTTTAACTATTTTTTTTCTTAATGCAATATAGCTCCATGATTTATTATAGAGTTGGCTAATTTCAGTAGCACTCTAGTACATCAACTTCTTTATTAAATCTTGTGAAATGAAGAAGCTGCTGTGCTTTAGCTGACTAAACCATGAACTTTGGTACATAAGAATTTTCAGGCTAGATAAAATTAATGATTGGGTTGTTCCAGCATCCCTTCCCTGATTATGTCTGGTGTCAAGTGCTTTGCAATAATGTACAAGGAGCATTGTAAAGAGTTACAGGCCTGACCAGAGAATGCATTCTTGACCTATCTTTGGATGATTACTTTATTCCCAAAAGTGCTAGGAGAGCAGTATAGCTCATGGATAAGATACTGCACTGGGACTAGGGGAGCTCAGTTCCCATCTCTGCTACTGGAGAGAGGAATAGCCTTTGGAACATTATTTATTTCTGCTTGGTTTTATTTATCTGAAAAATGGCAATAAAAATTACTTACATCCTTCAAAAAGCACTTTGTAATCAGGTATAAATATGAGCTAAATAGCATTTCCTTATATTTCCATTCCTGTACGTAGGTTAATATAAGTGAGTAATTTTCATTCTAATACCTAATTTCTCTGAATTGTGCACAGTGTTTCAACCCAAGTAAATTCCACAGATTAATTATACACTATTGGAAAAGCTAGTCTTTCCAGCTAAAAATCACCTGCTCATCATCCATCTTCTATTACAAATTACTGCTCACCAAAACCATTCTGGAAATAACTGGAACTTGGACTGAAAGATACCAAAAGCCACAAGAAGTGCTGAAAGCGCCTTGTCAGCGGAATGTAGGCAAGGATGAGCAATTTCTGTTAGTCCTTCAGGTTTATTGATCACTGAGTGCCTGTCAGTTAGCAAACACCAATTACCCTGCCCATTCCTCATTATGACAAATACCGTACCAAATGCACTATTGTTTCTTTACAAAGGCGACATGCTGTCTGAAAGATGTGTTTTCCAATACTGTCAAGGAAATAACGCATAAGTAAGAGTAATATTGAAGTAAAAAGAAAGCTGACAGATTTTTTTGGCCAAATAAGGTGCTTGTGGGCCACTGGGTTGTGGGGTTTTTGGTTTGTTTTGAGGTTTTTGGGTGTTTTTTGTTTGATTGTTAGTTTGTTTTTAGCGTGTTTATAAATTTTGCAAATGAAATTATACAACATTTGTGTTGACTGATATTTATTCTGAGTTTGCTCTCAACAAAGGACTTCTCACTAAAATATATTGTGAAATGTTTCTGCTCAGAGCATCAGAAAACCTGGAAAGGTAATTTTATGTATCACACAGATCATGCAGCTTTTTGTATGGTTAAGGTCCACTTTTTACAAACTGATTTACTGTTGCAAGCCATTAAACAAAACCAAAACTTCTCCGACCAATAAATCTATCTTGTTATTTTTGCAGAAATAAAAGAGAATTGTAAAATGCACAATGTGGTTAAAAAAAATCAAAAAAAATAAATCACAGTAACTCTTTGCTTCCTTTTAGAAAAATACTGAGATCTGAAGGAAAGCAGAAAATATGGTGCAATTCTTAAAGTTGTGAGTTTTACATTGCTCAGAAAGCTGACAGAAATGTAAATAGTAACTGCAATTGTAGCAAACAAACTACAGTTCTTAACAAGACAAATTCTGGCTGCCTTATTCAATCAAGATGTCTCATTCATTTTAGTGGAACTACTCACTATGTTAAAATGATCACAGTTTGGGTCTGTAGCCATATTCCTACCATTCACATGTTACATAGTTGAGAAGGATTTCACTAGTGCCTAAATTCCTCTTCATGAATGAAGTGTCAGGCAGAGATCCCTACTTCAGGAAAGGGCCAAGATGAGAAGCTGCTCTGGTGGAGTATCCATTGTGTTCCAGCTCCAGCCCAGGAGCAGCAAAGCCATGTGTGCTGGCAAGGCTGGGACATGAGAGCTAGCTTGGATTGGTAGATGGTCCTCTCCACGTCATGCCCCCCAGGCTCATGGGGCAGGATTTTCAGTTTGGATATTCTTATATCCCCTTAGCCCGAAGCTTATCAAAGCCTGGAAGGGAGGCTTTTTTAGAGGCCTAAAAGATCTGAAAATTAGACATGGACTTCTTCACTTCTCAGACATGTTATTATAAATACTACTTCCATTTAAATATAAGTAATTTCACAGAAGCACAAATCCCATTAAAATATAAGACAATAACACTTTAAAGCATTAAATTAGTTCATAGCCAAATTAGATGCAGGTGGTATTCACCCAACAAAACACAAATGGTTGTAATTTGTTTACTCCACAGCTGTAGAAACCCCATTTCTTTTTCATTTGCAGATGAGTATCTTTATGCTGGAACAGCTTCTGATTTCCTTGGCAAAGACACGGCTCTAACACGTTCCCTGGGCCCTTCTCACGACCACCATTACATCAGAACTGACATTTCTGAACATTACTGGCTTACTGGTAAGATCCCAAACATATGCTGTTGTCATTTGCATTGTCCCTGTCTCTCTGAAGTTAATAGCCCCTTTCTTAAATAAATATATGTCCAGTAAGTATAAATATAGATACTGTATCATGGTATCTTTGGATTATGTAGACTCTTTTGGAAAAAGCTCAATGGAACAAAAATGCACTTGAGAAAAGTCAGAGGTGAAAATACTAATTAAGGAAAGGGGAGGAGAGTAAGACCTAATAGTTCTTTCCATCTTTGATCTGTACATCTGTATATAGTGCTATAATTGGAATACTATCATGACTAAAATGCTTTTATTTCCAGTCTTGTTGGAATATTTTTTTTAATCATTTTTCTTCCTGATCACTTGTTAAAAACTGTTCCCTCCAGTATGTTGAAATGACAGACTAGAAATTCCATGTTTTTAGGTAGGAGGTCTTTTCTCTCTCTCTCTCTCTCTCTCTCTCTCATTTTTTATTTTTCCCCCTTTTTAGAAGGGGAAAAATACCTTTTGTTGCTGTCAGGATCATTTTAAAACCACTAAGGGCACCCTAAAATAGCTTCCCAAGCAAAACACTGCTTTTTCTTGTCTGTTAAAAACATTCTGAGCTAGTAAACCCTCTAGAAAACTGGCCACATTTACACCCAGCCGGTCTCAAACCACACACAGAGTAACGTGGAAAACTTCGCTCACAAGCTAACTCTGCTCAATTAAAGCATCCTCCTTTTAGCTGTCATCTGTCTCTAAAGATGTGGCAACACAGGCCCTGATTCAGGCTGCCTGTGTAACTATTATGGGTGTATTGTAAAGCCAGGGCCTGCTGACCACAGGGTTGTCTTCCCAGCAGACAACTTCTGAAAGGCATAATTTTACCTCTTAACTCTTTGAGACCTCAACAAGAGGAAATGTTCATATTTTTATCATTACTTCCCTACTCCTTCTCTCCCTCCTCCTAAGCTGTTGCTCTATATTTATGTCTAGATGTGGCTCCATAACCTCAGGATTTCTCCTGGGGAAGGGGGAGGAAAGAAAAAAAACTTCAAGTCAACTTACTTTTCCAGATTGGAGTAGCTCTGCAGACATAGCACTCCAGTGTGAGATTTTCTAACTTATCCCAGTTTCATGCCCTGTACTATGGCTCAACATCTCTCTTGCCCCACCTCTGCTATCTCCTCTCTCTCATTGCTGCATGTCCCTTGTGCAGTTTAGACCAGAAATGGGCTGCATGCAGTATTGGACTGGGATGGGTCCATCCCGGAGGCAGTTCTCTAACCGTGTTCCTTAACATTTGAATTTATTACTGGCTGCTTGCTGGTGCTCAGCATGGAAAGACAGTTGGGGTAGTTGCTTTCCTAAGGGATGCTATAATATCCTAAAAAGAAAGATTTACTGCAGTTTGGTCCTAAGGAGCATCTGGTGTTATCATTAGTACATATCCACATCAATGAGCATTACAGGGGGATGAAAGAGGGCTCAGTTCCCAGCACACAAGGACTTATAGCTTAAATATCCAGTTCTAAACATTTCTTCATGATATTAACGATTCTTCATGAGCAGTTTGAGACCAGGGAACAGTACAAGAACATAGGATAAACTAAAGGATTGAGAACTGTTTGTGTTTTAGTTTAGAGGCTGTGAGGGGAGGTCTGCCTTTCTTCTTCCCTATAGATTGATTCATTTTTTATTCTGTTTTCACGTAAAGCATCTGTATCTGTGAAAGATTTCTAAGGAGAATAATATATTAACATGGCTGGGGTTGAAAAACAACTTCAATGTGATTGCAATGTGAAAATTTACCCATGCTATGTAATCACCAAAGACCCCATATATTCTTCAGGTTTACCCTGTTTCCAGCCATATAAAAAACCACAGTCATGCTATAAGACTTCACAAACACAATCCGCGCAGTGTTATACTAAGAGGCACAGGCATAAAATAAGTACTTTTAATATTTTGAAATGGTCCTTTTAAGGCTGGAGAAAATTTTGAGTGCAATTCTAAATGATGGGATCAGTTGCGCAGTAAGCCATAGGGTAGCCAGTATATTGCTAGGTGATTGTGTAGCATTACCAATTTCATACATTTTGTGCTTTCAGCTGATATTGGTATAAAGAAAATATTTACTTAATTTCAGTTTTAAAACCTCCACCTCATCTAAATCCCCTCTTCCCTAAACCTACCACCCATTGACCAAGTATGTGCTAGACCTCCAGTAAAGGTCATACATACTTGAGTAATTGTACAATTAGAAATAAATTATTTCCAGGCGTGAGTCATGTTTTACTTAGGATAAGCATAAAATGTGTAACTTGTTTTTTTTCCAGTGGGCTGCGGAAGTTTTGCTATAATGCACCTTAATATTTTAAAGTTTTTTTTTTTTTTTTAATTCAATTCCTGGAAACAAGATTATTCTTTCCTGGGGGAAGGCAGAGAAAGACAAAGCACAAGGGAAAAATGCGTAGGATACCTTCCAGTTCCTTGCAGGGCATCTCTATCTTGACTAATTAAGACATGTTTTAATCTCAGTGACTGAATAGCCGCTCTGCAAAGGAGAAAGGGAGGAAGGCAGCTAATCTTTCCCATGACTCACGCTCACACAGGCTCTTACTCCTGCATGCAGTGGCACTGAAGGATGCTGCCTCCACTCAGACTTCATCCTGCACGGCTGGAGAATTGAGCGCTGTCACAGCAGCTGGCTAGAGCTGCTTGTCCCAGGGCTGGAGCCCTGGATGATGTGCATGGGGCTGGGCCCCTGCTCCAGAAGGCAAAACCGCCCACTGGAACCGTGTGCCTTCCTCCAGCTGAGACAGCAGAGGAGGGCATCCCACAGTGGGGTACCAGACATACAGGCATCCGCTAAACAGCTGCACATTCCTCCCTCCTTTATAGGAAGTTAAAGTCAGAGTTAGGATGAGTGTTTCCCTGCATACATGAATCTTTTTTTGGTTTGGGGGGTTTGTTTGTTTGTTTTCATTTCAATTTAGTCATCTTTGCCAGGGACAGATACTTACAGGCAATAACTTCTTTATATCCTGCATGTTTTGGATGGGATTCAGCTCACTGAGCTTTAAAAGGCAAAAGTTAGCATCCTCTCTGAGCTCAGCCATTTCAGTTGTCTCTGCCTGTAATTTACAGAGAGATGTGACACTTCCACGGGGTGACTCACCCCACCTATTGTAGGAATCTGTCTTAAAATAGGATTATTTATCGTCACTTTCTTTCTTTCCCCTATCAGTCCCTCTCTGAGAGAGGACCTGGATGAGTGTAGGTTAGGAGCTTGACTACTGGATGGTTGATGGTTGAAGGTAAATGAGGTGAGCACTGTCCTTTGTATCTTATCATGCCCCATATTTCTGGCAGCCCAGATACAAAGAGCTGCTGCAGAAAGTGTCCAGCTGTTTTGGTTTGCCTTTTCATTTCTTTGTTCTAGGATTTGCTACGCATTTGCTGTCCTCTTTTTCTGGATTTAATAATTTTCTCTGGAAGCATTATTAATGCATGAGAGGTTGTCCTGGCTAAAACTAGTGCTTGCTTTAGAAGGGTGAAAATAGAAGGCAGGTAACCTAAAGCAAACATGACCACCCCTGGGAAGCAGCAGTAAAGGATCAGGTGTAGTAACTATTCCTACTAGACCACAGGAACATGTTTAAAAAAAGCACGAGCAATACCTGAACCTCTGGTAGCTTCTTTCTCAGAGCTCCTGATGCCTTTAATTCCCTGTTCTGTTGCATACAGTCTAACTATGAAATTAATATGTGGGAAAACTTTCTATTGAAGTAATTAAGGGAGGACAGTGGTGTGTATGGGAAAACAAACACTGGTTTAAAATGATCATCATATAATTTATTTCCCATGCAAAGAATCCAAAAACCCAATTCACAATTGATTTGAACTTGCTTTTCTACGTTATGGAATGATTACAAGAGATGAGACAAAGATTTCATTTGCAGAACACAATGTGCTTTTCAGTTCATGATCTCTTTTATTAAATTGTTTTCAATCTCTCATTCTTCATATCTTTTATGGTGTATTTTTGTTTGGATTTTATTTTCAAGATCAGTGTTCTCCATTGTGATTTAAAATCATTAAATATTTGTGTTCCTTTAATTTGTTAGAGATTCTTCAAAATCTATTCCAGGAATTGGTATTGAGACATTTGTTTTTGCATTTGGCTTGCCAAGTAAAGCAATGAAATTTATTTTTAAAAGACCATATATTCAGGGTTTTGTTTGGTGAATGTGGATTCAAAAAAAATAATAAAATAAATTTATATGAAATTCAAAAGAATGCTACAGACGTATTTCACAGATTTCTTTATTTATTGGTTGTTTAATAAACTCCATACTATAGAAGCCATATTGGAAGTCATTATGTATTTATTCATGCTTAGAGATCTAATCTTCAAAGTGGCTTTAAAGGCCCTGAGGAGTAACTGAATATTTGCTTTAGACTCATTTTGAAATCCTCGCTTAAATTTGTTGGACCTGACGTCTTCATCATTTCATTTTTCTGTTGGTGCCATTCTGTAGTGTCAGAAAGGTTTAAAATGGAAGAGGCAATTTGTGGCAGTTTTGACCAATAAATTTACTCTTCTGTTATGAAGGTGCATATTAAGGAGCCCTTGAACATTTTGTCTCAAGTCTTTGTGAACCTTTGAATCAAGGACCCTATTTTTGTTCTCTGTGTACCATAAAGTACATTGTGTAAACTCCTTGAGGTGAATATGAAGTAATAATCATTAGAAAAAAAAAAAAAGTAAAGACATAAAGATACAATAAAGACATAAAGATACAATAAAAGCTATTAATAGTATTTCCCACAAATCACCAATGTGCTCTGTTTGCTCTGCCATCTTATGCCATACCCCTTACTACCTTTCACTGCAGCCTTACCTGGGACAAAGACCATGTGTTTTATTACTGAAATAATGTATTTCAGAGTCAAGGGTCTCTTTGCACTGTATTTGCGTAAGCATTTCTGTTTAAAGAAAAATATCATTGCTCCATGGGCCCTCAAAAGAGCTCATCTATTGTTGCACACTGGGGAATGTCTTTAAAAAAATCACTTCCCAAAGTATCTGGCTGACTTGTGCAAGGCAGTGTGGTTGCCTGCTCTGTTGCAGTCTGGAGTCTATGGAATTTGTTTAATTTCTGATTGTAGTATGTAAAGAAAAAAAATAAAAACGGTGAACAGGAAGAACAGAAGAAGATAACATGAACATGAGATCTGGATAAGACAGTCAAGAATATGGATGAAGTTATTGGCCCAGTGAGATGCAGGCAGAGATAGCCAGGTTTTCTTTGTAAGAGACCAGAAGTAATAAAACTGCCATAGCACTCCTTGCAAAAAGCAAAATAACCCAAACAGAATGTTTCAGAATCAGCCTGGCTGAGGTTGGAAGGGACCTCTGGAGGCCATCTGGTCCTCAATCCAGGATACCCAGAGCAGGTTGCTCAAGACCATGTCCTTTGGCTTTTGGAAATCTCCAAGGAGGGAGATTCTACAGCCTCTCTGGGCAACTTGTTCCCAGGTTGATATAGCTAACATGTTTTGGTGCAAAACAAGGAACTATCTCCTTAAAACTAATTGGAGTTGTGGAGTTCGGTGTGCTAACGTTTGCTAACCTAATCTCAGCAAGGTACTGTGTTGGATTTTGTAGATATAGATAGTAGGATTGTTAAAGCACAGATATGTAGGAAACTTTTAACTCGGGAAAGATGTCATTTATGTTTGAATTTTTAATCCTGTGGATCAATCAAAGTTCTTTCATTCATTTGCAAGCTATCTCTAGTAAACAGTAGTGTATTTCTATACTCATAACTACTGAAATGTGTAATTAAATTAAGTAAATTCTACCACGGAATTTGGGAAAAAACACTTAGCTTGATGTTGGTGGTTAGAGAATGAGAGTGATATGGCAGACTTTGCTTCCTTTCAAACAAGAAATGATACCCGATGCTGCATATTTATGTAAGTGGTAGTAAATTGCATACATAAAAACATCACACCAAGAGTAAATATTTCAGAATCCCTGCTGGTTTTCTCTCAGAGCTTATAACAAACTTGCCACGGTGTGTCTATATAGTGATATATTTCTTTCACTGAAAGATGCAACATAAATGTAGATATTGAAGAAGAATTTTAATAACAGGACTTTTCTTCATATTTATAAAATCTTTTTTTTTGGGAACTTCTAGGAGCAAAGTTCATTGGAACTTTTCCCATCCCAGATACCTATAACCCAGATGATGACAAAATCTACTTCTTTTTCCGAGAAATATCGCAAGATAGTGGCACATCTGACAAGACAATTCTTTCTCGAGTTGGAAGAGTTTGTAAGGTGAGGGCTCTGTCTTTTACACTATTTAAAACAATGTACATTGTTTGAAAAAGAAAAAGAGAAAAATAAAAAAATTGGTTTGAGCTATCCTGAAATTTTTCAGTACAATGCTACTGCTGTTTGACATGTACTCATCTGAAAAATACTTAATATTGACTGCATATACTTTATAAAAGCTAATATGCTTATAAATGAAAATCCTTTGTCTAAACGATGATGTATTGACCTTCAGATATGCAACAGTGACCTCTGTTTCATAAGCTTTCATTGAGGATTGACTTGATGTTGTGTACACAATGGCAAGGTATTTGGATTTTTGTGAAAAGTGCTCAGTGAATGGAGGGATATACAAACCCATCTTTTCAACATAGATCAGTACATCGTTTGTGGGCATTACTGAGAGCTGAGGTCATTCGTTTGTTTCTAAGCATTCCTGATAATCAGTTTGGGTGGGACTGGTTAAAAAAATGCAGTTTCTGAGCTACATCCACACCCACCTGGAGGTTTTCTTTCTTGTGAAGTGCTGTCTTTGACCTGTTTACAAGCACGACCCAGGAACTGACTGTGCTGCAGTGTAAGAAGTCTCGTTTAGTTGGTGCCTGAATTGCTTTGAGAGATTATTCTCTTCACTTTCTCAATCATTATGTTTGTTTTTGCCCCTTATGAAGGATTTCTCCCCTTATGGTACGCATAATGTAGATTTTCATGAGCTGCACTCTTTCTGAATAAGCATCTTTGTCAAGGGAAGAAGCCTCTTCAAACTGTAATGAGAAGATAAACCAATTCCTGTCATATGAAGGCAGTAAATAGTTTGCGGTTGAACAGCCTGCTGGTTTTGCTAATGTGTTCTTCCCGTTATAGTGGAAAGGTCGATTGACTTCTGTGACAGACATACTGTCTACCCTCTCCTTTATCACATAATATTTTAGGAAGAGATGTAGTCAGAGTAGATGCTCCCATCCTGTTCTCAAGTCTTTTAGTGAATCCAGGTGCACAAGAATTGCTGGCAAAAGTCAGAAAATGGGACTTTAAAGTTGTCTTCATATTAATAAAAATAAACTCTGAGCAAATGTTTCTCATGTGCCTAACTAGGTATCAGCAACACTATTATAGCAAGCACATTAAGTACGTACATTTCTGTGATATTTTGTTCAGTTGTTTTCATTTACTTGCATATTCTGAGCAAAGCAACTCCTCTGGCAGTGAAAATAATCTTCTTAAGGAGAAACTTGAAAACTAGTGAAGAAACAAAAGAGTTTGTGATTTGCAGTAAGATACATCTAGCAGAAAGGCACACAGAAAGCTAATGGACACACACTGAAAACAAAGAGCAGATACATGTGCATGAATGCATAAATCTACGACTGTTCTGCAGACCAGCAAACTCCTAACAACTGAGATTTCAGTGACCACAGCCATTTCACACTTCTGTCCTTGACCTAAAATGTTAAGAAAACAGTAAAAACCACCTCATTCATAAATCAGTTCTCTAGTAGGTTTTTAGCCAGACGAAAGAATGGATAATCTGTAGTTGGGTATTTCACAGTGGTGTGATTAATGGCAGAATGGAAATGCAAACACACATGATTTGCAACTAGGCATGGCATTTGCTGATTATGAGAAAGCACTTAATGCATTAGGAAAAATTGGTATACAACAATTTTCAAGTCAAGGCACATGGGAGATTATATTAAACTAAGATATATTAGCTAGAGATGTCCAACATCCTATACCTAGAGAATAAGCTGATAAGGTATCATAATAAAAGCAAAAGTATTGCAAGGAGATCCTAGCAACTGTGTGTAATCATACCTTGAATGAGACTGAATGAGAATTTGTAGGGTAATCATGTTAAGTGGAAATAAATTGTTTTGAATTTTATTTTTAATAGTCAAACCAACACAACAGAAACTGGTAAGTAAGGTGATTATTATTAATGCTATTATTAATGTTTTATACTGTCTTCCTTATTGAGTGCTTCCCGATGGATTCAGAATTCTCTTGATAGTTTATACTCGTGCATTTTTGTATGACTGTCTTCATTATCTTGCAAATAGTGAAAATTATTAAAATACAGGTAGAATTATTATATTTAATATAAGTTTAAATGCGCAAATAAACTCCTCTATTTACAGACTAAGATCCTCTGGATCTGTGGTCTGCTGTAACACCTCTGTTATGGTTAGTTCTCTCCAGTATGGGATCCATGTCTTTGGTTAAAATGATGGATAAAACAACAATTTCTGCTTGCACTGTCTCCTAAATGTGACCTGTACTGCATAAAGTTAAACCTTTGCTTTCTTTCATCAGCAAGCATGGAGTAACAGTGGATGGGAGGAGGTCAGCAATTTTTGAAATCATTTGCTTGGTGTAATCCCAATTTCTTTCTACTAGAGCTCAGTTGCTGTCTACCTCACTGTGCCTTAGGGCTCCTGTACATTAACGGCAGAGACACATGCTGAAATTAGAATAGGCTTTGTTTTTAATAAGGAGGTTAGTCAATGCAGCCTATTCTTTGGCTAATTTTCAGTGACTCAACAATATGGTCTCTCACTGATTTTCCCCTTAGGGAAAATCTTCTCTGGAAAGCATTCCCTTTTCCCAGCTACTTACACACCCAGAAGATTACAATGCTCTCACTGGCAGCTCTTTGCCCAGAGTCAAACAGCTGTCACTTGTCCTGTTCATAAGACCATACTTATACTTACCGTCTCGAACTTGCGTTGTAATAACACAGCCACTATAGCAGTAAATAGCACTAATTTAGGTTTGCGTCATCTGCATTCTGTAGATCACCAGGGGATATCAGTATGAATTGGGAGGAAGTGTTTTCAACAGTCACTTTCAGAGCCAGTTGTGCAATTTATCATGGCAAATGGCATTTCCTATTTTTGGTTTGAGGGAGGTGGAAAAGTAGCATTGTCCTATCCATAATACCTGCTACTACTTATAGTATGTTTCTCCTTATGTAAAGAGTAATGTGTTGGGTTATTTGCTTTCTTTTCAAGAACGGTCATAAGTGAAGAGAGAATTACTATTAAATATTTGCCAGTGATATGTATCCGTTTTTTTTAAACATACAAGTACACTTGTACATATTACATGCATCATACAAACCTTAACATCTTAAAAGCATGGGTCCATATATTTCTAGAACACACGATTAAGCTGTTACAGCTCCACTCTCTTCAAGCCCACACTGCAGAACCAGCTTGCATTAGCCAAAGACATGACACAGTCATTACACACCGAGTCTGATTTTGAAAACAAAATGCAGCATCTCTGCACTGTGCCCTTTGCAAATAACAAGTCAGCTACATTTTTGTATACATGTCCACCACAAAATAATTACAGAATTGTAATTGCATTTAAGGACAACCTCACATATGCACAAATCTAACCCTAGAAAAGGTTTCTCTCCTATTTTTCCCACTCAAAGTGAGGAATAAAAATCCTAGCTTGCAGAAGCCCACAGAAATGTTTTGGATAAGGAAGAAGGTTGTTGGGGTTTTTGTTTGTTTTCTCTATAACATCACATTTTTTTCATAGTTAAAACCTCATTCTATTGGAATGGAGTGGAAATTAGCCAAAAGTGGTAGTTTGTCTGCTGCAGTATGAAAATCCTGTTTATTATTACAGCACTATGTATTTGCTGTGTTATAAGCTTCTCTGTAATGGCTTTGGTGATGTATTGCAAAAATTAGTGCATGCAGTCTCAGAGTCTGATTTCCAGGAGACCTCAACTGCCAAGAAATAAGACTTTAGCCCCTGATGCTGTTTTCATATTTCCCAAAGTGTTCAGCATCCAGAAGTGTCCTTTGTTCTAGTGGGAACAAGTGAGCTCTTTGTCCTTTTTTTTTTTTTTTTTTTGAGGGGGTGTGGGTTGGTGGCTGTTATGCCATTCCACCCTCATATATACCCAGCTGTACCTGGGGATGAGAATATACCAATTAGGCGCAGCCCTCTTGGTTAAACTGTACTTTCTAAAGGCACTGGAATGTAATCATTTTAAGCACTCCTGAGTCGAGAGTGCGGGACACACCCTGCATTCCACCTTAGGGTAATGTGATTTATTTCCAAAGCCATGAACACGAGCAGAGTTCAAGGCCATGACCTTGCCTCCCGTCTGGTGTTTAAGGCAATTTGTATTCCTGGAGTGGCAGCAGGGAGCTATTCCACCCCGAGCCTGAGTATAGGGTCTCCAGTGCGCTCTGCTGTGGGACTGCTGGCGTGCAAAAGTTGGGAGGTGTTTTTCTTGTCCTGGAAATAGTCTAGCCATGCCTTTACTGTGACTAGAGGTAACTGGGTCATTAACATTCTTTGTATTTCTATATCATGTAATGCATCACTGTGTAGATAATTGATCTCTCTCCACAAAACATTTGAGTTGTCCACATAGTGTAATGCTTTACCATTCAGCAATATTAGCTAGGATCCCGGAAGCGAAATAGCCATGTTAACGTGTTCTCAGCAGGGTTAATTAGTCTGGGCTCACCACCATGCTCGTGTAACGATCCTGCTTCCAGTTCTGCAGGCAACTCATTCCAGACTAGATTTAACTTACTGCGTATTACATGCTTACATACTTTCTTCGTCACCATAATATTGCCTAGCCACAATGCTAACCAAAGGTAGTGGTTTGTATATTTATTTATTTATTGAAATCTCTGTGATCATGATTAAAACCATTTAGAAAAAGTCATCCGTAGGAAAACTTTGGCCCTTGTTTGCCAGCTGGGCATCTTTGCAGCTGTGGATCCTTCAGCAGCCAACTCCTCCTGGACTTCCAAGTTTGACATTTTAATGTTATATGCTGTCTGAAAGTTTTCAAATATTGTAGAAAAGCAGATGCTCATCAAGATGATTTCATTTTAAGGGCTGGTGTGTTGGAGACAGCCCAGCTCCATACAATATTTGTTTTCTAACTGTGATGAATTATGAGATAAAACACCAGGCTTTGACAGGTCTTTTGGTCCAGCTTTCCTTATTGGCAAGGGTACAGGCACAGTATAGGAAGTTTGGTGTTTTTGTCTCTCATGGGTGCATTTCAACAATGTAATTGGAGTTTGTTTTTTTGTTTTGTTTTGTTTGGGGGTGTGTCATGATTTGCAGATGAAGCAAAAATATGTAAGTTATGCTTATATATAAAGAGGTGTGACTGAATTTTACTGAGCCTCAGGGAAAATGAAAAAGAAATTGCAGTGTCAAGATAGTGCTTTAAAAGCTGGATTATGGAAATGCAGCTGCACAACCTCTGAAGCAAACTCTGGAAATCATCTCAGTTGCCTGAGACACTCATTGCCAGAACATGTTTTCGACAACCCAGCAGCTCAGAAGTGAGGAACTTGCAGAGTTAATTGGAGTGATGTACCAATGCATAATCCAAAATCCCGGAGTTCAGAGTGCTTTGATTCAGACTTTTGTATTTCTTTAAGACAGTAGATTTTGGAAGTTTTCTAATGTGACAAAATTAGCTCTCTGATTTTTTTCTTTCGGTACCATTAACATGAGGATGTACTCTTCATGGTTTACTGTTCAGGCTTTACTGATGTTTATTGACTAGTGCTGAAATCTAAAGAGATCTGTAAGATGTTGACCTACCTTTGTTTTGTTCATCTGCTTTTCCAGCTCTATATCTGTGGTTGTGTATACTGAGATCACACTGGCCTGCATTAGTGGCTTTAGGCACTTGACAGTGTCAAAGCTAAGAAAGTAATTACCAGGCATCCACCTCAGTTGGTAAATGCAGATGACTATTTTTTTAAAGGAAGATGCAGCACCTTGCATCTTCAATCCAAATCGTTCTTTGAAGGCCATATTTTCCACTAATCATAAAGGGAGCTTTGGCATACTGGGTCCTGAGGATGTGAAATTCAAAACATTCCTATTTAAGAATGTGAAATTTTATGGCAAATTCAGGCCTATTTGTTCAGACAGAAACCAGTTTAACCTAGTACTGCCTCACACTGTTTTATGATACTTCTGTATAAGATTTCACAGTGCTCTTAATGCACTCAAACATATAAATTCAGCCCTTCTATATGACACTAATTGCGTGATCCTTCTAACCACTTGTCTTGCCTGTGGCTTCATGATCAAAATGGTAGATATCGTAAGTTGAAGTTTTTGTAGTGTTTTTTTTTTCTCACCTGTCATTTTATATCCTTTTATGTATTTATAGCATGTAATTTATAATAAGTATATATGAAACTACAGATAAAAAACAGGTAAAGGCAAGTCAAACACACTGGAATAAACTGCAAACAGATTATACCCAAAATTTAAGGTAGATTTTCCTGTGAGTTAATTAACATTTTTGTTTGGTTGAGCCATCATCTTTTGCTCAATTCAAATTTCCACTGAAGTTAAAGTGAACAGCCTAATGACATGCATCTATTTTGTGTCAGCCTTTGAACAGTTCTGTTCTTAATATTGTCAGACCTGTTGGAGGTAATTTCAGCAGGGTTACTGAATGACCCTGCAGTATAATGGTACTTTATCACTTCAAAGCTTAAAAAGCTTAATTTTATTATTTCATTTGTCCCAAATCACATTCAGACATGTTCTCTCTCTCCCTCTCTCTTTATCTTAACCTGTTAGTTTCTGTCTCCAACCCCGCCCCCCCCCCCCCCCCCCCCAGCCCCCATATGCTTAGCAACCATCCAGAAGTTCTCTTTGCTGGTTAGATTTTCCAATTTGGATCCCATCCAAAGTTAATTCAGTAGAAACGTCTGAGTGTGATGTTTAAACACTTTCCAAAATAAAAATCAACATCTTCCATAGTGAACCAAACAATTATGTATGCTTAATGTGAGTACATTACCATTCTGAATGAAATAACAGCAAATCCACTTGACGAGCAGGAACTCAAAGCTACAATATAGTTTCTTACACCCATCATTCCGACAGAAGGCATTTTCACACAGATGTGGCCTATAGTCTCGTAGTTTGAGCTATGGTTTTCAGTTGCAATAACAACCCTCTTTCCACTTGTCTTAATGCCTAGAAAGATGTGAATGCCCAGAGTGGCATCCTTACCCATAGGTTTCATGTCAGCTTTCCAGTGATGGGTTGTGTGATCAATGGACTTGGTAATTTTGCCATAGATTCAGCTACCTGAGTTTCACCCTGGTTTCAAGCCAAAGGCTTCCTTCATTCAATTCTTCCTTCCTTCAATTCTAGGCATTTACTCATTTCAGCCAGGAAGGTCAAAAACAAGCATTCCACTAACCACAGCACTCCTGCATGCTTCTGGTAATAGAGATGTGTGCCCCTCCTGTCTTAAGTCTGCTGTCTAGATAGGGCAGAGGTTGAGGCAAATGTTTATCTTTTCTGTTTGTTTTGGTTTTAATATCTATATTTGACCCTGGTTGTGCAATCAACTTTGTACGTGCACAGCACACAACAAATGATTTGATCCACAAGCTATAATCTTAGTCTATAGAAGATTCTAGTTAACCTCTCCAATTCCTTTTGCACCAAGCAGTGTGGATTACACTAAGGGAATGAAGCCAGACAGTACAAAGGTATGAGGGCAGTGAATCTGCTGCACTAATGCTGAGGACCATTTAGTCAAAGTGCCTGACACAATGGCACTGTCTCAAGATAGGGACAGTAAGCAGGCAGCCAGGACAAGGTATGCATTAGGCTCTGGACTGTGAGGGGGTATGATTTCAGAAAGGTGCTCAAGACTGTCAGCTCCCAGGGACCAAAAAGCAGTCTGGGGTTTTGCACATCTGTAATCTCGAATTATGGGTTGTCTGTTTCAAGAGGTGATGGTATTCAACTCTCCAGAAAAATATGGAAAATTATTATAAGAGGATTCTCTGTAAACAGGTTTGCCTAGGGGAAAGCTTAATGGCCAAGCCACACAAATCTAGAGGAACTTCTGAATATGCTGTTGGAGGTGATAAGAGGCAGTTAGTCTGCTCTCTGAGACAGTCTGAGGAGCACCGTAGAGCTATCCAGCTGATGTATAACCCTGGTAAGCAGGAAGGCTAAATTTATTCTAGGCTTTCTTGTTGAGGTGATGTGTGACTCAGGCTCTTCCTATCAGTGGTCCATGCACATTCACATCTTTAGTTCTCGTGTCTGATTTTATGCAGATGCTACTGCAGTGGTAGAGACCTTATAATGCACAGTCTGTAGGCTGAAGCATTTATCCCATTCTGCCAGGCCAGACTCTGCAAGGGATGTCTCTGTGACGAAGCACATTATGCACGAGGCCGAGTCCTGCACACATCACGATCTTTGGATCAACTAGCTCAAGCAGCAGAAACACTATAAACTAGCAATATCCACTGTGTCCAGATGGGTTGGTGTCTTATATGAAGCAATATGCAATATGTAATAAGAAGCTTTCCCTGTGAAAGATCTGGTCATCTCATATAAACAGCAGAATTACTAAATAGTCACCACTCTCACTTGCAGATGGGAACTGTGCACATAGAGATGAACTGACTTTCCAAGTTTACTCTAGGTATCCATAGCAGTCACAGATCTAAATTGCATGCACCTCCTTTCTCTTGTTTATATTGCAAGTGTATTTTTATTCTCTCTCAGTCAGACTTCATGGATTGCTTGATGGTTTTGGACCTGAACCATAGCCTGCTGAAATCATGGGAGGAATCTTTTCTCTAACATCAGAATGGTTTAGACCAGAACTTTTCAACCTAAATTCATGAAGAAGGAAGTCTTACTTTCCTGTGTTATGCCAGTACCTGACAGAGTTGGATAGGCCCAGAATACAGAAAATAAAACCTAATAATTAAACAAAAAAAAGAAAAACTAAAAATTTGAAGACAGAAGTCCACTGATAAGACTGCTGGCTGTTTCACTGTTTATAAACATAATTGAAGTCTGCTAGAAGTGTTTTTTTTCTTGTTTATGTCCCCCCCGCCTCCCCTCCTCCACATAATGTACGATTTTGCTGCTGGGCAATGCATTTTTTTCTGGTGGCTTTGTAACTTAGCTAGACTGCCCAAAAGGGAAGGGCTCCAGGGTCTTTTGCAGTTTCAGCACTTTTTCTCTCTGTTCTCCAATATTTCCTTTTACTGAGGCCAGGAATTCACTTTGGATGGTCCTTTTGCACATCTTGCCACTGGCTCTAATTAATAACCTGCTTCTAGAAATTCCATTCATTGTCTTTTTTTTTTTTTTTTTTAAATGACTATTCAGGATAATTACTGTCTTTAAAGTTTTATGAATCACAGTGTTTGACATCTTTGATGTTGATTGATTTTCAGAAAACTGCACTTTTTGTTCTAATGTTCAATTTGTCACTGTTACTCACAAACAAATAAGAGATTTAAAACCCCAATGATGCAGATGTTCTTTAGCTTTGCTGCCATCTGTTTTCCTGCCAACACATATATTTGTGCATTTCAATGAAGCTACATTTATATTATATATAAGATAAAATAGAACAGAAAATAGGAGCAACCAAAAGTTTTTAAGTGGATTTTTAAATCATTTGTTCATTGACAATAGTCTGATATTTTTTATTTTCACAATAAGCTGGTAACTTATCACAAATCAGAGCTTTTGAAAAGCAAGTTGTTTTGTTCTTCTGTACATAAATTACAGGCCACAAAGTTGAGATTTGCATAGAAGTCTCCAAAGGAAGACATTTGATACGATCTTATTTTACTTCACAAATTTTGCATTATTTTGCATTATTATTTAAACAACATTCTTTATTGCTTTCAGGAAAACCATATACTTACATGTGAACCTGGGTTCATTGAAGTTGTGCATTAAATATTTAAATTCTTACAATAGCTTGGTAGTAATTGTTTGTTTGTTTGTTTAGAATAAACTCATAACAAAAGGATAAAATTTGAAGATTTCTGTAGAATAAAAGTATTTTTAATTAAAAATACATATTTAATTTATTTTAAATTTATTTCAATTAAAATCACATTGGATTACTTCCCCACTTTTTTAGATAATTTCTGTGTTTAGGTCTTTGTGTTCTTTTTGGTATTCTTTCCTCAACACATGGCAGATTGAACTGCCCACCTTCTAGTTGGCAATTATCTAAATCTCTAACTCATGCAAACACCAGCAACTGAGATTTTACAGGCACTTCTTCCTGTTAAAAAGAAGGTATTTCAGGCGGAAGTGTTGGTATCTGTTGCAGTTTGTGAGATTACGAAGCAGTAAGTGCTAATTAAAGCTTTATTTATATTCAAAAAGAAATATGCAGTCCTAAGTGCCTTCATCTGTAATGTAACAAAGTTTATAGTAAACACTGCTAATCCAGTGTGCTTAGAAGTGATATTTTTGGAGATAAAATTTCAGATACTTGTGGCTGCTCATCTGTTACAAGTAGATTAGTAATGTTTTGGGAATGAAGGTCGTGTTCATTCTGCCTTCCACTTCTCTCAGCACTTAAATTTTTCTTGTCTTGTCTCATCTGCCTAAAATATTTACTGTTCTTTGTCTTCAGTATCAGTATCTCTTGGCCGAAATAATTTCAATGAATCAAATTTAACACACATTTCTGTCATTGTTGAGGCCAGTCCTTGCTTGGTGTAAATAGGTCCAGCAGTCATTTAGGATGTGGAAACTTTGTGCTGAAACCCTGTTCCTGGACACTTATGCATTGACTGGTCTCTGCTTTGGTGATTTGCTCTCTATCCAGTTTTTCTTATCTACTGACTATCCAGCCTGTACATCTTATTATACAAATACCATACTTTACAACCAGCTTGCAGTATTTGAACACATCAGTGATTCATTGCAGACTGATATTAACTATTGTCTTCATTTTATACCAACCCAGTCTCAAACAGATTTTCAGGCTGTATGTCTTCTGTCCAACCTTTCAGAGGCCAATAATAATGAACTATGGTGGTCCAAGGAATCTGTAGCAGAGTAGGCAGATACGATTCAAAGCTAATGAGTTCGTATTAATGTGGTCTGAAGGTGAATAATCACATGTCTCCATGAGCTGAAGCTTTGAGACATATCTCATAGTCTGACCTAATATGAACCATAAAATATTGTTAGGAAAGGAGGGGGACACCTTCTTCAAAGCTTAGAGATGTTCAGAGATTTCTCAGACAACTACTACTTGAGAGCCCAGGAGCACAAATATGGCTAAATTGTTAATAGGTTTTGAACCCTGTGCTTTGAGCTGAGCTAACACTACCTGTAGATAAAACTGCCACAGCCTTTGGCAATTCCTGCACTTTATCCAACAGTGAATCTTGAGCACGTTTTAGGAAAACAAAGACACTGCATTATCCAGAGATGACACAAAGAGTTGAAGAGTATTATATGACTGTAAATCAAACTAAAAAAATAACAAAATTGTTTAAAAAAGGAAAAAAATTCTAAGAAAATGTTCATTTTGGTATATTCAGCAAAAGCAGTAGGAAGAAGCATGTTGGTGGGTATGTCAGTACAAGTACAAATTTTTAAACCACTGAAAGGTCCTTTGTGTCTCTGATTTCTGCAGCATGATTTTTTTTAACACTCTGACCTCAGAAAAACTTAGTAAATCATGAAGTGCTGGCTGGTCATTGAATTCCCCTTGCTCTTTTGTATATAGTACAGTATTATTGGCACCATTTGGATCTATCCTTCAAACTTAAGGCACACTTAGTGAATGTCTGTGCTAATGTCTTTTAAATTCAAGTAACATGGTTAACATCATGTCCTGGCTTGAGAGTGAGGAAATACGGATATATCTTATACTCAGTGGAATCTTATACTTTAAAGCACATAGCACTTGCTAAAACTGCTTCCTTCAAGAACAGGATTTGGTTCACACTACTCTCTAGGAACTCAGTGGAACTACTGATACGTTTAAAATAAGCATTTACAAAAATATTCTGTTGGATCACAACTTGAGGGTGGTAAAATACAAGTATGTATTTTCCAATCTCTTGCAGGAGCTCAACTCCTGCAATGGCAGGAGCCTGAGCAAGACAATTTTTTTTTTTTTTTTTTTTTTTTTTCCCACTGCAGCCTCATCATGTCTTGCGTCCTCCCCTCTTCTTGATCCTAGCCAGGCTTTTAGAGACATCTCAGGAGCTAGTGATGCTGTTCCCCATCCACCAGAAACCTAAGTGGATGCCCTGCAATGCGAGAATTGCTTAGCTAATCTGAATTGCCAGAGGAAGAAAAAGCTTAAAGCTTTTTGGTTTTTAAGATTCTTTCTTGCATCTTCGTAATTGTTTGGTTTTAATTAGTCCACAAAGTTTATCTGTCATGCCTTTGAACAGAACACACACATGCAGAGCTTATTTTTCCTATTGGCTTAAGGCTGCTAATTTTGACACCTTTGTAATAAATCTGTTGGCTAGATGCAAAGCTCCAGGCTTGGCAGGACTTCAGGAAATCAAGAGGGGAGGTAGCAATTCTTGTAAGAACATGAGTTCCAAAGGCGATAGATTAACAAGAATAATTTCCAACTGAGCTAACCAATTTAAAAGTAGCAAATGCATGAAAAAGGAAGCTGGAAAGGAAGTACATTACCAGAGAAGTGTTACTCCTTGTGAGGTGAATTTCAGCACATTAAACCATCTTTCTGATTGCCTTTAATATTTATGATACAGCCCTGAAGGGCCAAATACAGTCCTTGGAAATACTACATAGTACCCTTATAGTTACAAAGCGAAAGAGAGAAAGAGAGAGAGAGAGGAAGGAAGGAAGGAAAGAAAGAGAGAGAGAGAGAGAGAGAGAGAGAAAGATTTCTCCTAATAAATCCAGAGGGGACGAATATTTATGACTAAATTTGTCGTGCTTAATTTTACAGCACAGGCCCAATAAGCTTCAAAGTTTGTAAATGAAAATAAAAAGGCATCTCCTACAGCTAAGAGACTACTGTTGGTGATAAGAACATTTCTCTTAAAGGACTGAATTCATGGTTCCTGCTGGAGTAGCATTGTCCTTAAAGATGTCAGTTTGAAAAACCTGGGGCATAAATAGCATGTAGAACCTAAATACATCAGTTATTTGGAGCCAAAGAGGACAGATAAATGTCATTCAATCCATTCTTCATATGCTCAGTGGAAGAAGAAAAGCTCCTAAACAGACACTTAAATTGAGCTTCCTATAATTTAAAACATTCTTCTAAGTGCCACTCCTCCCACTCAACTCCTTCTCCTTTTTTTTTTTTCTAACAGTCTATTACTACATTTTTTTCATATTCTTTCTCATAATGCTCATTATTCTGAACAACTTCTGTCGTAGTATTCCATTTCCCTCAAAGAAAAAGATGGAAAATGTCTAAATATTTTAGAAATATATTAATTTCTTAAATGTAGCTAAATGGAATTAGTGTACCTTTAGTGTATCCTTTCACCTACATAACTGAAGCATGTGGGATCATAGGATCAATAGAAGGACACCTACTCTTCAGAAGGATAATTCAGTTTTCAAGTGACCCTCTATGATGTTTTTCTTTCTCTGTTAACTAAAGGGAATTTGGGCAAGTGTGCTCATATCTTGGAAACCTATAGTAAAAGAGATTTAAAGAAAAAAAAATCCTTTCTGTGGAGAAAGAAATGATGTTTCCATAACAAATATTATTGAAATAATATGACTGTTTTTCCCTGGAATGCATATATCTGTGTACTATATAAACAAAACAACACAGTACTTACATCTCTGGAACAGAGGAACAGATGATGAATATATTTTTTCTTCCTCTTCGTCTTCCTCTTCCTCTTCTCTTCTCTTTTTCTCCTCTCCTCTCCTCTCTTTTTTTTAAATCTATCCAGAATGTTCTGTATTATTTTTGAGTTTGTAAACAATTCTTGAAGAACCATTGATTGCAAAAATTAGCATTACAGAGAACAAGAAATCACATGATATAACATATGCTTCACAGCATTCCAGCTGTGAAGCTGTTCTGAGAACATTGCAAACAGATTTGGGTATAATTAGGAGTTTTTAATTGCTCATTGCTGAGCTGAGAAGTGACTACTCTAGCTACTTATAAAAAGGTTGTCCTGCACTTCATATCATGTGTTAGAACTGTTCTTATTTTTTTTTAGTAATTTAGTCTTTTCATTTTCTTTTTACTAGAATGATATGGGAGGTCAACGGAGCCTAATAAACAAGTGGACTACTTTTCTGAAAGCCAGGCTTGTGTGCTCAATACCTGGTCCTGAAGGAGCAGACACACATTTTGATGAGCTGCGTAAGTTGGGTTGTCTTTAATGGCTTATTTTGTCATCAGCTTTGCTTGGTTTTGTTTGTTTGTTTGTTTGTTGGTTGGTCGTTTTTGTTTTTCTTTTTAGAGAAGTACCACATCTAATTCTGATTTTACTAAATTTCCAAGTAGTTCCCCAAGTTGGAAAGTATATTATTTATTATAATAATATTATAATTCTATATAAAAAACACACTACCTGCAAATGGGCAAATGTCAGAAGATTAGTACAAATTCACATGGCAGAAATTAGACAAAAATAAATATTTGTTATATTTTTACAAATCTTCAAATTATAACTGATAAATGTAGAAATATTCAATGGATGTTTAATAAAAAATAAATAAATATGTTCCCATTACAGAAGATATATTCCTGCTTTCTACCAGAGATGAGAGAAATCCTCTTGTATATGGAGTCTTCACTACAACAAGGTATGTATTAGGAATATGTTTACCTCTGGAAACAAATGCAGAAGACCTTAATTGGGGATAGATTAATTATTTAATGAATATATCAGCTGTTTATTTTATTGAGGTGCTTTATGTAATATTGTCAGGAAGGAAATTATTATTTTGTTTCTGTAACATTTGAATTAAGTGTAAATAATAAGGATAAGTAATATACTGCACAGTGCAATTATGAAGAAAAATTGCCAAGACACTCCTTAACTAAGAAGCAGCCACTACTGTGGCTCCATAGAATATATAATCACAAAAAAAAATATTTAGAATTGAATTGAATGTAGCACAATTAATGACATAGCACATGAAGTAGCTGAAATACATGCCACTCAACAACCTGGGATGGTGTTCTTTGGGAAAGTGAGTTCTTATTTATTTATTTATTTATAGAAAAGTACATAGGAAAAAAAAATAATAATAAAAAAGCAATAAATGTTTATTTCTAACTCTTTGATTATCTGGTAAATGCAATTTTAATTCTCAGGCACGTCACCTGTGTTATCATTAAAATACAGACTTACAGAAGTGTACATAATTTAATGTCCTTCATCTGTAGAAAATTCTAAACTTAATAGTTAATAAATGGTATCTGGAGCCTGCTGAACACTAGAAAAAATGACAGTCTATGAAGTGATCCGAAAGGCTAACAAGTTCAGGTTTCACCTGAGCAAAGCTTTACACTGTAATGACAGTGACATTAAATATCTGTACTTATCAGACCTGTCCACATTGTCTGTTATTTAGCACCGCTTATATCAGCTCTCAGGTGCAGGATTGATCGAAAACCCATCTCACTCAGTGGAATTAATGAATTCACTGGATGAGGTGTGCACTGAAGATGTGCTTATCAGTCTGTCTTCTTTTTGCAGCTCCGTCTTCAAGGGCTCTGCAGTTTGTGTGTACAGCATGGCAGATATCAGAGCTGTTTTCAATGGTCCCTATGCTCACAAAGAGAGTGTGGATCATCGATGGGTGCAGTATGAAGGTCGTATCCCATATCCCAGACCTGGTACAGTAAGTGTCTCCTTAATTACATACTTCTATTTTTACTCAAAGGCAATCATACTTTTCTCCCCTCCATGGACTGTCAATTTATATTTTCCACTCAGGATGTTTCAAATTATCCTCACAACCCTTTCTCTTCTGTTGAGAGCTCAGACTTCTACCTACCCTTTTTCTGTTTATATATATAAATATACATTTTCCATTTCTCTGAGATTGTGTCCAGATTGTCTATTTCCTGATTGTCTCCTATTGTGGTCTCTTACTGTCCAGCTGAATTTCCATCTGTTGGGATCACCTCTGAGGCACCAACACTTTATAGAAAGCCAAAAACATTTCTTTATGGAGGAATAAATTATGATGGGGTATTTTATTTGGAGTCTTGTATTTCTGTTAACTTTGTGTTTGTTAAAATCCCATTCCTTGAGATATGGTCATTGATTCTATTATGTGTGTTTGGGCATGTGTTGTGTTTTGAAATAAAATAGAGTTAGTTGCTACGGATTTTGTGTGACGGAAGACAAGTAATAGGAAGAAAAGTGAAGTTTAATGTCTGGAAAAATCTAAATCCAAATCTGTTAGACTCGAGATGTAACAATCAGATCAAAAATGTTGAAAGTTGAATACTAGTAAATAATTTCTGTACTTCTGTCTTGATACTAAATTTGGAAAAGCATGGACCTATGTTACAGCTGAGGAGGAAAAGGATATGTCTAAAAAAAATGCATTTACTTTTAAAACATCAGCAAAACTTTGAGCAACTCTTGTTACAATCACTGTAAAAGAGCAGTGATTTAAGAATATGACAGATACTGTCCAGGACAGCTTTACATTATATTGGTCTGGTATTCATTGAACTAGCCTACTGCTGCATAAATCTAGCCAAATGCTGAGCTACTGAGGTTGGACTGCTGCTCGTACCTTGCCTAGAAGCCACCTGGTTGTCTCTACACTATTTCTCTGACATCTGCATTGGTGTAACCGTTGCTTCAAGCTGTATTATCTTGCTTATTTACCTTTTTTTTTCACACCCTTTCTTGTATCTTTGTGTTTTCTTCATCATCCTTCCAGTGGATCCAACTTCTTGGTCCATTCCCTTGCTCCCTGTTGCACTTGGTCATCCTTAGCTTCAGCAGGTCATGCCATGTGCTCTGATGATCTCCTCTCAGAGCTGCAGGCGGGTGGGGAAGGAAGGCTTTCCATAAAGAGTAAGGCAGCTCCAGCATAAGATCTGCGCTGCTGGAGCAAATAAGCTCCTAATTTAGACACCGCAGGCTTACACATCTCTCTCCCATGCAGAATATATGGTGCCCCCAGAAAAGAAGATTACATTTAATTCTTTTATTATTATTATTTTAGCATGCGCAACTCCATTACTGGTTAAGAAGTGCAGATGTGTTTAGTTTTAAGTACAAAAATGGTGCCAATGAGAACAATAGCTGGTCCCATGGTATCTAAAGAGATTAAAATAACTCTCTTGAAAACCTCGCAGTGCCCCATAAGGATGAACACTCTGCACAGATAGACGGGTCATAAGCTCATTGCATTTTTGAGTGTATTAGCCATCACATGGTTGAGCGGGGATTCGCAAGGAAGGAAACATGTCATGCTGAAGCATGTCAATGCTGATCTTTATCGCTGATTCGAATATCCATGCTCAAAAGTATTTTAAAAGTTGGAAAGTTTAATGTAAATGGATATTTTCCACGAGCAGCCCCTTAACTCTCTAACTGCTTCCTTTAAACACCTGATAACGGCTGTGAGAAAATGGTCTCGTAAAAATCCTTAGGAACTCTGTACCCAGTGGATTTCTGTAGGAGTTTGTCTGACCAGGAGCTGAGAAGGGAAGTGGATTTTACTGAAGAAAGTTCTCTGAAGAGAGATATCTGTAATATTTACTATGTAGATAAGGTAAACATATTGCTGCATACTTATTTATCATTAGTCTTACTGAGCTGGAATAGGCTTGGATTACAACATACTTCAGGCTTGGTAGTTTAAGATAGCGTACCCAAATAAGAGGTGGATTCACGCCATGCTCTCGTCCTGAAGTGGAGTACTCCAGACTTCTGGATCGGAGCAGATTTAGGGTGGGATCTGAAAGGGCAGCGCAGTGCTCAAAGGCAAGGAAAAGAAGCAGCACATTACATGCCCACAGAATGCTGCAGTGTGTCTGTATGCTGAAATGTTCTTTTATAAAGATTAATTTCACCATTTCTTGCCAACTATGGGGTGATTCAGGAATGAGCAGAACAAAGCCAAAGAGGGATAATCTGTCCAGTTTTTAGAGTTACTAGAGCATTTTTGAAATTTAAGCTCTACTTAAGTGTTGCATAAAGCTTAGCATAGCCAAAACTGCCCTATTTTATATTTCTAATATTTTAAGTTATTGGCAAAGTCTGAAAATGGCAGTACTAGGAAATGCATTTCCTTTGATGTTTGGCTTTGCAAGAGGCATTGACTTCCTTTTCAGCATTTACACAGAAGCTAGGGACTGCTTACCCTAACTTAACTTTTTGCTCAGCTGCCTTTATCTCCTAAGTAAATAAAGCTGTTCACTATAGGGGCTGTGACCACTTTGATATTGAAATTTTGACAAAATGCTTCCTGTGGCAATTTGTGTTGGAGATAAACTCCCAGCACGACCATGACATCATGCCTTGGCAATGCTGAGCATCATGAGGGCGATGCAGTGGGGTCTGCCTGCCCTCTGGCGTCCTGCGAGACCCTGGCCAGGCTGACTCGTGATCAGATGCTGCAAAGCATGCAGCAATTCTACTCCAATTTTTCCCAGCGGTGTTAAAGAGCAAGTGGAAATGGTGAAAATTAAATGGAAGCAAGGCTTGAAATCTATTTCAGTTTGGAAGATGGAAAAAAAAAAAAAAAGGGAGACAGAGAGAGAGAGACAAAAGAATCAAGCAGCTGGCAGCCTGGTACAAAGGGCTATTTGAACACCAAGAAAGCTTTTGCTTTTTCTTCTTTAGATGCCTCAAAATTGGACTTGCATATCTGCAGCTGTCCCCAAATAACAAGTCCAGTTTTCTTGCAGTCTTTTAGGGTTTCACCCAGGAAATAGTCCTTTGATAAAGAAATCATCAAGGACTTTCTTGAAAATGTGTTCTGTGTTCTGAACCGGAGTTTTCATAACACCCTCCTAGTAATCACAGAAGATGTTCAATCTTTTAAATAAGATTTTCAGTGAATTAGAAGAAAGCAGCAGTTCTAGCCTATTTATATAACTGTAACTACTGTACCAAGACCAGATTTTGAGAGGAACATCAATGTTTAAAGATGCAGATTAACACACAGTCTGGTATGTCATAGTGCCTAGGTATTTAATTGCTATTCAAGGCAAGACTGAGTACAATGGATCTAGATTTCTGGATCAGCAAAGTAAGAATCTTGCAGTTTAATTGACTTCTTAGCTACAAGAAGCAGCCCAGTACAGAAGCTATTGCTTTTCTCCATTTGCGGTGTTATATCTCACCTCTTTCCACTCCAGATCTGAATACCAATATATGCTTCTGAGCTTCTATATTCTTTGTTGTTCTCTCTCTCTTTTTTAAAAAGTAAGTTCCTTTACCCTCAGATCTTTCTGTGATCTTCCTCAATTTTTCTTGTCTTTCTCAGTTGCTTTTTCTTCCTTTCTTTAGTGAAATCCCTTTATTTCTTCTGCTAATCCAGTGCAAAGGCTCATCAAGATGTGGTGTCCATCCCATTGGGACTTGGCTGAGCCACAGAGAAATACTGTCTGCCAAAAGCCTCCCCCTGTCCTCACGTCTGGTTAATTTTCCTGCTTTAATAAGCGTGTTCATAAAACACTGAGGGTTGCACAGGTTTCCTTTGTTATTTTTAGACTTATCTTTCTCCTTCACCTGATCTTTTATGGGATAGACTGCATTCTTTGCTTCTCCAATTCCTCTCTCCTTTGATCTCACCACTGTAAATGGGGCTGCTTAATTAAGTGAAATGTTTCACTTTATAGGTTTATTTTCCTGAGAAAGCCTCCTCCACCTCCTCCTCCGTACCAACATGTTCTCCCCAACATGAATCACTTCTCAATTCATAGCAGCCTTTCAAAAGGCTGTGAACCCAGTCACCTTTCCAGTGTGCTGAGGTCGGCAGAAAATTGCAAAGTGCCACCTACAAAGTCAAGTTCAGTCACCTAGCTGGTCTCAGATGGTTAACCTCACATTAATGTTCTCTTATGTCAGCCTTTGCTATCAGCAACACAGGTGTGTTAAATGGAAAAGCAATACAAGGAGTTCAAGACAAACATTAGAACAAACCCCATACATTGAGTGGAATACAGTCTCTAGCTAAAAATAAAAAAATAAAAAAAAATCATATTAGGGATTATTATTTATTTATTTATTTATTTATTTTGTGCATATTTAGGGGGATAGAGTGAGATTAGATGTTGATTTCATTTAAAATTTTGGCTGTTTCTGTGTCCAGCAGAACCTGACTCAATCTCCTCTCCCCTGTCTTCTTTCAGGCTTAAGCTGCAAGGCTGTTGTGAACATCTTTACAGGATGGACAGGCACATTATGTCCATCCTCTAGAGAAACACTAAAGTTTTAGAGGGGCATGTCCAAATGCAAAATGTTTTGTGAAGCTCTGATCAGACTACAGAGAAAAAGCCACACAGTCTTTATGACACTCAGGAGCTCAAGTGCCTTCTCCAGAATGGATTAGTGCTGAGTCTCCAGCAGCACATAAATGCTTAAGGCCCAGGAGTCATCTCTTGGCTGCCATCTAAATCACAGAATATCCTAAACTATAAGTACCCAATATTCTAAGGTTCTTCTGGGCATCATACCAGTTCCTCAGTGGTACATCTCAGTGGCTCATTCCTCAGACTCTGCATTTCTCATTAAACTTATATGCACATAAAATTCAATTTGTTGGGTGGGTGGAGGATCCTCTTTTAACACAGAAGTGACTAGCTGAAGGTATTTCTTCTGTTTCTCTGCTTTTTGCTTGATGGTTAACTGATAACAAAGCTCATTTGGAGTCTGGAAGGCTCTACGTTGCACTGCAGGAGAATGCTGCTTATATGGCCATATTAACTCCTTCGTAGTTAAACATTAATTAGCTGAGATCATAAGCAAAAAGGACAGTGTCAGTATTAGCGCCTGGCTGCAGTTAGTACATTCCCTCTGAGGGAGGGTCTGGTTCTCTACTTCCTGCTGCATATAATATAAAATAGAGAGCTTTTCAGTGGAAAACAGATCTTCTCCATTCCTGGTTAACATCCGAGCAATATTCTTTCTACTCTTGGCTAAGCTGAGACCTAATTATCCCATGAAAAGTGAAAACACTTTCAAACAGGAAGGAGGGGGGAGCTCCCAGAATGGCTCTGGTCCATGTGTCTAGAACAAATGGACACCTCCACCAGAAGGGAAGCCCAGGCTAAGGCATCAAATTCCCCAAAATGAGAGAGATTTAAGAAGTATTCCATTCCTTTATGTTTCACACTGGCTACTTGAGATGATCCCAAGAGAGTGCCTTACTGGTATGGTGCTTAGTTCTGCTTGTGAAAAGCATGAAAGTTTCCAGCCTGGAATTGAAAAATCTCCCCAGCAGATGCCTACTTCAGTCAGTGTTATGAAGTCCCTGTTGTGCACCTAACCTATGTGTGTTCGAATCTCATTGTTAAGTGGGTCTAAGGGTAAATGCGACAAGTCTTGTTTAAAATGGGGTTTTTGACATGCTTGAAATCGAAACTTTTGTAGTTCACAGGGAGCATCATTCTGTTTTAAAATGGTCAGCAGACAACAGCACTGCTGAATTAAAGAAACATAATTAAATGAAAAGGATTTTTTTTTACATACCTTAAATCTAGATTCCCAAATAATTGTCACAGTTTTAATAGGTGTTAGATCCAGCAGCTCTTACTGACTTCACTGGCTGGTGTAAAGCACTATGCATTTTGGCAAATTGGATGTTTATTTAGGAGCCTAACTTCTGGCACCAGCTTTTAAAAATCTTGGCCAGGGTTCCCATATAATGTTAACACAGTCACACCATATATCTTAGTATTGTGTGAGATCTACACATCCAGCACTCTACTAAGTTGTAAATCTAATAAGATGAGAGGAAAAAAAAAAGAGAGAGAGAGAGAGAGAGAGAGATGTGCAGTATTGCTAACTTAGAGCCTACTTGCTTTTACTTGAGAAAGATTAGCCTTAATTTACCACTTCATGATTGCATTTGGATACAAATAACAGATGAGGGAATAAAAAGGTATTTTTGCAGATCACCTGGGCTTAGGACTTGGTCCAGGTTGATTAGAGTCAAAGTGAGCTCATACTGAAGACACTGGAAAAGCTTTAAGTTACTACTGAATTGATTCTTTAAAAGTTCATATAGCAGTTTATACAGTGTTTGAATAGAGATGTTCTTAACAATTCTAACTCTGTTTCTGTTTTGGAGGCTTGTTTTTGTCTTTTACTTTTCATTTCTGAACATGTACATTTAGATAAAGATACCATTTGTGACAGTGAACACCTAAGCAACTTTGAAGAATAAATTACATAGTGAATATATTTCCTGCAAGATTCCTATCTAGCAGTACTGATTTTACTAATTTAATTTTTCTTGACTTCATCTATCTAAAAGAAAAGTATCTAATTTGAGCTAGTTGTTTAGACTTCTCTATCAGAAGGAAAGAGACAGTCACCTCCTTTCTGCAGTTCAAACACAGCTAATATAATTTAGGTCAGGCGAGATGAATCCCATGTCTGTTGCAAAAGCAGAAGCCGATGAGATAGCACAATGATGGTACTCTAAGAACTTTTATGGAGTCAGACTCTCTTGTAGTCCACATGAAACAACCCTGGCAGTGTATTCCTGTGACATTTGATATAAATTCAAATATCTTATTGTCTCCAGTGGAAGATGTCACATATCTGAAACAGCATCTGGTGTTGCTGATGTGAATAAATGTGAACCGGGCAGAGAACACTGATATCATTATCACATGTGACATACACCAGGATATGAACTCACATTTTCAGAGGTGAAAGGCTGCTTCACTCACCTACTTGGCCATAAAGCCTTTATCTCTGTGCATCCTATTGATTGCTATGAAAGGAAGCACAAACCTACAGGAATTGTTCTGTAATGATGGGTGGACACAGTTTCAAACAGCTGCCTGAGGACTTTGCCAAAGGGTGGCCCAAATGATTTTTTCATTCCCTTGTTCCATCCATCATGCCACAGTTAGTGATGCCTCTGGAAATAGCTCCCTTGGCCAAGCATAACAGGGTTACACCTGCCCAGCTGCTCCTGGTGGTCATGCTGTCTTAGGATGGGATCCAAAGCCTACTGAAATAATTGGAAAAGTTCCTATTGACTCAAGTGGATCTTTGGATCAGACCCTTAGTTCTTGTTTCTACTAAATTAGCTCTGCAAACTGGCAAAGATTTCCCTATATTATACATGGTAGGGTTTAAGTCTTTCGTAATACTTCAACAGCTTTATAGTTCCATATTGGTAGACATTTTATCCTAGTGTTTTTTAGTAAGTGATGTCATTGTTCTCATCTTCCTCTGTTGATAATTTTTTGGCAAAAATTTAGGACATTTTTAAGACCTGTGGGTCTACTGCTTTTTTTTTTTTTTTTTTTTTCAAATTGAAATGGACTTCTGAGATTGAGCTATGAACAGGTGAGCAATCGGCAAAGTTCCATAAGATGTGACCTGTAACTCAGAGTTAGTGGGTGATAGTATGAACCACAGAAAATGTACATGTAAGGGAAATCAACCTCTAGTACTCAGTGAGGGGGAAAGTGAATTACTGCGTGGTTGGGGATGCAAAGAATAATGAATTTCTTTCCAGTTCTACACAGAGTAAATTGATGTAAAGGTGGATAAAGAACATGGGTTTCTTTGTATTGATTCCAAAAAACTTTGATTCAGCCCCTGCAAAGATAAATATACTTTTAAAATCAATAGGGCTTTTGGAGTTCTGGCATAAGTGAAATGCCCTTCCCCTTCCCCTTCCCCTTCCCCTTCCCCTTCCCCTTCCCCTTCCCCTTCCCCTTTCCTTTCCATCACACCCTTATTTTTGTCTCTTTTGCTGCGTAATACAAAATCATGTATTTCTTTGTGATATTATTAAACTGATATTGCTGTCTTCAAAAACCAAGCTAACTATAGCCCACCTTAAAGATACAACCTTGCAAAGCCTTTAATTTCTGAAAGCACAGCAGAAAACAGAACAAGGGAAAGTCTACTCGGAGAGTGAATTTCTTATGGAAAAGCTAGCATAAGACCCCTAGGGATAACTCACTGCAACATCTATTTCTAAATGAACTTTTTTTTTTTTTTTCAGTAGGATTTTTCTCTTTTTCTTCTTTTCTACCTGTATTAAACTGGGTTTGCAAGGAATGTCCTTTGAGCAAGTATCAGAGTACAATAATGTAAATCTAGTTTTGTTCTCTTGTCAGTTCATTCACAGACATACTTTAAATCGTATATTGAGAAAAATGTTTGAATATGTGATGGATCATATCTTAATTCATAGACTTACTGACTATGGAGAAATTTACAAAAGCTATTAGATGATTCAGGAGCCTAAGCACTATTCCTGTCTAGAATCCCATTTCAGTAAAACCAACACTTCTGCTGAGCTCTCCCCTGCTGCCCCAGGGTGTGTTGTGTGCATCCCACAGCCCAGGCAGAGAGCGGGCAGTGGAAACCCAAGGAAGGGAATGTTCCAGGCTGGCCCTGAGCCTGTGGGGACAGCTTTGCTGCTAGTAGCTAAAGTTGCATGGCTGTAAGAAGGCAGTTCGCCAGCAATGGAGGAGGGACAGGCTCAGCTCTTGGCACTGTATGTATTGTTCTTAATGTGAATGTTTTGGATAATATCAAACTTTACATATTGGAACAAATGCTAACAGCAAGACCTTAACTGGCACCATAGATAGAATACATGTCAAGCTGGAGATGTAGGAATGCAATCTAAAGTTTTTGTAGAAATTAGTTCTGAAGGATTGTACTGCAACTTCATGACAAATCTTAACTTTTTTTCCAGCACACTACAAAAAACATTATTTCATCACATTGCTTTCTTCACAGGCTATGTTATGGCTCCATCTGGCAGGAAATAAAGGGATTACTTAGTGTTAAAAAAGCAGAAATTGGCAGTTCATATGTAAAAATGTGTATTTATATATAAAAATGTGTCATTCCAATGTAACACTGGAATAGTGTTTCCAGCTCATCTTATTAGTATTCAGGATTAGTACCACCACAGTAACACATCTAGGTGTCTCCAGCTTCAAAAGAGAAGCTTTCTCAGATTCAAATTAGAGACTAAATTTAAAGCAAGGGATGACAATGAGATAAGGACAGCCATGGGAAGGAAATCAGATGGGCATGAGAGATGATGGGTCACCAACACAATTGGCCCTGAAAGCAAATATTCCAGGGCTCACCTGGAAAAGCATGGAAGGGAAAGACTGGAAGGTGGTTGAGGAGGTAGGGTTATGGGCCTAAGAGAGGTGGGGGCTAAACCCATCAGTAAACAGAATATCCTGGGGAGGTATCTAAGGGGGGTGGAGGGTGGGATGTTCACATTAGCAGTGGTCTGGACCTGAAAAGGAAGAGACAACATTGTTCAAAACCAGAGAAAAAGATGCTGTAGCAGCCAAGCTGTCAGCCTGAACAAGAGTTTCCGCTATGTAGAAGAGTAAGAAAAGTCACTTCTGAGAAATAATGAGCTGCAGGGATCATCTGGCATCTGGAGAATCTGCTTTTATTACAAGAAAAATAAATGTGAAGCGTAGGATGTTCAGTTCACCAAAAAGTTGTGGCCTCTGTTTACAGGCCATATACAGGGTATTTCAGTCTAGAAAAATGAGCACGATTAAAGCACTTGTTAGCGGCCTTCTTCCACAGTAGCTCTGGGAGTAATTCCCAAGAGAAATCAAGCCTTAGTCAAATGTGGGGGCATGCTGGTGGGGCTCTTACCAACTTCTGGCTCGCTGCACCCGTAAGACAAAAGCTCAGCCTCAGTAAGAGGAGCAGCCACCCATTTCTGATCATACCAGAGCAGGGAGCTGGCAACAGTGTTTCTGCTTACATCCCTCTCGTTTCTTTTTGTACTTTATTCTTCTCTCCTCTGCTATGCACAGATGAAGTATTCTGTGATTTTGCTGAAGGAAATACTAAAAGAAGAAAGTCTTCAATCAGTGAATAAATAGATCCTGCATTTTAAATACTTGAGATTATCCTAATTAGACAGCAGAGGGCACTCTAGACTTGCTGTTGAAAGTCACACAGTAAAACTATTTATTCAGCATGTAGCAAATTTAACTGCATATAGCTAGCTATCTGTGCCTTGAAATGGAGAGCTAGACTGCATGATAGGTCATTCAGTTCTTCCTTCACCCCAGACTCGATTTCCTTGTCTTGTAGAATAGCCAAAGTGATAATACTCCCATGAGTGGGGCAGGGAATGAGGAGGTGAAATTCTTTGCAGATGTACCGATCTTATCATGAGAACGTTTCTGGTTTATAGCAGTGCTTTTGAAAAATGAAGTAATGGTGTCCAAATGCTTCTTTTGGATGAGAAGAAGAACTGAGCAACCTGATTTCTGACTGGCTTCACAAGCGTTTTAATAGAAAACCCGATTTCTAATAGAATATAGGTTTAATCTGTGACTTATTTAAATAAGACCAAATTTCTAAAGTGATCTCTACTGATGGCATCTATTATAGTATTATATACAAGTAGTTCCTAAATATTTTTTTTAAATAGGTATTTTCCTACATTTGTGGATTGTTTATAACTAAATTTTGCTGTCTCTACTATATGATGTGAAAAAATGTTAAAATGCACCACAGGCTTGGATGAACTGCTTGAATGTTAGTAACAATGATGTATTCTAATTACTGGTGATAGTGGTGTGGATGTTAAGGCATATCTCCTACTCTCTTTAGGAACGCTGCAAGATGAAGAAACAGAAAGGATTTTGGACGGTTTTAAAAGACATTTGGCGATAAAATTCAAAAATTATACATAGTTTTAAAGTAGTTTGTGTTTGCAGATTTGTTAGTGCAATAAATATTAATTATTAGCATTTGATTCAACATCAAACATCTTTTTTCTAACGTTGTCTTTTTTTTTTTTTCTTGCTGTCTTATAAAAACAATTCATCTCTCCTCTAACTTCTAATTTAAGTTATCAAAACTCTGACTAAGAAAGAAGAAAAACCTATAGGAGTTTTTTCTTCAAAGCTTGCATATATCTATAGGTAGGTAGGTGCACGTGTGGGCATATAACTAACAGGAACTGAAGATTTATAATTCTGAGTAGCAGTAAAAAATAGTGAGATGAAACAAATTAGCAAGTTTTAGGTGATTTTAAAAGATAAAGGAGAATATGCAGGATAAAGAAAAATGAAGATGAAGGGAAATCACTTTTGAAGAGAGATAAAAATTAAAAGAGGAGAGGTGAGAGTAGAGAAATAAGGAAGAAAGCTGCCCTTTGAAGAACTGGAGTAGCACATGCTGGAAGTGAATACAGAGCTTCCCAGTGTGCTTCCACACTTTCAAAACATCACAAAGCTTTCTAAATTGTAAGTCAAATTACCATCCAACTGGTAAATGTGACTTACAAATGGATATAGCTGATGTGCTAGCAGCTATTCTTTGCATTGGTGTGCGTTTATATAAATACAAAGCAAAAGAGCAGAGACCAAAATTTCACTGTAAAGAAATAATTGACTGAATTTACACTCCTATTTAGTCATCTAGAGAAGTGTTCTGCTTTTCAAGGTAGCTGAGGAGCTGGATAGAGCCCTTGAGATTTCAAAATGGACAGAATGTCTTTCCCAATAAGCAGAAAAACCTGCAGATTTCAGGTATTTCTTTCACAATATTCATCTCAACTTCTTGGTCTTTCTTTTTCTTTCAGTGTCCAAGCAAAACCTACGATCCACTCATAAAATCTACAAGAGACTTTCCTGATGAAGTCATTAGCTTTATAAAACGCCATCCTCTGATGTACAAATCCGTTTACCCGGTGACGGGAGGACCAGTATTCACTCGGATCAACGTGGACTATCGGCTGACGCAGATTGTGGTGGATCATGTCATGGCAGAGGATGGGCAATATGATGTTATTTTCCTAGGAACAGGTATGACTGGACTTCCACTATCATTTTGCACAAGCCCCACCCTTTAAAAATGCTTTTAGTCCAGCAGGTCTCAAATAAACGTGTTGATTAACATCTTTTCCCTAATCACACAGCTTCAGGAAGCATTAGATGCCCCCAGTTCTGTGCCAGGCTTTCAAAAAAAATGCTAAGATTGGATGAATTTGTCATCTCAAGAGATTTCTTCTGAGATTAAGATTTTAATGCCTCTTGGTACCTAGGTGATAACCCAGTTAAGGATCAGAGTACCTGGACTTTCCTACCCTCCAAGCGTCATTCACTACCTGTCTTTATGTTATGTGGCTCCAGTTCCTGTTGGCAGCACATCAATAGGCAATTAAAAGTGGAATAAATAAATAAATAAATAAATAAAAGGAGTAATTCCTGTTATCAAAAGTGACATGGTACTTACTTCAACATTACACCTCGTGACGTTGAAAAGCTAAGAAAGATTTCACATTGAGCCTAAGGCAACAATTCCACTTCAATAAATTTAAAGATATTACCGTGCAACATGAATAGCTCCAAACAAGAGAGCCAGGATTGAAAAGAGAGAGGCTAAACTAACTTGTTAGGGAAGAAACCTGCTTTGCAGTCTTTTTGTCAGTAATTATGTACGTATTTACATTTTTATGATAGCTTAAGGAAAAATTCTGGTTTTACCATAGTAATTAAATTCAAAATCACTGAATAGATCACCCGACAGCATGGCATGCTAAGAATTATTATCATCCCTATTCATAACATTTCTAAAGTATAATCCCTCATCTTATTCCACAGAAATTTCTTATTCTTAATCCACAGTTTGAAGTTTCCTCTGTTGTAATAGCTCTTATAAAGCACTTTGCACCAGAAGATCTGAATGCTTTACTAAGGCAGCCATTGCCATTATCCCCATCTCACTGTGGGTGAAACTGAGGTACACAGAGGGGAAAAGATTTATCTGAGGATGTGCATGAGCTTTGGAGAAACTAAATCTTTGTTCGAATCCTACTCGTTGTTGGGTTGTGCAGCATTTTGTCTGGACTATAAGCAAATTTAAAGTCATATAGTTTGATAGCTACGCATACCCTGAAGTGATCTGGGGACAGGTGTGAATTGTCACAGAACATTGCCTTTTAAAATGTGTGGGTTTTCTCAACCTTCAGGAGGTTCCCAGCTGCACTATCACATACACAAGTTCAGAGAGAGCCTCTCTCTGTGCATTTATATCTTTCAGCTCAATCCACTTCACAACTCTGTCTTCCAAAAAAGAAGGCGTGAGACTCCCCTACAACTCAGTACAACCAGTGTGCAGTGGTGTCAAATGGAAAAGTGCATTTTCATAGAAAAGAACATTAATATGGCATTTGCTCCCTGGCTGCCTGGGGAGGCTAGGAATAAAATTTACCCATGATGACAGAAAATCCTTGTTGCTTTCTGAATGCAATCTTTAATATAGTCATTGGCAAATGAAAGTGAACAAATTCAGGCTGTGAGCTGCATAAGATTTGAGAGTACCCATTAAAGCCTGCTTTTACAGCGATACTACTGAAGAAAAATAATGTAAAACAGGCTATAAGAAAAGATGGGTTATAGCTAAAATATACAAGATATTCTTTCAGTGATTGCAGAGGATGCCTTTAGATGTTTATTATCCTCTGATACAAAATCTTTCATGGGAATGAAATTATACTGAGAGACCAGCAACCAGAATATTGCCATGTTACCTGTCACTATCCAGCACTGGTGCTAACTCTTCAGAGTAATTCATTTGGTTTGGAGGTGTCCAGGCGCACAGGTACCATGCAGTCACTAGGTGGCACTCCATAACATGCAGATACTTTTTTATCATGCTTTCGTTAAAAATGAGTTTTCTTCTCCAGAGGCATGTGTTTTTGTTCCATTTTATCTTCTAAACTTGTCCTATGGAAAAAACAAAAAAAATCTAAACACAAATATAAAATTTCAAATAGCACATAAAGAAACTGAATACAAGCATACCAAATAACCTATGAGATTTTTTTAGCAGCAGATCAGAAACTTACTCTGTGTTTGAATGTATGTAACCATGTTATTGTAGAATTTAGAAAGACAGGCACATGCAACCATGCTGCAGGTCTTTTAACATACACAGGCTTTGGAAATTATATCCAAAACAAAACAAATGTCTAATATATAAGGCAAACTGAAATACTCTTAACTTTGATTGGTAATATGATCTTCTGTAGTTTGGAAAAACAAAGAAAATCACATTCTTTCCATTACAATGTATTATTTTCCATTATTTCAAAATGATGGATAATGCTTAGCACTAAGCTGTGCTGTGTCATTTCCACAATGAATATTCCAGCACCCAACTCACTTCCATAGGCAATTTTTAAGTTTTTTTTTTTTTTTTTCCAAGGCCAGTAAAGATTTGCAATGTGTAATGGTCTGAAAAAATCTATTTTTTTTTTCACAGATGAAGAATTCAGGTTGAAATTAATGAACAGAGAAAATTAAAAACAAAACAAAACAAAACAAAAAACAAAACAAAAAAAACAAAACAAACAAACAAAAAAATAAATCTCAAGATAACATAAAGAAAGAAATTTTGCACTGTTTAAACTTTTTCTAATGTTGAATGGAGATTTTGTGCAAAAATCTCCCTAAAATGAAAAGACAAATGAGAAAAAATGCATTACGTAATTTCCCACATTAAAATGAACCCTACTTCTGATTAAGAAGTTGTGCTGATGAAAATTAATCCTATTAAAAAATAAATAAATAAATAAATAAAATAGGTTTCTACCAGTTTGGCCCCCTAAACTGGATCTGTTTAGGGTCAGATGGGTCCCAATTCCAGCTCAAGGAAACATGCAGAAAGATCCAGCTGGGATCATGAATGTGCTTGTGCTTATGAGTGTTTGTATGTGTGTGTATTTGTGTAGCAGCAGTGCTAGACCACCCCTGTTGAGCACAATCTACAATCGCGTTGGCTCTGCCATATGGTAAAACCAAACATATTTTATAGAGTTATGTAGGTAGTGATAGATGCAGGTAAGGATAGATGCCATTTGAAGGCTACATCCTTGATGCATTAGGTTTATTTTCAGTGCACAGTTTTTATTTATTTTTTATTTATTTATTTATTTTTTATTTATTTTTTATTTATTTTATTTTCTAGCCTAAGTTTACAGCATCATTTTTAAAAATGTATATATAAAAGTTGATATGAAGTAAGAAATGGAGTAGCCGAGATGTAACAGTGGGGTTTACTTGGTGAACATTTGTTTCAGATGTAGGCACAGTCCTGAAGGTTGTGAGTATTACAAAGGAGAAGTGGACTAAGGAGGAGGTGGTCCTGGAAGAGCTGCAGATATACAAGGTAAGAATTAACAGACACTATTTCTATTATTGAGGGAACTTTAAGGCCCAAACTGGCCTTGTCTGTCTGGTTGTTTGCTTGTTGGAACTAGTTCAAGTTTTCAGAGGGACACTACGTAAATTTTTAAATGTCTTGGTATTCTTTGATGACTTAATTGAAAAAAAATAACAAAATCAAACAGGCCATGATTTTTCAGACTCATAGAAAGTCCCATTTTTCCTGCCTTGTTCTAGTCTGCAATCTTATTATGAGAACAAATTATTTATTATTATTGTATTTTTAATGCTGATTTTCCAGTTGTTTCAGCTTTGTGATTATTCTTTATATAATTATAATTTACAAACCGAACAAACAAAAAAATCCACAGATGTAGAGAAGTTCTTCAAAATAAAACACCTTAGCAATTGAGAACTGAAAGAAAATAAAGCAAGTTTTGTTTATCATTGTGTTTTAATCTTTTGGAGTGGGTTGACTCAGTGTTTTTGGCCATTTTGATTTGGTTATTCTGGCTGAGAAGAAAAGTCACCAGAGTCCTGAGAACACCATTAACTTCTTCATAAATAGAACTTGTAAAAAAAAAAAAAAAAAAAAGAAAAAAAAAACCTCCTTTCTGTTGCACAGGCATAATTTCTGATTAACCTCATTGCTGGTGAGGAAGCTTACACAGACATTCCATTCCAGTAGGAAAATAGAGATGTGCTTTTCCTGCTGATTTTCTTTTCCATTTTGCAGTTTCTTCTTCATTCTTTGCATTCTCACTTTCCTTCCTTTTCACCTTCACCTATATAGCTCTTCTTCAGTTTTCACCTTGCTTTTTCATTATAGTTTATCTGTGTCCCTGGCGTTTTGATTATGTTCCCGCATATTCTTTCTCTTATGTGCTGTATGAGGTCTCAGCCAAAATTTCTGTCCATGCTAAAGAAATGATTTTGAGTCTTAGAGGCTGCGTTTTCCAAGCATGAGGACAGAATATTTAAAAATTATTTTTGTAATGCTTTTTGATATGTCACGTGTATGATAAAACTTTGATTTAAAAGTTCTCCATGCCTTCTTCTAACTGTCTCGGACACCGATTATAAATATTGCTCTGAAAATACCAAGATTACTCAGTGGCCTGCCAAGTAATCAGGAGTTTCAGCATGCGCACTAATTTGCTGCATTCTTAAAATATAATGTCAAGGGCGAATGTACCGTATCATATTTAAAACAAAACAAAATAAAAGGTTATTTTTTTTTTCTAGTCAGCAGACATTCCTTCACGTTTTTATTGGTAACATTTATTTTACCTCTATGGTTTTGAATCCAGAAAATTAAAGGGGGTGAGGGGCTGAAAAAACATCTCTTATTTCCTAGAACCATATTAACATTAAACAGTAGGCTTAGATTAATTATCTTCTATTAGGAGATAGATAATACTCAGAGCTTTGTCCTGTTCTTACATCAGTCACCGGCAAAAATTCACTGTCTTTCACAGAAGTGAAATGCATCCTAGTGCACAAGATCTGCCTTTGTATCCCTTAAATGCCATCTAAACCTTGCAAGTAGTGTTTAATAAGAACTTAACTTGATGCAAAGGCTCATTGCCAGTCCCCAGGTCAGGATAGACTGCAAACTCTAAGAATTAAAACCAGTCACCTTGTAAGCAGCAGGGAAAAATTATGGGAGGTATTTTTGTAAGCAAGAATTTAGTGTTTTGTTTGTCTTTGTTTTGTTTTAATATTAGTTTAAACCACATAAATTAATCTGTAATTTAATTTACCTTTTGGGTATGTTAGTGTCTGTTCTCATTTTATTAACAAAAGTGAATGTGTAAACTAATGCACTTTCCTAATTTATTTTTTAGCACCCTTCATTTATCTCGACTATGGAGATTTCTCAGAAGCAGGTAATCACAAGCTCATTTAATTACTGCAGGATATAGGGTACACCGAACAGTTAGTTTGTAATTTTCAGGTGGCGCCTGTTACTTATTGGCCAAAGTTTCCATGGATAACTCTTAAAATGGATCTGGAAAGAAGGGGATATGTTTGAACTTGTTTCCCTGCCTAATTTACATTTGCTTACAAACAGTAATTTGTGTACCCAAGCTGGTAATTATTCATGGAAACAAATCTTCAGTCTTATGGTTGTGGGATTTGTGAATGAAGTCAATGCACATTCATTTTCCGGACACTAGAAATACTTGGCTCTCTACAATCTAGCAATAAATTATTATTATTGTTGTTATTTTTTATGTATTAGTAGTCAGGAGAGCTCAGGGCCTCATTGTGCTGAATGTTGTGCACGCACAGCCTGCACACTGGCCCCCCTCCTCTTAGTTCACTGTCTAAATCTGGGTGGTCCCCTCCTGGCAGGGGCTGGTCCCAGTTGGCACTCCCCCTATGGGAAAGGGTTTCAGGGCAGCTCCGAGCTCTGTGATGGATCCGTGCAGGCTCGGGAGGCAGCGTGACACCAGAGCCACCCCTTCCGTCCCCATGGAGGTGGCCGGAGCAGCTCCAGTAGAACATGCCAAATACAGGAGGTATTTTGTTGTTCAGGCACGCACAGCACAGCTGGGTCCCATCTCCCCCCCAAAAAGGTGGCAAGCCAGCTGGAAGTGCTGCATGAGCCAGCTCTGGCTCAACAGCAAGCACTTGGACCACCCTTGTCTCAACAAGCAATCCACTCACCCATTGGGGAAAGGGGAGTAATATTATCCTCATACTACTTGAAGATCAGAAGCAGAAGATGATGTTTTATTCACACAAGGTCATCACTAGTTCCCAGACTCATAATGTCATGGCTATCCAGCCCCTTATTTTTAAACGTGTTAATAAACCCTCCTCGCCGTAGATTGCTTCTGGTTTTTTTGACGCAACACAAAGCCAAAAGTGTAAGGGTGTTGAATGCTGGTGTCTTTCCAGGACGGCAGTCCCCTTTCCATCAGGGATTAGTGGGGAATGGCCAGTTCACACTGAGCCCTGAGAAACAGCTTACAGTAAAGGAGGAATTCTCCCTCTTTTTTTCAAAAATCTGGGACAAGGTTGAAAGTCTGCAAGTGTGGCACTGAGGAAGGGAACTTTTTAACCGGGCTACTTGGAGAAAGATCCTAATTCATTCGCTTTGCCTGATTTGCAGCAGCAATTGTACATTGGTTCCAGGGATGGATTGGTTCAGCTCTCTCTGCACAGATGTCACACGTATGGGAAGGCTTGTGCAGACTGCTGCCTTGCCAGAGACCCATACTGTGCCTGGGATGGAAACTCCTGTTCCAGATACGCCCCCACTTCTAAAAGGTAAGAAAAAAAAAATACCATGTGCTGCAAAAGATCTTGCTGCTTGCAAGAATTTAAGAGGTTCCCAATAAGAATGTGTCACCTTTTTCACCTTTTTTTTTTTTTAATTACTTTAACATAGCATGTCATTTACCTTAAAATTTGATCAAACTCTGGCCATGTTTCATATTTTCTGCTTGAAGAGCTGTGAAGACAACATAGCATTGTTTAAGTGTGTGTGACAGTAACTCAGCTACTGCAGTTAACATAATAAATCCATCACTTTCCTTTTTTATGCTGAATTCTTTAAGGCACGAGATGCTCAGATCGAGGGCCAGGTTGTGACAATGGAAGAGAGATGTGAGAGCCTCTCATGAGCTTTTGCTTTTTGTTCAGGGCACCACCATAGTTATGAAGCAAAGTTTATCACTCCTGGTGTTGGGACTAGATGATCTTTAATGTCCCTTCCAACCTGAGCCATTCTGTGATATTACCACTCTAGTATCACCGAGTGATCAGCAATGAAATGCATTTAACTCAATAAATGAAATGCATTTAACTCCCTGATCTAAACAAACAAGCTTTTCCTATCTGATTTAACCAACTCAGATAGCGTAGCCCACTCTCCTAAATTTTATCTGTGGTTTAGCCATGAGAGGGAGACAGAGGTTTAAGTAGTGCGATTGGGCTGCAGCAGGAGCAGTTTTTCTACAGTGACAGAAGCTTTATCTGAACTCTCTGTACCTACCAGCTAGGGCTGCAGCATGGATCTGCATCGAAGAAGAGCGTGCTGCAGGCTCCAGCAGTGCATTACCTAAGCTGTTGATTCAATGTGGGATGTGCCTGTTGGAGTTTTTGGCTGCTTTAGCCATTGCTCTGCTGGCTGATTGAACTGGAGTCCACAGCCTCTTCATTGCTCTTTGCACGAAGCCTTCCTGACAGTAATTCTTGTAGCGAGGGTCAGAGGTTGCAGTCTGAGCTCAGGCTCTGGAACGAGATTTTCTACCTCAGGGGCTGCAGGGCTGGGACCTGAGCAATTAGACAAACCATTGAAGTTAATGAGTCATAGGTTATTGTGTCATGGTGTCAAGGAACTTTATGTGTTTTCCCTCAAAGCCAAAGCAAACTAAATTCAGAGAAGCGTAAATGAAAGGAGAAAAGCAAGTGTTCAGGCTCACTGCAAAGTTAGTCACACATGAGGCCTGCTGAAGTCTGAGGTGGGCTGGAGCATGGAGATTGATGGTCCATGCTTTTCAACAGATGTGCAGTTTGGTGGGTAGGCCAAAAGTCTGTGGCTCTGAAACAAAGGATGGGGTGGCCAGCCTTGGGAATCCTCCAGTAGATCAGTTGGATGTTTTTCTTCCATCTAGCAGCCTGTGCTTCCAGCATGTCTACAGCTTTCACCACAGCAGACAGCTCGGCCTTGGGAACCCGCTCTCCTACTGAGGCATTGCTCTGTAGATTTGAGGTCTTGCTCCAGTGTGACTGTGAGAAAGGGAGCTCCTCCCCGGGTCTCCAATTATTCCACCGAAAAATTAAAACATAAACATGTTTGTAGCTCCTGGGAGATAAATGCAATCATCCGCAGAGGAAGAGGGGGTTTTGTTTGTTTTTGTTTTTGTTTTTTAATACTATGACACTAAAATTACACTAAATCACAGTGAGTTTAAGTAACACACCCAGAGGTTACCAAGAAAGTTAATTGTGGAACCAGATCACTGGCTTAAGCGCTTTTTCTATACATGCAGATGAAAGATAATCAGATTTGGCAATTTTTTGTTGGCAAATTAAAATATAAGTTTTCTCCTCTTCATTTTAATGGCAGATTTACTAGTCAGTATTATCTTGGGCTGATCCTGAGCTCAGATTTTATTATGACTCGTTGAACCTCAGATCTTTTTCATGGCACAGTGTCAAGGATGTTTCCAGATATTTCCAAGACTGTCCATCCCACCAAGAGACCTACACCCAGAATGGGCAGTTTAAAAGCAGGTTTAGCTGTTCTTTCTGTCACTATATGGCACATTCTTTATTCCAGCCAGATTTATTTTTTTCTCTCTCTTTTTTTCCCCCTCTCTTTCCCCTCACAGTGGTTTTCCCAAATCACAGGCCCTTCTCTTGATGTCAATTGTACAAATCTCTCTAGGCCACATGCAGCTTTGAGGGTGAGGCTGGTTTTAGTTAAGACCGTAATTGTCAGCAGTAGGGTGGGAGCAACGTGCATCCACATCTGCTGAGCCCCTCTGTATTTTGCTGTTGAATTCCAGCAATTATGCCTGAAGTGTTACAAGTTTTCATGCTCTTCCCATAGGCGAGCCAGAAGGCAAGATGTCAAATATGGAGACCCTGTCGCACAATGCTGGGATGTGGAAGACAGTGAGTATTTTGCACTTTTCCTTGCTCTTTTGTCCTTTTGACAACAGAGTTTGCTTTAAGGGTCCCTGTTTGTCTGTGAAAACATGCTAAACTGGGGAAAATAACACTATTAAAGTAGCTGCCTTTCCTGTGATTCAGATATATTTCTCAACCCACAGTGAAATTCGTGGACCCAAGGCTAGGGCAGCACCCTTGGATGCTGTATGGGCATCCCTCCCCAGCACCCACCCAGGCGAGGGAAAACATCACACACATCACTATGAGCAGTTATTGGGACCTCGGTTAATTCAGAAACAGGGAAGACAATCCCACAGAGAAACACTCAGGGGAAAAGTCAGAACACACCAACTTTTCCCCTTCCATCACATACACTGGATGCAAGTCCTAAGACCCAGCTCCAGCTGCCAAAGCAGCCCCTTCCCCTCCCTGCAGCTACTTAAATACTCCTGTTATTAACAACAGCCTACCCCCCTCCTATCAGTTCCCCCCCTCCCTTTTCCACACCCTCTTTTCGGGTGCCAAAGAATCTGGCTTGCTCCTTTGGCAGCTGCAGCAGTTCCCTTGCAGCGTGCACTGTCAGTATGAAATCCTGTGGTTACGCGGCAATCTCTGTGGCAGCATAAAATAAATGAAAAGCATTCAAAACCAAGTTTGGGTTTGTCTGGGGCTCTTATATTTGCTTATTAAAGTGAGCAACCCAGTCAAAACAGTATTGATTGTATCGCTGCACTCAAGCTTTGATTCAGGAAAAGCCACCACTTTCCATTGATCTGGTGATTTTCATACCGCAGCAGTGCTGGATGCCTGCCGCAGATCTCGGCGTGAATCCCTACAGAAATCAGAGCTGCTTGCCACAGGATCAAAGCTTACGTCTGTTGCACAGTGTAGAGGACCCTGGCTATACATGTGTACATATAGACATAGTCACAAAGTCAGGGTAATGTCTCATTGCCATTAAAGACAGTGGCAAAACTCCTGTTCATTCCCAAAAGGCCAGAATTCACCCACTTGCTGCTTGCCATCACTTCCAAGCAGTGGCATCTGAGACCGTGCAAAGCTCAGGGTTGTAGAAATGCTAGCAGAAAGGCTGACAATGTCACGTTTTTCCGGAAAGATAAAGAGATACTGGAAGAGTCAGTTTTCCTAGACAAATGTAAAATGACTTAGCATGCAAATTGGTATTAATCCTTATCCATGACATAGCACTACCAAGAGAAATTTCATCCAGCTGGGGACAATCCCTGTGTGCCATAAAACCATGAAGCTGACCTGTGCCACTCCAGGCTCTTGGCTTATTTATGCTATTTGTGATAATTAACAACATTATGGCCCCAAAACCTACTTAAATTCAGTGCTCCACTGTGTGAGATTCCATCCCAGAAACCGCATTGGCTGCATGAAGTTGTTTGGCTCTACTAAAATCTCTGTGGCACAGTGAAATAAAAGAAAAGCATTTAATGCAAAAAGCTTGAATTTCTGCAGATCTCATATACGTACATATTATATTGAAAAAAAAAATCTAAAATTGTATCCATTTTATTGTTGAGCAAACCTTTATTTTAGGAGACGCCACTGCTTTCACGTTCCTCTCTGTTATTGGCAGGATGTAAGAAACAGCTTTAGTCTGATGATAAGGCAGATAAGACACAAATAAGACAGCCTGAAAAGGAAGATGGAGTTGCAGATTTTAGCAATGACTTGCTCAGGTCTACCAACCCCCAAGAAAGAGCTTAGATCTGCTCGTGTACTTGAGTGTTTGGTCTGAAACATACTACAGGGAATTTCAAATGATACTGAAGGAAGTCAAACTTCAGTTGACTTTAGCCCTGCAACTCCTTTAAAGTGTTTGAGAGGAACAAACCAGACCCTACGATGTACCTTCAGCAGCTGCTCCACCTCTCTCAGGTTTACTAGTTGCATTACATAAAGGAAAAATATAGGTCAGATTTTAAAATCCTCAAAGGCAAAAGCTTCAGCTTTAAAATGGAGCAAGCTCGTGATATAGGTTTTATTGACCTCCTTAAAAACCAGTTGCACTGGAGGAAGGTTAGCAGCCGCCTCTAAATCCTCATAGTTATAGTTTAAGCTAAAAGTTAAGTTTCCTTTTGCTTTTTTATAATTCACTCACTCTTATAGCATCTGTTCTGAATCAGGCTATTTTCCCATTGCTTTAAAAAACAGGTCAGGGTTAATCTCCTGTACCATGTTTGCTTTCCAGGCATTAGTCATGAAACTGCTGATGAAAAGGTGATTTTTGGCATTGAATTTAATTCAACTTTTCTGGAATGTATTCCTAAGTCCCAGCAAGCCTCTATTAGGTGGTACATTCAACGCTCTGGAGAAGAACATCGAGAAGAGGTAAGTTATAGTCATCAAGACAAGTTTCCTCTGTAGAGAATTCAGCTGAGTATTGAAAGGCTGGAGTTACTGGGATTAGCCATTGTTTTACTTTTCCTTGCCTCACCTTAGGTATTGCATAGCATTCTGGTAACACCATCTGGGGAAGAGAGAAGCCATTTGCACTGGATCATAAGCAGATTTAGATACTTACTTTGACTTACATGCTCATTCTATTAAAAAAAAAAAAAAGGAAGAATAGAGAAATTAGGCTTTAAATACTGGTAAAATACTGAAAGTAAAAAAAAAAAAAAGACTTTTTGTTCAGTAACTAGTACAACTACTTCTGCAGGCAAAAGTATGTTCAAACCTCTGCTCCATTTAGTGTCTGACTGCCTTCCCTTATATTGTTAGGCACTGTAGCTAAGAATTGCTTTGTATATCTTGCTGCTTCTCTGTCTCCCCAGAGAAGGAACAGTTTGTACAGCAAGGACCTTTTTGTTTTGTTTTGTTTTTTTGTTTTATTTTTTTTCTTCTTTGGAATCTGAGGATTTTTCTGAAATGGCACTCTGCTGAGGCAGAGATGTCACGTTAAAGAATTGCACCTTGCAGCTGAAGTAGAAAGCACTGAAATTTGCGATGGCCCTTAACTCCTGCAGGAGGCAGTTCTGGGGTCTGCACCAGTGGAGAAGTGCTGGAAAAACCTCCAGGTCCTCCCTTGCCCCCTGTGCCATGTCCTGCAGACTCCTTTCTGGCCTAGTGACAAAGGGGCCCTCTTACATGCCCAAAAGGTCAGCGAACTGGGACTGATCTTGACTGGGTTTGAGAGAGTTTCAAACCTCGGGAGCCTTCATAGCCTTTCCCTTACATGAATGATTTTGTGTCTGAGGCCAAGTCCTGCTGTGGCTGCAGCCATGGCAACAAGGAAGGAGAAGAAAGGAAAAGAAGTGCCCTCTCAAATGAGCTGCTCCCAGGTGTTAGATACACTTTTTTGTTAAATGTTCATCCCAGACAAAAATTAGTTTAAATGACAGGAACTATCAAACACACAACCAGTCTTCCACTCTCAATGATAACCTGTCCTGTGAGGTTTTCTGAGTGCGGAAAGTAGTCTAGTTCTTTGTAAAAACTGGGGAGATGCAAGCCAGGGCAGATGCCCATGAGAGCATCACCTCTGGTTGAGACCTGCCTCACTGCTGTCATCCACTAAACACCGCTTGTAGCATGAAGGGAAGTCTGCAGGGATGAAGCCACCTCAAAGTTGAGACCTCAGTTACGGCTTGACCCAGGAAGCAAGAGTAAAGGGATACAAGTCACCTCTGAGTTTTCTCCATAAGAGATACAAAAAGCAAGGCTGTATGTTGACTATGACACTGCATTGCTTTTAATTTACTCCCCTTCTCTCACTCATGCTTTGGATTGCCGAAGATTCTTCCCTCTGCTGGGAATAAACATCTCACTAATTTATAGATGCACTGCTTCCCCCAGCATGCACTAAATATCAAAGGAAGGAGCTTACTGGTCTGAAACACCATCTCTAACCTCCATTACAATCCATACTTGGAAAAAAAATTGTGGTCTTCTGATCAGCAGGCCAACCATGATCATAGCCACAGGTGGTTAAAGTGAAAACCCAGTTAGAAGTGTATCAGCCTTTAAAGACCTATGGGCACTCATGGTTTGTGCTTTAATTGATTTACCTTTAAGTGTCCTGTACAGAAGACTGTGCTCTACTTCCCTAAGGCATCAGTTTGCAAATGCAATTACATATTTGATCAGAGAAAAAAGTAAAGTATTTGCTTAATTCAAACCATGTGTTTAAGAGTAATTTTAAAAATAAATTTAAGCAGGTACTTTTATTTTTTTTTTAAATTCTGAAATGTAGTTCATATTAAATTATGAGGAGACCCAGTCATGTTTTTTAAATAATGCATCGTAACTACAGCATGTGTCCAAGTTCCTCAGAGCTACAAACTTCATCTAAAGCAGTCAGTTCTCTGTGAAGAACATAATATTTCTGTATCATAAGAAGCAGTACTTTCGAGATTTGAAAGCCTCTTATGGAGTGCTGTTTCTAAGTTTTACCTGTGTCAATTTAGGAAAAAGTAAATAAAATGATTTTCTCCTACGTCAAACGTTCAGGTGTGCACCTGAAAGTCAGGAAGCCAAGTTCATGGTGTTTTTTTTTTTTTTTTTTTTTTTCTGATTTGATTGCAAAACAAACAGCAGATCAAACTGACTTTTGAACAAAGTTAGAGCAGGCTATAAGCCTATATAACATAGCTTAATATAAGGCTATGCCATTTTTTGCCAACATTTGTGTTTCTAAAAGGTTCATTGTGGGAATGGCTGGGCCCCCGCTCCCAATTTTGCACCAAATACCAGTAATCCAGACACCATGATTCCTAATACTACAGGAGTGCCCAGCGTGCCAAGGTTGTGATCTAGGGAGAGAGGATGGAAATGTGCACTTATGTGTGATGGCATTTGAATCTCCAGCAAGCGCACAGTATACATCTTTGCACATTAGCAGCCTTCCACAGAAATGTTTACTGGGCTTGCTCTGTGTAAACAGTCTGACATCTGTTTGTATGAGAAAAGTAAAGCTTTGCTAAAAGGCTAGATTAACCTTTGAGGCAAATTTAGAAGAAAATTTGAAGAAGAAATATGCAGACAGATTTTCTACATTATGAATGCTAACAGTAGGCAAATAGCTTCTTACCACATATTGTCCCTAAAGCCATAGCAGTGTTTCTGTGATCTAGCTTTGATAAAATAGAAGTTGGAGCACATGTTCCGGAACTCCTTGGGGTGGTTTTGTTAGTTTATTTTATTTATTTATTTATTTATTTTTCCAGTCTTTGAAGGTTGCAGCTTGTATAAATGCATATGCACACATTGACAATTACAGGATCAGATCACTTAAAACAGTATATAGCTATTAGTTTTGCTTGATTCCTGCCAGAGAATTCTTTTTCTTATTTTCTAGTGTTTTGACCCAGTTTAGTTCCAGTCTCCTAAGAACTGGAACTCATCCTGTGTAAACTCAGCTTTCACATCTCAAATTACCATGTTGGGACATTTCATTTTTCAGAAAGAAAAGAAAAAAAAAAAGTTTTTTTTTTTATTTTTAAAAGAGTTAATCATATATGAATGTCATGTTTAAAAATGCATGTACCTGAAGTTAAATTCCTAATTTCAGATATGGCTGCCTAAATAAACCCACCCAATCTGTAGAAAAGCTGAGCAATCACTCTTCCTGTTAAAGGGAATAAGAGTATTTGCAGGTTAAAATGTTAATCCCTTTTTCATTTGGGCATTTTTAAATTAAGATTTTCAGTTTTTCTAATTTGAAATCTATCTTATCAGTGGAAATGAGTTCATCGGTATTAGAGCCTAATTGGAGGCCTTCCTGGAAAATTCAAAGACAGGCATAGTAATTGACTTTCTTTATAAAGTACTTCAATTTGACTGAAATACCATATGTGACAGCAACAGGGTAGTCATATTTAATGTGTAGCTTGATCTTTGCTTACCCAATGCCTCACCATAACTTTTCCCATTACAATTATATTTTCTGCTCCCTCTCCCTTCCTGCAGCAGATTTCTCAAATAACACTGTGCATTATTTCAGTGCGTGTCTTAGCGGTGTAACTTATTGTGATGACGATACCATGCTTTGCAAATGACTGTGCACCTGGAATTTAGGTTACGGACTTTTAGTTCCAGGGCTGTAGCTGCAATGTCTCAGCAAGTCTTTAAGCCTCGCTTTGCAAATAGACAGCTACGCACTCTCTCTGACATGTACTACAGCTTCCTGAGGGAAGGAAAAGGGCAAAATCCAGACTAGGTGGGAAGCGTTGTGCCCAGCAGGATGTCTCCAACATTTCACCCTTCGGGTCATGGTTCAGAGTGTGACTTCCAGCCAGAGCAACCTGCGGGGAGGGACAGGATCTCCTGTGGTCCAGGAGCTGTCACCAGGTCATTTTGCTGCCAGTGGGAGTACATTTCCCTGTAGTTTGGGGCTGTTTTAAGGTCAGGAGTCAAATATCTAGTGCCTTTGTGGTTAGTGTTGCTCACGCAATTGATCATGTTTATTCCTGTGCTTGCAGGGTTAGTCACCGAGATGAGAGCGTTTTGGCAACTGGAGTTCATAAAAAAAAAAAAAAAAAAAAAAAGTGGGGATGCCATTTCTACATAATGACTTAAAGTGCTGAAGTTTCCTGAAGCTTAAACTCAAATATGTATTTATTTCTCCTGAAATTCCTATGTGTTAGGTATATAATAGGTATCAGGACTAGAAAATAAAACAAGTGCAGGGCTCCCTACAAAGCCCTCAGTTTTGGTGTCTTGTGGCTCTGGAAAGTGCTCGGCCCCCTGCTTTAGGCTGGCCTTCACCCTGGGCCTCCTGGGGCTTGGAGCCTGCCAAACTGCCATGCACCCATGCAGGGGACAGAGCAAACCATATGGTCTGAAGTGACAGAACAGGTGTGGGTCGCTTTTAACTCTCTCTTTTCTGGTGTATTCATACCTGGAGGTGAAAATAAATCGGCTGAAAGGCAGAAGAACATTCCAGTTTCTTCTGCAGCCATTCTCGCCCTGTCCCATTTTCCTGCCCCACAGCCTGGGCTGTTTTTTCTGACAGACCCAGCTCAATGACCGCCTGACGTTTTGGTAGGTACATGAACATGACTCACTCTTGTACAGGACTTCTAGATGGGCACAAGAGCATGACCCCTTCAGGGAAGAGCTGTTTCCTTTCAACATTTTAGCCAGACTAAGACATTTTTCAGTTTGTCCAGGATCTGTGTCCTGTTCAGTTGACCTTAGTGGGTGTATGCTGGTGAATGAGACATAAGTTTCCATATCTTTTTGTGGCTGGAGATTCTTGCATCATGATGGCTGTGATTTTCATTGTTATAAACATCTGGTCAGAAGCATCTTGTGAAAAAAAGGTGGTAAAGGATGCTTAGGCCAGCCCTGAAACCTAAAAGTCAGATGAGAGAGCTGAGTAAGGAAGAGGACGTACACCAAGGTCTAAGTTTCTAGTAGTATTTTCTGTCACAGGAGTGAATTTCAGTATTTTTGTAGCAGACACAGGCTTAATCCTTCGGTCGATAAGAAACAGATCAAGAGTGGGAGAAAATAAGATTTATTCTGCAGCCTAGGGACTAATTATAGCTCTCATGCTTTCACTCTTTTATTTTATTATGACTCATTGGTGTGGCATTTTTTTCTAATACCTTGAGATCCTTAAGTAAGACTAATATTTTTGACAGTTTCCTAAGGGGAAAAAAAGATGTAACTCTGAGCTGCTATATAAGGTGATATTTCTGCTTTCATTTGAATATATTGGGGGGTAAAAGTTTAAAAATTAGTCATAGAATGAGAAGTTAGCTTCACCTTGAGAATAATAGAATGCACGTGTCTCCATAATGTCACTACCAACAACACATTCTTCATTTTAGTTGTGAATTCTTAGTAAATAAATTTTAAAAAAATGTTAAAAAAGAAAAAAAAAGCAGAAGAAGAAGTAGAGAAATCAACTGTACAGCTGTGTTGGAGTTACATGATTAGTTTACCAGGACAACAGAAAAAAAGGTGCATATAACAATAATTCCAACAAAAGCAGAGTAATCTTTATTTCCACTCAAATGGTGAGGATGAATAAGAAGGCAATAGAAAAAACAAAGCTGAATGTGAATTCTCAGCAAATATTCCTCATTTCTCTCTCCCCCCTACAACAGTTTGTTCAGGGGTTGCTGCTACCCCATGATTAGTCCAGCTTTACCTCTAACATTTTTTCACATGGTGATTAATGAGAGAAGGCAGGCTTTGAAGCCACTTTCTTCTCCCAGACAGGTGCAGTGTTTTAACTGTGAAAGAGTTGACATGTGAATTATTTGTAAAGAGGGAGCTATCTAAACACATCATTAGCAAAGGACAAAAGGCATTGACCTAACCTGGTGCCACAGCACTTTCAAATCCTTGGTTGTTTTCCAACTTACTGATTGTTTAAAGATTTGCCATCATTATTGGCAATGCCTATTTTTCCTCTATTGTTAAATTCAGGTTGCGAAAATCTATTACATGGAGATATTTTTCCTTTGTCAAATATTGCCAATTCCTATGGCATGTGCCATGTTTTATTTAGTGTAATTTTGAAACCCCAAGTGCCTACCATAAAGGATAAAAAGTACAAAATGCAGATAAAATGTTTTTAAAAATCTGCTCCCACTCCAGTAAAATAGAAAGTTAATGGTAATCAATTGCTTCATTTTTGTGGTTTACAATTGGTTCCCAATTGAACAAAACTATTTCTCTCCTGTTTAATTTTTATTGTATGCTGAAATTTAAGCATGTCAGCAAGCTTTTTATGAATTAAAGCCGTTGTGCTTCTGAATTGTTAAACCCTATTTATAAATATTTAAGGAGAAGTATTGATTATAATTGGCGGGGGGGGGGGGGAGTGGGGGAATGAATCCACAGTTGACCAAAACAGAATGATGTCTTTAAGTAGTCTTTTCACTCTCCTCAAAATTTAATAAAATATGTTTTACATCTATAGGTCAGGAACCAAAGAGCACATTAAGCATTCAAGTGAAAGGTTAAAGATCTACTACCAAGTAATGAAATGCCAGGTGTTTATGAAACTCCAGAGCCCTATGGGGGAAAAAGTAGAGAGGAAAGACAGGAAGAGTTCTGAACCTATGGGTAAAACAACATAAACAGGATACCAAAAAGAGAAGTGAGGGGGGAAAACAATAATGAAGTGTTGCTCAATACATGTGAAATCAGAGCCATAATTTCATCCTACCAGAGGATAAGAAAGGAATGAACAATGAAGGCCCAGAGAAGAAGGAGGTGACAGTCACTGTAAATCAATATCCAAGGTTAACACAGGACATTCTGTAAGAATGCTGCTTCATTAAAAATAGGAGCTGTGATGGGCTGGGATTAGGAGACATAACCAATTTAGCCTCTGTTAGCTTTCTCTGCAGTATCCTGAGGCAGAGGGGGGCAACTCTCTGAGTTAACACATTTACAACTAGAAAGGGACGGCTGCTACACAAATGGTAAATAGTTATGAGTAGCAGGGTGCTGGACTTAGGGGTCCAGTCATCTTTTCAAGTCTAGATCTGCCATTATTCTGCCTTCCTTTCACTGAAAATAGGCGAAGCACTAGTGAGGGCTCTTTGGCTTGGTGCCGAGCCAGCCGAAAGAGCCAGCTGGAGCACTTCCAAGTGTAGGAGGTACACAGCTGTCAAGGCACTCTAGACTACAATACTGGCAGAGCCACGATAGGCAGATGCTACTGCTGCAATTGCATCCAGCCCTGAGCTCAAAGAGATCTGTCCAGTTTTCACTGAAACAATGTGGGAACTGGGTCTTTGCATAGAGAGTTATGAAACCCAAATGTCTGCAAATTAGCTTCACCTTCCCATCCCTCTCCCTACATTCCTCAAACTGGGGGTCTGTAGGATTTTCCATTGTTAGCATGAAGCCTGGGTAGAAAAAAGAGGAGCTTCCTTTTGCAAGGCTTTCCTTTTTTGTGGAGTAGAACAGCACAAGGAAACACCTGCCCTAGACATATTTCTGCCTACAACTACTTATCTTTGGGTTCATTTATACCTTTTTTGCTTCTGTTTTTACTGTAACCATGAGGAAGGTGCATTTACTTGGGATGAAGTGTCACTATCTGATAAAATTGAAGACTACTGTCCTATGCTGTAGCTTCTGGAAGAGAAAATTTGGTCTTTTCTAATCTGTCTCCCTGCTATCTTATGTGTCTGTTCTTCTGTTTTGACCATGATTTCTCCGGTTGGAACTCAGTGTAGTAAATCAAATACGGCTGGTGCTCATGTAGCACCTGTTGTCAGAAAATAATCCATTTTCCAGGAATTTTCAGAAATTAGCAAGATTTCACCCTGCTGGTGTCAGTAGGCATGATTATATCCAATTTACAAACAAAGAAACTAAAGCCCAGGGTTGACACAACACTACCAACATGTGTCAGGATCCAAACAATGCTTGGCCACAGAAGCAGGCAGCCAGAGCCATGTTCTAGCGTAGGTTTTTGTAGCATTTGATTTCTTCTCACTGATGCAGTCAAAACAATTGTAGTACACAGGCCAATATCCACCTACCAAATCTATAGGTTGCTGAAGATTGTTATAGCTGATACAGGCTAGCAAGGAAAACTCTCTCTGCTCATGTATTACTTAGATACACGTGTTATATTTTCTGCTGATCTTGAAAAGGTCTCTTAAATCATTTAACCCTTCCAAAGTCCTTATCAAAGAATATCAGAAAATGGGAAAGCAAAAAGCCCTTGGAGGGGCACCTCATCCATCTTTTTTGCTCCAAGATACCCTCTTATGATAAAGTACCAGTGAGTTAGAATCATAACAGATGGAGAATCATATGTATAAATAAGTTTTTTCCCATGGAGTAGAAGAGGGAATTGTGTGCAGATTTTTTACATAAAGAAACAGTGTGTAGCTTACCCACTGTGAATAAATCTAATTTAGTCATCTTTATGCCTCCATGATCTTCGTTCTCTGAAGTCTGTTGGAGGGTCAGATGTGCACTCCGGGAAATTTTCCAGATTCTGTGTTGGTTCTCTCTGCCCCCACCCCTCTTTTTAAAGCCGGTGCTCAGCCTTGTGCAGAAATTTTTCTTCATTATAACAGTACCACCAGCAGCTCTGAGGCTGTGATCAAGGGACTGGCTTTGCTATGGGCTGAGCAAGCGGCACCCCAGGTCCTTCGGTGCTGTTGTGGCCTGCAGCCTCTGTGCGGCAGCAGAACATTGCATGCCAGGGAGATGACAGCTCTGTGCTGGAACAGGATTGTTTTCAAAGGAAATGCTGGTGGTGGAGTCTGGGAGTTAGGGCTCTGCTTTCTGCTTACACCTCTGCTACTAATCTTTATATGGTCTTTGGCAAATCATTTACTTTCTGTGTTCCCCAGCTGCAAAAATACTTAGATGCCCAGTGCCCCATCTTGTTTTTTTATTGTATTATATTGCATTTCTATTTCTATTTTATTTCTATTTCTATTTATTTTAGTTTAGTTTAGCTTAACTTAGTTTAGTTTAGTTTAGTTCAGAGTTAGGTTATTTTGGAAATCATTTTCAGATCACCAGATATGTAACATATCTTACAGTGTTATTACTTTAAGGTGCACATTTTTTAACATGTCATATCATGCTATGTTTTTGGAAATATTTGCATTCGTAAATGAAACTGCATTTCCATGTTGACAGACTTCAGCTCTCACTTGCAAATTTTTTTATTTTTTATTTTTTTTCCCCCCTGTAAGTTCTTCTTTACGGATCTTATAGTCAAAACAATAAAATAATTGTGCTGGGTTGTCATCTAACCTCACTGGGTGCTTTTAAGCACGTCTCACTGAGTCAAAGGCAGGATCAATTTCCTTTTATAAATTCCAGTTGAAGAAGATAAAAATCAGAGCATTTCACTTTAAAAATCAGCAGTGGTCGTTATTTTTAATGCAATAATGTCTCAGGTCATTCCAGATATACTAGTACCCCCATATATTGGATATATTACGGATACCTCCAGAAAAGCAGTTAAAAAACAAATGGGATTTATGGCACTAAACACCTAACCTTCCTTGGAGAACACAGCCTATCTGTTGCATTCTGGTGTGATGAGTGCTGCTGTCTGGCCTTTCAGCTGTACACTGTGTATCTTTTACTAATGCATGCTGAAATGTCACTGATGCAGATGCTATAGTTAGGAGCAAAACTCAGGAATTGAAAGGATCTCATGGTATCTGTCTGAGCCATGCATGCCCCACCTCGTGCTGGGACAGGGTGTGCAGTGTGCCCGCCCTGCCTTGTCTCCACTTTGGTATTGCACTGACACGTGTTCTATTTTTTTCTGAGGAAATTCACGTATTTCATTCTTCTCTGTCCAACCATGCAGCTGAAGGCAGATGAAAGGATCATCAAAACCGAGCATGGGCTGCTGATACGCAGCTTGCAAAGACGGGATGCGGGAGCCTATTTCTGCAAAGCCCAGGAACACACCTTTGTCCACACCATCGTAAAGCTGAATTTAAACGTCATTGAGAATGGGCAAATGGAAAGCACTCAGAAAACTGAGGACGAGGAGGGCCGGGTGAGGGATTTGCTGACAGAGTCCCGGCTGCGGTACAAGGACTATATCCAGCTCGTCAGCAGCCCCAGCTTTAGCCTGGATGAGTACTGTGAACAGATGTGGCACCGGGAGAAACGGCGACAGCGAAACAAAGGTGGTGCCAAATGGAAGCATGTGCAGGAGATGAAAAAAAAGCGAAACCGAAGGCACCATGAGCCGGCCAGGCCACCATCTACGTAGTTTGAAAACACTATTTAAAGGACATTTTCCACAAAAAAAGAAAAAATACTGTGTTTTGTTTTTGTGCATCTTGCCTATGAATTAGTACTGCTTCTTATTGAAATCAGATAGCTCACCATCATTATTAATCTGTACAAGACTGTACAATGGCATTCGATACCAAATGAGATGTTCCTTATTGGAGTACCACACGCCAGGCAATAATTTTGAATGCATTCATTAAAAAGAAAAGATGTACACTTTTAGCTAATTTCTGGGTAGCCTGAGGCTACGCGAGCTGTGTTCTGTACTTCCTGCATAATTTTCACATAGGATTTAGCATCCGTGTTCCCATGTTAATATTTACTGCCATGTTCCACCCCAGAGGTGGCTCCATTTCAGGGGAGGGCAGATGTATTCATAGTTCTTTGGCATCTTTCTGAATAAGAAGCACGGTAGAAATGTGTGACAGATCTGCAAAAATACCCACTAATTTACCCACTGGGCTTGTATACAGGCACATGGGTGGGGTTTGCTAGCACAGAGAGGCTCAGCGAAAAATCAAATTAAGTATTGGCTTAGGGACAACATTGATTTTCCCCATTAAAAAAAAAAAAAAGAGAGAGAGAGAGAGAAAGCATAATCATAGTTTAAGAGAGGGAAATTATCAAGCCTTATTCATTAGAGTTTGATAGCCACCAGTTTGCAGTCCATCTGCTGAACTGAAATGTTCACTCTAATTGAAACTGCCACTGAGATGCTTGGGAGTAAATTTCCTAAGTGGTGTGTGGGAGGTATGTGCACAAATCCTATTAACAAATAATGGGATTCTTGCCTGCACCTCTCCTGTCCCTCGGAGTGTTGTACTCTGGCTGTTTCCCTGGCCCTTTGCTAGCCTTATTTTATGCAGAGGAAAAGAAAAATAAAAGACAACAAGAAAGCTAAAACAAAAGACGATGAGGGAAGATATTTAGTGGCTGAGATCAGTGCTCTTGACACAGAGCTGACATTCCTCAGATATGTGTATTCTTTGGGATTTTCTCCCAAAGGTCTTATGTATTTTTAAGTTGAAAATTTGCATTGTTGGAATTAATACTTTTATTATAAATAAATAAAACAAAAGATGTCCATGTGTAAATAAAACTTGTAAGTTAGAAATTTGCTGTATACCATGATTCCATTTGTAAAGTGTTCCTTGTTCCTCAGTTCATATTTTGGTAGTAGGAGTGTAAATCTTTTCATATAAGCAGGAAACCCTGGCCTCATTCTTGTCTATTTGACATCAGTATGATTTCGTTGAACTTATTCCTGATATGCAGCAACAAACACAAGCTCAAAATCAGGCCTACTGTCTCTTCTCATGAGTCACAGCCCTTTTTTCTTCTCTTCCAGCTAACGTCCTCCGTTTTGCCTTTCATGCCTTTTTGAGTGTGAAATGACAAATTAGCCACTTCCTCACATGGAAGAGAGCTTTGATGGATACCAAAATGACAGACTTTACTCATTTCTCATGCATTCTACAGATCGGGAGAGCAAAGCCTGTGGGAAATCCGTGTAATTGGTGTGCGCCTCATTAAGGAACTGAGAGCATTGCTTCAGAAAGTTGTAGATTTGCCCTTACCCATGCTCGTGTTTGTGTGCGCATTCAGTCCCGGGTTGATAACTGTAGCTACCATTTTCATCGCTGTTCATTTCCTTTCTGTTGTAAGTCAGATACAGCAATGTGTATGTCAGACTTCAGAAAGGGAACTCAGCTTACCCATGCTTCCTGTAAAAAACAAAAGCTGAGTTTGCATGTATTGTATAAAAGCCAGCAATACCATATGTCATTAATTTTAGATTTTTTTTTTTTTTTATTTTTAAATAGGAGATGTATGAGTTAATTAGGAGATATCAGATGGCATGCATACAATGCTTTGATAGTGTAAAGCACTGAGTGCTAGATATTATAATGTCTGTGGGGAGGAGGGAATTTCTCAGCACAGGACCTTTAATCAGCAGAGAGACTGATGCTGAAGACACTAACCAACAGTACAGTACTTTGAGCACCTGCCGAGAACTTTTTTTTGCCATTTTTGCTGCAAAATAACTTAGGCCAGACATTTCACAGGAGACTCATCATTTTGAGTACCTTGATTTTAAGGCCCATTAAGACTACTTAAAGGAGGTTTTGGGGGGTATTAAACTACTAAATGTAAACCATGTAAATGTAAAAGTACTGGGGTACTCAATATTCTTGGCTGGAAGGTTGTACTGTCATCATACAGAACCTGCTCAGTTATTCCTTATTAGATTTTTATCAGTCCATAAAGTCCCATTTCTCTTACTTGGGTATTAAGTAAATGAGTGGAATCACAGCAAGGCTGTGGTTTACATTCACATGCACTGACAAAGGGCCTACTCTTCTCACCAGTGGTGACACAGTATTTTAATTTCAGAAAACTGTCATCTCATGTTTGCCTAGAAGCAAATCAGTTCTTCTATTTTTTTTCCATCCTTCATGAAAACTAAATTACTTGATTTATGTTTAGATATAACTGAGGGTATGTATTCTACAAATGAAACCTCCCCCCACTGACTTTAGTAGAAGTCTTGAATGACTAAGGGTCTCAGTGCTGGGAGCATTAGATTTAAATGGTTGAATTAAAATGTTATTACTCTAAAAAACAACTTTCATTTCTTTTATTTCCAGTGTTGCTGCAATGAGATTCTTCTTAAAGAAATTACCTCATCAGTGTGGGTAGCATAAAACCCCAAGTGAGTTATAAGGCCACTTCCATCATGGGGAAATAAATTCAATATCCTCCAAACCAGTGGTCTGTACTGGGTTCATACCACCCCAGGGGGAATATTTAATAATATTGCACTGATAAATGTCTCTGTTTTGATACATTGGGTAAGAGGTATGTATCCTAAAGCCGTCAGGGCTAGCACAGCTCCTCATGCACAGAAGATCTGACATGGCCAAGGAGGCCAGAGGATGTTGGAGACCAGGGATTGAATGGGACATATCAAGGATCACTTCAGAAAACAGGGTTTTGTTAGGCAGGACTCCATAATGCAAACCCAGGAGTAGAAGCAGGAGGAACCATGGGTCTTTCAGCCGCCTGCAGTCCCAGAGAGGAGTTTAGAGGATGAGCTAGACTAGAAACTAGACCAGTAGAGGATTGGAAAGTATCATTTTCTTTTCAGAAAAAAAAAATCATCTTGTGTATAATTTAAAGGCTAAAACCTAAACCTGACTAAATTTCAAACTGATGATTTGGATATTTGTTGGGTTGCTATGACCCACAACAGGCTCATAGTTAAAATGAAACTGAGCCTTGCCTCCTGCAAGAGCCTAGTAAAAAGAAGTTAAAGTTTTGGTCCACAGTGGAAAAAAAAGTTGCCTCCATCTTAATAACTGCAGGTTTAAGCAGCTGCCTTACTGCATATGATACAGCATAGGTATTTATTTACGGATGCATTCATTCAGGAGTCCAGTTATTAATACATTATCTTTTCCTTCAGCAAAACCTTCCCACTGACCCTGCTTCAGAAAATGGCCAGTGCTTGACTGAACTGCAGTGGCTTTAAACAGATTCCTAGAATAACCAGCACAATGTGAGCTGTAGTTATAAAAATGCTGAAAACTGACATAATCTTTAAAGCCCAACAGGGCCCTAAACTCTGTAGCAGTCTTGCAGTCGGTTAAAATAAAACAGAAAATGGGATTAGCAGAGAAAGGAATAAAGTATTAACACTTATTGTGATAAAGTAGTTCCGTTACTAGAAACTGTTCCAACAACAGGTGTGAATGTGTGTTCATGCCATAAGCAAATACTTTCCTCTCCAAGCAGTTTAACTTACACTTGCTTGAGGTATCAACCTCGGAATGTGAATACTTTCCAATTCATAAGTAGATTTTGGACCTGGTTCTCATGTCACTCATAATGCAGTAATTAGGTTAAACGCCACAACTTTCCTTTAGTTCAAGTGCTACTCTGACCAGAAGATCCCTACGGTTAAAATGCTATAAACTCTTTAATATATCCATTACATGTATTGATCTACATTTAAAATTTCAGATAACGATTAATTGTTTATTTTTACTCATTATTCATATAATTAGTCCATGTGTCTCATGATAATATCAATATTTAATAGAAACTAATGGAAATTGATTTTGCTAAAGTGTTGTCACATGAGCATATGTGTATAGCAGGACATATTTGAATGTGTTATGTTCATTTTGTAATAGAGGGTAATTGCAAAAGACAAATATGATTTTGTGAGCTAAGGTTCAGATAGGCTCCCACTGACAACAAAGATTAAAATCTTATTGGAACCAAATCACAGCCTAAGTAGATTATATTCTATTTACAGTCTAGTAGTCAAACAGCCTGAACTATGGGTTGTCCTGTAAAGTATATTGGCCTGGTTCTTCTTGCATACTCTTGTAGTTGAGATGTAGAGGTCTAAGGAATGACATCTGAGTGAATGGAAAATTAAGCCCACGTGTCTCTCTAATATATTCTGTTACATTTTATAAACTTTAAATGGTCTCCATTGTAGTATTTTACCATAGTGCTGCTAATATTACCCTGAACTAAGCTTCTGTAGCTAGCTGAAGTGTGACATTCTTTGCAGTTGTAATCCAGTTTTCAGGGTTTGTAAAATAAGTTCATTATAGTAACAAAAAAAAAAAAAGCACAAGATAAGAGTTCAATTATAAATTCTATAAGACAGATTTGTAAGATTTGTAAGATTTTATTTCTATCAAAATAGTGAGTGCCCTTAAATGTACCAGGAACTTCAGTATTTGTTTTTCTTTTCTTGGTAAGGTAAGGATACATAACAAATTATAATCTTGAGATCATCACTTGCCAATGTGTGGCTGAAACATCTGTTCTGACAGCTGTAGTGAGGATGGATTTTTACTTGCTTGTTTTTAACTTCCACCAGTTAAGCCCGTTTTCTGCTGTGTCTGAGACTCCGCTGTGTCAGGTAACCCTGCTTCCATATGGAGAAATATTGCAGGATCTGCATTTCCTCAGCATATAAACCTCCCCACAAGTCACAGTATCACAATCTGCCTTCAGACGATGACTTTCCTAAGTGTTAGCTTTTGTATAGAGTTGCAGATGTAAACCAAATACTGAGAGGTAAATTAGAGACCAGATGGGCTTGCATTTACAAAGGAAATTTTGGGGACTTGCTTAGAACTCTCCTTTTTCCTTTTGCTTATGTGGTTACTGTGTATAACACTCCAATTTAAAATCAAAGTCTTTTGTGCTTTAAAGTATAAGGTTTTCCATGTGATATAAGAAACAGAACATTTCCAGGTGATCTGCTTGATTGATATGGACTGCTGGTTAATAGTTTCAAACAGTACAAACCAAGAAAGTCATCTGTCCAGCCATACATGGCTGTGATATTTGTAATGAGCCTAGACATATCTTAATTTTGGTATATTAGTGCTGTGGCTATTTTTCTTTTTCTTTTCTTTTCTTTTCTTTTCTTTTTTCTTTTCTTTTCTTTTCTTTTCTTTTCTTTTCTTTTCTTTTCTTTTCTTTTCTTTTCTTTTCTTTTCTTTTCTTTTCTTTTCTTTTCTTTTCTTTTCTTTTCTTTTCTTTTCTTTTCTTTTCTTTTCTTTTCTTTTGTCTTTTCTTTTCTCTTTTCTTTTCTTTTCTTTTCTTTTCTTTTCTTTTCTTTTCTTTTCTTTTCTTTTCTTTTCTTTTCTTTTCTTTTTTCTTTTCTTTTCTTTTCTCATTTTATTTTATTTTATTCATGCTACTTCTGCTACTAAGAGGAAACATGTCCAAAGCCAGACATGTTCTGAAGGTGCAGCATCTGATAAAGCAGTAAGAGGAACAGAAGGCTTGGGCAGGTATTTTGGTATGGAAACAGCATAGTACATTTGCAGGGAGCAAAGTCTGATGGGTTGAACGAGTATGCTAAGATGTATAAAGACCACTGTGCTGTTTATCTTGCATAGATTGAATTTGAGAGTAGATTTTAAAAAGGTATATATTTCTTTAAATTATGAAATGCTTTTGGTATAAACAGATCCAGAAAATTTAAGCTCATATTAGGTTCATTATTAAGTCCATTATTTGCCAGAAATATCAAAATAAAAAAAGAATGAACAGAATTTCACAAATTTCCACTTTCTAAATTTATTTTCCTTTTCTTTTAATGGAACTTCTAATTTAAAATATGTTTATTAAAATGTTTCTCTGTAGGACAAGGTTTTTTCTTTTTTTTCTTTTTTTTTTTTTTTTAAATCTATACTTTCACATCTCTGAAAAAAAAATCAAGAAAAACTGGGAAATTTTAAATGGAACTGGAATATGTTTCATATTTTCATGTGTACTTAAAACTTGAAAAAGCAGCATCAAAAAATGCTCATGCCCTCTTTCTGAGACTATATGTGGCTTCCATCAAGGACTTATTCCGTAGAAATGAACTGCAATAATCACATTTTAAGACTGCCTGTCAACATATCTCAGCTGTAAAAACTAGATACAAACCATACAAATCTATGAAAATACAAGTGAGAACAGATTATCTCCAAATGTTTACTTTTTTTTTTTTTTTTTTTCCATGATGTATGTGTCTCTATTCCTCTCTCCCCCAGTGACTATCTCAGGATGTATATTGGCTGGGGAGAGAGGAAGAGATTACAAAAGCATATCTCCAAATTGCAAAATGAAAAGTTACACTAAATGGACTGACAATGAGGATTATGATTAATACCTCACATTTGACCAATAAAGACTATATTTTCTCCTAAGGTGAAATTCATCACTCCTTCCAAACCCCAGCACAGGAATTATATGCCATATACCTTCTTTTTTAAATTGTAAGCCATAAGTGGTACTCGGGCTGACCTTGTGAGTGGGGTTCAATTTCATTCTTTAATGTAACTATTTGTAGAGTAATACGGCTGATTTTTTTTCATAAGTGTATCTATTTGTAAATGCTGCAGCTAATTGAGTTAAAATGATGACTGAAGTATCATTTAAAACTGATAATAAGCTATGTGTTTGCCATGCCTGCTGTTTTACTAGAAATTTAAATCTTATATGCAAAGGTAACACAAAAAATGTATATTTAGTTCGTACTATAATAAAAGGCAAGTACTGAGTTTCAGCTTCTTATTTAAACCCACATCAAACTACAGAGTAAACATGAGCTTTCAAAGAAACAAAATCTGCTTCATGTCATGGAAACGAAGCAGCTTGGATATTAATGCAAGGTCAGTAACCTAAAGTATCTTAATTCAGAAGGCTCACCTTGATAAGGGCTGTCAGAGGTTCAGCCTTCATGGAGAATGTGCTTACAAGCAATAGACTAAGTCTACAAAAATGTCTTTAAGAAGCCATGGGCCTGAGCCATTTGGATTAGTATGTGCAAAGCAGTACACAATAGGCAGGTTCATAGTTATTAATTTAAATTCAATAATAGCTTTTTAATGCATGCATTTATAGGTATTGAAAAACTACCATTGTCCTTAAAAACTGCACTGACATTATATTTTGGAGTTGCCCTCAAAACAAACAGATCACCCAACCATCCTGGACAGCCTCGGGAGCACTTTTGGCTTTAAGGGAGTGTGACTGTTTCCTGCCCTTCAGAGTGTTTTCAGGATGGGGATAACTGGGGCGAAGGAAGGGCTGTTCATTTTTGTAATGAAGCAGTGTAGCCTTTCTCCATGGTTAAAGGGAGAGGGAAATTGCTGGGGGAAAAAAAAAAAAAAAGACAGGGAAATAAATAGGCTCACCGGTCACCTCTTTTTCTAGCCTTCAGCACAGCCCCCTGTGTTTCACAGGATTTATTAAAGACCAAGGAGGATATTTTGTTAGCAGACGGTCAGCATGTCATTTCCAAGGACATCCGCACTGGTGCACTGAAGGACGTCTGCTTCCCAATCCCATGCTGTGTCCATTAGACCTCGATGCTTCTGACCCTTTGCTGAAAAGGTCCCAGGGTACTGCAGGCCTGAAAGCTGACTCCAAATCCCAACTGCAGCAATTGCCTTCTGCTTACCTCCATTCCACCTGCAGTTGCAATTGGATATGGTATTCTTCATTTCCGAGCCTGAACTCTCATTTCTGTGTTCCCGTGCACTGCTAAACAGCTGCCGGGTTCCCCCGCTCCCTCCCCACAGGTGGCTGCATTTGATAATGTCTCATGTAGGATCAATGTTGGTCCCATTGAAGTAAGTGGGAATTCTGCCAGCGTGTCCCAGCTCTGGTCCTGCCTCCAGCTGGTAAAGCACTTCCAGCTCCTGCAGGAGAAGAGGTGCTCTGCATAGGCTGCCTGATTAACCAGGTTCATTAGCAGAGGCTGTGTAAGAAAGGAAGAAGCCCTTCAGCTCCTTTCTGCAGCCACTTGCTCAGTAAGAGATTACATGCAGCACTGCTTTGTGTGCACTCACAGAAACAAAAGCTAATTAAGCTGAAATCTGTCATTTTCTCTGTAAGGATTTAAGCAGGGTCAAACTTCCAGACAATTAGTGATGAGTCTCGGGAATGAGCAAAAACACTCTTGCTGCAGTTGCTCAGAAACATTTCCAGAACTGATTGGCTTCCTGAGCAATCTCTGCTCCACTCTTTGCTGTGTGTGGTGCCTCCTTCCAGACCCTTGGAAACCAGAAGTGCTGTTAGCTGCGGAAGTCTGTGCTTAAAGTAAGAGGTATGAGGTAAAATCCGGCCCTTCGTGATTCAAATCACGGGAAGTGTTCTGGGATGTGTTCACACACAGAATCCATATGTACTGTGAAAACAAGCAACTGGGAGCTAACAGTCTGTTCATAATCATTTGTATTTCTGCAAAGTAAAATATGGTGTAGGGGATGATTAGGGGTTCATATAATTTGCACCAATGTGTCCATGCAGTTACTGCATACAGTAATATCTGCACTGGGGCAGAATGACACAGTTTGCAGTTCACGATCACGTCTGCAAGAATGCTCATCAAACACTGGACAAAACTGTACACCGGCACATGTGGGGCAATTTATGAAATGCTAATAAATGTTATCTCCCTCTCTGCTTTTGCCTACAACTATTTAGAACAAATTTGTAACTGAATATGTAATGGAAAAAGCTAGCAAGCATTTTTAAGAGTTGCTAGATGAAACTTAAGTGTTGTTAAGACAGGAAATGACAAACTTTGACTCTTTAGCCAGTTTGATTCTTTGCCTTGCAATAAAAATGTTAATGGCTATCATTTTTTACATCTACCAGTGTTGCTATTACAGTACTTTACAATTACGTCTTCCAGTATTACATTCATTTCCACACGCAGGGAAGAAAGTCAACAGCAAAAGAGTAAGCTGCTCCTTTCCTGCTTATTTCTTACAGGTAGGTGTGGTCCATAACTTTCTCCCAGGAAAACTTGGTTGCTTTTTTATTTTTTCCTCATAAAGAAAACAACCACAAGCATGCAGTGTTTGGACTGTATCTGCTAACACATACTAGACTTGCTTCTCTTCATTTCTTTCCATGATTGGGATTATTCTCAGTGATTTCAAGTTGAGCACAGATGTTGGCATTTGCAGCACTGGAACTGTTGTTTTAGCTTCGGAAGTTGACAGCCTGGGCACATAGGAGGCTTTTTAAAAATACTCACATGAGAGCCATTGTCATGAAGGTTTATTATTTAAGGAAACACAGAATTTTGTTATGGAATCAAAGTAATATCTGCTTTGGGTAATATCCATTTTGCTCCGTTCCCCAAGGCGCATCAGTGGATGAAGGCTATTTAAAGAGCAGGTTTCCAGACAAATTACAGGTTAATTCTCTTTTAATGGGGCAAATACTAGAAATTCTCTCTTACTCTGACACAAGCTGATGTTCAGAGTGTGTCTTAATTTGTATTTTCCAAAATGCTTTTAAGGTAAGGAAGGTATGGATGGTATATTTGGGGTACACCTAGGGTGTGCATGGACTGCACTGTGCAAGGGATGCTTTAGCTGATGCCAAACAGATAAATGTATCTACTGCTGGTTAATATATTAAAAAAAGGCACCACTACTTCCAGCTAGATGGTAAACAGTGATCTAACCTTGTAATGTGAAATTGCAGACTCATTGCCAACTTCTATCATACCCAGCATTCCAGCCCCAGCTTTTCCTAATGGCTTGCTATAAGCTTGTCCCTTAGAGGTGCAAAACAGAAAAACAAAAACAAAACAAAAAAAGAAAAACAACACAAACAAACAAACAAAAAACACTTGGGAACTTCTTGTTGTAAGACCACTGAATCTCCATGTATGTGTTTGTGTAAGAGAGTGAATCCAATGTATTGGAGACAAGATGCTTGCTCAGGGAATCCATGGCAAATACTGTTGGGCTTGAAACGTTCGCATAAGTGACCCTGAGAGGCTGTGCAACTGCAGCATACACAAGGATTTGTGGATATACATGAGTCAGTTGTGCACTGAAAGTAACTTCAACACAGCATGCCACAAGAAAACTTAGCTACTTTTGTAGGCAACAAAGCAGGATTGCCAGTCATTATTCTAGCCCTCAGCTGTTTTCTTGTTGTTGTTGTTGTCTTCCTTTATTGTTCCTTTTTTTGTTCTTTTCTCTCCACTTTTCCAATGCCATTTCAGCTTTCTGTAGTCAGCCCAGCCATAAAAATCCACAACAATAAATATCCTTCTGGAGATTAAGCAGCTAAAGCTAAAGCTCAGGAACTGTGTCGCAGACTGGCAGTGAGTCACACTGAGGACTGAGCCCTAAATCACAAATTTAACAGTTGTGGTGCAGAGAAGTGAGTGAACTCTAAACCTTAAGACATTGGCTAGCAATGTAGATATTGAGCTAACCTTTTTCTGTGTGTATCTGTCTTTTATTGCAAAAACAAAATCTCAGTGTGCTTGAGATTCAGTGAACATCATGGTGTCATCTGCAGTATGCTACTAGATAAAGAGGAGGAGGATTGCTTCAATTAGATAAAAAGTCAAGGTTTTGAACAGGGTGGAAGTTACAACATTTTTCAATTTTCAGAATGTTCACATTTTTCCACCTCAGTCAAGACGTGGACTAAGCTGAAACAATGGGAATCTGTTTAATCTGCTTTAAGATGGTTTCAGAAGAGAGTCCAAGTCTCTACGGATGTACCTCTTGTACCTTACAGAAGACAATGGCAGTAGAGAATATGCTGCCAGTCAGAAAACCATAATCATATTCTCATTTTGGATAGAATTGACTATAAGTATATTGCACAAGACAGGAATATTGTACTTCTCAATTCAAATACCTTTCTTTTATGAAAAGAAAATCTTAGAAGAACATGAATAGGTAGTTGTTGCAATCAACCCTTTTGAAACTGCATATTGTTTCCTTTGTTTCTTTCTCTTCCAGCTGGTAAGTATTTTTATTTCCTGTCCTTTTTCTTCTTTCTTTCTTTCTTATTCCTGAGGGGATGGAATATTCTCACGTGGAGCATGCTTCAAATTGCATGCCTGACCAGAGGATTTAAAAGATGGTGAAGAACATAACAATGTTTTAGTTCACTTAATGCAATATAAACTTCATTTTGTAGAGGTGCCTTTATCTGAGGAATTCACAATTCACTTGTTGCATACTTCAGTTTCCCTCCTTGGTCCTTTTCGACGTCACTAAAGCAGCATATGAAAGTCCTCTATGCTAAATGAAAATGCTCTGGAAAATAAGTCGTAGGAAGCACATGCTATTTTACGCACTGATGCAACTCCATTCTGTTCCTATTAAAAGACTTTTTTCATGAGTGCTCTTGTCCTTTTTCTCCACACACAAACCTATTTAATGACACTAAATCTTCTGGGTTTTATTTTCTAGCTTTTGTTGTTTGCGCTGTATGTTCTGCTTTTGTTTAGACTGCAAGGAGGCCTTTTTTATTCATAACAGAATTTAGGATCACATTTATGGATAGAAGTTATTTGAAAGAGGAAAACATAATACACAGAATCTGCCAAAATTTCAGAAATAATATGGGAAGCTTGGTTTTTGTAATGTGCAACCAGTTGGCTAAATGATTCAAAAGGAACTCAAAGACCTGGAAAGTATATGTGGAAGACTGCTGTATGTCTTATGCTGTATTGTGTTTTTTTATACACTGGAGTTTTTTCAAAGACAAATCTTTGTGTTTGCATAGTAAAGCCTTACATTTAATTAAAAAATCTGAGCTTTGGCTGCAGCATATATATATAGACAATTACAATAACAGGAACTGTGTTTGAAACATATTAAAAGTTATACTTGTGTTAAGACAGTTGAAAATATTTTAGTAAATCTCAGTCTTGAAGAAGTATCCAAAACTTTTAGCTACCACACCACCTTTGGCAGTGATATGATAGGTGATACTGGTAAGAGAAGGATATACAAAATATGGAACCTTGATCATAACTTTTTGGGGACAGTAAGCGATGTATGCACAACTTTTAAGGACACATCTTAATATACACCAGGATAAGCATTTGTGAGGTAAACCTAAACTAGCTGAGTGACTAGGACTGTGTCATAAGCATCACTGTTTCTGAGGTGGAAGAATGAATAAAAATTCTTCTGCTGAAATTAAAATAGAAATTTGCCCTTAGCCTCGATCAAGAACTAGTGGAAATGATAATGTATCTTCTGTTTTTTATTATTTTGGGAAAAATGCATCTGTGAACGTGACGAGAGTCTATCAAAAATAAATAAATAAATAAATAAGATACACAGATGTTGCATATTTGTCCCTATGTCTTTGTAGACATTGTTGCAGGACTATAATCTTCAAAAGGAAAAAAAAAAAAAAGCTTTCAAAGCATTTTGCAAAATGCTTTATAGCCCATACACAAGGATCTTATTTTATTACAAAAGATATTTATAAAAGGCTATTGGCAAAAGTCGTTGTTATCTAGCTGTGTCACTTGTAGCTTTACTTCCTATTGAAATATGGGATCCATCTGCTTACTGATGGTAGGATAACAGCCATCATTCCCACTTGCTTACTGTAAATGATATATCTGAAAGTACCAGAAATGTGATGGAGTGCAATCCTAGCCCTTGGTCATTCCCTCAAATAATTCATAGTTAATTTAGGCCAGACTAATATAATTCCAGCATACTGACTGAATTCCAGCTTCAGCAAGTTCAATCTGATTCACCATACATTTCCAAAATATGCTAAAAAAAATTATCCTCCTTTATTAATTTTCCCAGTAGCCTATTTAAATTTGTGCCCCATTTCAGTGTTCTGCTGCTGCATTTTAATCTGACCAATGTACTTTTGCTTACTTCTGTGTTGCAAACACAGTTTTGCTAAGCTTTAAAATGGGTGTACCATAGAGTTCAATGAAGCATAGCTATGAAATGTGTAACTCTACAGAACAAATTCATGACTTATCACCCACATGGAAGTTGGTCATAGACTGAATGAATTTGAATGTTACCAACAAGCATAAGCTATTTCTCTGTAGGAAGTTTAATCTATTTTCAAATTCCAAGAGCTCCATAAATAACATCTGAATATAAAAAAAAAAAAAAAAAAAAAGGCTCTAAAACATCAGGTCCATTGCAGTTGATATAACACCCAGGATCCTAACTGATAGTGGGAAAGTTTCTTAATCATTATGTGATTCTTAGGTTGTCTGAACATTAATTCCAGAAATGGGTGTTATTCCACAACAATTAACTTTCTGTCCCTCTTTCCAATCCCTTGTCCAACCATACAAATAACCTAAATTCCCAAAATTTAAAAAGGTGTTATGGAGTTCTGATTAGTCTTTTGGATTCACCTACCTCCAGCTTGAATTCAGCTGACAACTATTTTATCCACCCTTCCTAGCCAAAGCCATACAAAGTTTATTCAATTGAAAACCTTCTGATAAACCCACCCATGAGATGCCAGTGAATGTTATTCATTCACAAGTGGCACAGAATTCTTCTGGGAAAGGCCAGGTGCTGTTACCCTTGTTTCCCCAATTACTGTACAAAACAAACATGATGAAGGGACTGAAGCATCTGTCCTATGAGGAAAGGCAGAGAGAGATGGAAGAGTTCAGCCTGGTAAAGAGAAGGCTCAAGAAAGATCTCATCAATTTATATAAACACCTGAAGAGAGGGTGCAATGAAGAAAATGGAGCCAGCCTCTTTTCCGTGGTGACACAACAAGAGACGATGGGCTCAAACTCAAACACAGGACATTCTCTCTGAGCATCAGGAAACACTTCTTTACTATGTGGATGATGGAGCATGGAAACAGGTTTCCCAGAGAACTTGTGGAGTCTTGCTCCCTGGAGATCTTCAAAAGCTAACTAGACATGCTCTTGGGCAACCTGCTGCAGGTGGCCTTGCTTGGGCAGGATGCTGGGAACCCCAGAGGTCCTGTCCAAGATCACAGTTCTGTGATTCTATGATCTCTGAAGCCCCTTATCAAAATAATCTACCATGTGCTTAGGATAAAGGGATGTCCTTTTATTATTCATAATCCCTTCCAAATCAAATGTTTGAAGTTATTAAGAGACAGAGTCCCTACCTCCTGGATTTGGCAAAGTGAGCATTCTTCTTCAACCTTAACAATGTTCTGTGTGGCAGCAAACTAAGACATTTTTGTAGTACTGAAAGGCCACTGCTTTGTACATTTATTTAACATATAATGCAGTTCATGGAATGGAGATGGCCACAAATTCATTTTGCTTGAAAAGGTAAGAAATAAGAGCCCCAGGGCTGCATAGTATTTCCATGTGACTTGACCAAAGACACGCATTCACTGTATAATTTTAGAATCCCAATTCACTGTCTGACCTGCACTAAGTAGGACTCTATTAAACGAGTTGTCTTGTTGAAATCTTTTGACGTTCCTCCATGATTAGTTAGCAGATAATGTAAGCAGGGTTGAAGAAATGGATTGTAAGTCTTAGTCAGACATTATTCCTCACTTAAAAGCTTCTGCATCAGAAAATAATTTCATTGATTAAAATGAAGGACCTTCTGTTCTACACTAGCAGAACTCAAACATAGACTTAACTACATTATTTCACAAAGTTTAGTAGACCACTGAATTTTCTTTTGAAAGTTTTTAATGGAACTATGCATACAGAAAGCATCATGCTAAGTGAATGTCACTTAATCTAGTGATGCATTAGCTATGCTGTTAGCATTTTATATGAAACTACTAAAATTACAAGTTCTAGTATATATTACATTTATTTTACTTGCATAATGTTGCTGGAATTCATGATGAAATTTCCTAGATTTTTTTTGCCAAGTGTTTTAAATGTTTTGCTAAGTCACTCACATTTAATTTTGCAACTTTTCCTATAAAAGTTTAAATATGGTGTGTCTCATTATTTCAGTGTTTCTAAATGTCAGCTAGTCTAAATATCAAACAGCTATAGTGCTACTCAGAAAGAGCTGGGAAAGAAAAAGACAAAACAAAACAAAAAATAAGCAACAACAAAACCCCTTTTTGCCAATCAAAGTGAAACTTGTTCTGAAATATTTTATCTTTTTCAGGTTTGTTTATTTCTCTAAAAGCAACAGTTTAGTATTGACTATGGAATATTTTCATTTGCTTTGGCATGCAGAAGTAAGAATCCAGTGGAATTATTTGGTGATTTACACTAAGACATTGTCAGAAACTGTGAATTCAGTGTTACCAGGAAGTCCAACTTCAAAGAAAAGATTTTCAGAACCATGGCATTAAGGAATTGCTAGCACGATCATGAGGGATTGACATAAATACTTCACTTTTTCATACTTCCAGCTAGGAAAACACTGCTAAGCATCATTCCAATGCCCTGTGGAAACAGATGGTATGTGATAGCGAAAGACTATTTCAAACTAAAATATGCTCACTCTTTATTCTTACAATTCTTATCATTTTTGCCAACTGTCCCTTATTATAGTAATTTGTGTGCATATTTTCTATGGAGTCTTCTTTCAAAAATATAACCCAGACCTTTAACATATTCTGTGCTTCTGTGCTGAATCAGATCAAACCCAGGTCACCAAAGGAAAGATGCTTATATTTTCTGCGTGTGCATTTTGCTGCCCTGTTCATATCATTTTAAAAATCTAGTTAAATCCACACAGACTGGTTTCATTTGTGCATTTAACCTCTGCAAAGGTAAGACCAATAAAGATCATATCCAACTGTCACTGTGTTAGATCAAGATCTCAGCCTAAACATATGGTACAGAAAGATTTAGGTATATAACCCTTGAATGTGGATTTGTGGCATAGAATTTCTCATCTTACTTGGTAAAAGATGTGACTGTCAGCAATACAATTTTCTCAGCTTATATAGCTGGAGGTCTGGCATGACTATAACTATCACTATATATTATAAATAGAAAAAGGCCAGGCTTTATTATGCAGCCTTTCTAAATATGTTCCACTGAATAATTTAGTAATTAAACCTGTCTTTATCTGATACAGAACAATTTTACCAACTCCTACTATCCTTAAAGCTTTCCAGGCTGTTTTTTTTATAACAAGGGAAAGCTTCTTCTTATTTGAGGATAATTAATCTCACTCACTTTTTTTTTTTTTTCCCTGCATATAGTGTTATTAATGTAGATTCCATCTTCCACTGTGAACTTATACTAAGTTGAGTAACTATTTAGATAACCCTCAAAGGCAACACTTTCCTGCAGACATATGACTATTGTGGTATGAATCATTAAAACAATTTACTTTACTGAGAAGTAAAAATAAAGCACATTTCTGAAAGAGGAGAGGTTTTCATTCTCATACTGTCTCAGAATTTATTTGCCTATTAACTATTCCATAATAACCTAACTGGTCATATTGCATTCCTGATTCATCCAATAACTTTTTTTGAAAGTTGGAAGGCTAATTGCAGAGGTGATTATTTATAATATCTGAGTGCTTTATTCAGGGGACCCATTAAAAGCATAAACAGTGGGGAAAGAGAAAGGTTACAACTGTTTTAATGAAAAGAAACATATGAAAGTTTTATACAAGTATCACTCCTAAACTTGTCCAGATTTTTAAATAAAGACTTCTAATGAAAATAATGTTTTCCTTCAGAGGATCCATTATGTTTTATACTAAGCAAAATAGGCTATTTTACTCCCAGTATAGCTATTTTACTTTACTCGTCAGTGTTGTTGTCAAGATTTTCTTGTGGTATGCTCAAAATCAGATGTTTTTGTAAAGCCATGGTGCTAAGTGAATGTGTGAATTTAACAAAACTTGTACTTTAAAAATAAAGGTTCCAAAAGCCACCACTCCAACTTTGTGATTTTTTTTTGTTTCGTGGGATTTTTTAACAATGTTGTTACTGGAAAATCAATCTGGTGACTGTCTGGGATCAGAATATTTTACATTAGCGCTCTGTAAGATCTGCTTTTAGATGAATATAGCACCTCTGAGAGCCCACAGGACAAGTGGCATTATGCACCGTCTGCTATTCCCTTACACAGGCTAAATCATCCAAAAGTATTTTCCTTGCTACATCCATGCTTCATGTGCTAAATGTTGAACCATTTGGAAATAATAGTTTTTTTTCTTTCACATATTCACTATTCGTCAAGACTTTTTACTTGGCGTTAAGAAAAAAAAAACCACACACACACACACACAACTGTTAGGTCCTCATGCCAATTGTTCCCCAAAAGAGTAGGTTCTAACACTTTTGATTAGCTTTTTGGTTGTTGCTAAAATATGATTTTCATTAAGACAGAAATGCCCTGCAGGGACTATCTCAGTTTTAGTTTCACAAAATGTGATTTTGGATGGAAAGAGAAAAGAAAGAAAGAGGCTGTTTAACCCTCCTTTTCTTGTGCATAGCAGCCTTATGCATTACCGCATAATGACACTGAGCAGGGATGAGATCTAAGTATAGTGTGTCTGCAACAGACTGATCTTGTGCATCTGTAAAGTAGGAAAGAGAATCTGGAGATGTGACTATTTCACACCTCTGTTAACATCCCGCATGCACAATCTCAGTTTCAGACTAATGTTTGAATTCATCCTTTGAGACAAGATCCTGAATGTTTCATTTTCAAAGTGATATTTTAATACAATTTTAAATTTTTACAGGTTTTTATTAACTTTTGTGTTACCTTCTGATGAAGAATAAAAAAGAAGTCATGAATGATATTATAAGAGGCAATTCCATACTCCCATGTAGCCCTAAACCTGAATATTTCCTACTTCACTGTAGTCAATTGTATTATGGGGTACTCAGCAACTCCAAGGCATTTTCATAATGAAATATTGTCTTAGCAGATAAGAACGTGCTGGTATAGTTTGCCACAGTTTTTCCTTAATTTAAATTTTACTCTAATTTTTATATCACTCACTGTTCTAAGCCATGATATTGTTCACTTCTTTCATTCATTTCCAGGTGTTTGGGCAATATTCAGACTGATACACAGTATGAGCAAATCATTCTTTTGCTGTGCCAGATCTCTGCCATGTCAACAGCCAGAAGGGAGGTTCCACATCTGGAAAGTAGATGCCCTCCTGTGGAGTTAGGTAGCCCACACATCTGTATCTGGATACATCCTGGAGCAAAAACATACCTCTACACAGGGAACAGTGTAACATATTGACCTGGGAAACATTCATTATGGCTGGAGAGGGATTTTTCAGACAAAATGTTCTTACCAGCTCTAATTTTCAGTTGATGGGTAGGGTAGGTGATAGCTTGTGTTTGATGTGGTGAAGAGAAAGACATGGCAAAACTCTCTACTGGGCTCCTCCTGGGACACCAGGAACGAATTACATGTGACAGATGTTAGTCACTTAATGAATAATTGGAAGAGCCTCAGATACAACAGTGATGAGAGCACTGCAAGAACCCATGGAGAATATAATCATGATGGTAACAAAAGAGTGTCCAGCCTCACAGCAACATGCCAAGAGCATGATCTAAGATGCTTAACTGGCTAAAATATCAACAGATCAAACTGAGCAAGGCTAAGACATAATGTCATCCTTGAAATTGCAGATTTGGGACTGAATTTGCACTTAAAATAACAGTTTGATACTCTTCCCACTGCAGACAGTGGCAAGCTGCCAGTTGACCTCAGTGGGAACAGACTTGGCCAGAAGCTACTGTGCAAGTAGAACGTGCAAAGTGCTGGATTGGTACATTGGAGACGTAGTTCACAGTTTAGATGCCAGAGAATACGGGGGGGGGGGGGGGGGGGAGAAAGCTAAACCAAATTTTTAAAGTACAACACACAGTCCAGGATGGACAGTCAATGGCATCTGTTAGTAGAAGAAGGCAAGTTGAGAAAACATGGAACAAAGAGAAAGAAATCAGCATCAGCATCTGCTTGTAAAAGAAGAGGATTCGGTCTCTACTCAGACAAGTGACACTACGGAGATTTCTGGCTGCTGATGCTGGCAGTCTGGTGCTGGGATAGCTCTGCAGAGGACAAGTTGAATGTAATATTGAAAACAATACATTCTACTAATTTCTGTTACTGTGGGCATGGGAACACTACTTTTGGGGGCTGCAGGATTAAGTGCAGTAACTGTATATAAATTAGGAGTAAAACACATCTGCCCACTTAAAAGAATGGATAGAGCAAGGCATATTCTGGAAACAACTGGAATGATGAAGAAACCACAGATATGAAAACAAAAGGACTCATCCATTTTGTGATGGAGCCAAAGTGCTACTGTAAAATGGAGCTCCTGCACTGAGTCCTGCTAATGATGTGACCTGCACTTTGATAAGTCAGTAATGCTACAAACAACCTTAACTCCCTGACTAAATAGCAAATGACATGTAACATGATTTTATTGAACGATTTAAATTAAAAAGTCACATCCCTGACAATCTGTACATCCCTGTATGACTGTGTTAGATTGTCACAATGGATCTGCCTTGAAACACAGCACCATAAGTGGAAATAACCAGAACATTTCCATTGTTATTACCCATGCAAGACATTAGTTTCTTGACTTTGATGTGTGTTAGAGCTCTTCAGCCTATTAGCTTTCATTGCACACAAGTGTAAACTCATTCCTAACATCATCTTTTTATGGAAATCTCACCTGTATGCTTATACCCATCACTGGAGCATATAATAGTGGTGTCAAAGTTAGTAGAGATCCATGCTGTCCCAGCTGGTCCATGAGGAAGGCACAGGCTTGTTAGCTCTGGCTGAATTGGCTGTGGCAGCTGTCTTTGCTCCACTATGGGGCAGGGGGTGGGAGGGGAGAGCAGAGACCTTGATCTGTGTCTCCTCTTTAATCAGAAGTAGATTAACACAGAACTTCACCACATACAGGAACCACATGTCCCTGCTGAGATGCATGGTAATTAGCAACCAAAATTACTCGTTTGTAATGTTACTTATGTTGCTAGTAACAGTAACTCTAACATTAAAAATAAATAAATAAATGAAGTTTAGGTTTTACAAGATTTTTCCCTTGTAGGATGCTCAGAATTTTTGAGTGTGGAGTGGGGTTTATCTTGAACTTTGTTTTAGATGCAAGTTTTTCAGCAGTTTTGTTAAACTAAAGATTGAAAAAACCAGTGTGTTGTCTTCAAAATATAAATAATTAAATCCAAAAAGAATGCTACATTTCTAAGGTATACTTGACATGTAAATTCAGCTCAATTTTGTTTAAGAACATATATCTCTGAAATAAAACATCATGTTGATTTGAAAAATAAGCTTTCCTTTGAAATCATAAATGCTTAATTTCAAAAAAAATGTTTTAATACTTAATGAAATTTCTTTCTGTCATTATCCAAGACAGGACAAATCTGCAACTTGCTTTAATGAAAAATAAATACTCTTTTCACCTTTTTTTTCTGTCTGAATCTAGATATGATCAGCAATATCAGAATCATCATTAACAGAGTTTGTTCTACAGAGATAACCTGAACTCCTACAGGGTGCAACCTTGTCTCTGACTGCTTGTTTGGTTTCTATGAACTGAGCTGTCCACTTGTCATTCATCAGAGTTTCTGTGAGCAAATGTGAAAGAAAAGAAACAAACAAAAAATTATTCTGTTCTTTGCATTATAGGTAAGCTAATAACAGATGAAATTGAGGCATCTTCTATAGTTGTTAGAATATCAAATATGTCTTTATAAATTTGAAGTACAGAAACAATTCTGTATAAGAATGGCAGATAACAAGGTGAAGGATCTGAGGCTTAACTGATTGCTCCCTGATGTCCAGTTGAGAATCAGCACAAATAATCATTTTGGCATCAGACAGAAGTCAAAGGTCAGGATTTAAAGCTGTCACAGAAAGATTCTTCAAATAAGCCAAGCAGGTGCTTACTAAAGCATTATTGCCTGACGTGTTTAGGGATTCAGAGCAAAGCTTGATGGGAATGGGAATGCAAGGTCTCCATAGATAAACTGGGAGAGCTGTTTTATCTGGAAAATCTTTCCCACTTTTTTTTTTTTTTTAAGTGAACAAGTCTGTAGAAAGCTGGTGGGTAGAGCTCTGCTCTTTCTTACTTTTCTTCTCCTCAGCTAATTAGATTTGTATTGTATTATTATTATTATTTTAAATTTAAATAAAAAATAATGACCTAGTTCATGAAAAAAATGGATGTGCTGTGTACACAGCAATTGCAAAATGGCTCAAGTGCCAGCCTTCTGGAGCAGGTGATGCATTTGTTATTGTACCAGCGCAGAACAGCAAAATATGACTCCTGATGCTTCCTGCTGTTGAGGATGCTTAGCTTCAGAGCACCAGCAAAGCTGTTGCCTATATTGCTGTCCTCCCCAACATGAGAAGATAGACACATCAGTACCAAGTCAACTCAAAGGCTGGACAAAGCCCTTGTATTTACAGGTCTGTGCTCAAGGTGCTGGTTTCTACAGAACCTCAGTATCTTAGTTGTCAACTTGACAAGATGATCAAATAGTCACCTCTTGTAAGTCCTCAAAGTACCCATACTCCATTGATAGCTACAAAAGATGAATTAATTAGAAAAAACTGCTGTCTCACCTTCTACAGCAGATTCTAATGTATTTTACTGTTGGTGTTACTAGGAGCAATCAAATAGAAGGGAGGTAATTAACTCAGTTCATGCAGTGTAATTTACCTTTGATACCATTCTTCATGCTGACTTTTAAATCAAAGAAAAAGGTCAGAGATATGCCATTGCTTGAGGGCTATGGATAATGAAAAAGCAGATCTAGCTCAGGTTAAAACTGAGTACAGTATTAAGCATCAAGTCTGATGGTCAACTCTGAAATTTTGCATATGACTTATGAAATTATCCCTCATTCCATAGAGTACTTCTCTGAAAATAGAGGGATCTTGGGCACCTTTTCAAATCTAAGACTGCTTCTATAGGACAGGATAAACATTTGAAGCCAGAGTAAGAAAGATTTCCTCATATGCTGTTGACTGCATCTTGAGAGTTCCCAATATCCTTCCCCAGCTTTGCAACACAAATTATTAATGTAGATGTGGATGTGCATCCTTGGTGATCAGCTGAAGCTTTCAGAAGTTGAACATTTTGCCACTTCCTGGAGAAAGTCTCAAATTCATTGCATCTCCAAACTCTGATCCCATGGGAGTGAATATTTATAAATTCCCTTTAAATGTAGTAAAAACAAACAAACAAATAAAAGTTGTGTAATAAATGCCAGCAGTTAAGTAGGGAGAAAGTGAATGTACAGAGACTGCAATTGGAAAGATAGAGACTGAGACTGCTATAGGCAGCTTTGGCCATACAATCAACCTCGTCTCCATACTTTTTATCAATTGTTAGATTTTTAGATCCCTGAACAAGTCTCCTGTTTGATTTCTTAGATCTCAATGTCATTCCCATTTGGAGCTCTTCCCTGACTATTCGAGTGGTTACCGTAATATTTCTATCTTTTCTTTAAACTCTTTTCCTGTATTTGTGTTTTTGTTTTGTTTGTTTGTTTCCTTACAGCATATTTAACACACACTGTAGACCAAGGGACAAATTTGGAGAAGGATTTGAGCACCTGCTGCTTCTGTTGAAACTAGCTGGAGGTTTTAGGTGCTTTGCAAATAAAGTTCCTACTGGTTTTGAATATTATCAAATAAAATAACTGCTTCTCATTTACAATGACTTACACAAGGATGTCTCCGTATTCCTTTTCATGGCTGGCTGGATTGAGACACCTGAGTTGGAGCTGCTGCAGTCCATTTCATGAAATGAGCCATCAGTTTAAGGGAAGGATAATAACAGCAGAGGAACTGCTTTACCACAAGAGATCACTAATCCATTTTATCCAGCATCTTGCCTCAATTCTGAATACCTACGAAGAAAGTGTTAAATGCACTTAGTGCATGCGGTATTATACCATGGGGGATATTTCTTCCTTACCCCATCTGGTGATCAGTTTATACCCTAAGGCTTGTGGATTGAATTCACATTGAAATTATTCGATAGGTTCATTTTCAATGCCCAGAAAATATATGTTGTTAAATTCTGCTACATCTGACTACCAGATACAGTAAATCTGCAGTTTTCAGTAAACTACCTATCTGATCTGCCTTTTAAAATAAGTAAATAAATAAAATAAAGTTAGAAAAACAAAAAAGTAAAAAAAAAAAAAGTAGAGGCAGACAAACAGTGAAAACAAACCAAACCAAACAAACCAACCAAACAAAAGAAAACATTGGAAATAAGAAAAAAATAAAAAAATAAAAAAAAATATTTTAAGCTAATTTTTTACTAGTCTTTTCTGTTATATTTATATTTGACCCTTATGATTCTGGGGCCAATGTTCAGTAATCTCTTGTAGTTAAGATCACATTCGGCATTCGGCATGCTGCTAGAAGGTCTTCCCTCCTTTATTTTTTGTGACTAAGATTCTCAAGGGAGTTGAAGGATGGTTCTGCTCTAGTTCCTTTCAATTCAATTAGTAACTCTTTTCCAGATCCTAACGTAGTTTTTGAAAAGGTGTTTCATTAATTTATCCAGAAGGATGTATCCACAGACCTTGCACCTAATTTCATTGTTATAATTTACTGTAATACTTGTCCCAAGAGCAAACTCTAAAACAGTTTTCCAGCCCATGGGATATTCTGACACTTTGAAATATGTTTTCCTTCTGAATTGTTACAAAATATAAAACTCTTTGAGACTTTTTGTCAAACAAAATATTCTGAAATATTTCAGTTTTGACCTTATTGAAATGATTTAACGCAGGTTGTGTTTTAAAGAATATTTGCCAAGATCAAGCATCCTGATGGTTTCCTCAAAAAAATTGTTTATAAAAATGTCACGTTCCTCTGAACATTTTCCAGCTCATCAAGCCAATGATTTTGCTGGAAAACCATTCCTTTGGAAAAAAAAAAAAAATATATATATATATATATGCACACATATTGCCTCACTTTTCTGTGACTGATCAGTACAGTCTGGGATCGTCAAACTATGGGAAAAAGAAGTATAAATTGATATTGCTCCAGTCATGAATGTTCTTATTAAGATACAGACCACTTGGAGCTTGACTGATCAGTAATAAATCTGAATAGTCACTTCCAGTAACATGAACAAGACTTGACTTTTCTTTCTTGGTACTTTAATAATGTAACAATGTTAACAATGTCGCTGATATCCAGTGTGGTTTGAAACTAAAAGTATTCTCCATTTATCTGAGTTGTTGCAAGGTTAGCTCAAATTCCACTTGGGGGGGGGGGGGGGGGGGCAGAGAAGGGAGGGAGAAGGGAAAGAAAAGAAACTATGCTAAAACATAAAGCCTTTCAGCTAATAGCAATTTATTTATTTATTTATTTATTTATTTATTTATTTATTAGGACTGTTGTTCAAGTGATCTGTAAAAAAATAGTTGTATTCGAGACTTCTGTGTGGGGTAATCCATTTTCTTCATCCCGTTACAACTCCCAGTGACATCACTAGGAATGAGAAAAGTATGAAAAGATGAGAAATTTGCCCTCAAGCCCTACAACAAGGTTTTAATCAACGTGTAAAAGGTGTATGCAGTCCCACTGCAATGAAGAGGAATTACACAAATGGGAGAACTTTGCCCTTACAGCACAAAGTACCACTAAGTTGCATGTTAAAGGAGGTAAGATTTTCAGGAGCAATCAGCACAGGGGCTAACACAACTTCTCTGAAAGCAAAACAAGCAGGTTTCGCCATAATCTTCCATGTCCTTTCCTAATACCAAAGTGTCAAAACTGAAAAACATGGTCTGAATGTCTCTGTATTTCAGTGACTCAGAGTTTATCTTTACATTCTAACGGTAATTTAGAACAAGCCTTCCAAAATTGTCATACATTTTCTTGAAGGGGAATAAGTTACAGATGATGTGTTACATACTACAGTATTCCCACGTGGAGTTAAATGATACTCTCCAAGGCATCCAGTAATGCCATTTACAGTTGGTCTTATCTTGAAAATGCAGACTGCTTGCCAAGAGGCGTTCCTGACCATTCAAGTCTGGGCAAAATCTCGCATGATCCAGAGGGCGCATGTTTGATTTATGTCTGAGATACTCTTTTACACTCCATTACTCACGCACTTTAATTGCAAAACACTGCATAAGCACATGTGTTGGAAGACAGGACTCATTTACTACATAGTCCAAAGGGCAAGCATCAGGATTTCTGGATTGATATTTAATACTTGAACAATGAAAAATGTGTAAAAGCCAAGGAGCTGGAATAATTGTCAACTGGTGTCATCTTTGCTCTGGTTTTCAGTCACTTTCTGTAATTAGATATTAAATTTTGTGCAGAGTACACTTTATACTCCAAACATGTCATCTCTATTAAATTAAACAAAATCCAGGAGGGATGAGAGTTTAGATTGTGATAAGCTTTGAAATCAGATGTTGTAGCTAATAGTCATTGTATTTTTACTATCTTTTTTTCTTTTTTTCCTTCATGAAGGATGAAAGATATCTCATGAGTTGCTTGTCAGTTGGAAAGTTAGTGAATTATTTCCTTCAGTTTGGTGAATTAGTAGATGTAGATTAATAGATCTGTAAGATCTTCAAAGACTGACTTCCAGCTGAGAATAGTTTATTGCTCTATCTGCTGACTCAGCTAGAAGACAGTTCCTGGCTTGAGTCTCAGAATTAGACATTTAAATTCGGATTTTAAATGAATTTATTTAGGAGTCTATTGCTACCCTGTGACTCTAAACTTGCAAGTTGGGAGTTCTAAATTAAAAAGCTAAATGGAGATCAGAACTACCTCCTTTGCTCTCTCAGTCATTTAAGTTCTTACTAGCCTCCCCAGTTAAGGCTGAGAGTACTTCAGCATACAACTTAAATATATTTAACAATATTCTGCCTTTATTATACCTTTATATGAAACCTCTGTACAGTATCATGTAGTAGACTTAAAAAAATAATAATAAACTCAACCATTTCATAAGGTATTTGATGTGCAACATGGGGTATTGCATCCTAATGAAAATTATAAAATACTTTTGTAGACCTTTCCATTTCTAGTCTTCTCAGTGCACTGTAAAGCATTACAAACATTTAAAGCTGTGTTTCAACATCTAGAAATAATGAGGGAACAGAGGCAGAGGCAGATTAAGATGAAATTTAGTGTAGATCTTGTTGTGACTCAAAGGCAAAGGCAGGGCTAATGAAATGTTCGTGAAATCCATGAAATCGGGAGAGTTGCACCACTTGAAAATCTGAACCTTAATCTACTTCATTAATCAGTGCACACTTTATTTCCATTGGTCCCACATTACATTTTTCTTCCTTTCTAATTTATTATTGTTATTAATTCCTATTTCTACTATTATGGCTGCTATTCTCTTTTAAGAATGACCTTAAATAAACTCCAGGAAAGGACTTTTGAAATTCAGGGCTAGAGTAATGAAATGGTATTTTACTTTCTTGAGCTATTCCAGTTTACTAAATAGTAATTTGAGTTTTTTTTTTTTTTTTTAATAGTTTATTTGTTCACTTGCTTGCTTGCTTTTATCCGAATGAGGATTCTGTATGTGCTGCAACATTTGAACATTTGGTCTTTTCATTTCTGAAATAAAAAAGAGGAAAAGGGAAGGAGAGAGACTCACACAATTTTATAACAGCCACTCAGATATCCTACTAGATTATTTACAAGTTAATATACAAACTAAGCTGCTTTATGCTTTAAATACGTATAGAAATGAGACATTATAACTGACTGCAATATTTATAAAAATATTTTTTTTTAAATAAATGGTGAGTGTGGGGAGAACACAATAGAAAAGGTGAGAAAGAATTGCAGAGAAAGACTGAGACATAGTTCTTAGTTTTTAATAAGCCTCACAAATCACATAATATCCTTTAAACAATTGTTGCACCTTGGACTCCTGTCGAGCCCACCTCACCATTGATATTGCAAGTGTGACACCTCTTATCCCTTTATTAACCTCTCCATTTTATGATCTGTTAGTCATAGATGCACATCTGCTTCACAGGCCGTAACAACAACACCTGCCTAAACATCTTAAAAACAAGGCGTCTAAGTGCATAAGCAGGACATGTGCTCCCCAGCAATGGGAAGCGTATCCTTCCCAATGGTGGTAGAGCCAGCAGAGCAGCTATAGCCTTAGCGGCTCATATGGTGCACACTTGTGGTTGGCTGGCATGGGGCTTGGCCGAATAGTGAGAGACTCTCAGGTTCAAACAGTTGCAAATTATTTAACAGGAATAGGGGTGTGAATTTGTTATGTGATCATGTAATGGAAGAGCCTCTCACGATACATATGTGCAAGCCATGGGGTCAAGGTTGTGAACACTAAGCCTGAATCTCTGTTCTTTCATGGACCAGTACAATACTGCAGCTTACCGCCCAGTAAAAATAAACTCTGTAAAAGTTCAAATGAGTTCTCTTATTTAAAGCTTGGTGGAAACAGCTTTGGTGTCCTGAATACTCCAGCAATCAGTCAGTCCTGTAAATGTATGCCTTTCAAACTCAAATGCATTTCAAGTGCCTCTGTCCCACCTCTCCCTCCTCAGATACTCCAAAAAATGCAGCCATTGCTCAGATGTTGAATGAATTTTCTCGCTAAGAGACGATTCTGGGAAATAGATGTTTGAGAGCTATGTGTTGGAAAGAACCTGTCTGCTGCCCTTTCATTTATCTGTTTGTTTAGCATTGGTGTTCCCTGAAATAGCATTAAAACTCTTCTTATATATGGTAAATTGAATTGTTATTATGAACACGGAGAACATTTTTCTTCATATTCCTTTTTTTAGACACAAGCATTGATTAAAGACCAGAGAATAGGGGCAGAAATGCTGCACAGCTGAGCAATTTCCACCAATGGGGGCTGTATTTCAGATAAAAAAACAAAAGCCCCATGCTCAACCCACTGTTTATAATGGTCTAACGGGTGAGACAAGTTTGCACTAATGGTTGAAGCAAGAGAAAGCAGGACCCTGATCCCACAACAGTTGAATATCTGAGAAGTCAGTGACTGAGAGCAGGGATCGGTGCTCCTTCCTTGCTATGTTGGCTGCACCAGGGATAACAGCCTGGAGACAGAGAAATGACCTTGTATCACCCTTCATCTGGAACAAGAGGAAGCCTGGCACCAACCTTGCAATTCATTTGCTTATTTGCTTCATACAAATGTTCCAGCAATTTTACTCATAATACTCGTGTATTTCCCCTCTTGGCATGACTCCTTCCTTACCTGCTATTCTGCTTTAGCATAAATCCCAGCACTAAAATTGAATTGGGCAGAAATTTTGAAGTTACCTGTCATCTTGTGGGCAAAATCAGGATGGTTTCTAATAGACTCATGTCTGTTGATTTACAAGATACAGATAAACTTGTGAAGAAAGTTTTTCAACAGTGATTTTTTGAAATTTTCTTGGTGTAAATGCTACTACCCTGTAACCAACAAAGCAGTTCATTTGGCTCCTGTCTTTTTGGGATTCCCTTACCTGACTTTAACTACTAAAACACATTGAATTAAATCCTGGTCTTTCCTAAAGCCGTTAGCGGCATTCCCTGGACTCAGAGAGGACCAGGATTTCACCTACTCCCTCACATTTCTCCTTTGGCCTCCAAGCTTTGTAGATGAGAAATTTCAAAACTGGATTGCTCATCTCAGCCCACAGGACATGGCTGTTGACCCACTTTTACACAGCAGCTGTGGAATACAATGACATTTCAGGAAACTTCATCTGCCAAAAGGTGCTTTCAGCCACACTATCTATCACCTTAACAACTGCTGGGGAGTGAGTACATAATGTGCATGACATTAGCACCTGTTTTTATAACACTCCTGTTAAATACCAGAGGCCAAGACTACTGGGTCTTATTCAAAATACTGCTTGCCCTCAAACCAGATTGTTTCCCAGAAAATGCCAGAGAAGAAAATGATTTCCCAAAAGAGAGTCAGCCTCTTTAATCTACTGGGGTGATTGCTTGTGAAAAATCACTGATTGCACCTCTAAGTTAAAATTAGTCATGTTTAAATGTCACTGATTGGAATACCTGACACTGTAAACCCAAATGAAGGAGAGTCTGATAAAATATCCTAATCAGGAAAAGAGAGCATTAAATTAACTTAATATTCTAATGTACTTAATGAATTATACAAAGTTTGATTAATTCAATTCTAAACCAACTCAGTAGTGACAGTCAGTGGATTCTTTAGTTCTCATCTGGTGTTTGCTTAAAGGCCTGTGCAGCAATGAGTTCAGCAAAATCCTTGCCCAGTTCATCATATTGAGATATCAAATAGAAACACAGACAAATACAAAAAATAAAGGAAAACACCCCATTTGAACCAAACAGTGAAGGCATCATCACCTCAGAGAAATCAGGCAAGGCTGAATGTCCAGTGCTTACCGGATCTGTGAGTAGAAAAGAGTTATAATCATGGGGTTCAATGTTTGGTGTAGTACAAGCCACATCTCTTTACCTAATAAATGCCTTGCGAAGCTCCCTGTGTCTAACCCAAGCACATATTTTGCTCATCATATTTTATATTTAAAGTTCTGGTAACTTCATCACAACTCTAGGAAAATTTTTTCCAACGACAAATAGCCTTAGAGTTTGTACTCTATCCTGGTGTCTAGTCATTACATTATGGTGTTCGTGTATTTGCCTTATAAATAATCTTTTTCTTAACTTAAACCTTTGATTGTGTTGCTAATTATGGACCATAATAATACGTAGGATTTCCAATTATTAAGTTGGGGAGCCCTTCAGTTCCTAATGCTGTTTCAGTACTAATTTGTACTGAAAGAAGCTTCATCATTCCATAGTTTTCCTGTGAATAAAAGGTATGTACGTTTATGTTAATGATCTGCTACCTTTTTCTTGCTATTAAATAATGGAAGTACAGCAAAGATTGCTTATTGCCCATACCTTCAAACTGAAAGAAAAAAGACTAAAACTCTAAATCAAAAAATAATTTTTAATCTATCCTTTTGTGTATCCAAACTTTATGCATGATAGGCAGAAAACCAGAAGATAAATATTTTCATTTATACCTTATTAAAAGATATGACATGAGTAATAGGGCACTCACCATAGGATATGTATGAATAGCAGAAATGCTGCATGCTCCCATTGACAAATGGCTCTGAGTTCACAGCCATGAACAGCCATGGTCCCTGAAGACTTCTACTGAAGATTACATAACCTGTTATGTGAGATTGTTTAGATTTTTATTAGTTTTTAATTGAAATTGAACACTTAGAAAAACAGTGAAGTAGGCAAACTTACCGTTCTATGATGAAAAAGCAACTTGTTTAATCCAATGAATATTTCTAAGAAGCTACTGTACTTTCACAGGTGAAAAGACACCGACTGTGGTGTGTATCCCTCACAGATGTACAAACTGATATGTGTCCCTCTTTGTCTGACCAGGATTACCCTAGTCTGGTGATTAAAATATCACACAGCTAAAGATAATTAAATTGTCAAGGAGTTCAGCACCAAGGATAAGATTTGTTGCCCCTTCATTACTCTACATAATTCTTAAGATGCCTGTTGGTTTAAATACAGGTGTTTGTGGTTATCAGTCATCTTGGAAAAAAAGCTCCAAGCAAACTTTCACTGTTTTTTTGATGGGGTGAACACATCTGCCTGCAGCTACTGGTTAGCAATTACATGTAATTCAGGAAGAAACATGTCTATGGTTTATGTTGGAGTATTAAAATTATAAGCTTTTACACTGTTGGGAGGATTTATGGGCAGAGGAGAGAGATTTGGCTAAGGAGTTCCTTGTGAAAACACTAAGAAAACAAGGGACTTTTTTCTATATTCTTGGTATGTAATTCTTTATTTTCTGTTTCTAAGAGATGTAGTCTGCCCACAGAAACATTAGCACTACTGTAGATTTCTAATAGTATTTAACAAGAGAGTGTCTGAGGAAGGGAGGTTCAGGTTCTGATTTTTGATTCTAGAGATAACTATACCAGAAGGTGAGGGAATAGAGATCAAGGTCTGGCTCTCCACTGTACCCAGTGACTGTCCTAGTCATAGACCAGGATAATCCCTCTTGTTCACTGGATCACAAGTCTTTTTCTAAGTAGAATAAAGTAAACTTTTTCACCTGAAACAGCTTACATATGGTTCTCCCCTGGGGGTGAGAACTATGGATTTGAAATTAATCCTTTCAAGAGAAGATAATCTTCAAACCTAGGTTTTCTGATTCCACTCAGAGTTCCCTGGGCAGGGACATAATGTATAGAAGTAATGATATTGCATTTTTATAAATAGACACCAACTCTGAACTCCAGATTTTTACACAGGCAGATAGTGACAAGACAAAGGGTAATGGTTTTAAACTAAAAGAGGGGAGATCTAGTATGGATGTTAGGGGGAAATTCTTTACTCAGAGGGTGGTGAGGCTGGAACAGGTTGCCCAGAGAAGTTGTGGATGCCCCATCCCTGGCCATGTTCAAGACCAGGTTAGATGGGGCTCTGGGCAACCTGATTTAGTGGATGACATCCCTGCCCATGGTAGGGGGATTGAAACTAGATGATCTTTAAGGTCCCTTCCAACCCAAGCCATTCTATGATTAATGCATCCTTCTATCATGAGCATAGGCTCTCAACTTCCTAACAAGAAGTGGTGATCTGGTACTCTTTTTCTAATTATTTCACAGAGTCACAGAATGGTTGAGATTGGAAGGGATCTCTGGAGGTCATCTGGTCCAACTCCCCTGCTCAAGCAGGGATACCTGGAGCAAGTTGCCCAGGCAGTTTTTATTCTCCAAGGATGGGAGACTCCACAACACCTTTGAGGAACCTGTTCCAGTACACAGTCATCACAAGTACATAAGAAAAGTGTTTCCTGATATTTAGAGACAACCTCTTTTGTTTGAGTTTATCCCATTGCCCTGGCATGGGGCACCACTGAAAAGAGCCTTGCTCTGTTTTCTTTGCACCCTCCCTTCAGTTATTCATACACATTGATGAGAGCTCCTGAGCCTTCTCTTCTCTAGGCTAAAAAGTCCCAGCTCTCTCAGCCTTTCTGCAGAGGAAAGACACCCCAGTCCTTTAATCACCTTTGTGGCCTTACATTGCATCCTTTCCAGTATGTCCATCTTTCTCATACTGGGGAGGGGGCAGAACTGGACACAATACTTTCTTATGGTCTGTGTTTTTTTCTTTTCTTATTTTCTTACTGTCTGTTTTGGTTTGTGATCTCAGGTGGCTTCTACCCTCCACTCTGAGGAGACCTGTACATGGAATCTAAATGTCAGACAAAAGGTCTAACCACAGACTGTGCTGTGGGCAGACAACTAGAAGTTAAGCATTGTACCAGTGAACGCAGTGATCCCTAAGTTCCTTTACAGATTCATATTTTAACTTAGTTAATATAGAGTTCATCTAGAGCTCTTCCCATCATCAGTGGAAACAAATAGGCAGCCTGAGGGAGAGTGACCTCATTCCAAAATAGCTCTGCAATGTCGGAGGTATTTCCTTCAGTAGATTCTTCCTGCTTAAACTAGACTTCATTCATTCATTCATTCATTCATTCATTCATTCAATTTCCCCTGGAAGGAAAAATGTTTTTCCATTGACTAGAGATGCAGAGGTGATCAATTTAGACTAAATGCCTAACTTTCAAATAGGTGGAACCAATTGAATGAATCCTAGCCTTTATGACTTACTTTGCCATCTGTAAAATTTAAGCTGTTCTCTCCCTCAACAGGAGGGTGCAAAGCTAAACACTTTAAAGACTGATAAATGCTCAAAAATGGAGGTTGTGAACACAGAAGTCAGCAGGAATTTTGCTACTGACTTCAGTTGTGCCAAGATTTAATGCATACAATTTAACTTATGTTTGAAGTAAGCTTTCATTGTTTTTTATGTCCTAGTATTCACAGAACAGGTAAAAAAGTCAGTATTAGATGGCTTTCAGAAATCCAGGCTTTCTTGTTATGAACTGCTACAAAAGACAGTAATAGAGCTCTAAATAGCAAGGAAGGCTTAAATAATCTCATAACCATATCACCTGTATTATGTTTTATAATGATTCCGAGTATGATTGCTTTTGCAGATGCTGGTTGCTAAGTTTCTCGTATGGGGACTTCAGCTATTTAGGGATGCATGGATGTATATAGCATATTGTTCCACTGAATGTCAGCTATTGAGCCATTAGAACAACAACTAGAGGAAAACTGCTCGGCCATTAAACAGGAGTGTGATAAATTCACAGAATATTTTCAGTCTTGATAATCTCAAAACAGTTACAGCCTTAAAATCATTCTTATTTTTCCCTAAGCAGTAAAGATGTAGAGCAGACATGATTATGTTCTGCCTAATATTACCAGATGCTGGAGTAGTTCCCGATTTCTACACTTGTGTGCCCAGTTGCATCCCAGCTTCATACCATTCACTATACACATTTTTTTTTTTTCCTTGCCTTGTGTCCAGGCAGGAGAATAGGCCAATGAAACCCTCAGGGCATTTTAAAAAGGAAGTTGACCAGTGGCGTCTAGACACAGACTTTTGTGTCAGGTATTCTCTGGTTTAATAGAAGTCAAGCCTGTGCAAACAGTTCACCATGGCTGCTGCTATCCTGATGACTGCTGATCTCTTCTCAGGGAACCTTCACGTCATTCTGTTACTTCAGAGTTTTGTAAGAACTTAAAAACATATGGGTATCAAATAAAGCTTATGAAAATAGCTTCTTATGTAGGTTTAGATATGAATTCAAGAGTGAAAAAACAGACTCTGCCAAGCATTAGGAATAGCCTAGCCAGCCAGTTCTTTCTATGGCAACTACACTGCTGGTTCAATGCACCTTTAGGATTACATAGAACCATAGAACCATAGAATCATTCAGGTTGGAAATGAGCTCTAAGATCATCTAGTCCAACCATTAACCTAGCACTGTGAAGTCCACCATTAAACCATCACTAAGCACTACATCTACACTTTTTTGGAAGACCTCCATGGTTGGTGATTCAACTACTTTCCTGGGCAGCCTGTTGCAATACCTCACAACCTTCTCGGTGAAGAAATTTTTCCTAGTATCTGGCTTAAACCTCCCCTGGTGCAACTTGAGGCCACTTTCTCTTATCACTTGGTGCTTGGGAGAAGAGCCCTATCCCCACCTTGTAAAAGCCTCCTTAAAGGCAACTGTAGAGCGTGACAACGTCTTCTTTGATCGTCTTGTTCCATAGGCTAGATATCTTCAGTTCCCTCAGCCACTCTTCATAAGACTTGTTCTCTAGACCCTTCAACAGCTTTGTTGCCCTTCTCTGGACATGCTCATGGGGTTGTTGTGCCCCAAGCGCAGGACACAGCACTTAGCCTTGTTGAACTTCATACAGTTGGCCTCAGCCCACTGGTCCAGCCTATCCAGATCATCCTGCAGAGCCTTCCTACCCCTGACCAGATCGACACACGCACCTAACTTGGTGTCATCTGCAAACTTACTGAGGGTGCACTCGATCCCCTCGTCCAGATGATTGATAAAGATATTGAGGAAAACTGGCCCCAATACCAGGCCCTGGGGGACACCACTAGTAACCAGCCTCCAACTGGATTTAACTCCATTCACCACAACTCTTTGGGCCTGGCCACCCAGCCAGTTTTTAATCCAATGAAGATTACACCAGTCCAGGCCTTGAACAGCCAGCTCCTTTAGGAGGATGCTGTGGAAAACAGTGTCAAAAGCCTTACTGAAGTCTAGGTAGATCACAGCCACAGCTTTTCCTTATCTACTGAATGCATCACCTTGCCATAGAAGGAAATCAGGTTCGTCAAGCAGGACCTGCCTTTCATAAACCCACGCTGACTGGGCCTGATTGCCTGGTTGCCCTGTAAGTGCTGCATGATGGCACTCAAGATAATCTGCTCCATGAGCTTCCCCGGCACTGAAGTTGACTGACAGGCCTGTAGTTTCCCAGATCCTCCTTCACACCCTTCTTGTATATGGGTGTCTCATTTGCTAGATGCCAGTTGACTGGGACCTCACCTGATAGCCAGGACTGCTGATAAATGATGGAAGGTAGATTGGTGAGCACTTCCAACAACTAACTCAGTACCCTCGGGTGGATCGCATCCAGCCCCATAGGCTTGCATATGTCTATGTGGTTTAGCAGGTTGCTAGCTTGATAATCCTCATGGATTATGAGGTCTTGATTCTGCTCCCTATCTCTATCTACCAGCTCAGTGGACTGGGTACCTGCAGAACATCTGCTGCTAAAAACTGAGACAAAGAAGGCATTAAGTGCCTCAGCCATTTCCTCATCTCTTATCACTATGTTTCGCCCCACATCCAATAAAGGATGTAGATTTCTTTGTACCCCTTGTCTTGTTTGTGTATTTATAAAAACATTTTTATTAACAGCAGTAGTCAGACTGAGCTCAAATTGGGCTTTGGCCCTTCTAATGTTGTCCCTGCACAGCCCTACAATATCTCTTTATAGTCACCCTGAGTGACCTGCCCCTTCTTCCAAGGGTCATAACCCTCTTTTTCTTCCTGAGCTCTAGCCATGGCTCTCTGTTCAGGAAGGACAGTCTTCTTCCATGCCAGCTCGTCTTTTGACATGTGGGGACAGCCTCCTCCTGTGCCTTTAAGATTTCCTTCTTGAAGAGTGTCCAACCTTCCTAGACTCCTTTGCCCTTCAGGACTGCCTTCCAAGGGATTCCGTCAACCAGTCTTCTAAACAGGTCAAAGTCTTCCCTCCAGAAGTCCACGGTGGCAGTTCTGCTCACCTGCCTCTTTACTTTTCCAAGAATCAAGAACTCAGTTAATTCATGATCACTATGCCCAAAACAGTCTTTAGCCTTCACTTCACTCACAAGTCCTTCTCTGTTAACAAGCAAAAGATCCAGTGGGGTGCCATCCCTAGTTGGCTCACCCATCAACTGTGTCAGGAAGTTATCTTCCACACACTCTAGAAACTTCCTAGACTGTTTCCTCTCTGCTGTGTTGTATTTTCAGAAGACATCTGGTAAGCTGAAGTCCCCCATGAGAACAAGGGCTAGAGATTGCAAAGATTTCTCCCAGCTGCTTATAGGATATGTTGTCTGCCTCTTCCACCTGGTTGGGCAGTCTATAACAGACTCCCACCACGACATCTACCTCACTGGCCTTCCCCCTGATTCTTGCTCATAAACACTCAATGCTGTCATCATCATTGTTCAGCTCTACACAATCCAAACACTCCGTCACATACAAGGCTATCCCCCCACCTCTCTTTCCTAGCCTAACCTTTCTGAAGAGTTTGAAGTCATCCACTGCAGTGCTCCATTCATGTGAGCTGTCATACCATGTTTTGATGATAATAACTGTGTCATAGCCCTCCTGCTACGCAATGGCTTCCAGCTTGTGGTGGTTTTACCCAGCTGGGCAGCTGATCTCTACCACAACCACTATTTCACTCCCACTCCTCTAAGGGAAAGGGGGAGAAAATGCGATGAAAAGGGCTCAAGAGTTGAGATAAGGACAAGGAAATCACTCACCAATTACCGTCACAGGCAAAACAGACTCAGGATACTGAGATTAATGTAATTTATTACCTATTACTAACAAGCTAGAGATGTGAGAAACTAAAAGCAAGTGAAAAACACTTCCCTCCCCTCCACCCTTTTCTGTATGCTTCCCCCAAGTGGTGCAGGGGAATGGGAAATGGGGCTGCAGCCAGTCCATAACACTTTGTCTCCGTAGCTCCTTCACGGTCACTCTCTGCAGGCCCCTGCTCCATGTGGGATCCCTCCCATGGGATGCCGTCCTTCCCAAACTGAGCCTGCGGGAGCTGCCCACAGGCAGCAGCTCTTCAAGAACTGCTCCCACATAGGTCTGTACCATGGGGCCCATCCATTAGGAACACACTGCTCCAACATGGGTCCCCCATGGGTGGACTCCTTACAGAGGCCATCCCTGCAGGCCCTTGCTACCAAAACCTTGCCATGTAAACCCAATACACAGCTCCTCCTGTTTGTTTCCCATACTGCGTGCATTTGTGTAGATGCACTTCAGTTGGGCTAGTGATCCTGCCACCTTTTTGGGGGGAAAAGCCTAAACCAGCTCTGTCAAGCCTGGTTTTATCCCTTTCCCCCTTCAAATCTAGTTTAAAGCCCTTACAGTGAGCCCTGCTAAATCCTGAGGAAAGATCCTTTTCCCCTCTAGAGACAGGTGATCGCCGTCCACTGCCAGCAGGTCTGGTGTCTTGTGAAATGACCCATGATCAAAAAAAAAAATAAAAAAAATTATCTCGGTGACACCAGAGCCAGCTTAGAGCCAGGTATTGATTTGCTTGCTCTTCCTGTTTCTCACCTCGTCATTCCCTGGTGAGGGAATCTTAGCAAGAATATATATAGTACTCTCAAAGTTTTACAAGGAGTCTGAAGGTTGTTTAAATATCGATTGCCTATTTTAGCTAAGGACAGGGTTTAAAATGTCTAGTGGAATCATATAATAGTACCTTAGAAAATGATCAGAGAAACAAAATGTTTCTTCTACCTCAAAACATTTCCCAAAAGACCTTGTGAGGTCATAGCAAATGGCTTGCATGAAGAAAAAAGTATATATATTTTTCCAAGTAAAGAAATTACACTTCTCCCTACAAAACTCTGCAGAACTTGTAGAATTGAAAAGGCAAACGCCTCTCCTTCAAGAGTTCCAGAAGAAATAATTCCCAGCAATGAGCTACAGTTTGCCAGCTCTGACCTCCAAGGTTTTGGACGTCATGTGTTTTTGAGCCCTCACAATCTGCAAGAGAAAGCCTGGCAAAGAGAGAAGTGTGGGTTGCTAAGGGAGTTCTACAGCAAAAAAAGACCACATGCTAGCTCTGTGAATGAGAGGGTAACCCCTAAATCACACACTGGAGTAAGCCCAAATTTCAGCTACTTATGGGTCAGCAGAACAGAATAATACTGGCAGCTTTAGGGAGAAATCTCTGATGCTTGTACGGATGTGGAGCGGAAATAGTACTAATTTAAGCACTGGAAAGCTTTTCTCTTTAACCTTTTCTTTACTGTTTCAGTAAGTTTGAATCATATTCAAGCTGAAAGATTATGTTGATGTAAAAAATACATAATTACTGGAGAATGATAATTCATGTCACTATACTATAAATCTCCACCTATGACTCAGCAAGGCTCAAACGCAGTTGAGCTGTTCAAGCCAAGCCCATTTGTCTGGAGCCCCTGTAAGTTCTTTGTTCAGCAGTACATTAAATTAAATCTTTCTATAATTGCCTGTTCCTATCATATGAAAACCTTTTTTCCTTTTGCCTTCTGTTGCAGGACATTATGATTTTCAGAAATTTTAAACACATGAAATTCAGCACAAGGCAAAAGATTTGTGTTTTGGACATTCTCAGACTTATGTGTGAGCCTTAGATACTTCTCCACAGTGTTTTGTTACAATACATGCATATTCTGAAATGCCTATGGTTTGTGATGTCTTATAAACTGAAACTTTTTTTTTTTAATGGGTGAGGTTGACCTAGTTGAATTTTTATGGCAACATCTGTCAGTGACATGAGGAAAACAAGAGTCTTGATTATCTGGTAGCCATCCATTACACATACATGTTGGTAAGAATAAAAAATGATCTGTGAGTTTGGCCCAGGAATAGAAACACATATGGAGCCTGTGGCCTTAAACATTGGTGCTATGTATTCTGAAAAGAAAGAACAATTCAAAGATTAATGAAGAATCTCTAATCTTTTTTTCCCATTAAATATATAAATAAATAAATAAATAAAAATTGCTGTGGGACAGCATCATCTCCATTAAGGGGAAAAAAACAAGAAAAAAAAAAACCAGAAATATTGGATTTGGACAAAACTATTTTACATGGTATTTTAATTGCTTCATTGTCTAATCCCAGAACTAATTTATAGTAGAGTAGCTATCTTCTTCCTGTAACATTATAATGCTTTCATATTTTAAACCAGGTTCAAAGAGCAGCCTGTATACTTTTCCACTAAAAGAAAAAAATGAATTGCTATAGGTAGATCAGGGTAAAAGAATAGCACAATAGCTCAACAAGCAGGGATAGGGTCCTTTCTTTACTCAGTGGAAAACTGATTTAAAAGCTGTCTGGTACACATCAAAATGCCTTCCACAAAACTGATTCATTCTACTTTATAAATTTCACAGAAATAAAGGGTTTTAGATTTTTTTTTATTTTTTTTTAGTGTCCAAGCTACTCACATAGAATGTTTTACAATGGTGATCAAATTTGATGCCCAGAAAAAGCTGTGGGAATTGAGGCCCATGAAATCTTGTTTCAACTGCTTTTATATTTGCTGTCGGAGATGGATATCATTCTCAAAAAGAGAAGGGCGTTACTTTGGCTCTTAGTGTATTGCTGATCTTTCCCTTGTGTGCTTGTCTCAGAAGAAGCAGGAATAATTGTATAGCTTAGTCTTCAACCACTGATCAGTAAAACTATTTATTGGCCATCACCCTATACTCAGAAATGCTACAGCCTGGAAGCCTGTAAAATCAGGAAAAAGTTTCCCAAAATGGAAAAAGAAGTGCCGTTATCTGCCCCAAGGTCCTTATTCTTGTGCTTTTTAATAATTCAATAGGTTGTGGGAACTTTCAGTCACTTTCCCCTATTACTTTTCTTGGAGTCCAGATGAGGGAAGTAAAGGTAATAATTCAATAGTTCCAAGGGAGGAACAAAGCTGGGAACAGATGGATCTACTAGAGAAATCTCGGGTGTTCACGAGCAACTAGCAACCAAAGCTTGAAATTAGGGAGGAGAATGAAAATCTAAAAGCAGGAGATGCAAGATCTCTTTGCATTATTTAGGGCTTGTGATGCACGGTGAGTACTTTTTTCTTTCAAAAAGTAGGCCATTGAAATCTTGAGGGGTAATAGTGCAGTGTAGTACTATTCCTTGTGAGGAAGAAACTGACTCATATGGTTGAATTTTTGATGTCTTACAATAAAAAGCAATGATCCAAGCTCTCTGACATTCTATTTCAAAGCCCTATATACCATAAAGTGTTAGCAAAGTTGTTGGTTTTTTTTAATGCTCTTTTTATGCTCAACTTTAGTGTATTTTAGTGTGTTTATTTTTCTGCTTAGAAATTAATGCTCCTCTTCCACAGTGGCTGCATGTAACTTGTGCTTAGTTTTCTTTTTTGAAACGACATTGGACATCTTTTGCAATTTTCGGGAAAAAAAAAAATCAAGCTTTTAAAAGTGATTTTCTAAATGTGTACTATAGAAATATAGTGTAAATATCTGTGCTTGCACAACTCCAGAATCTATCACTTATATTCTGCTGCGGGAAGCTCCAAAAGAAGATTGTACTACAGAAATGCAACAGTTAAGTAATAATTGAGGATATGGGTTTTTCTAGCAAACACACTGAGAACTATACATAAGACTTGTCTTCTAACTTGGGAATGTTTACATTTTAAAAAAGCACTGATCTAATTAATCTGTGGTCACTGTCAACAGAACTTAGAGCAATAGTCACTGTGTGAACCTGCACAAAGGAAGCAGTCAGATAACCCTTAAACAAGCTGCCGAGCCCAGATGGGTGGTCTTGCAGGTTGTCACTTGGTTTGCCCTTTCTGTTTACATCACTTAGTTATTTTTTCCATTAGAGAAAGCCTTCAGATGCAGGGCTGATTGGTATGTTTTCTTAGTTTAGCCATTCATCATGTTCTAAGTATTGATTCTGCAGCTAGAAATGCTGGTTGCTCGAATCAACAGAGGATATTCTTGTTACTAGGCTAACAAAATGTGGATGTTTGTGACAAGACTTATTTTCACTGTTAGGGCCATCACTATGTAAGATAAATTTTCTTGTAAAGGACCAATTTTTTTAAGATTTCTGCACACTCACAATGAAAATATTATGTGGGTGAGAAACACCTGTTTTCTAAAAAATCTTTCTGTTCAGTTTCATTCTGCTGCAGATTTCACAGATGCTTTAGGGAAAAAGAGGGACTGCAGCTCACACCCTAGGATAGACAGGAACCTAGGACAGGTAAATCAGAAACTTGTACTTTAATTGTCAACGTGTCTGCTTCAAGTAAGGTGCCATCATTTTATAAAAGAAACATTAATCAAACAGTTTGCAGTTACATTGTCTGCATCCCAGGTTGTGCAGTAATAGGCACTTTATTTCCCTCCCACTTGCTCACACACACATTCACCCGTCTAATACTACATTTAGAACAGATTCCTTCCAGCTTGGACTCCCAAATGTTTCCACTGGGAGATAGTAAATACTCTGTTTGTGTAGTACAAAAATCCAGTGTATGTACAGTCCCTGTTTAATGAGATAAAACACAAGCTGAAGGTCTGAATGGGTCCCAGATAGACTTATACATTAAACACTGAACCATATGTCCATATAAATAAATAAACAACTTCACTGTACTGGTAAAGAAACAGCAAGAAAAATATAAAAATCTGTGTTTCAATTTTATGATTTTTTTTTTTAAGTGGATGTTTACTGGTAAACTACATTTCACTTAAAATTAAGAGACCAATGCAAATAAATGTACATACACATATGTATGTATATATAATCATATATAACTTTCGAATTACACTACATACAGAAATGGTCTCTTTTGAGGGGGGTGAAATTACAAAGATATACTTTTACCTGTAAAAGAAACATTCATTCTGAGAAGCTGAGTTTGTTATGTTGAACTCCAGCACCAGTGACAACCTTCTTCAAATCTAATTAAAAAGATGTCTTTTAATGAAAAATCTTTTTGTGTTAAAGCAATTTTCTTGCTTTAAATTGAAAATTCCAATGAATGTTTTATAACAATGAATCCTTTTAGATATGTGTAAATATAATGAAAAATAACTTTATATTTTCAAAGAATTTTTTATCTGTTTCCTGAAAAGAAAATGTCAGAGACCCATGAGTGCATGCAGTACCAAGTAGGGGCCTACAACAAGGGTTTAGAAAAAGCCAGAAAGAAAGGACATACACAAGCTTTTTGTAATAGTTCAGATGTTGGACTGAAGCCTTGGTTTGGGTGTTTTGTTTGAATCAGTTCACTTGTCACTAACTCATTTCTGTAGAGTGAACAAATGAATACATTTGCTTTTGAGTATGGGTACAGTCAATATGTGATCATTCTTGTTGATAAATCGACTCCTAAAACTTAAGTGAAAAAGTCATAAGTAAGAGCTGAGTGTTTGAGAATTCAAATAAATAATTTGTCAGGAAACTGTAACCATCTGTCAGTCCCTTGCGCTGGTAGGCTTTTTTTCCTTTTTTTTTTCCCAGGCCACTAACAAGAAAACTAAACTGCCAAAACCAAATAAAGAACATACCTTTCAGGCTTTTGATCAAAACAAGTGAGAAGATGACCAGTCATATAAAGGGAAAAAATAAGATCATAGAGATTACTTAGACTTTCAAAATGGATCACAGGTTTATACTATAAAATAGAGGCCAAAAGTACATTCCTCAGTTATTCTATGTAAACAGACATCTAAAATGGCAAGAAACTTGTTCTCCAGCTCTATTCCACAATTAACTTTGCAAGAACTAAGGCCAACATGGAAATGACAGGTGCTTGATGAGAAACAGCTAATTCGAAATATTGGCATCTCATTAAAAATGACCTGATTTTCCAAAGTGCAGAGTTGCATGAGAAACCACTCAAACCCTGTCTCCTTTGGAATTTAGATGCCATATCCTGCTTGTAAACTTTATACCAATTTCTGACAGGCTAGGGCTGTTTCTCTACTTTGTTACTCACATAAATGATAAAGATAATCCATGATGCAAACATTTTTTGCAGACCAGCTCAGTTTTAACAACACTAACTCAAAAAACAGAAGCAGGATAATCACTGAGACACAGGATACAGTAGCCTGCACAGACTTGTTTTGGCAAGCAGACTTCAGCTGCCCGGGGCAGCAACAGTCTCATCTACTGCAGGCATCTACATATCCTCCTCAGATGCTCCTCCTGGGGTCATGGCGATGACAGAGAGAAATAGACACTTTTAGGGACTAATTCGTCTGACTTATTTTAGACATCTACTTTAGGAAGCAATCAGTCTATGCTTAGAGAATGCACTAGGTATCCAGCAAAAGCTTTTCTTAAAAAAATGCTGGATGGAGGTTCACCAAACAGGAAATCATCCTTCTCATCTTTCTGCAATTAATGCATCTAAGAGAAAGACTGCTAATCACAGTGAGTCCCACATGCAATTAGAAATTTCTTGACTTAAGCCTAAATTCTGGTTATCTTTCTTCTTTCACTGTTGTATTTTCTTCAGTCAGATCTGCAAAATACCCATGTGCTAGATATTTCCTTAGCAATGCATGATAGTTGGCTAGTTAAAAAAATAAAATAAAAAATCCATATTGCCAGGCAAGACAATAATTACTCTTACTGTAGATTCCCCAAAGACATGAAGCTGTTATTTCCAATACTGCCAACCTCTAGTACTCTCAAATCATTAATATCCTTTCTATAATCATGAAATTATCTTAGGTTTCCACTATTTATAAATCTTTTCAGAAATAAAATAATCATTTTCAATGAGTTTTTGAAGGCTCTTTTTTTTTTTTTTTTTTTTTTTTTAGACTTTGATGATTGCTTGGGATTAGTAAGGAGAGAGAAAAATGTCTCTTAGAATCATAGAATATCCTGAGTTGGAAGGGACTCACAAAGACTCTCGAGTCCAACTCCTGGGTCCCCAAAGGACCACCCAAAAAATCAGACCGTGTGTCTGAGAGCATTATCCACATGCTTCTTGAACTCCGGCAGGCTTGGTGCTGTGACCACTTCCCTGAGGAGCCTGTTCAAGCACCTGACTACCTTCTCGGTGCAAAAAAACTTTTCCTGATATGCAGCCTGAACCGCCCCTGTTGCAGCTCCATGCTGTTCCCTCAGGTCCTGTCGCTGGTTACCAGAGAGAAGTGTGGTGGTTTAACCCAGCTGGGCAGCTGAGCTACATTTCTCACTCCCCTTCCTCAAAGGGAAAGGGGGAGAAAATATGATGAAAAGGGCTCAAGGTTTGAGATAAGGACAGGGAGATCACTCTACAATTATCGTCACGGGCAAAACAGACTCAGCATACTGAGATTAATATAATTTATTACCTATTAATAACAAGATTGAGACATGAGAAACAAAGGAAACAAACTAAAAACACCTTCTCCCCCATCCACCCTCCACCACCTCCTCCCCCCAAGCAGCACAAGGGAATGGGGAACAGGGGCTGTGGTCAGTACCTGATGCTTTGATTCTGCCACTCCTTCACAGTCCCTCTCTGGCCTTTCTCCATGTGGGGGTCCCTCCCACGGGATGCCGTCCTTCCTGAACTGAGCCTGCGGGGGCTGCCCACAAGCAGCAGCTCTTCAAGAAGAAGAATGGCTCCACATGGCTCCAAACCACGGGGTCCATCCCCCAGAAGCAAACTGCTCCAGCACGGGTCCCCCACGGGCAGCAGCTCCCCCCAGACCCCCTGCTCCTGCGTGGGCTCCTCTCCACGGGCTGCAGCTCTGGCCTGGGGCCTGCTCCTGCGGGGGCTCTCCATGGGCCGCGGCCTCCTCCAAGCCACATCCACCTTCTCCACCGGGGGCTCCTCCACAGGCTGCAGCGTGGAGATCTGCTCCGTGTGGGACCCATGGGCTGCAGGGGGACAGCCTGCTCCACCAGGGGCCTCTCCACAGGCTGCAGGGGTACTTCTGCTCTGTGCCTGGAGCACCTCCTGCCCTCCTGCTGCACTCACCTTGGTGCCTGCAGGGCTTGTTCTCACTCCTCACTCTCCCAGCTGCTGTTGCACAGCAGTTTTCTTTTCTTTTTTTCTTTTTTCTTTTCTTTTCTTTTCTTTTCTTTTCTTTTCTTTTCTTTTCTTTTCTTTTCTTTTCTTTTCTTTTCTTTTCTTTTCTTTTCTTTTCTTTTCTTTTCTTTTCTTTCCTTTCCTTTCCTTTCCTTTCCTTTCCTTTCCTTTCCTTTCCTTTCCTTTCCTTTCCTTTCCTTTCCTTTCCTTTCCTTTCCTTTCCTTTCCTTTCCTTTCCTTTCCTTTCCTTTCCTTTCCTTTCCTTTCCTTTCCTTTCCTTTCCTTTCCTTTCCTTTCCTTTCCTTTCCTTTCCTTTCCTTTCCTTTCCTTTCCTTTCCTTTCCTTTCCTTTCCTTTCCTTTCCTTTCCTTTCCTTTCCTTTCCTTTCCTTTCCTTTCCTTTCCTTTCCTTTCCTTTCCTTTCCTTTCCTTTCCTTTTCTTTCTTTTTCTTCCCTTCCCTTCCCTTCCCTTCCTTCCCTTCCCTTCCCTTCCCTTCCCTTCCCTTCCCTTCCCTTCCCTTCCCTTCCCTTCCCTTCCCTTCCCTTCCCTTCCCTTCCCTTCCCTTCCCTTCCCTTCCCTTCCCTTCCCTTCCCTTCCCTTCCCTTCCCTTCCCTTCCCTTCCCTTCCCTTCCCTTTCCTCCTTTTCTCTTTCCTTTTCTTTTCTCTTTTCTCTTTCCTTTTTTTTTTTTTTTTTTTTCTTTCTTAAGTCTGCTCTCACAGAAGTGCAAACAACGTCACTTATTGGCTTGGCTCTGGCCAGCAGTGGGTCCCTTTGGAGCCAGCTGAAACTGGCCCTTATCTAGCATGGGGCAGCTTCTGGATTCTTCTCACACAGGCCACCCCTGTAGCCCACCGCTGCCAAAACTTTGCCATGTAAATCCAATATAAAAAGAGATCAGCACCTGCCCCTCCGCTCCCCTCATGAGGAAGCTGCAGGCCACCATGAAGCCTCCCCTCAGTCTCCTCTTCTCCAAGCTGAACAAACCAAGGGACTTCAGCTGCTCCTCATACGTTCTCCCCTCCAGATCCTGCACCATCTTTGTAGCCCTCCTCTGGACACTCTCTAAAAGTTTTCTATCTTTCTTATACTGTGGTGCCCAGAACTGCACACAGTATTTGAGGTGAGGCTGCACCAGCACAGAGTAGAGCGGGACAATCACTTCCCTTGACTGGCTAACAGTGCCATGCTTGATGTGCACCAGCGTATGGTTGGACCTCCTGGCTGCCAAGGCACACTGCTGGCTCATGTTCAGCTTGCTCTTGACCAAAACCTCCAGATCTCTGTCTGTGGGGCTGAATCTTGTCCCCCAGCTTGTATGTATAGCCAGGGTTACCACTTCCCAAGTGCAGAATCTGGCACTTGCTCTTGTTAAACTTCGTATTGTTGGTGATTGCCCAAGTCTCCAAACTGCAAGGCCTCACCGCCCTCGATGGAGTCAACAGTTCCACCCAATTTGCTATTGTCCATGAACTTGCTCGAAAAACTTTCAAGTCCTACATCCAAATCATTTATGAAAACATTGAAGAGGACTGACCCTAAAATGGAGCCCTGGGGAACCCCACTAGTGGCAGGTCACCATCCTGTTGTAACCCTATTTACAAGAACCATTTGGGCCTGACCCATCAGGCAATTGTTTACCCATCTTATTATGCTTTTATCTAACTGTATTCTGGTCATTTTGTCCAGAAGGATATTGGTAGAGAAAGTATTGAAAGCTTTACTAAAATCCAGAAAGATTACGTCAACTGGCTTCCCTTGGTCAGCTAGGTGGGTGACCTCATCATAAAAGGGAATTAAGTTTGTTAAGCAGGACCTTCCCCTCACGAACCTGTGTTGGCTATGACCAATGGCTGCATTTTCCTTTAGGTATTTTTCAATAACTCCTGGAATAATCTTCTCCATAATTTTACCAGGCACTGAAGTGAGACTGACAGGCCTGTAATTGCCCTTCTTGAAAACTGGGACCACATTTGCCAGCTTCCATCAACTGGGACCTCTCCAGATTCCCAAGACCCTCAAAATATAATTGAGAGAAGTCCCACGATGACATCAGCCAGCTCTTTGAGTGCCCTGGGATGAATCCCATCAGGCCCCATGGACTTACATACATCCAGCTGGAGCAGCAAATCCTGCACAAGTTCAAGGTTGTCTGGGAGTTTTCACAGTCATGGTGCTCCAACTCAGGGCAGCTTGTGCCCAGCCCACCACTTTTGCTCACGTGTGCTTAGCCCACCACTTGTGTTTAAAGCAGAGGCAAAAAATGCATTAAATGCCTCTTCCTCATTCTCCTCTTCTTCCATTTCCTTCTAAGTGAAAGCGAGGATCTTACATTTCCCTCAGTTTTAAGAGCAGCCATATTAAGCAACTAATAATTATCATGAGAAAGGAATTAAAATTGTAAGAACTGCCTCCCCCATATGACAAGATTGTTTAAAGAAATCAGATTAAACTTTATTTTTGTGAAATCCGTGCTTTGCTGTGAACGACATAAGTATGCTAATGTAAATTATGTACAGAACTTCCTTGTTATCCATCTGTTAGAATATCTTCAGCACATTCTTAATGTTCATTAGGAACCCATAAATAGAAATAATAGCACAGAGCCAGCTATTTAGCTTAGAACATTTTTAGTAAAATATTTATTCTAATTGTCTCCTCTAGCTAGTTGAAGTGATATAGGTGTTTGAAGAATACAGGAATAATGTATTGTGGAGTCTCTGCCAGTTAGACCATTAAGATTTTCAAAAGCATGCCCTAGGATAATGTATGGCCCAAATAAATGTCTAACTACATGCAAAATGGAGAAGTTTTTTAAGTTGGCATCTCAACTGTCCATTATTTTATTTTAAAGTATTTCAATGTGAAGGTAAGAGCCTTGCTTTTTTCTCCCTGAAGTCTAGGGCATCACATCTGACAAAATCACACCATATCATTTTAATTTACATTCTAGATCTGAGATCATTGTATATGGGCATCACTCTGATCCTATAAATAATGACATCACTTTCAAATGTGCCATTTGCAAACATTGACAAAACCATTATTTTTCATTATCTGTTATCGTTATGAATTATCACCCAGCCCTGGCCTCAGTAGGAAAGTCATGTGTAGGAAAATATTTTAAATTTCCGAGCCTGCTAAAAAAATAAATATAGAAAAAGAAAAATACTTTGTGGAAAGCTATTTGGAATAACTCCTAGTTTTTATACTTGGCAATATGCAAGCAGCTTAAAAAAACAAAAGAATATGAAATACAAAACATAGTATGATACAGCACCTGACAGATACTTACCTTACATACTAGACGATTTGCAGGAACTCCACTGAAAACAAGCTATTTTTCCTATACAATTTAGATGTATTCATGGGTTTTATGTGAAAAACAAAACAAAACAAAACAAAACAAAAAAAGTATATACCTAACAGAGAGAACATAAAATTGTAACATATGTGTTGGATCAAGATACTTGAATTAAATTCTTTACTCCACTTCATGTGCAATATTGGGAAAATTAGGAAAATAGTGCTATTGCTTTTGCAGTGTTTCTCTGAGAAGTCCTAAGCTGTGCATGCTGTGGTTTGTTGCATGAACACCTCAGCAGTCAGATGTGGGAGCACATGCTATTTATTTGAACTCCAGGCAAACTCTACTACCCTGTTAGTCTCATGGTGTGGCAAGTGAACACAGTGTCATGGACATGCTTAATGACTGTGGTAGAGAAGTCATAGAACCTCTAATGACCTCTGGAAGTCATCTTGCCCAATCACCTTGTAGGTTGCCCAGGACCAGGTACAGATGGCTTCTGAAGATCTCCAAGGAGGAAGACTCCACAGCTTCTCTCAGCAACCTGCTTCACTGCTCAGACTCTAAATTTCATTTTTCAACATTTAAAGTAAATGTCCCATCCTTTTTTTTTTTTTTTTTTTAATTAGTAGAAAGGCACAGAGTAAATGTCTGCATTGTTTTGCAAAGAGCCTTTCGGTACCTTTTTTGTTAAATATTGCTGCTATTTTTTTTTTTTTCCATGTTGCTAAACACTGGTGTAAAATCATTCCAGCAAGAAATTGAATATAACAGTTTTTCTTATTATTAAATCTACTGAAAAAAATATAAATAAAAAAGACAGCCTCCTCTAAACCACTGGAAAAGCTCTGTAAAACATGGCTACCTAAAAATAGGTATGTACTAGCAAATGCTAAGTTATGCAACCTTTACTATTATTGTTTGGTATTAATGTCTAAAGAGTGTAAGTTTGTTACTCTGATCATAGCCAGATTCAAGTGCCTTCATGGGGAGAAACATAGTCTTTTCTGTTTCACTTAAGTACTCCAGTTTTTTTTTTTTTCTGGCAGTCAGAGATGAACAAACGTAAATGGTGAAAACTTTAACTGTTTTAATTGTTTTCCCTCGGGTAGTATCTGAGGTGTTTTATGGCCAACATCTCTCCACCTCCATTTTTTCTCTCCTGGAGAAATCATTAAAATCCTTTGCACTATTCAACATCTCTACAAACCTTGTGCTTCATTATGGACTAATATATCAGTAGTGAATGTCCTTGGCAATTCATGCTTAGTTCAGATCTGTATTAGACAGAAACTGCATCATCTCCACCTTCCTCAGGGCCAAACTGAAATAATATATATTTCTTTTAAAAGAGGGAGGAAGGAAGGAAGGAAGGAAGGAAGGAAGGAAGGAAGGAAGGAAGGAAGGAAGGAAGCAAGGAAGGAAGGAAGGAGGGAGGGAGGGAGGGAAGGAAGGAAGGAAGGAGGGAAGGAAGGAGGGAAGGAGGGAAGGAAGGAGGGAAGGAAGGAAGGAAGGAAGGAAGGAAGGAAGGAAGGAAGGAAGGAAGGAAGGAATATCTGTCAAAGTAGAAAAGAGCACTTGGACGAAAATTGTTTTCCCTGAACTTTCCAGCTCTATCTGGAGAGTTGTCTTGCAATGAAGTCAGTAAGAAAATGGGAATCTTTCCCAGCAGTGCTACTGAATGCCTGAAAAAGGCAGTTTCCATCTGCATGGGCCAGAACTGTTTCTTCTCCCAGAACACACACCTGCCTCTGCTGGTGCAGAAATTAATCCCTCTCAGACTTGACTAATGTAACTCTTCATTCCCAGGAATGAAGTTTCATAAACCAAGAAAGCCACTATTTGTTTGAAGCACAACAGTAGGCTCTGCTTAGCAACATGCTACCCTGAACACAAAATCATGACATTCTTTGCGTGGACCACACAGATCACAGAACAGAATTGAGGGCCTCTCTTGTGAAGTTTTGGTGTACTCATGTAAAACAATAATTTATATATATATATATATGTACATATATATGTATATATATAGAGAGGTTTCATAGGGAATAACAACCAATTGGTTTTAAGGTAACGGAAACTATTTTTAGTCCTTTTCCAAAGTAGAGACTATAATTCCCCAAAAGACTGGGGAAGTGTCCAGAGGGACTCAAGAAAACTCCCTGAGGATGGAGTGAGCAGGTTTTAGCAAGAGGTGCTGCTTTATCGTGGACCATTCTGCCTAACTGCAGGTCACAGCTCCACAGCTTGTATCCTTCCGGCCTCTGGGATAATTTTGGATCCCAACCCCCCCCTCAGCTCAAGATATGTCAGCGAAACACTATGAGCAAGGCAAGCGCTGGGAAGTGGAGTCAGCCAGTGTGAGCTGGTGGACATGGCTCCCTGTGAGAGGACCTGAACTAAACATGAGCGGTCTGGGAGAGATGTGTGTGTGCAGCTCACCCCTGAGACAGCATGGTTGCAGGCCTCAACACTTCTGGAACAAACCAATGGAATTCCACTATTTAACTTATAGCATGCCTATTCTTCAGGCCACACTGGAGAGTAGGATTAGCCCAAAGTAGCTGCAAAAGAGCTGATTCATGCATGAGACAGCATGACCACAGAGAAATGCAATTGAAAGTATAAGCATTGCTTCTCAGAGGTGCAAAATAGCCTGAACTGCGTTCCAGTATCACTTGTCGAAAAGCTAGTTAGAGTATCTCTAAATTATTCTTCAGAAAGAGAATCCTTTTTATTTTTATTTTTGTATTTTTTTATTTTTCCCTGAGCTTTTACCCAAACTCACAGACTGAAAGAGCAGAGCCAAATAAATGAATCAAACTGTGCTCTATAGACTGGGAAGACAGGAAATAAGAGAGAGAGAGAGATTTATTGTTTTTAATTTTTAAATCTTGGGAGGTGCTCAAAAGCTATGTTGATGGGACCATAGAAGTAGCTAGATAGAGACAGTAAATATCAGGAGAACCAATGATAAATCTTGCTTTTATTTTTATTGGGACAAATCCCGAGTTTATATAGCTGAATTACATGCCAAAATTTTTGAAGTTGAGTGTCTAGAAATAAGCACTTATATATACATGTGGGAATCAGTGAGAACTGTTCTCAGTACCTCTGAAAATTGCTTTCACATAGGTACAATTTATAGGACTACCTTCAGACATCGAGCTTTGAAAAAATTGGCTAGGATTTCTACCTATTTATTGTTTCCTGGGCCAAAAAGAGTGATGAAAGTAGCGCAGTTTTTTATTATTATTTCCATATGTAATATATTTATAAGAATATTTATGCAAGGAATGTTACAGAAATTCCATGCTTTGTTTCCTTTGTGAAAGATACCTTCCTCATAAGAAACACATTATGCTTGGTCAAATATTTCTCTCTATGGGAGAATTAGATCCACAGAACCGTGGGGTTCTCATTTATCAGAAGCACTTAATTTATCACCTGGCTTTTATTAAAAAAAGAGAGACATCTATTCTGTTTGGACAGCCACTGTACACTGGATTTAGGAGATTAAGGTTTTACTCTAGAAAAGTGTTATTGTGAGATATGATATGAATAGCATGACATCATTTCTGGCAATACAGTATCAGTGAGTGAGAGGGGAAAAAAAAAAGCAAGATGCAGACAGTTTTCCGATAAAGGGAAATAGCTCTATATTCTTTTCATAATTTACTGTGTTTTAAGATTGTGTACGTCATATACAAGTCTAGAAATAAGAATAGACAAAACAGCAATAAATTCTTCAGAGGACATTATTTGAAAAACACACTGATGTTTCTAAGTGTGGGAGAAAGTGGAATTTAGGGTAGATTAATGAGGAGTCAGTGGGCTTGGATATATTTTATCACTTACAAGAAAACTAGGGATTTCCAAATTGTAATTTACATCTTTGTATCAGTACAGCACTTAAAATTTAAACAAAAACAGCAACCAATTGTATGTCTTGTTTTGATCAGTTTTATGACCTTTTTCTAATTTGTATGTCATCATGGGAAGAAGATATATTAACTCAAAAAGTAGTTCATTATAATCACCGTATTCTCCCCAAAATCAAGACAAAATTTTATTAAACCATTTTCCTTATTATACTCGATGATTTATTTTTTTATGGAATAAATAAGAACTAGTTGTAACAATATAATTATAGCTATAAGAACTAGCTATAGAAATATAACTATAATTATAACTAGCTATACCTAATATTGAGTTACGCAAGGATCTGGGCTGATTAATGAATTTCTGTTTTACTTATATCTTTGATAAAGGATTTTCATGACATATATTCCCTACCTTTAAAATAATTTAAAATCATCACAGAAACTTGTGCCAGGATATTATTATTATTATTTTCTTTCCAGTTCAGTAGTTTAGGTGCATTGGATTTCAGGTGTACGAGATGGCGTCAATGACAGTACTGTTACTGGGTGGTCTTAACAGCAGAAACGGTGAATGCATATAAGGAAAAATATTTTTTTTTTTCTTGAGAAAAAATTATTTCCTTGAGCTTTTGGACTATAAATATACAAGTAACCCTGTATCCTTAAAAGAGCTAAGAGGTACCACTGGTCTTAACTCTGGTGCCAAGAGCTGGAATAGCACTCTAAGAGATATTCTGCACCCCAACTTTTTTAGCAGATGGTTTAAATGTAAGACTTAATAGTTGCAAACTCAATGGCAGATTGGTTTCGCTGATTTCTTATTTTCAATGTCCTAATTCCTGGATCACATTGCATATACTTGGTACCACAACACTGAGTTTTATTTGTTGAGTTTCTATTGTTATACCAGTTTGCATTATATTCATAGACTTCACTTGATTTAGCTTTACACATTTGTAGTGTAGTACTAAATGAGTCTTTCTTTAATGTAATAGGTCGTTTGCCATTCTTGAGCTTAACAGAAGTCATGCAGTATGTCTATGAAGTATAAACATCCTGTATGTGAAAAAGTTGTAGTTATACCTCCATCCCTGAAGTACAGTTGAGCTCTTTAGTTGTTACTGATTATTTATATCATTTCTGTATCAAGCTATTATCCTATATTAAAATGCTGTGAAAAGACTTTGTATGTGCTATGGTTTATTTATCATTGCATTCACTCTGTATTTTAACAATCTTTGACAACTTCCTTACATTCCTAGGATTAGTTTATATATTGCTTTGTCTTATGTTAATATTTGCAATCCTTTCCGTTATGTCAATTAACTGCTAGGACATCTATCTAGACACAGTATACTCAAGTATAATAAAGAAAAGAAAAATACTTCAAGATGCTAACAAATTATAACCATGCCCAGATATAAACCAGATGTATGAGTGATAAACATAGAGATACTGAATTGTCACCACTTTTCAAAATCAGAATTTAAAATGTCTCCACCTTTGACCTGTGGTAATAAGCTTTACTAGGGCACAACTATGATGGAAATTTAGCCCTGTATTTTTTGTTCAGTTTTTGAAACGATCCTTTCTTCCTTTTCTTTCTCTTCCTTTCTTTTCTTTCTCTTCCTTTCTTTTCTTCTTTCTTTCTCTTTCTTTCTCTTTCCTTCTTTCTTTCTTTCTTTCTTTCTTTCTTTCTTTCTTTCTTTCTTTCTTTCTTTCTTTCTTTTTTCTTTCTTTCTTTCTTTTTTCTTTCTTTCTTTCTTCTTTTTTTCTTTCTTTCTTTCTTTCCCTTTCTTTCTCTTTCTCTCTCTCTCTTTCTTTCTCTTTCTCTCTCTCTCTCTCTCTCTCTTTCTCTTTCTCTTTCTCTTTCTCTCTTTCTCTTTCTCTTTCTCTTTCTCTTTCTCTTTCTCTTTCTCTTTCTCTTTCTCTTTCTCTTTCTCTTTCTCTTTCTCTTTCTCTTTCTCTTTCTCTCTCTCTCTCTCTTTCTCTTTCTCTCTTTCTCTTTCTCTCTCTCTCTCTCTTTCTCTTTCTCTCTCTTTTTTCTCTCTCTTTTTCTTTTTCTCTTTTTCTTTTTCTTTTTCTTTTTCTTTTTCTTTTTCTTTTTCTTTTTCTTTTTCTTTTTCTTTTTCTTTTTCTTTTTCTTTTTCTTTTTCTTTTTCTTTTTCTTTTCCTTTTCCTTTTCCTTTTCTTTTTCTTTTCCTTTTCCTTTTCCTTTTCTTTTCCTTTTCTTTTTCTTTTTCTTTTTCTTTTTCTTTTTCTTTTTCTTTTTCTTTTTCTTTTTCTTTTTCTTTTTCTTTTTCTTTTTCTTTTTCTTTTTCTTTTTCTTTATCTTTTTCTTTTTCTTTTTCTTTTTCTTTTTCTTTTTCTTTTTCTTTTTCTTTTTCTTTTTCCTTTTCTTTTTTTCTTTCCTGCCTTCCTGCCTTCCTGTCTGCCTGCCATCCTGTCTGCCTTTCTGGTGCCTTCTTTCTTTCCGTCTTTCATAGCTACATCTCCCACACTATCCTTAAAAACACTACCAACAGTGGGGAAAAAGAAGTGGCTAATGGTGTTGTGGTTGCCTGTTAGCAGAGCTCAACACAAACATGTGCTTCAGGTTATGAAATGGAGAAACGCTCACAGTAATGCACAGCCTTTTTCCTTCACTCACTATTTAACAGCTGTGTTTAGTGCTGGAGAATATATGTGCTGATATAAACCAAGAGCGCACATTGGCCAAATGTATTTTATCCATGCTGTTTAGTAACAGCAAAGTTCCTGAACAGACCTCCAACTCTGAAGGACTGATTAGTTTCTAAAGACAATTTTACCACCTTTGATTTGATGGCAGTGGAAGTACGTTGACTTTTCTTTGGCAATGCAAAGAAAATATATAGTTAGTGAAAAAGAATATTGCTTTTCTTTTTAATCTCTATGAAACAGTTCTTATGAAACATGATGTCAAAGAAAAATAATCTGGATTTCTTTTTTTTTTTTTTTTTATAACTGTAAAACAAAAGCAGATTCTCTACATCACTTTTTTTTTTTTTTTTTTTACCCCTAGAAGATGCAGCTTACTATTGCAGTTTTCAACCTGTATCCTGTGTGTCCCTGTTAGTCCAAGGAAAAATCATAACAGTTTAGAAATGTCAGCTAAAGAGAGTAGAACCAACACTCAGAGGGCATTACTTCATTGTACTTCTGGTGTAGTCACTGGGATCTGAATCAAAAAAGATGTCAAAGCTTTAGTTCAGGCAGGAATAATAACCAGAAGTCCTGAGGCCTCTGTTGAGCGGGCTACAGATTCACTACCTTCCTTCTGACCTTTCAGGCTGTGAGACTTGGCTGGGCTTCCCATGACCTTGGACCAAATTCCAAGCACAGCAGTTCATACTTCTATAAGGAAATCATGAAATCACGAGAGATTGACTCAACTAATATTGTTTTTCTCAAAAGTGAGAAAACAATAAAAGCTTTTTATTATTATTTATTTTATCAGTTTAGCAATGTCTGGTTGTACTTTTGGATACATCTGTGAAGGATCTGCATTAATGTGAAGTATGTGAAGAAAAAACAAAACCAATAACAACTGCATGTTGAGGACAGTCTGGTTAATATACATGTCATTCATTCAGTCAGTGCTATAAATAAATATAGTACAAGATAATTCTATGAAGGTAAAAAGAAGCTGAGAACAATTTTACTTGATAAAATTAGTGTTGGATCAAATGTTTAATGGACCAGCTCAATATAGTCAAACCACATCCCAAATTTCACTTTGAATTTTGAAGGAACTGAGTGAATTCAAATCTCAGTCTAACAGTGGTTGAGTTTTATGTGAAATGTAAAGAAAAAAAAAAAAAAGAAACTTTGCAAGGAAAGTTGCTAAATATTAGCTGAATGTGAGTGATATTAGCTAATATTTCAAGCAGGCAACTTCCTTAGGACACAAGGTACCTAACAGCAAGAATGGATTCCAGTCTCCAAGTACCTGGACCTATAGGTGCATTAGTACTTAAATCTACAAGAGACCAAGAGAACATTTCAGATGCATGATTTACTTTATGTTTCTTATCTAAATATCCCGTTGCTCAGCAGGCTAGCCTTTGTACTCTGTTCTATTTACTAGCATAGAAATCACCATAGTGTCTGGTGCCTGTAAGTCTGGCTGGAGTGGCAAATTTAAGCTGGAGCTCCTGAACTGAATCTAGATGCTGTCAGCATCAGGAGGCTGCCAACACAGGCATTGCATATCAAAGACAGGATTAACCGCAATTTAAAAAAAAATCAACATAAACGCTAGAACTTTTAATCCCTTAAAGGATGGCTGTATTATTTCACCCAGTGTAGACTGCACAAATCTATTGTTCAGAGGTTATTATGTAAACTGCCAAAGTCCCTGAAACACTGGGGATAGTTAAATGTGTAAACAGAAATAATTCTATATTTAAACATTATAGTTCTTCTGGTTGTTAAACTATCATTAGAACAGGATGGAAGCTGGTTTACAAGCTCCACTGTTGTATTTCTACACTGTGGGTGGTAGAAGCAAAGCCATTTTAAGACAATAAAATTTCTTTGTCAAATATTCTGTAGATGGCTGTTTATACATAGCAAGAGTTGCCTCTCACCTTCTGAACCTTCAGGATAGAGCATGGATGAAATGGATATGTTGGTTTTAGTTGTAGCAGCCTCAAAAGTCAGTACTTGAATCTGCTGACATGGCTGTGGTTATTTGCCAGTTCTTTTCCCTCTGTTGAAGACTTAGTCCTACTTTCTTACTGACTATGTAAGACATGCTGAAAGATGTCTCCTTTAATACACAGAGTGAGAAAATGAAAAGTTGGAGCTCTGTATGGACATATAGGTGCTCTGCTTTTTTAAAAATAATCATCGGATGCTGAGAAAACAATTTTGGCTATATAAAAGCAGTTTAAAACCTTCTGAAAATACTATTAGGGTGATGACAGTATTTAGGACATTTCTGTGGTTTCCCAATAGATGTGAAATTTACCACAAAATTTACACTTTAATGGAAAGCAAAATTGATTAATATATACTGACAAAATGCATCCTATTAGTAAGATAGGATTCTAGTCCAAAATCCCCTGCACCCCTCCTCCCGACCCCTATTTCAGCTGTTATGTTCCAAATCTTAGGTAGTAGACTGAGACCTATTAAGAGACTGGAGTCCCAGATCCACAGAGGGATTCAAGCATCCTATTGTCATTTAAAATAGATGATTTTTAATAGGAATCATAGAACCACCCTTGTGGATTTGCAGCAAAGTACCTTCAGAGTTACTTTCAGCAGTGCCTGCTTAGTAGAATTTGAATCTCAGACTCACAGAGGTGTGCCACCTTGCTGTGAAAGGCTTGTAGAAATGCCTCTTGAAAACATTCAGTAAAAGAGAAACATCCATCAGTCGATAGCCATCTCAGATGTGCCCAGCAAAATTAACCACTGCAACACAGTACATGTGCCTTGATTTCTCTCCTCATGTCATTCAGGCTAACAGGATAAAAGAAATAGGAGCAGGGAAATTTCTCTTGAGGGAAGAGAATTACAATCAAATTTTGAAAGGGCAGGCCAGGATGTTTATTTTAGAACATGTTATCAACTTGCCACTTCATTCTGTAATAGCCTAGTGTTTAGTATTATTATCCAGCAAGTGGGACAATGAGTTGATACCCTCCTGACCAAGCCTTCTGAAAGTGCATTGACATTTAAGTGCTGGTCTGAATGGGGATGTTCTGCCGTGCTGGATGGAGCCTTCTGCAGGAAGGATTATGGGATTTCTGATGGTCAAACAGACAAGGGAACACTCACATGGGAAAAAGCAGTCTTGGACACCTGCCTCTACTCACAGATTTATGTCTGCTCTTTTCCTACCCACTGTCCACCCCCTCTCCAACTACGTAATGTAAAATACCAACAAGGATTAATTATAAGTCATCTGGGAAAGCTATGGTATTTCTGCGCCTCCATTTCAATGGAGAAATTTGGAAATTATGTTTTGGAGTTTTTCTTCATGAAAAAATATGGAATAAAGTTCAATTCCAATGAATGTTTTAGAAAAAAAAAAAACATAATAGGTCATGTATTTTTCTTACATGCATTCTTCTGTTTCTGTGGAATAACAGTATTATTCAAACAGAGCAGTATTTAAAATAGTATTTACTGTAATTGCTGATTCATTGCAATGCTGTTTTCATTTATTTATTTATTTATTTATTTATTTATTTTAATTTTTGAATAGCTTTAAATGTATAAAACAAACCCTACCCTAGCAGATTCAATACTTGGGATTTTCCTGTGCGCTATCCAAATCTGTTTATAAAAGGCAAATTTCCATTCTACTGATATATCTAAGGTAATGCATATTCCACTATTAAAAAACACACACACAAAGACAAACGACAAACCCACAAAAATTTTAGGGAAGTACATTAGATCCTTTCCTATTACATATCCTGAAAGACACACATAATCACCAAATCAAGACACACTGTTCTTCATACAAATAATCCTTATCTTTTTTTTGTTTGTTTGTTTTTCCTTTTTTTTCTTTTCTTTTTTTTTTTTTTCATGAAGTTTCAGTCTTTTGGTAATATTTGATTTTATTTTTTTTTTTCTGGAAAAATCAATATATTTTTGTCATAAAGTATACAATCAGAACAAGACAAGTTTGCTTATTGAAATTAAATATGAATTCAAGTATCTATGAAGTCATGTTGACAATTAAAATGAAGCTTTTTATCTGAAGATTTATCATGATGTATCTTAGTTGTATCAAATTTATGACCAAATATGTCAGCAATTCATTATTGTAACTTGTGTTTATTGAATTCAGTTTCTCATAAAGTTTAGCATATGTAAGATCAGGCTTCTCTCATTTTAAGACTGCATTGTTAAAATTTTTAAATGCATTTAAAAGGAAAATAAATGGTATTAAATATTGAAACATCCTCTTTATCGTTCTTATCTTCGCTTCCTAAAAGAACTTACAAATTATATCTAGTCAGTTTTCATCTGATGTACAACAGCAACATTAAGCTATTGAAAACATTACCCACAAGTTTTCAGTTACTGGAGAGGTCTCTTTAGATATGGGAGTATCCTCAACATTTCTGCTAGTTTTAAACTGATAAAATGATTTAATTCTTTTATTAATATTATTATTTATTTATTTACTCATTTATTGGTTGGGGTGACTTCTGAATGCTTTTATCAAATTAAGCACAGAGATGAAAACTTATCAAATGTTGATTTATCAACCTATCTGATCAATCTGGGCATAGTTTGTGGACTATGCAGTGTACAAACTGGTCAATTAGCTGGATGAAAACATTTACTTCTACTGTTTTGTTAATGCACAGTAAATTTTGTACATCCCTAACCTAACATCAACATTATGGCTCTGAATTAGGCTAAGCTATAAAGGTTGTTTTTAAGGGCATGTAAGGACCACATATCTCTTAAATGCCTCCAAAATACCTCCAGCGATAAGGACTCTGCCACTTCCCTGGCAGCCCAGTCCAGTGCTTGTCCACTCTCTCCATGGGGAATTTCTTCCTAACCTCCCCCAGTGCAAGTTGTGACTTTTTTCTTGCATCCTATCGTCACTTGTCACATGAGAAAGCAGATCGATACCACAGCAATAGGAGGGTACCTTTTGTGAATTCAGATATCTCTGAGGTGAACTGGCAGCTGGACAGGCTTCTTGGATTAACTTTTCTGAACTGGTTTTAATCAAGGTACCTAAATTCAGTTTTGAATACAGGCGATAACAATCATACATCTGGCACAGTGTTACTGGGTGTCCATGCCGAGGTGTTGGCAGTGGGGGACTGCAGGGACCTCTGTGAGGAGAGGCAGGGGCTGCCCAGTGCTGGATACAGCATGCTCCAGCCAGTTCCAGCTGGTGCCATGACAGCTCCCATGCCGGCAGGTGAGCCCATCAGTGATAGGGCTGCCTTAAGAAAGGGCAAAAAATGCTAACCAGGCAGAGGAGGAGGAACAAAAAGACTGAGAAACAGCAGAGAGAAAACCAAAGTCAGAGGAGAGAGGAGGGGAAGGAGGTGCCCCAGGCCTGGAGCAGGTGTCCACTGCGGCCTGTGGAGGACTGCACGCCACAGTAGATGGATATTGCCTGAAGGACTGCAGCCCATGGAGAAGGAGAAGAGTATGAGGAGGAAAGAGCAGGAGAAAGAAACCAGTACGTACTGACCATAACCCGCCTGCTGTTCCTCATCATCCTGAGCCTCTAGGAGTAGGGGTTAGAGGAGTTGGGAATGAAAGAGTGAAGTGGAGACTAGGGGAGGGGGGAGGAAAGATGTTGTTTTAATGCTTGTCTTTTCATTACCCAAGTTTGTTTTTATTGGCAATGAAGTTAATTTTCCTCAAGTCAAGACTGTTCTGTGTGTAATGGTAACTGGTAAGTGATCTCCCTGTCTTCATCTCAACACATGAGATTTCTCATCCTTCTTGTCACTCTTTCCACCCCCCCCCACACACACACCCATCCTACTGAGGGACAAAGCAAGTGAGCAGCTAGGTGGGAGTTTGGCTGTTTGCCCAGGCTAACCCACCACATACAGAAGCAGAGAAGTCTCATTTTTATGGGTAGTCAGCATCTGAGAGAAGAAAATGACACTCTGATGTAACAGAAGGATGCCTTGGGAGGAACTCTGATAAGATTAGTATCAATGAGAGAGTGGAAGATCTGAGATGAAAAAAAAAAAAAGGGGGGGGGGGGGTGAGGAGTGCTCCTACAAGCATACAGTTAGGGTTTCAGTGCTTATCACCAGAACAAAAATTTGTTGCAATTTGAAGCAAGCTCCAGAGACTTCAGTCCTATTTGCCACTGTGCCAGGCAGCTGCTCTAGCAACGTCTGCAAGTCTCTTGATTCTTCTTTCAAACAAGGTTTGCTGACAGTAGTCAGACTGCTTTAGACCAACACTTAAAAGTGCTTAAAAAAACAAGTGAAGGCTTCATATATAGAAGTGTAGCAATGTACTAAGTTAAATATAGGTTGCTATGCCTCTGCTTTCCATACAAGACATCGTCTGTTTAGTCTGTTTAACTTACACACATATCCTTGAGGAGTTGTCTGTATATAATGTTTAGAACAATGATACTTAATTCAACTGTACTGCCATTCATAGTTTTAACTATAGAAATGGTCTCAGTGAGGCCATTTGCAAATTCATTTACAGAATGTTAAGCATGAGCACGAACATTTATGTAACATGAACCTCCAAGTGCCTGAAAAGGCAATGTAAAATGAGAAAAATTTGGAATGCCTGTCCAGAGCTGAGAGCTTGTACTGTGTTAAAGCAATAATTATTACTTTTTTTTATTTTTTTTTAATACTTAATCAAAAATCAGGGCTATTCTGAATTGCTAGTGATATGAATGTTTATTAAGTCATAGGCTCATGGTAGTTCAGAATGCTATTACAGTTTCTGAATGCGTTTGCTTTTCATGCTACTCAAGCATATAACAAGGGGCTGTTGAGCACTACTCTCGATATCCAGCTTAAGGTAAATCCTGTAAGGACCCAGATGCAAGACTTTTCAATTAGCATGCCTTTACAGGCTAAGGCATCTTTGAAAATGGATTTTGCATAGGGTTTATCAACTTTTTTACTTTTATTTCAGCTGAAGTCAGTGATTAGTTATAGGAACCTAGCTAAATGTTATTTTCTATTTGTTTAAGTTTAACTCAGCTGTTATTCTCAAAAAAAGTTTTGCTGCTGAAACAAAGGTGATTCTGAAACACAGTATGTACAGGAAAGTTGTTCTGCCTTTGATTTCTGACACTTGGCTATACACAGATGTGTAACAGGAATCGTCCATTTTAAGGAAGTGCTGCTTATAATTTTGGGAAGATAAGCTTCCATTTAAGTCAAAATTATGATCTTGCACATTTACTCATTTCCCAGAATAAAATCCCTTGATAAGCCTATATCAGGAGGGGTGTTGCTGATTTGGTTGTGAGCTGGGCACAAGGCACTGCAGGCCATGAGTGATTAGACTGCGAGGTGAGAAGTGTGGCACTGCCGGTAACGTGGCGCTTGCTTGCATAGATTGTTCAGTGTGTGTCAGAGGTGAAAACAAATGCTGTGCTGAGAAATATAAACCAGATTTCCTTTTGTTGGCCTGAGGATAGGAAGTGGAGAGAAGAAGAGAGAGAGAGGGAATACTGTAAATTGAGGCAGAGGTGAATTTTCCACAATAAGACTACTATGTGAGCTAGTATAAAATCCCTGCGGGTGAAATTCACTCTTCTGTACTGGGATAACACGTAACTGAGGTTGAATTTGAAATCTCTTTTGAAGACTTTAGGACATCTACAGCCCTGTTCATATAATCCACTGGCTAGTAGCCCTCGCTTCCCTATCTGTGCCTGATTTATGGTACTAAGTCCCCATCGGTTTAATGGCCACCAGATGAGGTAGCAAATTCAGCACGTTGAGTAGTAGAAAAAATGTGCTCTGTAGCTTGAGCCAAATACTGAATCTATATTTGTTGAGCTGTTACAAATCTATATCCTCTATGCATCGTGAAGTGGGAGTGGTGTGGAACTTGCTTTCTCAGCAAGCTATTAGCATTTTGAAAGACTGAAAAAATAATGGAAAATGCACAACTAGAAGACTTTAATATGAAAGCAGAGCAAGAAGGAAAAGTGAAAGAAACTTTTATCATTCATTAATGCAATACATTAGACCTTTCCTCTTGCAGCAGAAAACCCCCACTGGAACCAGTTGTGTGGGTTCAGTGTGAAAGAGAGAAGAATTTGGTCATATATTTATTTTTGTGTCTATTTTTTCATTTCAATGAGCCAGTAGAGACATATTTTCTCTTTTAAAGAAAATAATAATAAAAAGCTTAAATAGTGACCTTTGTGCATACCTTCCCAATGCTGCCATTTTTGAAGAAAGGACATAGTAGAGACAGTTTCACTGACCACGTTTTGAGTAAACATAGCAACTTTATTTAGTGTTTATAACACCTCTATGGTCCTGACTCTGAAAACATAAATTACAATTCTTAATGGCAGCATAGATTTCAGTGAGGAGTTATTACTCAGCCTGAACAAGAAGGACCAAAATCTACATTATCATTTTCATTTGCATAAGAAGTTACTATGTGATAAATATTTAAATTAGCTCAAAAATGTGCCAGACTTTATTTTCACTCAACTGCACCCCTAGCAGTTATAATTCATGACCCAGTCTCCTTGTGAAAGGCTAATGGATGTTTTAAATTCCTTTAACACAAAACCTGCAATTTGAAGAATAAATGCTAGTGGGTGGAATGATTCTTAATGCTTCCTTCCTCCTCCCCATGTGTTAACATACCTCTACCTAGATGGTCACCAAATGTCTTTATTTCTCAATTTTCTTGTTTCATCTCTTTCTTCTCAACTGTGTAGCCTGCCATCCTCTTGGCATTTCCCTTGAATTTATTATGTAATTGAAAGGAAGGTCTCCTGCTTTATAGCTGCTGTCTGCCTTCCCCCCCACCCCCCACCCCCTTTTTTTTATTTTATTTCCAGACTGTTCAATTCCAGAATGCAGGTGTGTGGTTTTTATTTGCCTTATCTCTCTTTTCACAGTAAGATTAATGAGAGAGCACTTTAGTGAGGTTTTCCAGGTAGGAAAGTATTTACTAAAGGGGAATGACAAATATTTTAAATACATTGCCTTGTTATTTAATGTCACTATACCATTCAGCAGTGTCACCTGACATCTAGCCATTATTGTTCTTGAAGATCTATGTGTGCTTCAGTGGTGCAAAAGGATCTTTTGTCATGGTGAATCACCACTGTTTTAAACTAAACTGTTCAATGCCTTTCAACTCTAATGTGATCTAAAGTGTTAGTACAGAATAATATCAAATGATCTGTACTACTGATTTATTCCTCATTCCACTGTGAACACTGTACATATACCCTGTTGTTCTGATCCATGTTTCAGTGATTTCTTAAGTATTATGAATAAATAAAAGTTGTATAAATAACACCAAACCAAGATGGTAAGACTCTGATAAGACTACGGACGTTAAATGATCATATTCTGTTTCCTTTGCTTTCTTCCAGGCCCTGTTTTAGGCTTGCCACCCTCTCCATCTCCCCACTCCCCCCTGACACTTTTTTTTTTTTTTCGGGGGGGGGGGAGGGGAAGTGGGGGGACTGGATGGGGAGGAGGGTCACAGGTTAATATAGTGATTCATCTTCAAGTAGCTGCATCCAGCTAGTACATCGAGAAAACTAAACCTACAGAACTGCACCATTATGGTAAAAGGAAAGTAAATCCATCCATCAGTGGTAGATCCAGCCTAAGGGAAGCTGGGGTATGTCATTTCCTGTAGAATTATCTAACCTGGTCATGGTAAAAAAGGAGACAAAACTATCATTACCTTATTCTCCACAGCTAGTTGTAAGGGCAATGATGTTGCTGCTGTACTTTGCTTTGAGATCTGTGTCACTGATGCAGAATGGATTTACGCTGTGCACAGTTATTGGTTTGAACTGTTTGGGAAATATATCAGTAAGGCTGAGTATCTGAGCAGGTACACTGAATGTTCAGCTCTGTTGTAGTGCTCTTTAGTAACTTGTTCTGGGGAAGGGAAGTGGTCTTTTTCTTAAATGATTTAAAAATAGTATTTTCTGAAGGCAGCCTACACCTTTGAAGATGTAAGCTATGGCCACTCTTCTAAGTAGTTGGTGATCACTTCAATGACAACATTAAATTTCTTATTGCTGACATTTAGCTAATGACTCTGTCAGAGCATCCCCATCTTAATGCAGTGCCCATAACTTCTATAGTGCCATTGGGATTTTTCTGTGACAGAATTTTGAAATTTGCATGTGTGGCAGTGTTTTAGAAATTTTATTCATTATCACCACCACCACCTAAGTTATACCATATATTTTCTATGTCTTAAATTTTAGTTTAAAAATTAGCATGATACTACAGCTGTAGAATTTCTAGTACACTGCAAAATACTGGATTTTGCATAAATGAATTGAAACCCTCTGTAAGGAATGAAAGCTCATGTTCACAGTTGCATAATCATTTGTCTAATTTTTTATAAGTACATTACTTAATAACTTATCAATAACAGTTTATATTCTTAATACTGTATACTAAGATTTTTTTATTATTTTTTTTAATGGGAGATATAATTTTCAGAAGAAGATTGCTTGGGACTTGCAAAAGAATGTAAAGAATATATTTTTTATTTATTTCATATTTTCTGAAAATGTGTGCATTTTAAATTGGATATTGAAGTTATCTGACTTTCCTGTAGGAAATGCTCAGATCTGCCATGACTGTATTTTGTATTAAAAACCTCTAGGTTATGCATTTTCAGTACTTGGGATATTTTCCTTTTATTTCCTTTCACTACCTCTTTTTAGATAGTAATTGGAAATTTTAGAAGGTTAACAATAATGGACACTAAAAACTGTTTTAGGGATTAAAATATCAATTGGAGATGGATATGTAATAATTGGAAACAGCTTCTAAGGTGGAGAATGACTCCTGTTTCTCCTTTGCATCCCTTAAGGATTTGCTGGCAAACTTATCTCTGACTAATGTAGCCTTCTTTCTAACAGGTATTTATGGTCTAGGCAAATCATCATGGTAATTAGCTTACAGTTTAAGGCTGAAAGAAGTGTATTGTTTTTGTGAAGAGCCCAAGAACCAAAATAATTGGATTAAAAATAAGATGGTTTTCAAACACTGAGTAATGCAGTGCTGTGAGAGTGATACAGGACTCGTTCTGACTACCCAGAGAGAATTAAAGCAGAGAACCTTACTCTCTGTGATGTTGATTATTTGGAGCTAGGGAACCAAGCTGAAAGGATATAGCTGCAATTTAATGCGATTAGCCTGCCATATCAAGTCATTGGATAATTGTAGACCTTGCAAGACACTGCTCTTACAGTGTTGATATTTACTGGCCTTTGGGAGCACCAATTGAAGAGGGATGATGAGAGTAAAATAGATTTGGAGAAAATTAGAGAACTGGGGCAAATATATGCGGATTTTTCTCATTCTAACACAAAAGAAACCTAGCTTACGTGAAATGGAATCTGGCTGCAATATGCTGAAAAGCTACTTATCACAACTCCCTGTGGTATATGCAACAAACATATGGAACAAGCTTGTTACTTAATCGATCTACTCAAGTTCATATGACAGATTCATTATTTTCTACATTAGAGAGAGAATGTCAAGATCAAAAGCTCTGCACTGATTAGCTGGCAAATGTGCAGTATTGTAGTACAGAGCATGCATTCATGTATGACTACTTTGCTGCGTTTGGAAATCAATTTGTTTCATTCTTGTTGAGGAAGTATTGTAGTATCATTTCACAAGAATAAAAGGCCTATGTTTAATTGCTGGTCATGTGAATATGAACCGTTTTTCATCACCCATACCTCCTGCAGAGCGTATGTCAATTCCACTGCTGTAATTTTCTTTTATGCAGAGATAACACAAATTTTCATTCATGGGTACTAGTACTATGCACACCATTTACCTAAGGATGGAACAATCCAAAGTTAATGAAAATAGATGGTTAAATTAATAGCGCAGTGTCATGGGTTTGGCTGGTATAGAGTTAATTTTCTTTGTAGAGGCTTGTGTGATGCTGTGTTTTGGATTTTTCATGAAAGTAGTGGTGATAACACACTGGTGTTTTCAGTTGTTGCAGAGCAGTGGTAGAGCCAAGGACTTTTTTGCTTCTTGTGCTACCCTGCCAGTGAGGAGGCTGGGGGTGCACAATGAGCTGAGAGGGGACACAGCCAGGACAGGTGACCCAGGATGACCAAAGAGAGATTCCACAACCATGGCGTCATGCTCAGCAATAAAAGATGGGTAAAGAAGGAAAAGATGAGTAAAAATGGGTAAGGAAGGGCGGGACATTGGGAATTACGGTGTTTGTCTTCCCAAGAAACTGTTATGTGTGATGGACCCTGCTTTCCTGGAATTAGCTGTACACCTGTCTGCTGATAGGAAACAGTGAATGAATTCCTGGTTTTGCTTTGCTTGCATGTGCAGCTTTTGCTTTATCTGTCATTTTCTCAACCCATGAGTCCTCACACCTTTACCTTTCTGATTCTCTCCCCCATCCCACCTGAAGAGAATGAGCAAGCGGCTCTGTGGTACTTAGCTGCCTGCAGGGGTTAAACCACCACATGTAGGTACGAGCCATTGATAATGTTACATATGCACAGCTCTAGTTGAGTAGGTGGAAGCTGTGTTATTGAAGTAAAAGCAAATTAAATCTGGGTTGTTATCTATAACCCAAATTTTGTGTTTATTTATACAACACTCTAAAAAAACCCACAATATTAGTTAGCCTATAGTCCACGGGATTCAACTTGACTAAATGTCTTGTAAGGATCTGGGCCCAAGTCATTAATCTTTTTATTTATGTAACACAATAACAATTGTAATCCATGATCACAAATTTAGATCAATGGCATCATACAGACTGCTCACTGATTAAGAAAAAAATTGCATCCTATCTTGCTACTTTTTTTTTTTCCAGATCAATGCAACTGAAATAATAATTTCCTCTAAAAACAAGAGATTTTGGCCCACTTGTATAGCAAGCTGTCATAGTGTTATTCTATTCAAACAAGCAAATGATATAAATTCAGGAATAAAAAATCGTTTCATTTACAAGCATGATAAACTGTCACTTTAAATTTTAAAATGTAAATAGATTCATGGAGGCCACTTGTGCGATCAGATACTTTATTCAAATTAATAGTGAGAGCAGAGCTCAGCGCCTGCCCCTCTTCTCCCATCCTGAGGAAGCTGCAGGCCACCATGAGGCTTCCCCTCAGCTCCTCTGCTCTGGGCTGAACACACCAAGGGACCTCAGCCACTCCTCATGTATCCTGCCCTCACTGTCTTCATAGCCCTCTTCTGAGGACACTGTCTTCATAGCCCTCCTCTCTAATACTTTTATGTCCTTCTTATACTGTGGCACCCAAAACTGCACACACTACTCAAGGTACTACACTAGCACTCCACACCAGTGCAGAGCAGAGTGGGACACTCCTTTCCCTTGACTAGTTAGCAATGCTGGGCCTGGTGCACCCCAGGGTATGGTTGTCCCTCCTGTCTGCCAGGGCACACTGCTGGCTTATGTTCAGTTTGCTGTTGACCAAAACCCCCAGATCCCTTTCTGTGGGGCTGCTATCCAGCTTCTCGCCCCTCAGTCTGTACGTATAGCCAGGGTTGCCCCTTCCAGAATGTAGAATCCAGCACTTCTCTTGTTAAACTTCATGTTCTTGGGGATTGCTCAGCCCTCTAATTTGTCCAGATCTCTCTGCAAGGCCTCTCTACCCTCAACAGGGTCAACAGCTCTTCCCAGTTTACTAACATCTTCAAACTTACTCAGAACACCTTCTAGTCTTCCATCCAAGTCATTTTCCCCTTGTGAACCTGTGTTGGCTATGACTGCATTGTCCTTCAGGTATTTTTCAATAATACTAGAATAATCTGTATAATTTTACCAGTCACTGAAGGGAGACTGACAGGCCTGTAATTACCACGATCTTCTTTCATGCCCTTCTTGAAAACTGGGACAACGTTCGTCAGCTTCCAGTCATCTGGGACCTGTCCAGATTCCCAAGATCACTGAAAAATATTTCAGAGGTATCGCAATGACATCAGACAGCTCTCTGAATACCCTGGGATGAATCCCATCAGGCCCCATAGACTTAAATGCATCTGGCTGGAGCCACAAATCCCACACAAGTTCGGGGTTGACTGGGAGTTTATCATTCCCACAGTCACAGTCCTCCAACTCGGAGCAGTTGGGGTCCAGAGCGTATCACTTGTGTTGAAGACAGAGGCAAAGATGGCATTAAACATCTCTGCTCTGTCTATGTCCCTGTTCATGAGGTGACCATCCTGTACAAAGCCAGGAGTAATACATCTGCCAGCTAACTGTGGTTCACTGTCTTGTCAGAAGCAGTGTTAATTAAGTTTCCACATTTCCTATAAGCTTTCTGCATTTTTATTTCTTTTGATGGAAGCAGGATGACCCTTTAAGCTCTGATTAGAACTCTTTAATAGTTCTTAACCTTTTCAATGTTTTTATTTGATCATCATCTTTTTTATTTTTTTGGGGGGAGGGTATCTTCTACCCAGAATCTTTTTAAGTTTTTATTGGATCCTAAATGTCAGGTTTGAACTTTTTGTTTTCAAATTTCTCAGTCTGGTCAGAGTTTCGGTCACACAAGTTCTTAAAAACTAACCAGCCCAACTCAAGTCTTGAGAGTAACTGTATATGCAAGGTTTATGAATATATTCATAATAAAATTTGAAGTGCTGGGAAAATATATTGCTGAACCTCCTTATAACTCTTTTTGTGAAAAATCTGTTCCTACAAAAGATGTTCCTGAGAATCTTCTTAAACCTAGCAAAATTGGTATATTGTTTTTATAAGGAATTTCATAGTCTCGTTCCATACTATTTTTTGTATTTTTGTATTTTTTTTTCAACTATTTTTTGGGGGCACCTCGTTCCATCACTCTGTTAAAGACTTTTAGTTTTACTTTTGCATCAGTAATTTTTGTTGATGTCATTAATACAATTGAAACTAGTGATCTCCAGACTCTGAAGCTGTCTCTATATCAGCATATTAAATGTAAAAAGATCACTATATTCTCCAGTCCTGACTCCAGGCTGTGTGGAGCAACTTTCAACCATATTGCTAAAATATCTAGCTATTTTAATCAAGGAAAGTCTGTAAAATACCATCTAGGAATGCATTATTTTGCTGTCTTCTGAACTATGCTCACAAGATGTTTGGGACAGTGCTAATTGGTCTGTGTCTAAAGTTTTAACAGTATAAATGATGAAGCTTCTCAGTGCTTGGAAATGTTCCTTAGCACCCTTTAATTTGTCAATATAGTTTTAGCATGAGAGAAAATAAGTGGACTGCATTAAAGCTGTCTGCAAATGTTACTGGGAAAAACAGATTCTTAAATGTTGTGCGGTAGTCTACCTATGCAGAACTCCTAATAGATAGGAGCTTATAATTTCCTTCAAAAAAGCTCATGGGTCCACATATCATAAAAGTTTGTAAACTTGTGTATTTTTTTTCATTATGTGGAGCTTTTCTAAGCCTCAAATTCCTTCATTTTTGATGAAATGTATCTTAAGTATATATACTACTCCTGTTCCATTTAGAATCAATTACTTGGTTATAGATCTGTATGAAACCTAGTGGCTCTTACAAGCTTTGCAAACATCTTCTTTGTTTTTCTTTCAAAATATTGGAATACTGTCTTTATTTTTCAGTGTCTGTGTTTGAATTTAAAACCTCATAGAAAGATTTAGTCAAAGATGATGGTTTTCTTCTGGGTTTACCTCAGATCTGTGATTCTCAAATTATTTTCTTGCAGATTAGAAATCAGATCTGTTCTGTTTGAAACTGGATTCTATCACAGCATAAGAGGATGTTTATATTTCATAGCAGTTCACATATTTCTTTCTGCTTTATGGAAGAAAAACAAAAAAACCATTTGTGAGTTGCGCATTACATGTATTGTAGATCAAAACCATATTTTTGTAGAAACTCTCCGAAAGCCCAGTTATTAAAAAGAATGAATTCACTTTTTCGAATTGCATCATATAGTATTAATTTTATTATTAAGAATTTATGCAGTGTTTTTATTCTCTTCTGTCTTTATTTATGATACATATAGAAATCTGTTGAAGTTTTGCTACAAAATTCTTGCCTGTTTGAAGACAATTACAAAAGTCCTCAGTAAGACTGGTCTTTCTGTCTTCCAACTTCAGAAAGCTACCTTACGACTATAAGTTCCTATAATTGTTTGTGATAGTCTGCTTCTCTTCACTCTTGTTGCAAGGGAAGCTGTGAGAAGAACTCTGATTATATATGACTGTACACAGGGGAACATTGATAGTGAAGATAATTGGGGTTAAAAAAAAAAAGAATAATATATTTTGCTATAGCAGTTCTTTTCTAGAATAGCTCATAACTTCATAAGTTAATAAATGGGTTATTCAGATACAACAAGCATCTGAATTATTTTTATTTTCTTCTTTTTAAATTAGGGTATTATATGCAACCAATAAAGTTCAATTCTACATTTCTTTCAGAAGATAATACTAAGCTAATATAAAAAAAAATAAAATTGTGGAGCTAGATCTGAGCATAATTTTCTGTCCAAAAGGCAAAGAAGAAAAAAGCTGGTGTTTTTAATGCGCTATTTTAAAACAATTATAATTAATTTCTAACTCCAAAGTCACCTTTCTTAGTTCTAACTTTCACAAAACCATTTTGTTGTTCATCATTTTATTATTATTTCTTACTTATGTTTTGCAGTAAAATGTCATGGCCAATATCTTAAATTCAGAACAGATACAAATAAAGTCTCTCATATCAACATGTATTACATTGATATATATAGTTATTATAAGTAGTACTCAATAAGAGGGTAAATTGTGTTTCAGTTTCACACTGTGCTCATTACTGAAAGATACTTCAAAAGATGGATTGAAAGATGGTTGGACCAGATGATCTTGGAGGTCTTTTCCGACCTTAATGATTCTATGATTCTATGAGTCTATGTATGATAATGATAGAAGAGGTACTGCATATATTCTCACCTGCCAACTTTAACTCCGTGACTTTGAATATCATTGGAGGGGACTCTGAGGAATCAAGACTCACATAAATACCATGAAGCCTCTCCAAACAGAGTACCTTAGTAAAATCTTTTAGAGTCAGTAACTACAACATGGATAAATTCAAAATTACAAGTAATTTTTAACATCTTTTATAACAATTAGTAGAGAGAAATTAGTTCCAGAGTAAAGTTAAAGATTATTGTATGTGCTTAACACTATGGTTCATGATAAAGTAAGTAGTGAAGTCAAAGACCTTTGCATTTTCCCTGTGTTTTAATTGATTTCTCATATATATTTTTAATGAAATAGTACCACAGTCAGATGCAGAGAATAATTATTCTTATCTGGTATTCAGTAAGCAGCATGAAGGTAATTGTTTTTTAATTTCTGTTACAGTTGCAATATATGTGTAATCTTCTTTGTCCACAAACTTACACATCTTTGCTGATGATGTTTGATTTCTGCTGATCAGAAGAACATTGACACTGATATGATGTAAATATCTTGATGAGGGTCAGTATAATCCACCCTTTTGTGTAGGCTATAGAGTCAGTTGTTTGTGCAGTGACAGTGACGATACTTCCTTCCATCTTATCCCTTTATACCATCTAACTGCTGAAAATATTTGGTCTGGAACTCATGCATTAAATTTGGCCCTTCAAATTTGATGGATTGGGAAGAGTAAAACTCCAAAGGGACTTATTGTGCACAGTAAGTGATAAATATCTTGCAAAAGAGGAGAAATGTCTCAAATGTGGAGCAGACGTGAATTATAGCACGATTGTCTTCATAAAACCAAGTCCTCTCAAGTGCATATTCCTCTATTATTTTAGTGTGAATGCAACACTATCCACATCTAATCTGAAATGCATTTTGTGTTTCACTTTTATTGCTATTTTCACCCACCAATAGGGAAAAAAATGAAATATCCTTAGGGTCAAGAAATTAGAAAAGTATATCCATATTGAAACTCATACCCTATATCCATACTAAAACCTTGATGGATGATCAAAACAAATGCAGTTGTTTTCAGCATAGTTATAATGTATTTGTAAGTGGTTGGTAACTGTTAAAGTATTGCTGTAAAATTGCAGCTTATGGCTTGGCCTGAACAAGGTCATGAATCTACTCCATTAATTTACTTAAGTGCTGAACCCTATACTTCTGCCATAATTGAGATTTTTACCTCAATTTGTTAGATTAAAGATGTCTAAAATGTGCTAAGCACACTGATTTCATGCTCCTCAGTTGCATTATAAAGTTCCTCTTTCCCAACTGGATTACACTAGGCAAGAAAATATGGAAGAACAAGAAACAGATTTTGTTTCACACTCCTGTCAGTGAGAAAAAGAATTAATGAGAATTCCTGTGAGATTCTATAACATTATTTAAGAATGATAAAGAGATTTGCTCTCTTAATTAAATTTTCTTGTGTGGTATATAGGCAGAATATTGAGAATATGGTCCATTATATTGACTGAAAAATGTAAAAAGGTAGACTCACACAGAATTTAGCTAATTATGTAGCATAGCTTCCATTACCAACATATGTGATGATCACCAAGAAGATGTTGCACTCTCAGCATTCAGGTAATTTGGAAAAATATTATTCCCTTAAGCCATTATGCAGGGATATGAACTGGCATCTAATGAATGCCAGCTCTTTTCCCTTTGTTTTAACCAGTCATTTTCAGATGGGGAAATAAAAAATATGCTCAATTGTTAAAATAGAATCTCAGTCCCCTGCATAAAGCATCGTATCATATCTCCATGCATACATGTAAACAGACAAACATGGGTCATAACCAACATTTTAATCCATATAGTAAATATAAGTTGGTAGTGACTTGTTTTTGTTTTAAATAAGGACTCAGCAACCTTACAAGACGGAAAAAGAAGCACTCCATTTCCTCTTCCTTCTAGGGATTCAGTAAACATTTTGTTACTCTGATTTTTCTTTCTCTGAGAAATAAAAGCCTTTTAAAGATACCCTCTAAACTCATTCTTTCTTTTTGTTCCACGCATTTGCCCTGTTGCCAACATAACATAACATAACATAACATTGAACAAGTTAACTTTTTGTTAATTATCTTTATCAAACTGTTTAAGATTTCTTTTCTAAACTGATGCACAGAATAAGAGAACTGCTCATAGAAAATTTAGGGAAAAGTGAACAGTAATGAATTTCACTCTAGAATATTCAAGTTAACTTTACGAGACTTAAAGTATATTTTTATTATCCATTGTTTCAGTCATGTTACTTAGATATAGTACAATGTCTCACTTTAGCAGCTGTTGTTTACACCTGAACTTACTGTGACAGTCTAGGATCTCATCAGATTTTTTCCCCATTATTTTCTTGATTTTTTTTGTTCTGACAAATGAAGCATTCATAAATTAACTCAGCTGGTGCACATTTGATCCCAATTTTTGAATGCATTCCCTGGGTCAAGTACTTTTGTATGTGATAAGAGGGTCTTTCTTCCCACCCTAAGGCAATCAGAGTATTCATGCACTTAAGTTACAATCAACACATTTTTAACCATAAATGATTTTCTACAGGTTTAATCTAAACAAACAAATATAATACTTAAAGCAATTAAAGACAATTACAGTTTATTTTCTGGCCTCTGCTTCCCTGTATTAAAGGGCGTGACCAAATGATAAATACAAGTAAAAATCCGTTACTTTATAATAGCTGGTATGTGGGTGTTTCAGCAAATTTAAGTGAAAAGTTATTTTGCTCTGAAAAATCCAACAAATCATACCTTTTTTTTTAATTATTTTTAATTATTATTATTATTTTTTTACTGTTTTATTATATCTGTATGTGACTCTCTCTCTCTCCCACCCTTTGTCTTACCAGTTCTTTCCATTGCTGAGAGTTTTGCTTCCACAACCTAAGTGCCAACATATGGTTGCATTCTGTAACATGAACTCCTAGCTAAATCTATGAAGTTCATTCTTTAGTCTCCACCTTTGGGACATCAGTAGGTGGTAATCTTAGCAACCTGGATGTGATATCACCATTGTGGCATTTTCATTGACACAGCTCTGCTACAGAGACCCCCTGTCCCCAGTATAATTCCCGAAAAATTAGCCTCTCATTACAAAACATTAAATCTCTTGTCACTCAACCCTGTAGCTTGATGGAAGTGTTGGATATGTGGTGGGGGTAAAAAGCCCTCTGAAGGATTAAACTTGGCACTTCCCTGTTTGGTGATATGGTCTCTGGATGGGTGGTCCCTCTGGATCTCCTTTCAATAACAGGTTCACAGGCAGGTAGACAACAGCTGTAGAGATGATTAGAAAGCCTTAATTTAGCAAACCCAAAATTTTATGAGTTTTAAAATGCGAACTGTATTATCCTTATGCTTAGTTATATTGGCAATGGAAAGGATTCTTTGATGAGAGAGTAGTTTCTTATTTATTGTCATGAAAGATCTTACAAAAGCTTCCCTCTTGGGTGGTTTGTCTTTTCCTAATTTAACTTTCTAGAGAATGTTCAAGTTGCCTATTCTTTCCTCCTTGTGGTGATTTAGCTTTTGTGAAATCTAAACAATGTGTTTAATATTTCTTATTTGCCAAGAGAGACTTTTGGGGCAAGGCTGAAAGAAAGCAATGCTTTTGGTTAACGTCTCCTGTGAAAGCAATATATCCAGGATAATTCTCCTGGGAAAAGCAAGCCAAAGAAATTTGTTCAGCTGTAGACTGACTGAAGAGCTCAGCAATGTGACAAATGGGTTACCTTATCTGTGTGCTGAATAATGTCAAACTGTATATAGCAGCTTTGATATTCATGCAAATTGTTATCACATTTAGGTAAAGAAGAAACTTCCTTTACGAATGTAAATGCTAAAATGTTCCCACTTCTTACAAAACACTAGTGGCTAGGGTTCAATACTAAGAAACATGCATAGTGAGTATGTTTATATAAACTCATTCTGGAATTAAAATTTTGAGAAAAATTTAAGTCATTTTAATGTTTTTGTCTATGTTAAAAAACAACAGAAAATCAGATAAAAATAGTTAGTGCTCATTAACACAGTAGTTAACAGAAAGGTGAGATGACAAGCATGATATTTTGTTTATGGTATCAGCAGGAAATGATAATTTAGAACAGCAGTTTTGATCACTGCTTAAGGATTTTCTAGAAAACCAAGTTAATGTCAGTGCTCTCATAATTCAAAAACATTCATTTTGTTAAGCAAATGAATAACAATTAAAAGTGGTATCACTGTTTTTTCATTTGAAATCTGATGGTAAATTTTTATGAGAGTTTAACAAATTTGCCATACCATTTTCAAATCTGTTTTTTACAGGCATATTTTATTTAAACTATGTGTTAAGTGTGCAATAAATCATTACAGAAAATGGAAAGCAGTAAGAATCCCAGTTTAAGTCAAGTAATTAGAGGATTCAATATTTAAATGACCATGGTATGGCTGGATTAGTTTTTACTATCACATAGTATTTAGATGCATCATTAATGAGAATAAAAAAGATCTGTGTATTCACTTCAAAGGGAATAAAATAACCTGCAGAGCTACCTTCACTATAGCTTGTTTATACTTCTTACTGGAGTTGAAGGGCACTCTTCATCTTCTTATTCATAGTTTAAATTAGAAGATTATATAGCCCATGGTGAAAAACAAACAACAATAAATAAATAAAAAAATAAATAAAGAAATAAAAAAAAAAAAAACAACACAAGAAAAAGCAATTGTATTTCTGGATTATGCTGCCCATTGGCCAGTCTGGTTTGAAATAGTGCTTAGAAAAGATTAATTCCCTAGAGGTATCGTGATCACAACCACTGTTCATTCTCTCTGGAGACGCTTTGATTCACTTTAGGCCTATCAGCTACACATGTAAGGAAGGTATCTTTTCAAAGCATGTATCAGTGAAATTCTTCTCCTGGCTTTTCACCTACTAATTGCAAGCAGGGAGCTAGTTCTCCTTTTTCAAACAAAGCCACAATTTTAAAATCTTCCCTCAGTTTAACTGCGGTTGTAGGGCCATATACTGCATAAATTGTGATCATGATATTGTAAAGCTTTCATCTTAGCTTGAAACAGCATCTGTCTGCTGCAACATCTTTGAAATCTTGATTGATAAAGGATTTAGACCTGTTTTTAATTATTGTCTAATGTACTTGGCAAAGGTTAACATTTTGCATGGGGAAAAAGATCTAGCTCTAATTCCTAGATTTAAGGCATGGAGTCCAGAATTTTGCTTAACTGTGCCTTCCAATGCTAGAGAAAATACATTTTTGAGATATAGAGATTTACTATTTGTCTGAGAAATGTGGAAGGCTTTTAATGGCTTGTTCAGTTTATAAACAGAAAGCTTAACAAAATAAATTCAACAAAAATAGTTTCACATGCATTTGTTCACTAATTTATTTTTTTTTAACAAAAGAAAAATTCCAGATAAATACAATATATTATTTCTGCTCCATGTTTCAAGTTCATTAAACATTAATCAATCCTAAATTTAAGGGAATTACACTAGCTCTACATTCAGCCACATTTGTCTGATACACTGATCAGACCCAAATGTACACCAAGTCAAAGAAGTTTGCAAATTCTTTTATTCCAACTGCTGCCAATCACGTGATCCATCTGATTAACTCTTACTGTCATATAAGTCTTAGTGTGATGTCATATTTTATGACATGACCAGCATCACAAATTAAATATATTATTTTCAACTTTCAGTGTGTCTTGAAGACTGTTTTTTTGTTTGTTTGTTTTGTTTGTTTGTTTTTGCCATGTGTCTATAAGCAAACAACAATATATGGCCTGTATTTTAAAATATTAATATTTTAAAGATGTAACAAAACAAAGAAATATACACAAAAGTTTCTAAAGCAGAAATAGAGTTTTGATATCCTTGTAAATTCTTTCTTTTTTAGATTAACCAATACTCTAACCATGAGTGTTAAACAACCAATTTAAAAACAAACAAACAACAAAAAAAATATTATGCGCATAAACTCTAAAAAAAGTCTGTACATTTTGCACAGCAAAATAAACTGAAAAATCTTTTCTTCTGTAAAGATGATCTGTCCTAATCTGAATAGAAGAATTCTGAGAGTTCAGTGTAATCAGATTGGAATTGTTATTAAATGTCTTCTGTTTTAAAAATAAATTGCTATAATGTGGATTGGATGGAAGAATTACTTTACACCCTATTCAGTGCATAATATCATGTCTGTATTCCCAATCTTCAAACTGATCCACGAAAGCCAATGTTATAAATCACAGATTATATACTATTTTATTTTTAGATGATTACAGCAGGAATTGTAGAATCATAGTAACATTTAGGTTGGAAAAGACCTCTGAGATCATCTAGTCCAACTGTTAACCTATCACTGCCAAGTTCACCATTAAACCATATCCCTAAGCACAACATCTTCATGTTTTTTGAATACCTCCAGGGTTGGTGACTCAACCACTTCTCTGGGCAGCCTGTTCCAATGCTTCATAATCCTTTCAGTGAAGAATGTTTTCCTAATATCCAATCTAAACCTCCCCTGGTGCAACTTAAAGCCATTTCCTCTTGTTCCATTGCTTGTTTCCTGGGAGAAGAGACTGACCCCCACCTCACAACAACCTCTTTTAGGGTAGTTGTAGAGGGTGATAATGTCTGTCCTGAACCTTCTCTTCTCCAGACTAAACAACCCCAGTTTCCTCAGCTGCTCTTCATAGGACTTGTGCTCCAAACCCTTCACCAGCTTTGTTGCCCTTCTTTGGGCACTCTCCAGCACCTTGATGTCCTTCTGGTAGTGAGGGGTCCAAAACTGAACACAGTATTAGAGGTACAGCCTCACCAGAACTGAGTACAGGGGGATGATCATTTCCCTAGTCCTGTTGGCCATGTTGTTTCTGATACAAGTCAGAATGACATTTGCCTTCTTGGCCACCTGAGCACACTGCTGTCTCATATTTAGCCAGCTATCAACCAATACCCCCAGGTCCCTTTCTGCCAGGTAGCTTCCCAGCCACTCTTCCCCCAGCCTGTAGCGCTGCATGGGGTTGTTGTGCTGCAAGTGCAGGACCCAGCCCTTGGCCTTGTTGAACCTCATACCGTTGGCCTCAGCCCATCAGTGCAGCCTATCCAGATCCCTTTGCAGAGCCTTCCTACCCTCAATCAGATCAACACTCCCGCCTAATTTGGTGTCATCTGCAGACTTACTGAGGGTGCACTCAATCCCCTCATCCAGATCATTGATAAAGATATGTTTGTGAGGCATTGGTTAAAGAGCTATATATACACAAATGTTAGTTTCTCATGAACATTGAAAAAGCTCTCCAGTTCAACAAACATCTAAGTTTTTCAGTCTTTCCTGAATCTTCAGAACATACGAAATAAAGTTATGCACTCTGGAAATTAGCTAGTCTTTGTGGTGTTGAACATGGGGTTGATAAAGGCGTAAGTTTCACACCTTTTTATTTATTTTTAAATTGTATTTAATATTTTACTTTTTTTTTTTGTTCTAAGACATCCATGGTGATAAATTCATATACATAAGTGATTTCACTCCTTCAGCTTTTGATTTTCTCTGGGCCTTCTTGTGTGATGCCATGCAGAACACACCCATAAAATAATTTTTTGTTTACTTAGTATGTGGCATGCGTTTTTTGTGCTTTCACAGAAGATGTCTTTGGCTGGCTGACAGTTTATTTGAAAACTGTTTTAACTACTACCGTATTAATAAACAGTGCTACTTACAGATCATGACAATATGTTTTGCATTTTCATTCCCCATTTTTGCATTATTCAGACATGTAATGAAAACAGTATATGGGGCTAGTTTTTAAGCATTTATTTTTAACTACTGTTTATGTCTCCAAATTCATTCCTGGTGTAAGATGTGCCTAGAAAGTCAATGAATATGGATGAGATTGACCCATGTTCCTGTATTTTCACATAATTTCTGCAGAAGACAGTTGTCTGTGCTAGTCTCTGTGGGAGAACTGTATCATGTGTTAACTTTGAAAAAGGATTAAAGAGATGATATAATAGTTTTTCTTAACTGATTCAGTGATTCTTTATGATGTGATTATGAAATGAGCAGCCAAAAGATAAATAAAAAAAGATGAGCTTCCATATCCAAGGAATAGCTGTTGTTCATATAGCTGTTTCATAGAATAAAGAAAGAGGAATCAAATCACTTCATATATACATGTCAATTCAAGGGAAGGCAATGAGCCTTTTCGTAACCACTGAACAAGTTTGTAGGATTCCATAATCCTTATTTGTTCTAGATGTGTTCTTTGCTCAAACATACATTTTCACATGTACTATTGCATGCCAACCTGCCACAGCGAGGAGATTCTCTCTCACAGAAACGTGTCTGTTTCACTGCATTAAACAAAGAAGAATTTTCTACCTCATGAATGATTAAAACTCTTTTTTATTTATTTTTTTTCTCCATGCAATATGCTTATAAACAGTTGAAGACTGGGAGACAGAGGCCTAATTAGAACTAAAACAAACCCCAGAGAATTAGGAGCACAGTTTCATTGGCTTTCACTGTGACTTTAGAACTTCAATTCCAAGACACTTTTGAAGATTCCTGTCTGTACTCTCTCTTAAATGTTGAAACATTTTCCATAAAGTATCATTCATTAGTCCAGGTTCCCCTAAGGTTAGCTCCTGCCATTCTAAATGCATTCTGCTAATGCAAAGAAAAATGATCATTCCAATTGTGTGGTCTTCTGTAATCTCTGCTGTGAGGCCAATAAACCTGAAAAAAGCGGTTTGCAAAAATGTACTGTAAAACACTCCCCAAAGCCACGGGTGCCAGCTAAAAAGCCAATTTTTTAGCCTTTAACTGATAAAGGAAAGCACTTAAAGAATGAAAAGTTTAGTTTGCTGGTTTTGTGCTAACTAAAGCTTGGCTCTAATGTCAAATATTTTAAAATTGGCCTGAGCAATAGAGAAACATTTGACAATTGAAGTTCCATAATAGAGCTATGTCAGGGACGAACCAATTTTGTCTATTGTGCAACAGAAAAATCATATGGAAATAACTAACCAAGAAACTAACAATGAACAAAACACGCACATTCTATCTGCATTTCTTCAATGTACTATAGAAGTAGAACCACCCCACAATTACCGTAGGTTTGCATAACTCCTAAAAAGTGTATCCTAGTGTTTAGATATAATAGAGTCTGCTTGTGTGATGATGGCTTGCAATATGGTCTAATTACAGCTGGCATAAACAAAACGGTGGTTAATCCGCACAAAATGTCCAACAGTTTATAGCCTTTGGCTTCAGTTCTACATTCTGAATGTGTAGGAGCTTTCAACAAAGTTCAATCCTGCTGCAATTCCCTACAATTATCTTCTACCCCAGTATATACAGTGGCCTACATTCTGTTGTAAAACAGAATGCCAGAGGACCCCACATTTGGAGCATGTCCTGCCTTTTATGGGCAGATAAGCAAAACATTTTATATAGCTCATGAGGAGAAAGAGGAGCAGAAAGATTCTGCATTGGGTTTGCTTCTTTCTGATTCCCCATGTTACGAATGACAAATCAACACTTCAAAGTAGTCACTAATGCCCATGTAGATACTAACTTTGTGAACAGGTATAGGACTATTAATATAGGTGAAGTCTTCCGTAACCACAACTAAAATAAGTAAGGGTTCACAAGAGCAAAGTTGCATTTGAAATATTTTTCCTTCCTTTTGTGACCTATGTAATTTCCTTTTTGTTATTTTTGTAGTTTATATTTTGTTCCTTTTTAATATTCATCTAAAAGTTTCAATTGGTCAGACATACAACAGAAAAGCTGGTAAAAGACAAAAAAAGTAGCCTTCTGAATGCTATAAGAGTGTATTTCATTAGATAATTGATTTTACTGTGCAGTACTTCATACTGTTCTAAATTAGTAAAATCTAATGCTAAAACAGTGCGCTTTTATTCAAGAAATGACACTGAAAATAGAGATTTTTGTTAGAAGACTTGCCATCTCCTCTTATTTTTGATCATTTCAGTCACCAGTAGCTTATCTCTATTAATAGAAAGTATTTGAGAAAACCAAGTAGTAATAACTAACAAATGTAGATTTTTTTTTCCAATTCTACCTACCAAAGTAGTTAGAATTCATTCAAGCCATATATAGTTACAGGCATACTAAGTAAGATAATCCATCTTGTTGCTATGTTGGCTGAAAATAATATGTTCAGAAGATAATGGACATTATAATTTTGATGATAGGCAGCTGGTAATATTTGCTACTAATACAAGGGTGAATATTACATTTGGGAAGACATGGAAATTTAAGAAAAAAATGAAAGGAAAATTGAAAATGAAGGGAATAGCTTTTTTTTTTCTCTCTTTATTTTTCTTTTTTTTTTTCTTTCTGTGTATCAATTCAGTTCATTCTGTCTTCATGTCACATCATTTATGTGACTTCTCCTCTGATTATATCAGTATACTTACTCATACCAGTATATGTAACTGATTCTTTGATTTCTTTGGAATTCATATGCAGTTACTACTGAGGTCTATTTTTATGTATTATAACACCAACAGCTGCAAGTTCATATGTAAAAATAGTTCTTTTAGATATGTTCTTTTACAATTTTCTCACCATGATATGATTTTTTTTTAACATTGGATCTTGTTTTGGGATTCATAACTATTTGATTGACTAGCCAGAAGACTTAGATGCTGTGCGACCTAACTGCAAAAGAAATTTTAGATTTAAAAAAAAAAAAAGAATCCAAGCAAACATAGAGATCCAATCAGCAAAACAAAGTGATATTAAAAAAAAAAAAAAAAAAAAGAGGGGACCATTTTATAGCCCAAATAATAACACAGATGGTTATCAGGTGTTTGTAGAAGAAACTGTTATGTACATGAAAGTTATGAAAACATTGATCCTAAAGAGGAGAGAGAGAAATTTCTTACAGAAGTTACATATTTTTAGAGACTGTGAGATTGGTGGGGGTAATATAACTTATCCAAAAATTATGTAAATTGCAGACTGTGAAAGATAGCAGATTGGGGCCACTAAGAAAGAAAATGATCATAGACAGCTGAAAGAACGGGTTGTTGCAAATGTCAAAAAGGTAATAAAATTATTGCAAAATAGGTATGGTGGATTTTCGGATTATTTTTATTTAATGAAGTATTAGCCATTGAAATGGTATTTTAGGATGAATAGTAGATTCCTTGAAACAATATTAAATAATGAAAAAGGAATAATATCTGATTTTAGTGCAGTGCTTTTTTTTCCTTTTATGCTAATTTAAAGGAATGGTCTAGAATGAGAATAAGCTCCCTTAAGACCTAAATGTAAGCTGAGGCTTCTTTGCAAACCTACTGATCAGATCCTGAGTAGGAAAATAGGTCGTAATCCTATAATTATACACGAACACAGCTTCTTCTTGCATGCAGTGGGAGTCCCAACTTATTTTAGCAATTTAAAATTTATCTCCTTGTAACACCTTGGGACCTTCTTACGGTCAGTAATGGAGCCAAAAAAACAAAATATCCTAGTCCTCATTCTGCTCTATTCTCATTAGTGTTCATGATTCTCACTGGCCAGAGTTTACAGCAGAGAGGAACTGAGATAGTGTACCATTAATGAAAATAATTAACTTTTTTTTTCTTTGTCACACACATCTTTTAAATTCATGAAGTGATGCTTTCAACCACAAGTAACGTCTTCAGCTTTCATGACCTCTCTACAACTTTGAACAGAAAGCAGTGCTTAGTTGATTTAAAGAGTGTGAGAGGGAGATGGAAAAAAGGACAACTACTGTAAACGTAACTCAAAAATTCATGACAAACTGGGTAGTTTTATGATTCTGTGGTTTCAGTAGGTGATGTTCTGTCTGGCAAAAAGCTCATCAAAAGAAAGTTGTTACCAGATCACTTGTGGAATTATCTTTCACTCTATCAGTCTTCATTTTTTTTTTTTCCTGTTTTAAAAGATTTTATGAATTATAGGCTGACCTACCCAAAGGCAGATATCAGTCTACCAGGAAAAAAAAAACAAAACTGGCACAAGAAATGGGAATGCTGTCCCTGAAACTTTTGTTGGCTTCAAATTTAGGTCTCACAGAGTTCACAGAAGTTTGTATGTAGACTGACCATGATGGACACTAAAGAGCTTGGTTTGAGCACAGTTTAGATGTGTCGGAAGTATTGCCTTTACACACCTGTCTGGAGAGACACCCTAATCAAGATGGTGACTTTCCCAGGTTGGGACTTTTCTACCACTCTGGATGCACCAAGAACTTTCATTTTGCCAGCTGAGGGAAACCTGACTGCATGCTTTTGCTAGTGGTTGAAACGTTAAAAATAGTAGGTTTTCGCTTGTTTGTTTCTTTTAAGATTTTGAGTGGCTACAGTATTGCAGAACTAAAATTATTTGACAAGACTGCTGACCTAGATGATCAGTTTCTGATGTAAGACAAGTGATTGCAGAGAGGTTTTGAATGACAGAGATAGGATTTACTCTTCGCAACTCCCTTAACTGTTAACAAAATTGGTTTTATGATAGAAGAATGCTTGTCTCCGCCTCACTACTGCCCATTGTGGTGTTTGCTCCCAGTTGTTTCACCGTGAGATAGCAGCATTTTACATACTGTCTTTATCAACTTCATATGCTCAATCGTGATTATTTTCAAAAATTATAGTAGTAGATGATTAAATTCTGTGGGTCTGAATCGTGGTTTCTAATGATGTTATTTTCTGAGTTAATACTAATATAATAGTTTATATTGATGATTGACATAAGAAGATGCTAACTATATGGTTATTTTCCAAATACCCACGAACGGTGTGGTATTCACTCTATCTTTACTGTGTTTTGAGGTTTATAACCTGTATTGTACGGACTGGGCCGCATTTTGAAATATCTGTAAATTTGAAATTCAACAGGAGTTTTGGGAAACAAAATAAAATCAACCTTGTAACCAACCACACACTTAGAATTTTAAGGGGAAAATTATGAGCAGCCGCATTAAGACATTTTCCTTGCAAATCTGACTTTTAACAGCATGACAGACAAATCTAGTTAAAATGTCTGTTCTCATTTTATTGTATAAATGTTCTGTTAAAAAAGTTGTTGGTACAGAGTAGGGAGAACAGTTCCCTTTGGTCTCAAGTGCTGCCCTCTGGGTCAAGGGAGCCCCCTGAAAGGAGAAGGAATTTGCTTATCTTCCAAGATCAACCAAGATCAGCATAAAAAGCACCTTGTGCCCTCCAGGAATGTCCTGCATGTGTTGCCAGAACTGGAAGACAAAAGGCAAGTGAAGGTGCAAGCCAGCAAACTGGGAGCTTGCAGATGAAGGGCAGAATCAAGAAAGCCTTGAGCTAACAGGGTAGTTGTGCATGCAGAAGGGAAGAGCTGCCCAGCTGAGACTTAGCAGTGATAGGAGAAGAGGAATTTCTCTGTGTTCCTAAGGGAGGAATGAGACTTGATGGATTTTAGCCAACCCACAAACCATTGAGTATGGTTGAACTGCAAAGAGCAAAGGAGAAGTCACATGTTGCCAGGGCACAACAATAACTTCCTTTTTAGGACTTTTGTTTTATCTGGCTCATCCTGCATAGCTGTTTTCTCCCTAATTACTTAGCTCTTCACTCCTATGTAATGCATTATAAGTAAGTTAACTCTAGATGTTTGAGGGCATGTCTTTGTACTTGTTCTTCAAGGAAAGGGAGAGCAATTCTACTTTTCAATTTGGAGTCCCATCACACAGCAATATGGTATTTTTCAATGAAATGTATTTACTAATACTTTTGCTTCTTCTGTTTCTTTAGATTTGTTAATACATGTTGGTCTTAGTAACCACCTATGATGCAGCTACGCGTATAAAGGCTAGGTTTTTTAAATTTATTTTTCCTCTTATCTGCAGTGCAACATCTCAGTGAGCAATTGTATCCAGACTAAATAATGATTTTAATATCATTCTATTTCAACATAAAACATGTTACAGATATAATTACGTCATGAAATTCACATGAAATATATGTGCTATTCTTGATAAAGTATACATTTTACTCAATGAATTGGATTCAGGTGAGGAATCAGACTGCTTTATTTGGAATATTTAAATTAAGGGCTATAGGTTTGGACAATTTCCAAAATCTAAAAATTGTCATACATAGGTGTTCTGGATGCTGTTGTTTGCTACTGTGAATGGATGAAGAAGATTGTATTCTTCCCTGTATGTAGGCATAATAGTGAGTGGTTCATACACAGTAATTCCTACAGAAGAGGCAAATTAAATCCTTTCTTAATATATCTCATAATTAGAAGCATAGACTCCTTTGTACTGCAGACATTAACGAGGGTAATTAATCTTTTTTCTACCAATGGTAGCAACACTACTTCATTTACAGAAGTAAAATAAAACTTTGGAATTCAGATGTAGCAGTATTCATCTCAATATTATTAGAAAGGAGAGTAGTCACAAAACTGATAACTTCTGTTAGCATGGAGGACTTGTACTTGCATAAATTATCCTATTGGTTTCATTGTGTTACTTGTACAGGAGGGGATATGCATGATCAAAGCTAGGGATCATTAACTTGCTCTGAGTTGTTTATGTTCTTTGAAACAGGATGCTGTGTTTCAAAAAGATTTTTGTGGCAACAAGAAAAGTCATTTTTAAAAGTGTATAATACAGGTTAGAAAGGGAAGTTATCTTTCTTAATTTACCATTAAAATCCTTTTAATCTCTGCAAACACTAGAAAGATAACACAGTTAAGCCTTGAATGTTGATGACTAGAACAGAAAATCTCAGTTAAATTTAAATTACCAAACACAAACTTAGAGAATAAATCTACCTGTGGATGACAGTTTAAAGGAATCCAATTTTTCTAGACTTCAGAAGGCATCAGCAATATTTTAACAAACCTAGAGTGCATGGTAACATGCAGTGCAGCTATACATTAACCCATCAGACTTTAGGACTGAAAGATTTATTCATTTTTCTACTGACCCAGGAAGAGAACACACATACCATGCATGTTGTGCACAATAGTTCTAACCTCAAATGTATCATATTCTCTATGTACTTTTATGGTGCTTATTTCCCCCAATACCTATCTGAATAACCACACTAACATTTTCTAAATACAGGTGGATTTAATTTCATTGATGGAAGGTGCGTTAGGTTAAATCTATAAACTAGTATGTGGAGTTACAGATGCAGCATGTACTGAACAAATCTCATTGTGTCTCTTGGTATGTACCTAGGTTCTTAGCAATGAAAAGTTGTAGGTCTTGAGTCTTTCCCGGTTTGCAATTGGTATAACTCCAACAGATTCAGCTTAGAGCAGAATCTGATTTTTGTATTTTAAATCAGTTGTAGATTTATTTCCCCATTTCTTCAAAGCATCTGTTACTTTCAAGTACTTTTTCTTGGTGACTCCAACAACAAATGAGATCTGGAAAGCCTTTGTTCGAAGAGCACATCTTTAAAGTGATGTTTTAGCATGTTGTTTCCATTCTGCTGTGATGTACTTTTCTTTCTGTTCCCATCTGCACTGAGAACTGCACCTCTGGAAGGAAAACAAATTCACATGTGCATATGTCATACTAAGTGAAACTCTTCAATTGTGTTGTATGCAAAAGGGCTAATGACAGTACTGCATATATGACAAGGGAAAAATCAGAAGTCCAGGCTTGAAACATAGGTTTTAATTTATTCCAGTTAAAGAAGAGGTGGCAAGTGTGTGTTTATTTACTCACGAAATGTGACTGGTAATGAAAGTACAAAGTTACCTGACTAGGGTCAAAGTAATTTAAAAGCAGCAAGCAAAGCACCAAATAGTCCAAAGACAAGGTGACCTTGACATCAATTTAATGTTCACCAGGACAGGTAAGTAAACTATTTTGAAGAAAGTACTCTTTCTCAACTTGGAGAAAAAGAATTTGAAAAAAAAAAAAAAAGTAGTATATCATAATGATTCATTGTGGCAGAAGGCAGAGAGTGAGAGCAGGAGAAGAGGATGAGGAAAGAGATTTTCTGTATTGCTTGTAATGGCCTTGAGAAATCTACTGGGAATAATTTTGTTTTCTTAAACTAACTGCTCTAAACTGCCTGACTGCAATCCTGACCTATCATCATAGCAACAGATAATGTCATAACACAGATCCATCACAGTTTATTATCTGAATATATTACATATCTTTTTTCTCTCTTTTCCCTCAGTGTCCTCCAGTGCTCTGAAGCTGCTTTTGATGACAGTAATGGAAAATGAAAAAGGGGTGGGTGGAATGTGTGGGAACCAAGAGTCTGGGACACTACTGAACTGTCATAACTTGAAAACTGTGTCATCCATGAAATAACACATGCACCAGTTTATATTGTACTGTTTAGATTAGAACATAAACTGTAGCACATGGAAACTTTTCCATATGCACAGTGCCAGTGCCTAGGATTAAAGCTGGAGGCTTAAGTCTCTAAGTTTAGGACTGGAAGCCTCAAAACCTTGCTCAGACATCCCCTATCTCTCCTCTACATTTTATAGGAGAATTGATTTTTTTTTTATTTTTTTTTTTACACTGAGGTTCCCTTGTAAACTGAAGTTTAATGTCTGAGATTACCCAGAAACTGGATAGCCCACAGTTTTGAAGTGTTGCTTTTATTTGAATTATTTCTGTTTTGTTTGGCTAAATAAATTGCAGGTTGAAGACTGTGGAGTTCTGAATAGGAATTCAGAGTCTGTAGTACATGTAAACACTGCAGTGTCGATACAATGAAGTAGCTGCTAATCACTAAATATTATTAGCAGGGAGTTCTTGTGATGACTTGAACAGGGATCAGAAATCAGGAGATTTGTTTTATGTTCTTATTGCGAGCCACTGTTTTATTTGTGACTCTGGATAAGGGCTGTTTATTCACAGAAGCTGAGTTTTGAAATTAGATTAGGGCATACACTGACTTTCAAGAAACTGTGAGGTCACATGGTTGAAAGCACGGAAAATTTATAACTAGCTCAGAAGGTGACACTGCAGGTCAGGATTGTGCATGATGAGGCCATATCCTTGGGTGTTTAGAAGGCTGTCTGATTTTAACTACTTCAAATTTTCATTGCCAGGCCTCAAGATGAAGTTTTCAACAGATAATTATGGCAGAAATTGCCCAGCTATTTCTCATTCTGAGACTGAGAATTAAAATCATATGGGGGTCAGAAATTACCTTCAGGGAAGGATTTTGAGGCTTTAAAATACATATAATTGGGAATCAGAATCATCCCACAGAAATATTGGCATTGTTTGGGAAAAATAATAAGGGATTATTGTCCTTAATGTTTCCAGGTTGAGAAGTTCTCTGTTACCATATTTCATCAGGAAAGAACATTTAATCACTGATCATGTCACTTCTTAACCTTCAATTTGGAAACTAAAGTATTATTCTGATTTTTTGTTTTCTTTTTTTTTTCTTTTAAGACATTTTCTCTAGTCCTTTAATCATCTCCATGGACTTCTCTGAACCTTTATAATTTTTCATCGTCTTCTTTGAACGCATAATTAGACACAATAATCTAGCACTGATGTCTTCAGTGTCAGTACATCTGTAATATAATCTCTTCACTCATACTTGGCATTTTCTTGCTAAAACTTTCAAGGACTACGGTATTCCACAATGAAAACTCATATTCAAGTAATTACGCATGCTGACCTCTAAGTCACTCAATATTTCTTTCGTTCCTTAGAATTCCCAGTCCTGAAGAATTGACTTACATTCCGTGTTCGTAATTATGTTTTTGCCATTTGGCAACATTGAAACACACATAATTTTCCCACAATAGGTTTACCAAGAAGTAGAGTTCATTCTGCATTCTTGGCAGTCTTTTTCCTACTACTGGTTCTCCAGATCTTTACATAATTGACAAATGTTACAGTAATGTATTTACATTGTCTTTCCTCAAGTAATTGATTAAAAAAGCTAAATAGTAGTAAGCCTTAGTGTACTTACACTGAAAATATGAAGCTTATTATCCAACCACCTGTGTACTATAAGAATGTATAATAGTTTAAAAAAAAAAACAAAACACAACACAGCTTTCTAAAGCTACCAGTCACATATATCTATTAACCATATTTTTTTTTCTTTTGTTCCCTTATAGATATTTTATATTTCTTATCTTTTGCATTTATGACTACAAGCTCCTCCTCTTTTCTATGATAATTATTAGTTAATTAATTGATGTTTTCAGATACCTTCTATGTCTGTTTTAACTAGCATATCCTTCTTCATCACCAGAAGTTTTGGGCACTTAAGGAATTCCCAATATCAATCACAGTTAATTACTTTCTCCCAATAGATTTTACTCATAATTGTTATCAACCTCATAAATCTAGCCTATAAAATTTAAATGAACTGTAAATATGGTGGAGGTTGGGACTTTGCACTCTCTGACATAATTGATTAGTTATTTCTTGTAATTTATCAATTGTTCATTATTTCTTGTAATGTATCAGTTGTTAATTTTCGCTCTGAGACCAATGCTTCTTTATATATGGAGATAAGAAGCCTGCAATTCGTCTATAGAAGTTATAACATTTTAGTTTTAGGTTATGTTTTATAATTTTATAAATCCTGAAAGTACTGAAGTGCTCCCTGCTTATGACTTCCAACGTGTCAGTAAGAATTGAAATCCCTGACAGTAATGCATCTTTTTCCACCTATGCATGACATATTGTTTTTTAAAAAGTTTATCATCCTGTTATCTATTGTGAGACTGGAGCTCCACATATAGTGCTTTATATGTTGCCACAGTTACTCCTAATTATAAGCATTTATTTGTTACACAATGCTGGTAATGTAGAAACGGTTCAAATTATTTTTGACATATTCTACCATTCCCCCTTCCTTTTTTCCCCACTGACTTCTTCCTAAATAGGTTATAATCGTCAATGGAAAGATTCCACTAATTTGAGTCTTACAATACAATTTCATTTAGGAATTACTGAAATATTTCAACCCAAATTCAGTAATTCCTAAGTAGGTCAAACTCTTCTCAGACATGAGCAATTCCAGTTACATTTGTTTACTACTTAGATTTCTCACAGTATCACGTGGAAAATTAAATAGTTTTTCCTCTATGTCCATCTGTAACTTGGTTATATATATGTTTTAGTACAAACTGTATATGTACGTTTTTTCAGTTTTTTACTTCTCTCTTATGTTTATCCCTCCTGACTGCTTTAGCCATTCTATTCATGGAAGATTGATTCCAGGAAGCTCTAACAAGACCACATCCTTCTTTTGCTGTATAAGAAGGTTGTGACTTCTTTTGACCCCTGACTGCTTTTGCTCATGACATGGGATGAATCTCTGGGAAATGCTTTAATGTTCTGCTTCTTCAACACCCCTTAGAGATCTCTAGAGTATTTTACAATTAGTCATATAAAGTGCTATCAGTTATATCCATGATCATTGCTCTTAGTGCCACTTTGAACCAGAGGATCTGTTCTGACTACCTATGAAGCAACCTGGAGTCATTCTGGTTGTGTAATTGCATCTTCTGTTTTGGCTTCAAGGGGAAAGAACAACATCTTTTTGTTGACCTGCTCATCACAGTACACTTACTATATTCTTTGTAGAATAAAATAACAAAGTGGGTTGTTTTCTTTCCTTCGATCATTGAAGACCTTCCTGTTTGTTTGTTTGTTTGTTTTAATAAAAAACATTCCTGTTTGTAATCCCTGAATTCCAACAGTAGAGAATGTCTACAAAGATATTCCTTCGATGTAAAATGCAGTGCATTGTTTGAATTATATGTTTTAATGAGGCCCAGGGAGACAAGTTTAAGAATGAAGAACTATTAATTGAACAATGCCTATTCTGTGCAATAAATGAGATGCACTCTATGGAAAAAAAAATAAAATGTGACAGGAAATGCACACGTAAATATATATGACTACAATTCAAATAAATACAGGTTATACTAAAGACTTTGACGTATATACACATGAATAAGTACTAAACTGAAGGATCAGATTAAGTTAATATTATTTCTGCAATTTAAATTTTTTTATTGCTTACTTTGACAATACTAGTTGTACTAAACTATAGTTTACTTAATAAATATAGTATGTATAATTATTAAAATATACACTTGTCATTGTTAATATAGTTTTAATAACAATTACACTTAGTCATTGTCTTCTAGAATTATTTTTCATTTCTGGGTTCTGAGTTGAAACTATGAAAAGTACTTTGGAGATTATTAAAAGAAGAGAGAGAAAGAGAGAGAGACAGAAATTAAATATTTTCACACGAACAATTCTCCATAGACTTCAGAACTCCCTTTCACTATATAGATTCTCAAAGGCCTACCATTTCATATCCTTTTCTTTCATTTTGTATGGCTAAAACAGTGCATTGCACTGGAGAATACTCTGTGATTTATCATTGCTGTTTTAATCAGGGAACTGGTCCTTCAGATAATCTGTTTGCTTGAAATGCTGTCCCTGCTGGACTATTTGGTTAGATTGGAAAAACAGTGGCAGATTCTGTGGACTTTTTCAGGCTAAAAACCTAATAGTTTAATCTTTCTTTTCTCTTGTAAGTCCTCTGTTAATAAATTTCTGTCTGCTTCTCAGACTACTATCCTGCTTAGCATCTTGTCCTAGTAGAAGACTAAATTAGCTGATGAGCTAAAGAGTTGAGTAGGCTCCTAAACCTGTAAGCACTAAATTGTTTTAAACATATAAAATTTTACAGACAATTGTGGAGTGTTCTCTAGTTGGTTTGCCAGGTCTAGTCTTGCCTGAGGTGAGGTGTAGATATTGAGACTTAAGGGTACAGATTTTGAATCTTTGATTTAGTTTTCTGGATGAGAAAACATCTTGCAGATTCAGCTCTACAAAACTTGGGTTGGGAATGGAATTGGGACTATAGCTGCCCACTCAAGGCATTTTTTATAAATGTCATATTTTCCTTGGTGTGGCAACTGCACCATAACCCCTTGATGATTCTGGAGGAAGACTAGTGGAAGGACGCTGTGAGTAAGATACCTTCATCAGTACTATAAGCCCCGTTCCAGTACTTAAGGGGGGCTTAGAAAAAAAAAAGATGGAGAATTTTTATATGGGCAGACAGTGATAGGACAAGGGGGAATGATTTTAAACTGAAAGAGGGGAGATTTAGATTATATGTTAGGAGGAAATTCTTCGCTCAGAGGGTGGTGAGGCACTGGAACAGGTTGTCCAGAGAAGGTGTGGATCCCCCATTCCTGGAGGTGTTTAAGACTGGGTTAGTCAAGGCCCTTGGCAATCCAATTTAGTGGGTGTCATCCCTGTCCATGGCAGGGGACTTGGAACTAGGTGATCTTTAAGGTCCCTTCCAACCCAAGCCATTCTATGGATCTATGATTAGTCATGCCTGTGTCTTTGCGGATGCTCTTTACTCAAGCTACTGCTGACTGTCTGGAATATTTCAAGGCTCCTAAGTACTGCTGGGACCATAATATCTTTCCGTCTTGAAGTATACTGTATCTTCTTCTTAACCAACATCTAATTATGTAAAGAAAACAGAAATTAAAACTTTGTAGTTTTATGTTGCTTTTTCTTATGTCCAAATTTAATCTGCTGATACATACTCAATTACTGAATGTAGGTCTACTTTGCTTTTTTTCCTCAAGTTACTAAAATGAGAGCAAAGCTGTCTGTGTAGTTTTAGTTGTTTTTACTTCAAAGGTCCATGGCAGATACAATTTTCTACTTTTACTCCTGTAAGTGCTTCCAAAATTTCAATTAAACGGCTTAGCGAGCTTTGGCCCTAAAAGTTTTTTTTTTAAGTGGACAAGATTAATGATTGGAGAGTTAGATGATGTAAAGACTGAAAATTTCTGTTACTGCTTGAGCTTCATCCTAGTTGTGACGGCTGGCTCACTAACAAGATGATCCTCCAGGTAAGGAAGCTTTTAAGCCAAATTGCTTACTTTTGGCTACTGAATGATTTGCGAAGCCAAATAAAGTCAACTGACTTCAGAATGTACACTCATATCCTCACTTTCACTGGGGCATATTTTGGTGTTAAAATTTAAATGAGTCCTACTTTTCTAGCTCAGTTAAAAAAAATAATAAAAAAATCTTTCAAATTGGTACAAGTCCCCTATGTGGATATTTTTCATAAGATTTAACTCTTAATTACATTGGTTTAGTTTGAAGCAGTAAATTAGGAAATTATATTAAATTGCTTAAAGGGAAGACAAACTCTTTTAAAATATATTTTCATATGGAATTTCACTATGTAGCTTTGAAATCCAGTTTAAAGTGCTTCAGTTCTTCCCAAATGGACAACAGCTAAACCAAGTGCAGCTTTGTGGCACTTAGATCAAATCACATGTGTGACTGGTTTATGATCACAATGAAAAACACTTGAACTTACTGCTATTTTCAGTTTGGACGTTTCAAGAAAATACAGAAAATCTGCATCAAGTCAGAACCACAAAACGTATGCCAGATCTGTCATGCTGTGTTGCGTAGAAAACAAGCACTAATATTAGGCAGTGGGGCTTTTCCCAAACCTCCAGTAGCATGTCTGCCACCCAAATTGAAAAAGTGTGTGTTGTGATATCATTTTAGACAGTGATGCTTTTGTCTGTAGAGTTTTACTGTCTGGGAATTAATTTCAATGATGTGAACAGAAAGAATTTTAACATAAAATGTGTTTTTGTTACTTTTTTTTTAAAGAAACCGTCTTTCTAAGAGATACTTATGTGTGTCTCTAGTGTCATATCCTGCATTAATGTTCAGTGAAGTAGCTTGTTTGAGATGGTCTTGAATATAAATTACTCTTGTCAGCAAATTAAGCTGTTACTAAGGAATGTTAAAGGTGCACATAGGGGAATGCAAAGCCAGGCAAATAAGGCTTCTGCTTTCTGTCCTTGGAGGAGGTGGTTGAAATTGCTCAAAAGTAAAGTAAGTTTGATAAAATCATAACTTTATAAACGTGTCAAAAGATATGTGGGATGAAACCACTGAAATTCTGCATGGAAATTAAAGGTGGAATATAGTTTGTAGGACTAACTTCAAATTGAGATGGCACTATTATGCAAGAAAAAAATCATTGATCTAAACAGAATTACACTAGATTTGAGACCAGCAATGGACCAGAAGTTATAAGCAGAGTATTTCCTGTGAGCATTCATTCTGATAAGATATTAGTATTAAACACATGAGAAAACTTGCTTTTTTTCTTAACATGGAGTTCTCTGAGGACTGAGTCTTCACTGTACTATTAACTGTAGAAAGAACCTTACAGGCACCAGAGTGAAAATAATTAGAAATCTCCTTTATCTTCCCCGGCTTAGTGTTTTTAGTTTAACATCTTTGTTCCTGCAAATACTACACTGAGGAATATTGTATGATTTCACTGATCTGGGGACCTGGTGCACTGCTTATGATATACTCATAAGCATATTCTTTGCATTAACCTCCATAATCACCCCTGGACAGGTTTTGTTTCCAAACTTTGCATCCTACATACTCCCTATCTGTTCCAATAGCACTAGAAATACTGCACATATCAAAGTGCACTATGAACCCAGGTGTAAAGTAATCAGGAATTAATGATTTTTGATTGATAATAGGTAACTGTTTATAAAACAGAAGTTCTCATTAAAAACAATTTTTTTAAAAAAGGAAAGTTATTTAGTTAATGTGATACCAGTGGGTGATAAATTCCTTCCAGTCCCGTATACAGTTTTGCTTGTCAGCAAAAGAAGTTTCTGAACCCCCCCTCAGCTGGCTTTGTTAGCATCTCTCTCCCTTTCCTGGAGGCTGTGTGGGAGCTGTTGTCTTCAGTGTTCTGCAGAGAAGCTTGGTACAGCCTCTTGAACTTGGTCTCCATGGACAAGACTGCTAAGTTGCCTCGGAGTTGCACTTTGACAAGAAAAATGTATTCTGAAATCTACCAAGAAGAAAGATCTAATGTTCTTAATTTAATTAATAACACTTTTTTTTCCCTCTTTTACTCACTGTACAAATGCTTATTAGTTCAAATGCTGAGGGGTATTGGATGACTCAGACTCCTGGGAGGTCTGCATGGGTTTCACCCCTCTTCTTTAAAGCATCAAAGTAAAAAGTGTTTTTGTTAGCTCATATTCCCATCTCTCTCTTTTATGTTTTTTTCTTCTCTCTCTCATTTTCCTTTGATTTTTCCTCTTTCTGTTTGATATGGCTTTACTAACCAGGTAGTATATACGAGCATTAAACATTAGGAACCTTCATATCAGTAAGAGTATTCCACTTGTGGAAGTGAACAAAAGCTTTGTACAACACATATCCTGCAATAAACACCTTTTAAAAGAGATTTTTCATGTTGATAAAAACATTGAAAGGTACCAAACAACAAGAATTGTATTACAACAAGAAATGTATGTGGTTCCGTAGACTCAAAGTAATACTGCAGTATCAACTTCTGTTACTGAGTTCAGTTTTGCAATTTCTGCTAAGGTTGCGAAGCTCTGTCTTGCTAATTTTTAGTGTGTTTCCAGCTGTAATCACTCTCACATAAAAAGTCAGCTGCTACAAAACTGGCATACTTATGCTGTTAATATTTTGAATCCTAACAGACTCCACATGGGCTACTCCCTTGCCATTGTCAAATATTTGTTTACAACAGAGCTGTGTGATTAATTATTTTTCCAGGACATCCATAAAATCTGAAAGGGAATCCTTTTTGTATGAAGTAGGATGAATTTTTCATAATTATCATCAAAACAAACAACCCCTCCCCCAGATTCCATACTTGGTCAAAGAAACTTTTTATTTTTTTCCTAATTTGAAAGAAAAGAAAAAGAATATGTAAGTGTATTTAACAAAAGAGAATTAGTTGATGGACTTACATAGCACTCAAAAAATAACGTTGGCTTCCATGTTACAAAAGAGCACATATATAGCATTATTTCCCTATGATTATGGAAGAACATAGTTTCGTTATCCTGCTCTGATTAAGGAATTTCACATCTAAGAGAATATTCTCAATCATTGTGTTGTATATTCAAGATAGTTGAGGTTTTTCTGTTGAAATTACCTAATTTTGTATAAGCTGCTTTGATAGTCTCTAAATAAGAGACATCATATCACATCTCCAGGGTAAGTACCCTAAAAACTGTGCAGCAGATGAATTATCTCACAGTCATGTTCTCTGCTGTAGTGAATATCTGAATGTTCTGTATGGAATGGAAAAACTTTCAAATGATCAAACTGAGAAAAATAGTTTACAAGTGTTAGCCCAAGACAGTGTTTTGAGAGGTAAGAGTTCAAATGACTGCTCTTACATAAATATTACTATTGAATTTGGTGGTTTTGCAACCTATTTTAGCACTTTAGAACTAATTTCTGATGTTGGGAAGGTATCCAGACTGTGCATAACAGTCTGCTGATTTTGGTGTGCATCTGAAATTAAGGAGACCAGGTTTCCTGTCTGTGTTCCATGTTAGCAGAAAAAGTAGAATCTGAGTTTTTGCATCCTGTGTAGATCCCTTAACTGTAGATGCATTCTCTTTCTTTTTCCTTATATGATTATGATGTTGTACAGCAGTGTCATGGAGAACACCCAGCACACAAGCTCCATTCTTGCTCACGAATCCTATGAAACTTTTGAAACAAACATAGAACAATTTTTTATTTTTATTTATTTATTTATTTATTTATTTATGAGATTAGAGACACAACCCTGAAAGTTTATACTCTGTTCCTCTACATTCTAACTGCAGAAATCCATATGGACTTAATCTTATCTGTCTATGGAGATGAAGGAGATGATACAGTTTACTTTATTTCTTTTTTAATAGGTCCTCATAAAAGTAAGTACTGTGTCAAATGTTTAAAAAGTTGGGATACAGTCCTGCTATAACCTATATTGGTGTATATTTGGCACAACTTCGCTGCAATTTCACTAACAGAACTATGCCTATAAATTTCTGTAAATAACTGAAAAACAAGGCCTTTGCCTGGAAAAGTATGCTGTTTAACAAAGAAAAATACAGTCTAGTCAACTTACTCTTCACTGTTGTGTCTTCTAAAATATTTTTTTTTTGTCTGTTATACCTGATATACTAATAATTTAAATAATATGCAGGAGCATTCTCAGGCAGTTGAATGTGACTATCTCTATTAGCAAGTGATTGGACTGTTCCTTGAGATGATTTTGGAAGGTAGTAATTGTCTGCTCAGATAATTTGCAGCTGTGTTCACAAGTGACTGTGTCTCAAATTCTGCACAGAGCCAGCCTTGTTGGACACAAAGAGGTATATGAACACAAATGCAGGCTGTTCCTTGTCACCTAAGGGACAACACAGAATGGGATTTCAGAACGTGCTTAATTTAATAACAATGTTGATTTGCAAAAATTGCATTGTACATTCAGAGGTTTGTTAAAAATTTTCATACCATCATTGTCAAAAAGTTTACAACCACAAGTTTGGTGCATTTCATGTATTTTCTAAAGAAAAATCACTGGTGGCTGTATAACTATATAGCATGCAAAACATTTTTTATTGCTGCAAAAAAAGAGCAAAGTCCATTCTTTGTAATGCAGTTAACATTTTGGTAAGTTGATGCTCTTCAATACACAGGTGTGAGAAACTTTGGCGTCAGGAGGCTTCCCATTGGTGTTAGAAGGACAAAAACTATCATCTCATGGACAGATTTTATGGACAGATCTCAGTAACTGCATTGTAATAGCTGAAACATAATAGGCAAATAAATGAACAGAAAAAAACAGGAGGTTCTGTCTGAACATCAGGAAACATTTCTTTATTGTGCACAATAAAACAATTTATTAGTTTGTAGAGAAAGGCTGTGATGTCTCTGTCCTTGGAAATACTCAGAAGCCATTGGGACGTTGTCCTGGGCAGCCTGCTCTGGGTATCCCTGCTTGAGCAGGTGAATTGGACCATATGACCTGCAAAGGTCTCTTCCGACCTAAACCATTCTGTGATTCTGTGGAGTTCCTTCATGTATATTCTTACATGAGATAAATACACATGAAATAGGTATGATTGTGTTTCATTTAGTCTAACTTACCACCCTTTGTTGGATATCTCTTCCAGCTTTTCACAGATAAGGCAACGAGAGGAAATGAAGGGAAGGTCTCTGCTGGAGCAGTGATTATAAGAAACACTTCTGTAAAGCTTTTTCTGTAATGTCCTACAGAAAACACATGGACAGTGCATGATTTTTTTATTATTTCAGTTCTTCCCTTTAACATTCCAAAAGCAGAGAAAAAGCCTTAGTTTGATGTTAAAAGAATAGCTTTGTTTGTCAGCCATAAGAGGAATTTAATGTATTTGTAGGATTTATTTATTTATTTATTTATTTATTTTGATTCCTACAAGATGAATACAAAATATCTGTATGAAAATTAAAGTACTGACTTACAAGAACATAACGGAAAGAGAATTCATGATCTATTAAAGATGTGGTTCTTCTGTTGCGGTAAGGGGTGGCCATGCAGATCCACAATGTCAGCAAGCTTTAGCACCTGTCTGGTTATTCCATGTTCTCATACAGATTCTGTAGGTATATGGAAAAGTCATTTTGCACATTCAGGGCTCTGCCTCCTTGCCTTGCAGAAAGCAATCCTGTTTATAATGCTCTTGCTGTATTATAGAAAGATTCTTACTAGAACAGTAGCAACAGAACCACATTTTCTGTTCACCAGCCTCTTGCATGGTCACTGCATTACAGGAAAAAAGTCATGTTTTCTTGGGAGGCTCCTACTTTTCCTGTGATTATGTTACTGTCTGTATCTTCTGTATGTTTTAGTTATTATGAATCGCTGTATTGGCATTGCTTATGTTTGCAATTTGAAGGAGGGGTAGAAAAGGAAAGGTTAGTCAATCTTCTCCCATTAAGAGATGTAGCAGAGACTTGTCTAAAATGCTTTGAAAATTTAACCTATGATGTTGAAATGGACTACTGTAAGTAAACTTGGCTTTAGAAATCACCTAGGCATCTCTGAGAAAAAAAAAAAACACACACAAAAAAAACCTGTTTTTTGAAAGCCATGTAAGAAAGTAACTGGAATGAGGTCAAGTTAATGACATCTTGCTCTATTATTGCTGTGGTCATATTCCTGTAAACCTGTAATTTACACTGTTGTCCAAGGCAATAGTCCATTGCTGGTGTATGAGGAGAAGGAGGCAGAAAAAAAAGTTGGTTAGGGGTTAAATTGATTTTTCTAACAACAACAACAGCAATAAGGACACAAACTAAAATTTATATGCGCTCTATTTGAATTGTATTATGAGCTTTCATGACCCACCCTAAAGCAATGCATTATACATATACAGTAGCTGCTGGCTTACTTGAACTCTGAATGATTGAAGTTACACATGCCATTTATAGAGAAGGCTAGTTTTTCCTATAAGATCCTTTTTAATTTTGGTCTTACTACAGATAAATTTTGAAGTTTGTGCAGTAATAAGATGATAGTGTCTTTTTGATATACAGTACCAGTGTGTTTAAAATATGTTTTTGCTCCTTCTTTCAGTATCCAAGTCTAGGACAGTAAGAGATTCAAAGAAAAAGGCAAATATTTGAATAATAAGTATCCAGGATTCATTTTAAAAGATCAAAAATACTGGCTATTCAATTCTGATTGATTTAATTGAGAACTTAATCTTAGCCTTAAACTCATTCATATTGCATTGCTTTTGTAATCTTTAAAAGGCAAAAAGGCAAACAAACAAACAAAAAAACAACAAACCAACCAACCAATAAACCAAAAAAACTATACAGTTGCAGTACAAAATATTAGAATGATAATAGATTTCCCTAATGCAAGATAACTTTTGTTTTTATGTTAGACAGTTTTAACAAAATGTAAAACACTTTTAAACACTTGGTAAAATTAATGAAGCTGTAAGTTTGTAAAGGAACACAAGGGGATGTGCTGAGAGATTTTTGCAGGTTTATGTTTAAAATGTTTCCAATTTTAAATTTTTCAGTTTAAGCTTCCTCTGATTTTCAAAGCTGTACTAGAATGCCAAACATGAACTGAACAGTTTCCTTCAGACTGTAGACTATTTTTTTTTCTACTTGTCTTTTCATAAAGTACCTAATTCTCCCCATAAAGCCAAAAAATTCCAGATGACAGACAGGAGACAAGCACATTAATATATATCATTCCTAAGACAACCAATCAGAGTAATTTTTTAACCAGTCCTAATGAAAGCCACAGCAGTTGCAAATAGAGATCTATGTTTATACAATAATTTATGTTTCTAATAATGCCACTTATATGAATAACATGTTTCTTTTAAACTGGATAATAAACTATATGCTAAGACCATAGCAGGCCAGTGGCACACTAGTCTCTGCATTTTTAATCAAATGTGGCTCTAGGGGCTAAGCACTACAGTCCTGATTTTACATCCATTCATTGTTGTGCAGGGGCAGGGGCATGGGGGTGGGAAGTCACCTGAAATCATAAAGGGAAAGTCTAAAGCAATATAGCTTAGCCTGTTAACTCACTGAATCTTTCATTTCTATGTCTTTGCATCACAGGAAGGAAAATACAAAGAAACTGTCATTTGGAAATGAATGACCTTTGCACTAAAGTAATAAAAGCAAAGTCTTTTGGAATCATACCAGACAAAAGATGCTGTATAAAGGTATGATTATTATTAGTGGTTCTCAGTTGCAGTGATGCTATTTTGGAGCTATAGAAAAACTGAAAGAATTAGAATATTGGTGAACTAGCCTCAAAAAATCAGTTTAGGACTGTTACTGTTTTTCAAATCCAAGCATGTTTAGACCATGGATATACTCTTAAAACAAATTGGAAAATAATTACGTTGTAATTCATTTATTACTCTATAGATCTACATGTATCAGGAAGGAAAAAAGATTAATCATTTTGAAATTGAATACATGATTTGCTGAGGTTTTCATATTAAAAATGATAATAATAAAATAAAAATTACAGTGCCCTGTCTTACTGCTCAGACATAAACTTAGAATTCTAGACCTAAACTGCATCTTCACAAAGTTACAGTGGCATAAACTCATTCAGCTATAAACTTTAGTTTCTCTTTTTATTTACAGATTTTATACTAATTGCAAATTAGTACCATTAGTACTGTTTGTTATTGTTTGGTAGAGCTGGTTGAAAATAGTTTATTTGAACACAAGAAAACTTTCTTCAGAAACCTCAATTCTGATGACATTTTATTTAAAAAAGGACTAAGAACAAATACTGATTTTGAAATACTTCGCTTGATGTTTCTCTAGTAAACAGTTCTTTTTTTTATTCAGTTTTTAATTTCACAACCAATGAGGCAAGTAAGGTCTTGAAAATAAGTAAGTTTATAGAATTGAACTGAGGGTGATAGCAAAGACTGTTGGAAGTGTAAAATCCACATTGATATGTCTTGTTAGTTAGGACAAATGATAATATGAATAAGTAAAGTGGGAAGGTAAACCAGGGGAGGTTCAGGTTGGATGTTAGGAAAAGGTCCTTCACCAAAAGGTGGTCAGGCACTGGAACAGGCTCCCCAGGGCAGTGATCACAGCATTGAGCCTGCTGGAGTTCAAGGAGCATTTGGACATCTCTCAGACATATGGTCTGATTTTTGGGTGGTCCTGTGCGGAGCCAGGGGTTGGACTCAATGATCTTTGTGAGTCACTTCCAACTCAGCATATTCCTTGATTCTATTATTCTAATTAAGTAAAAAAATAAATAAATAAGTAAAAACAAGTGTTTTTTGTTTGTTTATTTTGTTTTGTTTTATGTAATATCTCAGGACAGTACTTTTATAGCTGAACGACTAGAGTAAGGACTAGAGTAAGGCTAAAGAAATGGGACCTCCATGCATGTTGCTTCTAGAAATTTCCTCTCTGACCTAATGTCATTTTATTGTAGTTCACAGGAGCTCACAGTCTGTGCAATGGATGTGGTACCTCTGGAGTGGTCAAAAATTGACCTTGTTTTTTCTTCTAAGAAGGGAAATACTATGAAACTATGTTCTACCTTCCCCCCCCCCCCCCCCCCAGCTTCTCATCGAAAAGCAGATTTATTTATTTATTTATTTTCCTAAACCTTTTAGTGACTATGTAAGAATTCTTCACAGTTTCCAAATCCCTGTAGGTAGTCCTTCATCCTCAATCTAAATACCCTTAAATCTTAGCATATAAGTTTTTTAAAACCAGGATTGTCTCTTGGAATCTCCAGATTTTACCCCAGAGCAAACAACACAGACGTAAATTCAGTTGTTACTGAGTTACTATTCAGTCCTTCCTGGCAAGTAACCATTTGAACAATTCTGTGGGGTGGTATCTGCTGATCTCCCATACCCCACACAGACATAACTCAGATCACTTTTATTTCTTTCCAGTTAGATTTCTGCTGTTCTTTCCCAGCAGCTCTCTTCTGCTTTGTTCCCCAAGTAATAATACGAAATCTGCTTAGAGAAAATAAAATCAATTGGTCAGAAAATGATTCTTGGTTTGTTTAATGCTTCAGGTAAGCCCAGGAAGTTTCTAAACTTATAGCCTCAAATTTTCTCATTTCTACTTCTACCACCTCCTCATTCCTCTTCACATAGAATATTGCCTATTTCATTCATAACAGTTTCAGAAAGTTTTGCAGGAGTAAATAGCACCTATGTAACTGGGTTAATGATGTCAGCAAGTGAAATGTATTAATACACCAATTAGCAAAGATAGTTTATGGGAAATACAAAGTAAAGGAAATTCAGAAATAAAGTGACTTCTTGTGTTTCAGCAGGATGCCTTCCACCATAAAATAGGTTACAGTTTGGAAGGATGAAAGAAGACCAAACACATGGTTTTGGATTGAATTCCTGCCCTAATAATTGTCATCCTATGTTACTGAAAATTATCCATGACTGGAGATAACCATAGCTTTTCCATTATTTTTCTCCTCTTCTGTGGGTGACACTTCATTACTGGAAGCCTATTCCCATTTTTCCCTTTGCCTCATAATTCAGATTCTTGGCACACCATGTTGAATTTTATGGTTAAGGGTAAAGCAAATCATTCACAGCTGTCTGTTGGTTAGGTGTGCTTTGTGCTTAAAAAGCAGTCATGTTGGTGTTGCTTCAACCCAAAATCAAGTGTTCCCAAGACTCTGGCCTAAACATGCCAATTTTCATACCCAATTTTCTTCTTCCTTTACTATTTTGAATGTGTGGCTGACACTTTACAGATGGTGTTGGCCAAACATTGCTTTCTGGAGCCAAAATAGATCTGAATTAGTAGTCAGGAGATACTGCCCCAATGGGAGCATTAGTTTAATTTTCCATTATTGTACTCTTTCTTCAGTAATACAGACTTTAATTTCCAATCAAGGTAATATCCATAGCAAAGGATTTGAATTAATGGTAATAAACATTTGGACTGGTGAGCTTGAAATGGGTAGTTGTAAATCCTTGGACTTTACAGTTTGAAATTCAATAAGCAGCACATATTTAGATAGACTTTTTTTTTTTTTTTTCTCCTTGTGTTGGCAAATTGTAAGCTCTGTTTTTAAGCAGGGATAAAGTAGAACTTCTACCTAACATCTACAAATCATGATGTAGACACCTGTCTAAGTGCTGAAATGTACATTTGGATTTACACATCCAACATTTATCTATTTTATTGTTGAACTTTATTAAAGATATTCCAGTTTGTCTTTTCTCCTTTGTTCAGTGGAGCTGTCAGGTTCACAGTTCCTCATTTCTCTGCAACAGAGCCAACACCAGGAAGCAGTAAAGCTGCCTGGGGCTCTTCTAATTTGTGTTTTTTGGCAAAAAACCCTAGTGTGCAGGATGCCAGCTGAGCATTGCCAGCCTGTACTGTGGCTAGAGCCATTATGAAATAAAGCCTGCTCTGAGACTGGCTAACTCAGATCTATGCATGCTGGAGAATGTGAACTGGCAGAAATCTACCAAGATTTATAGCTAATATCTACCACCTTGACACAGTTTGGAAAGTGCAAAGAGAATGCAAAGAGCCAGAAAACATCCTTCTCAGTCAATGAAATGAGGTCTCGTTCACTGTTTCTTGATGGCTCCCGGTAAAGCTTACTTAGATTACAAGCTAAATGATGGGCTCTAGGGTTTGCTTGAAACTGTCAGCTCTGCCAGCATGGTCTGGGACGTAAAAGTGAACTTGTGGTCTCTGGTTCTCACATCATCTGGAGTTACTAAGATTCTTCATATGAAACTAAGCTGCTCAAAGTATATGAGCCAGAAAACATATCTGGGTCATACACTCCTTGTATCTCTGAAAAGATCAAATTCTGAGAAGCTTATAAACAACTGAGAATAATCAAATTTCTTCTCTTTTGGACATTTGACTCAGTTAACTGAAATGAATGAGGATATTTTCAGGCATCTTACAAGTGTCTAAATAAAGTGCAGAACACTGTCTGATGAGCTGATTCCCAAGTCATTTGGTCTGTAAAATACTGCACGCAGAAACTAAGTGATTGATGGTAAATGTCTTGCTAAACTCTTCTGCTCATTAAAAAATAAAAATAAAATTTTCAGTAGCAAGTATTTATTAACAGCATTAATTTTGATGTACAACATATAAGAAACACACAATTCAGTACTACAGGAAAAAAGTACCTTTGTATATGAAGTGAGATGAAAGATGTATATCACTATAGGACTATACCTACTAATTTTCTCAAGGGTACCTTTTGTCATGGCTTTTCAGTAGTTGCATTTAAAGCAAATAAATCACTTGGAAAAAAATCTTAAGATTATCCCACTCTTCCCTCTATATATGTTTAGTTTGCATCAAGGAAGGCTTATGCTTCAGTGGATTTCTTAGACAATGAACTCTTCTGTTGGCAATTGCCATGATTTAGAAAACCATCCTTTTATTTGGCAAAGCACATTTCAAATATGCTACGGTCGTCAAGATCATTATTGAAAATGGTGACATCCTGCTTTTCTTCCTCAGTAGACTCCTGACCTCTTAATGCCTGACAAGCTCTTTTCCTTTCATGGATATAAGCATCTTGCTTTAGACCATAAAGTGTAGAATATTATAAACATGTGGACATAGCATTACAACGATCTACTGAAGATTACAATTATTTTACATTTCTTGAGATGTAGTCTCATTCAATTGCATTGGTAAATATCTCCCAATTTCATCTGAATTTTGGTTATTCACAACATAGTAAAGAGAAACAGAATCTGGCTGTTTTTATTTTAGTTAACTATGTTATTAGTTAACTATGTTTATTTAGTTAACTATGGAAATGTTACGAAAGAGAAGGAAATAATAGATTTGTAAACAAGTTACCAAAGTCGGTATTGGAGAAAAATGTTGAACTAGTTAAAAAAAAGACATATACTGAAACCTAATTTTTAAGGCATAGCATTCACAGAAATATTTTGAGGTGATAGTAGCTTTAAGGATTTTCAGAGTAGTGGTTTTTAAATATATATATATATGCCAAAGTTATCATAGAATCATAGAATCATAGAATATCCTGAGTTGGAAGGGACCCTTAAGGATCATCAAGTCCAACTCTTGACACCGCACAGGTCTACCCAAAAGTTCAGACCATGTGACTAAGTGCACAGTCCAATCTCTTCTTGAATTCAGACAGGCTCGGTGCAGTGACCACTTCCCTGGGGAGCCTGTTCCAGTGTGCAACCACCCTCTCTGTGAAGAACCCCCTCCTGATGTCAAGCCTAAATTTCCCCTGCCTCAGCTTAACCCCGTTCCCGCGGGTCCTGTCACTGGTGTTAATGGAGAAAAGGTCTCCTGCCTCTCGACACCCCCTTACGAGGAAGTTGTAGACTGTGATGAGGTCTCCCCTCAGCCTCCTCTTCTCCAGGCTGAACAGGCCCAGTGACCTCAGCCGTTCCTCGTACGTCTTCCCCTCCAGGCCTTTCACCATCTTCGTAGCCCTCCTCTGTACACTCTCCAACAGTTTCATGTCCTTTTTATACTGTGGTGCCCAGAACTGCACACAGTACTCGAGGTGAGGCCGCACCAGCGCAGAGTAGAGTGGGACAATCACCTCCCTTGACCTACTAGCGATGCCGTGCTTGATGCACCCCAGGACACGGTTGGCCCTCCTGGCCGCCAGGGCACACTGCTGGCTCATATTCAACTTGCTGTCTACCACGACTCCCACATCCCTCTCTTCTAGGCTGCTCTCCAGCGTCTCATCGCCCAGTCTGTACGTGCAGCCAGGGTTTCCCCGTCCCAGGTGCAGGACCCGGCACTTGCTCTTATTGAACTTCATGCGGTTGGTGATCGCCCAGCTCTCCAACCTATCCAGATCCCTCTGCAAGGCCTTTCCACCCTCATTCGAGTCCACAACTCCTCCAAGTTTGGTGTCATCAGCAAACTTGCTCAAAATACCTTCTATTCCTACATCCAGATCGTTTATAAAAATATTGAAAAGTACCGGCCCTAAAATGGAGCCTTGAGGGACCCCACTGGTGACCGCCCGCCAGCCTGACGCAGCCCCATTTACCATAACCCTTTGGGCCCTGCCCGTTAGTTATTAAGTTATTACAGACACTCTGTGTAATTTGTTTGGGAAAAAAAAAAAAGTCATGTTATCTCTCTTGCAAAATAAATAATTCATAGAAAACAGGACAGAAATTATGGTGTATATATGTCAAATGTGAGACTGTTGTCAAGTCAGAGTAGAAGCTTGGTCTCAGTGTGGCATATCTCCACTTAGTGTCTGACCGCAAGATCAAACAGGTCTACTAAGGATTGTAGAGTGAGTCTTATGCTTCATTTCCTCATAAGTACAAGTCAAAACAAAGTAGAAAAACAATGAAATGTTATTTAAATAAAAAATAGAAAAAAACAACAGCTTTGAAACATTTTATTTTCATCCCCTTGTGGATCAGGACCACTCAGAAAATTTTCCTTTCCAGACTGCACTCATACTGAAAGCATTTATCTTCAAAACATGATCATAAAAGGTGGCATCAGCAGTGCTCCTGTCCTGGCTAAATTTGGTTAACCAGCTGTTTAGTTACAGACTTTTGAGATCAGATAAGATTAAAGGTGTGTAAAAATGTAACTAGGGAAATCAGATTCTAAAATATTTTATTGTAATCTATTTCATACATTGACTCAAGGATATCAATATTAATATAATATCATCAAGAATTTATTATTTTTATTAATGTATTATTTATTCATAAGAAATATTAAGAATAGTAGTAAGAGTTGATAATTGGTAATTAGGTTAGGAAAAAGCTTTGCTCTACATTTTCTATCTCAGTTAAACAAATTTTTGAGTTATAGGGAGGGATCATAAGAAGGTACATCAGTGAACTTCTTTAATCATCATAAGATAAATTAGCTCTTCAGACTAACAGGACATGAATATATGATTTTCCCTCTTTCTTTATTTCTTGTTAAAAGCTCAGTAGGTATGACAGTGTTTCTGACTGCCCACAATTGGAACTGAGGTTTGATACTACAAATACAGTGACACTTAGGAAAGAAATACGCAGGCTCTTCTTCCAGAAATCAGCCAAAATGAACATGGGTGTTAAAGCTTACATTTTCATAAATCCTAACAGTGATTTGTATTTTTTATACTAAAGAAATATAATTTATAGGATATGAGTGCAACCACCAAGAAAAGAAAGAAATATTAATTGCTGCACACATGAAAAATTATGTTGGGGCTATTGAAAACAAACTACTTTTTTGGAGAGTATGCTGGCCCAGCCCTCAGCTGATTCACAGCATTTTACAACTGCCATAAATATGGTGATGCAAAACATACAAAAGTTCAAAGAACAGCTGCATGTTTCTGATCTGATCCAGCAATGTGATAAAGGCAGTCAACAATCAAAGTGAATGAAGGATGGTTAGTATATTCTGCAGGACTTGCTCTTATTTTTAAAGTATCAGACTCAAAGTAAATAACTATTATGAAGTTGCTATAATAGGGAACTTCCATAACTGTTACATCTCTGTAAACAGCAGTGTGAATGGCAGAGCATAAAGCTAACAAATGTTCTACATTAAAGTTTCAGTATCAATAACATTTTTAAGATGTTATCAAACAAAGCATTCAGTGTTGAAAATAACAGCCTCAGCTATAGTATTTATTCAGTAATGCAGCTGCAGAGCCAAAGTTCATATTGTTCCTTAATGTTTATATTGCACTGTAATGAGAAGATGGTCAGTAGAAACTGAAATTAACTGCAGATGAACTTAGAAGGAATGAAAGTTATACACTGGTCCAGTAACGTCCCTTTTCTGTTTTGTGGTGTGAAGTGTGGAATACAAACTTCTTACTTAGCACTTAAGGAAAGAGGGAGATAATTCCATGTCAAGGTTGCATGGCTCTTAATGAAAAACTGAAGTGTAGGTTACACGTACCCTCATTGGCTACCAGCTGCAAAGATCTGATATTGTCAGATTAGTGAAGCATTGCTGCTTCAGTCCTCAAAAGGAAAAAAAAAACTTTCCAGCTGTTGAAAAGAGCTGATGGAATAAGATTGATTAGAAGCAGAGAATAGTGTCAGCTTCCCATGACAAAGAGAGATTAGATGATCTCAATATCAGATTATTTCCACATCTATATGAATTAGAACTCTACCTGCAAAGGCATAAAAGATTAACCTTGTACTCTGTACACAGACAAAACTATAAACTATGTGTGGAATCATTTGTGGTGGAATTTGGTTCCAGATTTAGACACTTAAGTGTAGATGTTTCATGGTGTCTTTTATAGATGTAGCCATATATTTCCAAGATATCTAAACTCCATTTTGTCAATTTATACCTTGTTGATACAGTTAGAGGAGCCTAAAGAAAAACAAAGTTCTGAAGATACAAAGTATCTGACCTTACATTAAACATTTCTACACTATTTAATTCCCAAACCTTATCTAGTTTGTTAAAAATATAGAAGCTACTATAACATAAATCACTACTGTTCTATTTGTATTGTCTGCTTTGATAATTGTATTCTCTCTCTACATTCTCTCTTTTTTAACAAAACGGTGATGAATGCTTTAAAAAGAAAAGGGGATTTTTTGTTTTTTATTTTTTAATTTTAGCTGTAATTGGGAAAATCATGATAATATTTGGAAAAATCCATCCAATTATTTTTAATTTATGATTAACACACACACACAAAATAATAATAATAAAAAATCCATCCTTTCTGTTAATCTTCTTAATATTCAGTCATTTTTTTCCTTAGAATCATGGAGTCATAGAATATCCTGAGTTGGAAGGGACTCACCATGATCACTGGGTCCAACTCCTGGCTCCACATAGGACCACCCAAAAATCAGGACGTGTCTGAGAGAGTTGTCCAAACACTTTTTGAACTCTGGCAGGCTCAGTGCTGTGACCAATGCCCTGGGGAGCCTGTCCCAGTGCCTGACCACCCTCCCGAACCACCTGAACTTTTTCCTAACATCCAACCTGACCCTCCGCTGTCCCAGCTCCATGCCATTCCCTCGGGTCCTGTCACTGTCCCCAGAGAGCAGAGCTCAGTTTCCCTTGTGAGTAAGCTGCAGGCCGCCATGAGGTCTCCCCTCAGCCTCCTCTTCTCTGGGCTGAACAAACCAAGGGACCTGAGCTGCTCTAGAGTGTCTTGCCCTCTAGAACTTTGTAGCCATCCTTTGTAGCCAGCCATATGGTTGGTCCTCCTGACTGCCAGGGCACACTTTTGGCTCATGTTCAACTTGCTGTTGACCAAAACCTGTTGACCAAATGACTTTTCTGCGGAGCTGCTCTCCAGCCTCTCATCCCTCAGTCTGTATGTATATCCAGGGTTGCTCTTTCCCAGGTGCAGAATCCAGCACTTGTTCTTGTTAAACTTTATATTGTTGGTGTTTGCCCAGCCCTTGAATTTGTCAAGATCTCTGAGAGGCCTCTCCACCCTTGACGGAGTCAACAGCTTCTCTCAGTTTAGTGTCCTTATTTCCTGTTTCCTTTCTTCCTTTTTTCCTTCCCTCTGCAATTTTATTTTATTTTTTTCATTTTGGAAAAACAGAAGGTTTATGCAGACCTTAGTTTCTAATAGTCTAGTAGTCCTTCTGCAAAACACTAACATCTGAACCTATATTGAAAAGTTCCTTGTCTAATTAAAACACATGGATACAACCATTAAAAAGTAGTCAAATTAAATGATTGTCCCCCTTTACTCGGCTCTGGTGAGGCCGAACCTCGAGTACTGTGTTCAGTTTTGGGTCCCTCACTACAAGAAGGACATTGAGGTGCTCAAGCGAGTCCAGAGAAGGGCAACGAAGCTGGTGAGGGGTCTGGAGAACAAGTCTTACGAGGAGAGGCTGAGGGAGCTGCGATTGTTCAGTCTGGAAAAGAGGAGGCTCAGGGGCGATCTTATCACACTCTACAGGTACCTTAAAGGAGGCTGTAGCGAGGTGGGGGTTGGTCTGTTCTCCCACGTGCCTGGTGACAGGACGAGGGGGAATGGGCTAAAGTTGCGCCAGGAGAGGTTTAGGTTGGATATTAGGAAGAACTTCTTTACCAAAAGGGTTGTTAGGCATTGGAATAGGCTGCCCAGAGAAGTGGTTGAGTCACCATCCCTGGAGGTCTTTAAAAGATGTTTAGATTTAGAACTTAGTGGTATGGTTTAGTGGAGGACTTGTTAGTGTCAGAGGTTGGACTCGGTGATCTTGGAAGTCTCTTCCAACCTAGATGATTCTGTGATTCTGTGATTCTGAGATATTAATGGTATTCCTTGTCCTGGACCTAATAAACAGGAAATCGTGTAAAAGACAATAAGTGAGAAAGAATTATGTTCTAAGACATAGAATGGCTTAGACTGAAATTTGAAAACTACCAAAATGTTTCTCTGTGGAATCCAATTTAAAATTTTGCAATGATGAGCCATTTGAAGTGTTTAATATTGGTATTTCTAAGATTCTCAAAATGTTGCAACATTTTCTTTTCATGTTTCTCAACTTACACCATTTAATGCTTACACCATTTAATCAAAGAATGGATAAATAGAGAAAGAAAAACTCATGATCAAAGTTACATTGATTCATCTTCATTTCTCTCCATTTTTATCTAGATGATATGACTAACTTTAGATCAGGGAGTAGCACTTACTGTTTATCATTAGTGTTACTAAGGAATATAACTTTTTCCTGACAGTAAAGAATGAGGTTCAGAAAATTGCAGTGTCTAAAAGATCTGTTAATTTCCTTAATTAAATTCCATCTGTCTTTAAAAGGTTACAGTATCTCTTTATTTACAGATTAGTTTATTCATTCAGCTTTATTTTTTTTCCTTGAGCTTGTCAGAAGCTGTTAAAGTTGATACAGTTTGACATTTTGCCCAGACTGCATCAAACCACAAACCTGAGAATAGAACGTGGCCATTAACAATTTAATTGCCTGTTGCAATACTTTTTTTTTTTTCCACATCAGCAGTGTCACACTTGATAAGGCTGTGATTTTTACCTTTACTCAATGAGATGAGACAATTTACTTTATGTTATAGTTTCTAAAGTGCCTCAGAACCATAACCAGTCAGAAATTTCATTTTTTTAGTGCTGGCTATTCGAAAATATCAGAATCCATAAGTATACTGGAAGTGAGATTTGGTTAAAAAACAAAAGTTTTGTCTGAGGAGTAGACATGAAAGCCTTGATTCAGTACAGTAAATAAGCATATGCCTAGTCTGAAGAATATGAAAGCCATTGACATCGGTGGGAATGGGCTTTCATACAAGCTAGGCATATAATAAAATACTTTTGTGACTAAATCTTAAGCTGCTATTCACATTGTGGTCCTGGTGAAAGCCAGTAAGGCCAATAAACCCATTTAATTGATTTCAGCAAGCTTTGACTCTTACATTATAGTTGAAAATGTGAAAACTTTGTATGGAATATTGTTTCTAGAACAGTTTTAATATCAGTGTCCAGCATTTTTGGCTAGAATGAGAAATGCCTCATACAGACATGGCTAAGGTACAGTACAGATGGTTTCTAATGGTGGAATCCCCCCTCCCCAACCCCCCCCAACCACCCCCCCAAGCAAACAAACAAAAACCCAGATGGCATAGATATATATATATATAATTTTTTTTTAAATAGCAATCCAACAATGTTAAGATGGACCAAAAAAAAAATATCTGGAGAGGCCCCTCGATATTTTATTAGTGTTTAATGTAGTCATGGTGTAGTAGGCAATTGTGTGGCTTTTTTCTGTCTCCTAAGGGTATGTTTTTTTCCCTGATGATACTTATGGGAAAATTTTACAGATCATTGGTAATCCACCACAGTCTATTTTACCCAAACATAATCAAGTGCTCAAAATTAATTTTCTAAAAACTGAAACTGATGTAGTCTGAAGGATTTCATATCTCTGTATTACTTGTTTCGATTTCCACAGACTGGCATCTGATCTTGGTTACGCCTGTATAAATTTACAATATTAAGATATTTTAGTGGAATTCTTGCCAGTTTATATTGTTCTAAGAGCCCACTAGAAACAAATTTAAAAATAGGTAACTTGTTCTCTTGTAACATGGGAAAAGCTTTAAATTTCTTTTTTTAAGTACACTTCAAAAATTACATTCCTTACTTACCACTGTCAGTGATACTAACTGATTCAGTGTCCTTAACTACTATAGCAACACATGTAGAGTTACACATGTAGAGTTATAGCTACAGCTGTAGAGTTATTAAGGCTGGCTGATAATGTAGTTCTTGGTGTTTCTTTTTTACATCAATATAAAATCTTTTAAGAAATTTTGCTGTGTGAGCACCTCTCTTATCAAATAACTTCTTCAAAAAGTCTAGCCAAAGTGCTAATATATATTTGGGGAAGTAAGTTTTCTTTCTTCTTCAAACTGTAGTTTTCCATGTAAATTTATAATTTAGGCTTTCTAGAATAAACTAGAAAGATATGTAAATTTACCTGAGAAATAATAATACAGCGTAAATTGGCATACTTGATTTACTTGATTTATGATAGAATTATTATTATTATTTATTAATTTATTTATTTATTGATGATACTGCTGAAGTTCAATCCATGCATTCTTCAGCACATTACTGAGCTTGTTTTTGGTAGAGATAGGCAAAGTCCACTTTAGAAAATCTGAAATGATCACTGTAAGGTCATTGCTACAGTTGTGAGTGACAGATGTAACAGGGCATATTTGTTTCCAAGTTTCCTTGGGTTTTACAGGGTTGCAGGGTTTGTTTAAGGAAAGGTTGGGTGTGGTACTTAGGGACATAGTTTAGTGGGTAATATTGGAGCTAGGGGGACAGTTGGACTAGATGATCTTAGAGGTCATTTCCAACATTTGTGATTCTATGATTCTTCTGTTTGCAGTCAAGCTTTGAATACTTTTCTTGTCTTCTTAAACACTGAAGTAGTAGTCACAGTAATTAGTATATAGTGCAGACAGTAGAAGACGTATTTAGTATACAGTGGAATTAACACCCCCAAGAGATAAAATAACCCTGGACTGTCTTTATTAAACAACTAAGGGCTAAGATCAGGATTTCTTGCAATAATTTCTTCACGAACACATTTAGCAACTTACAAAATATGCACCACTATCTGTGCAAAAACATGTACTGGATCAAGATGTAGAAACTTTTTGTTAGCTTACACTTCTACAGCCTTTCAATTGAGTTATTAAGGTGACGTTGCATAGCCGCATGTCTGTGTACATGAAAGACTCAGTTCTAGATAAAAGTCTAAAATCAGTACCTGCCCCCATAGACTCACAAATTGGAGATACAAAATAGCAGATCAGAGTTAGATTAAAATTATTTCTTTCATTCACTTCTTCAAGCACCTTTTTCTCATCTCAAGAAAATCACACCAAACTTTCCCAAAAATCAGCAGTTTGCCTTTAAATGTATAGGATAGCTCAAATCAGCTGAGAAATCTGTGAAGCTTCAATTTAAAGGTTTTTGTTTGTTTGCCTTTTGAAGTTGTTTTGTTTTGTTTTAGATCCAACGTGATTTGTTCTTAATTCCTTTTGAAAAAAGAAGCAAAAAAAAAAAAAATCATTATTCAGTATGTATGTGCTGTAAATATTTGGATAATGTGCCTGTAAAAGGCAATTGAGAACATACAGTGCAGTTCTGTCTTTTCTGGGTAATTACATTGGTTGTTTACTATGAACCCAATGAGTGCACTATTATGAGTTCAATAACTCTTCACAAATTTGAACCTTGTTTTACAACTCCATTTTGCATAAAAACCAGTAGATGACATTCAAGAGTGTTGCACAGCTGATGGGTTCTGCAGGACCAATAAAATACGATGCGTACTTTAGATGTATTTCTCTGACAGTGCATTCCATTAAGACTTAGCAAATTTGATCCTCATTTTACAACTCAGTTCTGTATAACAGCCAGGAGCCTTATCCTAAAATGTGCTGAGTACTCTCAGCATGTTTGGATTCGTATGATTCTGCCTTTATAGAACCTTGAAAAGATTGTAGATATGCTATGTTTGGATGTCAAGGGGAATTTGCATATTAGCTACAAAACAGCAACACCTCAAGAGTGTTAGGAGAAATAGACAATATGATGTATCTCCTCTTGTATAAACAGTGACATCTTGAGTTGCCATTAGTATTCCCTAATATGCAACTAAGTTAAAGGTTATCATCTGCTGCAGATTTAATGGATTGCATTAGAATTACAGCAAATGACCCTTGCAGCTCCTTTAAACTTGATCGATCACAATGTAATTGTCATGGCGGGCTAGCAATTAATTTTCATTAGTCAGGGAAGTCATTAATGCTTGCAGTTAGGGAAAATGACTATTAGATTGAAGTAGAAGTGATTCAATCATTTTTTACAATTAAAAAAAGTTGGCCTAATTTGCTCGTTCCATATGTGCAGAAGAATATTATTGCAGTTCTATTACCATGTGCTATTCCTGCTGTGAGGCACTGGTTCGAACCAAGAGTTGAATACGGTGCTCTTCATACTGAAAGAGAAGGCATTTATTACAAAATTTCTATTGGGAATATTATTTGGGAATAATGATGGAATGCCCCCTCATTATTATTTTTTTTTCCTATTGCCTTTAAAGCTATGCTGGAATTTAATGCTATGGTGAAAGGTGTGTTTCCTCATGTCAAAGTGCTATTTGTTTTTCCTTTGACACACAGTGCCTTTTTACTGAATAAGAAAGAGAGGAGTTGAAAGATCTCAGGATCATTCAGCTGCCTTGGTAAATAGTAAATTGCCTGGCAATGACAGTTAGCTGTGATATAGCTCCTTGATATCACAGTTGATATAACAATGCTGTTCATTCATCCAGCACATTTCATCTGAGAATTTAAAAATATTTTTTCAAACAACTCCATCTCAATAAGTCCTAATCAAATACAGAAGTCAAATTGAAACAGAAAACCAAATACCTTATACTCCAAGGTATATGGAATCTTCATAAATGCCTAGTCTTGTCCAATTTCCATTCCCAATTAATTCATTGGTATTGTTTTCATGTATTCTTGGTGTTGGGATGCACTCTGTTCAGATACCTTTTTTTTTTTTTTTATCCTAAGAGAATATCCTGTTTCAGTGAGTCATCTTTAATACTACTGTAAATGTGCTTTTAATGAATTTAGGTAAAACAATACAAAACTATCTAGGTCTTATCCTGTCCCTGTGAGACTAAATGTCACCTGCATTTTAGGTACTTAATAAACTACACTTCTTTAATACCTGAAGCCATTGTTTATAAAGTAAATGCTAGAAAGCAGTGTTCTTTGAATAGTCCATCTTAGTTTAGGTAAATAAGTTAGGTGGAAATGAAGGAGCAATAAAGTCTTTCAAAAACATTTTATATTTTTCCTTGGCCAAAGGAATTTAGGCATTACAGCGAGCAACTTACTTAAAGTGTATATGTTTAAAACATGCAAAGGTTGGGTGAATTGCCCCTTCTCATGATGGCTAAAATATATTGAAGAAAATATATTAATACTGCTTATTATACTAAGATTTTGGAAAGTTTAATGGTCAGCATGAAAATACTATATTCTCAAACGTTCCTGAGGGAATGTGCATAGGAGTAAGAAAAAGTTTTAGACTTCAGAAGTTCAATAAAATTTTGGAAAGTTACTGACAAGTTAAGGTAGTCTTTTCTACTTTGTTTTTTTTTTGGGGGGGGGGGTGGATTCTAATGGGAATTAGGTATGTAGGTGCTTTTGTAATGGTCCCTCCGCATGTGAGAGGGACCCCACACTGGAGCAGGGGAAGAGTGACTTTGAAAGAGCGGCGGAGATGAAGTGTTAGAGACTGACCACAGCCCCCATTCCCCTGTTCCCCTGTGATGCTTGGGGGGAGGAGGTGGAAGAGGGTGGATGAGGGGAAGGTGGTTTTAGTTTGTTTACTTTGTTTCTCACTTCTCTAGCTTGTTAGCAATAGGCAAGAAATTTCTCTAATCTCCCTACACTGAGTCTATATTGCCCATCATGATAATTGTTGAGTGATCTCCCTGTTCTTATCTCAATCCTTGATCCCTTTTCATCATATTTTCTCCCCCTTTCCCTTTGAGGAGAGGGAGGGGTTGTGGTAGAGCTCGGCTGCTCACCTGAGTAAAACCAGCACACCTTCGTAAATGGCATTGGTGAGACGACAAATCAAATGCTGTGTTCAGTTTTGGGTCCCTCACTGCAAGAAGGATATTGAGTTCCTCAAGCATATACAGAGAAGACCAACAAAGCTGGTGAAGGGACTAGAGAACAAGACTTATGAGGAGCAACTGAAGGAGCTGGGTTTGTTTAGTCTGGAGAAGAGGAGACTGAGGGGAGATCTCATCACTGTCTACAACTATCTGAAAGGAGGTTGCAGCAAGGAGGGTGTTGGTCTGTTTTCTCAGGTGACAAGTAATAGGATGAGGAAACAGTCTCAAGTTGTGATAGGGGAGGTTTATATTGGATATTAGGAAGAATTTCTTCATGGAGAGGGTGGACAAGGATTGGAATGAAATGTCAAGGGACTTGGTGGAGTCTCTATCCGTGGAGGTGGAAAAGACACATGGATGTGGCACTAAGGGACATGGTTTAGTGATGGAACTTAGTAGGTCAGGTTGGTTGTTGGACTTGATGATCTTTAAGGCTTTTTGCAACCTTTTGATTCTATGATACCATTCTTTAATTTTAACATCATCTTTTGACCTCTCCACTGATTGTACAGGAAGTTGGGATGACTAGCTCAAACCTAGATGTTTGTATCATGAGTGTTTAAACCTATATGAACAGCCCCTCTAGTGGTGTTTATAAAAATCGTCTGAGCCTGAAACACAATTTCAAAAGTTACCAACACTCAGATGCCTAAAAGTCATTGAAGTGATTTACTCGATTCAAGCTTGGAAGTCATTTTTAAAATGTTACCCCTTGTTAAAAAATATTTACTTTCTCAGTTGGAAGATTTCCAATAGCACTTTCATCGCATAAGATATATTGTTCTGCAGTTTGATGAATTGCCCCTTTTATAAAACAAAAATGCGTTCAAGATGTCTGTGTGATAGTCTAATCCTATTTTCAGGTATGTGACTATCTAGATGTTCCACTTTTAGAAGAATATTAGTTTGGATCTGAATCAAGATCCTCTCTCAAGTGGTCAACATTCAGCACTTCCTTTAGACAGTGCAGTTCAGCTGTTCTGAAATTACAGTATTTAAGAACCTGAGCCTTCTTAAGTTATTAAATACTCAATTCGTACATTATATGACTAGACATTTAAGTTATTTGAAAAAACTACACTTCCACTCTTTTAGATAATGCTTTAATGACAGTTGCCAAGTAGCAATGGAAATTTATAAAGATGAATAGAACTGTATTGTTTGGCACTGATGGGCTGTTCAAATGGGCTCATGTTTTCCACCTTCATATATTCATCAGCTTGAGTATTTTTCTGTTACAAGATTGACCAGTGTAAGTCAGACTTCCTCTTGACTTTCATCTGTCTCTCAGAACAGAATCCTCAAATCATTATGCACATTTTGAGTCGAAACACTTGTGGTTTTTTAAATAAAAGTCGTGGGATGAAATCTGGCATTTTCATGCAAAGTATTATATGATATGCATTAATGCTAAAGCAGTAATCAAAAGTTTCTGTGGGAGCTAGTGTAGGCAGACTTTTTGACTGGATAAATCCTTTTCTATTAAAATGAATGATTTTATATATATATATTTTTTTTTTGTGAGATGAAGCACAATATAAGCTGCCATAAATCATATTTCATAGAATGAAAAAAAAAAAAGAAAAGAAAAGGAATGAGCACAAAACCTTTTTCTTCTCACCTTGCTTTTTTACTCTTAGTGTTCTTATTTTTACTTGAAAAATGTCTTGTACTACTGAACTGTCTTTACAGAACTGCATTCACAATAACAAGCCTTTGCTATTGTTGTTGCCCTGACTAAAGGTTCCATTTCTATTCTTTAATTCTCTTTAAATGGTGATGATATTTGAAAGGAAATACCACAAGCTATAGGAAACTTGTTACAGGGGAAAGAATATCCCAGAAAGACCCTACAAGTAGCTCTGTTTTGCTTTCTAAAGATATAAAAAGCCTAAGAATCTAGGAATGGATCTTCGACTAAGACTTCTGAGTTGTGGTTTTTGTTTTTTTTTTTCCAATTCTTATTACAAAAGTATTCAGCTTATTCCAGAGGTTCATATATGATACTTACTCCTGTTGTTTTAATGCTTCACGAATAATAATTTCCTCTGAGAATCTTTGAGATAAAAAAAATGCTATTTTCCATATGTTTCAGATCAGAAGGGCAAGAATGGAGAGATTAAAGGTCAAACAAATTTGCTAACATAAAATGGACAATTTGAGACACTCATGGCTTAATTTTTTTTTTAATGTATATAACAGCATGTGAAAAAAATAAATCTCTTCACTTTGCATTGCAGTTTTGAAGCTTAGCACTTCTGCAAATCCTCCTCTCTCATCTTGCAGTAAGTGGAGACTATGGTGTTAGTGAGCACCAGCTGTAAATCTGAGGCAAAGGATTTAGTTCCACACATCTCTGTGGCAGAAGGAAGGACATGGTTGAAGAGTGTGACAACTCTTACCTCTCTGACTGCTCTTCTCTTTTTATATGGGAGTGGATTCATAATTTACAACAGCTACCCAAACTCCTTTCAAGATTAAATGCATTAAAACCTATCAACTTGATAAGATGTATTCCCAGATTCTTCCTTTGAGAAACTTAGGAATTCAATATATTATTTTGTATATATATATATATATATATATATATGTATATATATTTACATGCACATACATACATCATGTATATGTGTACATATACATATACATAATATGTGTTATATATTTATATTACTTAGGGCAAATTTAATAAGTTTAGCCCTAAGAGTGAAAAATGTGTACATGCAAACAGGGAGGATGCTGGACTGCCAAAACCCTCATCTCCTGCACAAGTTCATACCACGTTCTGAAATGGCTCCTACACACCCGTACCCTTCTGCATGGTGAGAGCTATTTCTTATAGCAGGTATAAATTCTTTTAGGCATTTGGTACCACTTTTCTGATCATAGGATAGATTTCTAAGGTTCACAAAGATTTTTTTCAGACTGACACAAATGCTCCGTGCTTGTTTTGTGCATTAACAGCTGTGTAGAGATCCACAGTATGATTAGCATAGTCTTCAGCTTCTTTTAAAATTAATAACTGCTTTGCTTACCTGTGAGCCCAGTTTAGTAACTTGTGTTATTCCAATCTAGAGATCACAAAGATCTACACATATATCATTCACATACTGTATTCATAAAGTAAAGGGTATATGACTTTAGCTCACATAGTTTTCTGTACATTCAGGTCATCAACACTGTCTTGTTTATAAAAAGTGTTTTTTCCTTGCCAATTTCTGCTTCTTCTTGTAGCAGAAGAGAAAGTTATACAATAACGGACTAACTTAGCCTAGAGGCTAGTCCAATCTAGTCCGAACCCCTACTCCAAACAGGGCTAACATCACAGTTAATCAGATCACTCTGTCCCTCATTCAGTTGAATTTTGAGTATCTCTAAAGACACAGATTCCTTTTAAGCAACCTGTTTCAAATGCAGTCTTCCCAGTTTAATTAAAAGATTAGTCTTTTTTTTTAGAACAAAATGCCTTAGTATTTGTACTAACTGGTTTAAGTTCCAGATTAATATATTCCATTATTTGCAGTAACAACAAAAAAAAAAAACTTATTTCCTATTTTGAATAGTTTCAGGGGGAAAAAAAATATTTAAATTTCATTCTATACAAAGTATAAAAAATAAAAGAAAAATAAAAAAAGCTCTCCTTGCTTAAGCTTCTAGCACAGCCTTGACTAAAACAGTGGTGAATGTTTTTTAAACCCCAAGACAGTGAGTATTTAAAGGATTAAGTTTGAGTAGAGGCTGGCGCTATGAAGGAATGTTACCCAGATGCTTTATTTCATATTCACCCTGTATGCACAGCCATTCTTTGGTGCATCACATTTGAAGGACTAGCCAAATAGGTCTGAAAATACTATTATTTCCTTCTATTTTAAGTATTGATGGTCATAATTTGTAATGGAAAATCTGCATAATTTCATGATTAGTGAAAGCATTTTGAAAGACAACTAATTTAGAAAGTTTTGTGATTTCAACATGTGTTTTTATAAAGTATTTGTACATCATATTTACCAAGTAGATATCCCCAAAATTTTGCTAAACAGTAAACGTGACAATTTGTTTCCCAGAATAGTTCATCTCCCATGGTAACACTTAGACCTTTCTTAGTGACTTCTGCTTGTCCTCATATCTGATGATACTTGTGCACTAGTATCTTGTATTTTCTAGTTGTATTTAGAGATAATTTCTATACACTCTTTTTTCTTTTTTTCAAATAAAACATTATAAAATTATGTTTACTATTTACTGCATACTTAGTGCTTTAAAACTTACAAGAACTGTGCAAAATAATTTTGCTTAAGGATTATTCACATCTGTGGCTCAGGGGATAAAGGATCACCATCTGCCAATCAGGCTTATAACTACTTATCCCAATGAGACAGAAAGTTTAAGTAACTTGCTGTGAAAGTGACTTTTACTTGGGGGTTGAAATGAGGATTTTGCTGGCCATCAAAGCTATATTTTACAATGCAGATTGCATAGAGATCAGTAATTTTCTTACTCTTTCCACCTACTAAATCACATTTTATGTAAAAAAAATAATTAATTCTGTAATACTATTTTTTAGCATGAACTATTTCTGTCTTTGCCTCTGCAGTATTGCAGGATGATGAATGGGACAAGGAATTGATTCACCTATCTATGACTGGGAGGGAACACAGACTTATCATCCAAAACCCAATTTTTCTATCAAGGTGTCATCTATTCAAGAACTGTATCTTCAGTTCACTCAATAAATCAGAGACTCTTTGTATCTTTCACCTCCACTCCATTTCCATTTTTAACTATATCATAAAATCTCAGAATGGTTTGGGTTGGAAGAAACCTTAAAGATCATCTAGTTCCAAACCCCTGCCATGAGCAGGGACACCTCCCACTAGACTAGGTTGCTCAAAGCCCTTTCCAACCTGGCCTTGAACACTTCCAGGGATGGGGCATCCAAAAATTCTCTGGGCAACCTTTTCCAGTACTTTACCCTCTGAGTAAAGAGTTTCTTCTTAACATCTAATCTAAATCTCCCCTCTTCTAGTTTAAAACCATTACTTCTTGTCCTATCACTATCTGTCCATGTAAAAAGTCTCTCTCCATCTTTTTTTTATAAGCTCCCTTTAAGTACTGAAAAGCTGCAATGAGGTCTCCCTGTAACCTTCTTTTCTCAAGGCTGTACATCTCCAGCTCTCTCAGCCTTTCATCTTCATTCCCTTTCGCTGGACCTGCTCTAGCAGGGCCATGTTTTTCTTGTGCTGGAGGCCCCAGACCTAGATGCAGTACTCCAAGTGGGGCCTCACAAAGACAGAGAAGAGGGGGGACAATCACCTTCCTCAACCAGGTGGTCACACTTCTTTGGATGCAGCCCAGGATGCAGTTGGCCTTCTGGGCTACAAGAATGCACTGCCAGGTCATGTCAAGCTTTTCATCCATCAGCACCCCCAAGTCCTTCTCCATGGGGCTGCTCTCAATGAGTTCTTCTCCCAGACTGTACTCGTGTCTGGGGTTGCCACGGCCCAGGTGCAGCACCTTACACTTGGACTTGTTGAACCTCATGTGGTTCACATGTGCCCACTTTTCTAGCTTGTCCAGGTCCTTCTGAAGGGCATCCCTTCCTCCTGTTGTATCAACTGCATCACTCAGCTTGGTGTTGTCGGCAAACTTGCTGAGAGTGCACTCAATCCCACTGTCTGTGTCACTGATAAAAATATTAAACAGTTTTGGTCCCAGGATGGGTCCTTAAGGACATCACTGGCCTCCACCTGCACCGCAACTTTCTGGCTGCAGCCATTCTGCCAATTCCTTATCCACCAAACAGTCCACTTTTCAAATCTGTATCTTTCCAGTTTAGAGATTTGGATGTCATGTGGAATCGTGTCGAAAGCCTTACAGAAGTCCGGGTAGATGACATCGGTCAGTGTTCCCTTGTCACTTGGTACAGTTATTCCATCACAGAAGGCCACCAGATTGGTCAGGCATGATTTGCCCTTGGTGAAGCTGTGCTGGCTGTCTCGAATCACCTCTGTGTCCTACATGTGCCTTGACATTGCTTCTAGGAGGATCTGTTCCATGATCTTTCCAGGCACAGAGGTGAATCTCGCTGGTCTGTATTTCCCTGGAGCTTTCTTTCTACCCTTTTTAAAAATGGAAATGATGTTTCCCTTTTTCCAGTCACTGAGGACTTCACCTTACTGCCATGGCTTCTCAGATAAGATGGAGAGAGGCTTGACAACTACTTCAGGACCCTGGGATGCATGTCATTGGGTTCCATAGACTTGTACCTGTTCAGTTTCATCAAGTGGTCTCAAACCTGTTCTTTGCTTACAGTGGGAGGGACTTTGGTCCCCAAATTCCCACCTAGAGATTCATGGACTTAAGAGACATGGGAAGCCTGACTGGAGTGAAGACTAAGGCAAAGAAGTTGTTGAGTACCTCAGCCTTCTTCATGTCTGTTGTTACCAGTTCTCCCTTCTCATTTATCAGAGGACATATGCTCACCTCGGCCTTTCTTTTCTGACCAATTTACCTGTAGGATACCTTCTTGTTATTCTTTTCATCCCTTCTTAAGTTCAGTTCCATCTGTGCCTTGACTTTCCTGATCCCAAATGTACACATCCAGACACATCCCTGTACTCCTCCTAGGCCACATATCCCTGCTTCCACTGCCTGTCCATTTCCTTCTTGAACCTCAGTTTGACCAGCAGGTCCTTGCTGAGCATTGACTGTTCCCTTGTTTTCCCACTTTATTCCTTACCCATGGGGATGGAGAGCTCTCGTGCTCTAAGAAAAGTGTCCTTAAAGAGTTTCCAGCTCTGATCAGTTCCTGGGACAGTGTCCCAGGGGATCTCATCCACTAGTTTGAACAGCTGGAAGTTTGCTCTTCTAAAGTTCAGGGTCCTGACTTTGCTCTTTACCAGGCGCATATTTCTTGAGAACACAATTTCAATGAGGGCATGCTAACTGCAGCCCAGACTGCCTCCAATCTTAACCTCTTTAATTTTAATTTTTATTTTTCGCCTTCACTTGGGAACATCAGGTCCAGTAAAACTTCTCTGGTTGGTTTGTCTAATACCTGGATGAGGAATTTGTCCTCAATGGACTCCAGAAGTCCACTGCTTACTTCCAGGATTGCTTACTGCCTGCCATGTGGCTTTTTCAGCAGACATCCAATTGGTTGAATTCCCCCATCAGGATAAGGGTGTGTGAGTGTAATGCTTCCTGTAGCTGAAACAAGAAGGCCTCCTCAACAGGCTCCCCTTGATCAGGCAGCCTGTGGTAGACCCCAACCACAAGGTGTCCTTTATCGATCCAGTCCTTAATTTTTACCCAAAAGCTCTCAACCTGTTCATGGCTGTTTCTCAGAGGCAGCTTTTCACAATTTATCCATTTCTTAACTGCGGGGGCAACACTCCCGCCCCTCTTTCCCTGCCTATCTCTTCTGAAAAGTTTATAGCCTGCAATTGCAGTGTTCCAATTGTGTGACAAGTCCCACCACAATTCCATGATAGCAATCAGGTCATAGTTTTTTAATTACACCATGGTTTCCAACTCCTCTTGCTTGTTTTTTATGTTGTGTACATAAGTGCAGATGCACTTCAGCTGCGCTATCAGACTCATCACCTTTTTAGAGGAGCCCTCCCTTTGTCCCTCCTTTGTCCTTTGGGACAAATCACACTTATTTCCCTGTTGCTTTCTGAAGTGTCAGTGTTCCCAGGTTCTTCGCTGTCACCCAGAAATACATCCCCTTTCTAGTTTAATGCCCTGCTAATAAGTCCAGACAGCTTACTGCCCAGAACACTCTTGCCCCACCTGGTCAGGTGCACCCCATCCAGTGTCAACGTGCCTGTTCTCTTGAAGGTGCATGGAGATTACAGAACTCAAAGCCCTGAGCATGGCACCAGCCACATAGCCAATCATTCACTTGATCTTTTTGCCTTATTCTTATGTCTCAGTATCCAGCTGGGAGGATAAAGCAGAACACTACCTGCTCTCTCGATTCCTTCAGCATCTTTCCGAAGGACATAAAGTCCCTTTTGATATTTTGGAGTCTTCTTGTTGCAGCCTCATTCAACACTACATGAAAGAGTAGGAATATGTGATAGTCCTCTGGCTTTACTAGGCTTGGTAGCCTCTTTATGATATCACAAAAGTAGGCCCCCAGAAAGCAGCAAACCTCTCTAGAGAGATTGTCCAGGTGGCAAATGGATGCTTCGGTGACTCTCAGAGAGGAATCTTCAATTACTAACACCCTTTCTGCTTTTTTTTTGGTGGCACTGGTTCTAACACAGGTGGTTGTTTGGACCAATTTTGTATGGTTATCCTTTCCTGGGTCTTGAACATTACTCATGCACTCACTTTCCAGCCCCAGGGCATTTTATTCCTTGTGTAAGAGCACTTTGGGGGCAAGAGGGAGCCTTAGCCTTCTGCTCTGAGCAGAAATGAGTGTCCAATGTCCCTTGTCTTGTGATTCAATCAAGTCATCAGCTCAGGGTTGAAAGCTAACTTATTTTCCTTTTCAAGGACTTGAGGCAGGGCTGTCACTCAGCCCATGCCAGCACATCAATATCTTGCTCAGGTTCCTGGATACTACGCTGCCTGGTAAGCTCCTCTGGCAACATGGCAACTTGCTCAAAAAAACATGTCCAGATGGGCACAGTTGCACCCATGACAAGCACCTCTGCCTTCAGGCCCTAGGGGTACTTCTGAATTCTGGAGTTTTCTGCAACTGAGGGTCTGGGCAGTGCTTTCAGTCCTCAGGACATCTGTTTGGGTTTAGACGTCCGCCTGAGGATGCTGTAGCCCCTCTGTCTGGATTTCAGCCTCAGACCAGCAGTTGTGGTGGGTAGATACTGTTTTTGTTTCAGTAGAAGGCTGCTTCTTGTTGCTCCCAGAATAGAATAAAGTGGCCCACCTTCCATTCTCCCCTTGCACCCCCCAAAGGCTGCTTTCAAAGATACTTTGGTTACAAGATACAAAGGTTTTGAGGTTGTCATCAGACAACCAACATCTCCAGATTATTTAGAAAGGAGTTATGATTTGCAATAACGGACTTCAGTAAGGTCTTAGGTGCTAGGGTAGCTGAAGCTTCTGGCACTGCTAACCCAAATTAAATTACTTTATGTTCTCCAATCCTTTTCTGTGTGTGTCTGATCTACTAAATTGAAAGACAGACAGCATTAGAGAAATGTTAAATTCACTGTGAACCATTGTTTTTCTTAATGCTCACTCAATAGACATTTTTTCTTCTTTTTGTTAGAACCACTGGATGTTCTGCCCTCACCAGTTAGAGGAGTGATAACCTTAGAAGAATTTTTAGACTGCTGTGGAATAACTTCTGCTTTCTTCTCTATCAAATAAGCAGTATACATTAATGCTCTCAAAGGAGGTTATTTATTATTGCAGTGGTGTAAATGAGGGCAGGATTTGGCCCATAAACAATAAAAGAGGAGTGGAGCATGTAATTCTTCACACTATTGTGAGGAAAACTCTGTCCAGCAACAGTAAATTATATGAAATTCTTTCAAGATATATGAATGACTCCATAGTCAGAGAAAGCTTGTGAGGTTTAAAGCATAAAAATGACAACCATAAATAAAGGTAGAAGCCACTGATCCCCACCGAAATGAAATAATACAACATTCCTGAGGCACTGGTGTCTTTGGAAAATACATTGCCTGTCTGACTAAGAGAGATGGAAGGAGGAGAGTAAACCCATCATCCTGCTTAAGGCTTTGACTTCCAAAAGTAAAGTTTAATGCTTCTGGTTAAAAGTTTTCTTTAGGAAGACCTATCTTGTAAGGATGCAAGTTAGTTTTTAAGACTTACATACATACATAAATCAACAAACATATGTATATGTACTTTAATAACTAGGTTTACTAAAAGTATTTAACAAGATGAGTAAGATACACGTAATGCCCATATCTTTTAATCTATAGATTGCAAAGTAGCAACAAAGAACATTAAGCATTTTCATAGCAGATTGGGGGGTGCCCATGGCTTATCCTGGGAGATTTAAGCTTTCTAGAAAAATACCTGCTGTAATCTGGACGTGTTCAATATCTTAACACTGTTAGTTAAGCTACATTGTTAGTTTAGCATTACCACATTTCATTGGCATAGTAATGCCTGCTGCAGATAACTTGATAAAATAGCTTCTTAAAATATTTGCGTTAAAAAGGGCAAGTCTGCAATTCCTGTTCTGATGTGGCATATTTCAAAAGCTTCAGTATACTTGCAGGAACAATTTAGAGGTTGGAATGAAAATCCATAAACACTAGGTTAACATTTCCATGATCTCAGTATGCATCAATTTACTAATGCTGCCTTGGGTTTTAAATGCATTACGATGCTATAGGTATGCCACTCTTAATCATCTTGTTATGCAAAAAAAAAATGAAATTTTAAGCTTGTAATGAATTATATTAAACTTTAAACTAATCATGTTGAAAAAAAATTGGCAGTAATTTCACTGTAACAGAAGTGAAACTGGGGAGATTCAGATTAGAGATTAGGAGGAGATTTTTCACTCAGAGGATTGTGAGGCACTGGAATATGTTGCCCAGAAAAGTTGTGGATACTCCATCCCTGGAGGTGTTCAAAGACAGGGCCCTGAGCAACCTGATCTAGTGGGAGGTGTCCTTGCCTATGGCAGGGGGGGTTGGAACTAGGTGATCTTTAAGTCCCCTTCCAACCCAAGGCGTTCTATGATTCTGTGATTCTATGAAATGTAAGATTTTAAGTCAAGCCAAAGGTACCAAAAAAGCCAAAAGTACAAAGGAGTGAGATAATTTTGTAGATGGACAATATTCAGAGATAGGTTCCCAGAGGAACCTAGCCTGTCTAACTTGGTTTTAGATGGTCTAAGCTAAAAAGACTCAGTAGTCAAATGTTCACTGCAGTAGATCACAAGGATTTTTTATCATCACCTCTTGAGAACAGGCAACTTGCTTCTTTTAAAATTCTGAACCATAGATGTTTATATGCAAAGTCAGCATAAATTTTGACTCCTTACACAACCACTGAATACGGTCCACTGAGTCTATGATAGCCTGTGATGATAGCTTCTTTGATGAAGGTCAGATGTTACGGAACTAATAAAATGAGACAGCAGGTTCATATTAGTCTAGTCCCTATTTCAACATAAATCTCTTTTCAACTGTTTAGCATGTACTTTGTCTCAGTGCAGATATTATATAAAGTTGTATACCTTCCATCCTAAAGTATCTTGGCCTTGTTTGAGACAAAATTTTTTGCTACCTGACCATACTGAGAGAACTGCTTAGGTAGTGCACATTTTATCCTTTGAATTTTGAAATCTCTGGAGAACCTGTTTTGTCAGTGCAAAGTTATTTGTGACAATACTGTCAATATTTATCTTAAAACGGAATGCAAGATAGCAATATGATACATTGAAAGTGTCATACTGCTAAAATCCTTTTTATTTCACAGAAGATATTCGTGATTGGATTTTTTTTTTAATAATCCTTTAAATGAATATATATGTTCACAAAGACGTTAATTTACCATACTTGTTTAATTTTTAATTAAAATTGTTTCTGCTCTTATGATTCATCTGCACTGTGAACACTTGTGAACTTGCCTTCTTAATAAATGCATGAGTAATATAGCATTCAATCTTTATTTGCACTGTCCCATTTCTCTGTTTTTAGCTCCTGGCTGTGAAATGATGGCCTATGAAATGATGGCTGCTTTCCCAGGGAGATGGAAAATACTCAAAATTTCATAAAGTGGACTCTTTAAAATGGGAATTGGTTACATCTGAGAGAAACTTTTAAGACAACACCTCTTATCTGTGGATACAATACGGAGTAATTAAAAGGTATGAACAGAATGCAAAACTATAATTTTTAAATGTTTTATCTTAGATAAAGCTGTAAGTCAGGCTCACTTTGAGTGTAATAGCTGGCAGATGGACTTTACATTTTTCTGTTGCAGATACCCAATACCTGTAACCCTGTAACAGGCTGTGCATCTGCAGTTGTACAGATAATGAGAGAGAGCTTGTCCCAAATCATTTGCATACACAAGACAAGATATGTAAGGAAGTGGAAGTGATTTCCTTCAGGTTATGAGGTAGCTCAGTGGCACAAGTGAGATTTCAACCTATGTCTGCAGAGTTTGTGCTGAGTCTGTACATTCAGTTCCCGTGTAAGAGGTACATTGACCAAGACAGAACTGCTTGATGGGGCAGTGTGATTCAGGGAGCACATGAAAGAAAAGTGCATTACCTGAATAAAATTCTATGTGCATGTAGCATAACTCCTCACAAGTCAGGTGTAGTTTCATCTCCTACACAGCTGGTAAATACTGTGATGATTGTCATCTCAGGACTCCAAGATAACTGGTCTACCAACATTGGCCATATTGCACAAGTATGTTTTTAAGGTCTGGTACTTCCATGTTGGAGGTAGGAAAGTTCTTTGTCTACATTAAGCAGCTGTGAAGGTTCAGTTTCCTGCATCACTTCTGTAAGTTGTTTGAGGCCTATGTGTGTGACAATGGTTTATCCAAATAGCCTGTAATGAATCTATGGATCCACTGTAATGTCTGAATGACTCTTAAAATATGGGATACTTATTCTTCTCTTCTGGGTAGGAACAGAAAATGAGATAAAACCCACAGTTTTATCACAGTCAGTCACTCAACTGCAGAGTAATCTGTAGCATATAAAAACAAATCAATTTTTGTTACAGAATTTTGTTTGTATCTTTCTTCTTACGCATTTGTACCGGCAGATTTTATAAAGCTCTAAAAAACATCACAGTGTTAAAAATGCTGTAGACAAAACCATACAAACAATGAGCTTGAACTTTGACTAGTCTCTAATTTTGTATGCCTCTTTATTTACTTTATAATGTAAATACAGACTAGATACAAAAAACAATTTCTACTTGCAATATTTGCAATATTATACCAATAATTATTTTTGCCAGCTAGTTGCTTGTAAAAAAGAGAAATGAAAAACAGAGAAAATGCTCAAAATTTGAAAGATAAATTTCAATTATGTACCAAAAATCAAAATTGTATATGAAAGTTACTTTTGTAAAATTCAGGAGGGGGTCGGGGGAAGGAGGCATTATTTCTTTATAATGTGATCTTCTATCTTGCCATAGTTAGAGAACTAATCACTGAATGTATGAACTAAATACTCAGAGAAGAAGCCGGAGATGGAAAGCGTCTTAAATTTATATATGTAGCACAGGGAAGCATAAAAATTAAGTGCAGGACTTCCAAAAGAGTGTGCAAAACACAGATAGGAAATCAGTACAAAACTTAATTTGTCAAGTTAGTTCGAAAAATCCTACCTGATCCCATTTAAGACTTTCGGTGACATCGGGTCGCTGAATGGTACATCTATAAACCAAGTCCTAATTGACTTCCTTACTTCCCACAGAAAGCTATGGCAGAGGTAGGGACTTCGTTTCAGCTATCAGAATGGCATGTTTGTGCCTTACGAGCACAAGTACAGAGTATATTAAAGGTTGGATGTGGTGCTTAGGGACACGGTTTAGTGGGTGATATTAGTCGTAGGGGGATGGTTGGACCAGATGATCTTGGAGGTCTTTTGCAACCTTTATGATTCTATTCTATGGTATTCAAATGAGTTCACAGAAAAAATGATTTCTTTGCTGTGAATGTTATGTTTAAAGTGAAGGCTAAGTTTTGTTAGATGGCTAAAAGTCAGAATAGTCCATAAGCCTCTTAATCATGGATTCAGACCTTCAAATATTGTCACTTGTGCATATACTGGGATTGTGCCTGGCCCCATATGAATTTCTTGTGAGTATTGGCTGGTAACATGATGTATCTCATTTGCTATGATTAGGCAGGCTTTCCTCTTTAAACACTTTGAATTCAGAAGCTTAGTCCATTATCTGATAAACCTCTTTTATGAAAAACCTATTTTAAAAGGATGGGTTAGGAAGCAAATAGGAAGGAGGTGTCTCCAAGAGGAGGTCTGAAGCCTTAGCTTCGAAGCCAAGCATTAACTTTTTTTTTTTTTAAAGTAAATATTTCATCTTGGAAGACCCTTATATCAAATAAAGAGTCTTCCACACTCTGTTGCCTAACTTTATGGCTCAAGAGAAGCTGTAACACAGTCCATATGGCTGGCTGTTTGAAGTGTGCTTAGTACTCCATTAGGGATTCTCGATTTGTACTTCTCAATCTGATTTCGATAAGACACAGGTTTCCTTTAGTGGCCTGACCTGGTGCAAACACATAATAGATTAATTCCATAATAAATTATGCTGGCAGTAAAGCTTTCTGGACCATTTTGCCTTTTAAGTAACTTCTTTTTTTTAATTACCTTTATAAAACTGAACCAATATTTCACTAGTAAGTCACTTTATGTGTATACAGAACTGCTCGAAGTTTGGGAATGTAATTTTGCACTGTGTGCATTATTTCTAAGTGTATTCCTTTTTTTTTTTTTTTTTTTTGTATTTCTGGAGCTAATGACACATATACTAAGAGGTTTCTGAAACAACGTTATGCCTAGAATCATGTTGAGCTGCTATTCAGTAAGCTTAGGTTGCCTTCTGTCTTAACAGTGACATGACTGTATTGTTTATATAAACAAAATTGCATTTCCATAAAGTTCATTATTACCTTCTACTGTTATGCATTGATTTTACATGATACTGTTACTTTCAAACAATAAATTTGGTTTAGATTTATTATTGTCTCATCATTTTACATAGTTCTGCTGCCATTTCTAAACATTGTTGGTATAGAAATTGCAAGCCGTGCTAGATTACTGCTAGTCACAGCTGAGGACCTGAATGTTCTAGACACCGTGCAAACAGAAAACCATCATCCTTGATGTAATATAAAGCCAAAGATGACAAAAGATTTGGTTGGAAAAGCAGGGAAGTACAACAACAAAAACAAACAAACAAACAAAAAGAGATAAAATACATCATCAAGGGAAGCCAACTCACTGGAAACCTAATATTATTTAAGAATCATTTGTCTTTCTAAAGAATAGTATGAAGGCGAGAAGTGCAGGAGCCCTCTGGATTTCCAGGGAATGCTCATGGGCATAATGGACAGTATGTGAGAAACTCACTGCAGTATTTGTCTCTTGGCAACTCAGTGACTAAAACTGTGTTAATCCATCAGCTTCTTCCACCTTTCCTTTTCAGGCTCATGAACTCTGTGATACCTCCCTTCTTAAAGACGCCAGGCCCGTCTCTTTACTTCACCTCAGGTCTTCTCACAACTAAATAAGATGGTGTGGTGGGAAAGGAAAAATTGTGAAGGCTTTGTAAGTGAAGGCTTTGTTATCCAGAAACCAAAACCAAAACCCAAACCAAACAATCCAAAAACTCCATACAAAATATGCAACAAGATACGATCTTTTGGTGAGTTTTGTTTTATTTTGTTCTGTTTTACTTTCTTTCACCTGTGAAGACACATCTATGCAGGTACTACCTGGTGAGACCATCCCAGAAATATGCTTAAAGCACACTGGTCATGAAATTGTCCTATTAAAATATACGGTGGTCTTGGTAACAAGAAAATACTCTACAAAGCCATCTGAGCTTCTGTTTCTAAGCTATCTGCCAAGATTTGTCTCAACCTAATCATATAGATTTATCTATACCTTACATGAAAGGATGGAAAAAGAAGAGAAAGCATGGATTGAATGAAAGGGAGAAGGGAACCTTGTGTGTCCTGTGGAAGGACACAGATATGCAGTTGCAGAAGAAGCTGAGATGGAATCTGAAGAGAAAAGAGAAAGATCTGAACTGTGGCAGAGAATTTCAGGTGCAACTAACATGAAATTTCAGTCACCTGGTAAGCGAAGATGTAATAGCAAATGAGGATAAAAAGAGAAAGATGCATAAATAGGAAAAAAGAAAGAGAGATAGGGCTTGAAAATACGAAAAATGGAGAAAATGGCAAGAATATATGACACAATGGGAGGAATAAAATCTACAAAAGAACAAAGATCTGGCAGAATTAATGGAAAAAGAATAAACAACATACTAATTGTTGTTGTTGTTGTTGTTTATTTATAATAATCATGAGAAGCAGACAATTTCCTGAAATGCACATAAACATTTGATTATTATTGATTATTATGTAAAACTACATAAATCCAAGAACATAACTTTCAGATTTCCAAGAGAAAATGCAAAAGAGAAAAAGAGAAGGAAAATGTTGTTATATTAAAGAAAATTAGCATTTTAATTTAATGCCAAGATCAAGTTAATCTCTTTTTAATCAACTGAAATAATCTCTTCTCCAGATGGAAGTGCTTTTTACCTATTGTCCAATGGCTGTCAAAAAAAGTTTGACTTTTCTTGTCAAGTAATATGTTTCTTTCCATTTGATCTTGAAACAAAGCCTCAGTTATCTGTACAAACAAAAGGATACTGGCTGGCGTTAATAGGAAAGGGCTTTTGTAAATCACTTAGTAGATCTACACAGGTAAAAGAATGCTGGGAACATGCATTGCCAAGTCCTTATTTTGCAGACTGCTGAGAAGATCATTTGTTTATATTATTTTTTTATTTATTTATATTCTCAAATGCATTTGGGACATAGCATAAAGTAAAATTGGCAATAGATCATTTTGTTTGGTACAGCTTCAACAAAAATGGAAAAACATTGTTTGACAATTGATTTTGAATGCATACAATTCTTGTATAGATGTTATATATTGTACAACTCAGAAATATTTAAAGCAATTTTCAGTTAAATAGTTGAAAAACAAAAACAAGAAACTGATTTGGGAGAGAATTCCCACATACTCAGAAATGTGGTCTCAGGTATGTTTTTTATATGTATGTGTTTGATAATCAGCATAAACATAATTCATGCATTTATACTGAGCTATGTTGAAATATGAAGATTTCGTGAATCTATTTCTGTAACATTATCATTATATTAATTGGCCAAAACTTTGGTCTGCTTTATATCTAAATTGAGATCAGTAGAAAGGCAACAGGCTCATAGTAGTATTATAGAGGGCAGAGTTTGTTCTATTCTGTTTTTTCCAAACTGCAATTGGCATCACCACGTAATGGTGAAAGAAGTCTGGAAAATTACTTGTGCATTTTGAAAATTATTTGCAATTTAGCTAGCATTTAGATTTCTTTGAAGGTTTTATGCATGATTAAAGAAAGCACCAAAGAATCACTGAACAGAATGAAATATTTTGTATATGTATTGCAAGGAAGTGTTGAAAAGTGACCATTTAGTGAAAAAATGAATGAAGATTATCTTTAGAGAAAATGAACAGAACCAGTAGTTTAGACTAGCATCTTCATGTTAAATGGATAACTCAATGACCTACTTGGAGAAGTGCTGAGTTCCATCAGCAGTGATTGACTTCAGTAATGACTGTCTGTGAGTTTCCAGTACTTTTTCAAAACCAAGACCACAAGCTCTTACACCTGAGGCTAAGTCTTGAAATTCAACCAAGTATCTCAAAGTCAAAAGGAAGCATTCTGTGGAACTTTTTTTGACTCATACAGTCCTGTCCTTGGTTAGCCTCACCAAGTGATCACAGAAGCAAGTCAAGCATACAAATATGAAGAGCCTGCATGGATTTTCCTGCAGAGTCTGTTCCTAATGAGAGAGAAACAGACACGCAGACTCTGGAGTATATTTTAAATGAGATTTAGATTCAAAAATGTTGATTTATTTGTATTTTATATTTAATTTAGTATAAAGAAGCATATCAGAATGCAAGTATGAGAAAAATCATGTTAGACAGAATGTCTGTCTAGGTCAGTACCTGTCTTCTATAATGGCTAAATCACAGATGCTTAGAGAAGAATATAGTAACAAGGAAAAAATACATTTCTCCAGAATAGTTACATAGCTTTAAACAGACTTTGTATCAAGGACTTCTTTAGCCAGCAGTTTTCTTTTCTAAGGTAAAATTATATATATATATATACATATATGCATATTTTAATGCAATGAACAGAGGCTCCAGGTCCAGGGACCTTTTCCCTTTTGTTCATGATTTTATAGACTACCTACCATACTTCCAAGATCTTGTTCCTGGGGGACAAGAGAGCATTACTTTATCAGTAAAGTTGCTCATGTGCATCGCTAATGAATTAGTGCATCCATCTGCAGTGAATTTTGTCTGCCATTTTGATGTTCAGTCACTTTCTCTAGTAAGGTTTTCTTGCAGTTTTGGTCTCTGGACCTTTGTCTTTACTACCCTGAATAATTTAGTACCATAACTAATCTTGATCATCTCAGTATTCACTTCTATTTACACATTTTTTCTGTACATATGACAAACTGCACTGAAAGGTACGGACCTTAATGCAGAAATCCACTTATAGTTTTTCCTCACTATAAAGACTGATCAATTTACTCTGTTTCGTATTCTAATTAAATACATTGTTGATGTGCATTTTTGAAGAAAGTTGTTTTAATCAATGGGACACACAGCAGGTATGTTTTATTATCACAAGTTGTAAGTGACAAGGAAAGGAAAAATTTGGCCAAGCTTTCTCAGCCGATCAAAGAGATTGTATATAATTTTTTTGGTTGCAAAAACATTGTTAAAAGTCTGGCTTTCAGAAGTCACCTGATAATTACAGTCTGGAAAAGAGATAGAAGCACCTAAATTAAGAGACGAGAGAATTTGCCAAGAACATAACCTCTCAGGTCTTTATAATGAGGGTAGGGAGTTTTCAAGGAAGGTCATCAAAGTCCACAGTGAAAGAACTGCTTAAAGAACACTAAGGAGGTCAGAGCAAATGATTCACAGCCAGTGAAAAAGTATGTGTGAGGGCTGCAAAAATGTTTTCAATGGAGTAAGCAAAAAACAGGTCAAGGAAATTGTCAAATAGAGGTGAAGGACAGGGACTTGAAATAAGATAAAAGAGAGTGCGTTGAAAATAAATAAACAACTAGTAAATTTATTAGGGAATAAATGATTAACTGGGAAGGCAATCAACTCTGCAACAAAGTAATTAAACGTTCAGAGCAACAATAAGAGTAATGATTCAAAGTATATAGAATCAATTACATAATTAAGCAGACAGTTGATAAAACAATGACATAATGTAGGAAAAGGAGGACTGTAGACTAATGAAATAGCTGGGCCTGAGTGGACAGTTACTTAAACCAGAATCCAGGAAGAGTAAGACACTTTTCATGTAAGAGTCTCTTAGAATGAAGTCAATACATGGAGCCTATATCCTTAACACTGCACAGCCCTATATTGGCTAAATCCCAGAAGAGGGCAGTGGTGCTCCATGGAGACTGTACAATGATGGTGGTCAAGGATTTTAATGACTCTGGTTTGGTGCCCAAGTACCCACTTCCACAGAACTGAAGGTGGGCAGCAGAACCTTTGTTCTCATGGAGGTGTGAGGCCTCCTTTAGTTCAGGAGTGAAAATATTTAATCCTTCTGTCCTGTAGTATATCTTCCATTGTTGGGGGGGGGGGGCACTTTCTTTAAATATAGCGGATTGAGCTTCCATACCACATTAGTAGTTATCTCATTTCTCCTTGTCCTTGTCTAAATAGACTTGATATGAAATGACTTGAATCGTTTGGCCTTCACAGGAGAAATGGTTCACTGAGATTCCTGGGGTCCCATTATAAGTTATAGCAGCTGTAATTTCAGCCACTTTATGGAGCAGTCCATTTGTGTCTGCTCCAGTTCCTAATGCTACCAGCCAGTCTGTAAAATGATCCTAATCTATTACATTTAAGTCATTTGAGTCATCTTTTTGAAGATTGTTGAGTGCAGAGACACCCATAAGGAAACAATGTAAGTTTTCTATACACCACATATGTTATATGTCTGGTGAAATGTACTGCACACGTTTAAAAAAGTGACAGTATTACAAAACTGACAACTTTTCATGACCTTTTGTAATATGTATTTTAAACATATGGCAGGATTCCGTTCTTCTCATGGATGTGGCAAATACAGCATGAATATTTCATGAATTGTATGTGCATGTGAAACAAATTTGTTCAAGAAATAAGAAGCTCAAGAAAACACATTAGCCTTTTACATTTAAAATGGGAAAATAGCTACTGATGAAATATATTACAATGAATATTTATGGAGAAAGAGAGAATATTTATTGAGAAGTGATGATCATCAAGGGTGAAGTGTTAAAACCAATATGGTTATAGTATGGTGGTTTTCTCTACTTTTTTCTTCTAGGTTTTGTTACTAATTATAGTGTGGCATGTTTGGTCACCTCTTTTCATCTCTGTTTCTTTCGTATTCTTTTTACTATTTATATATTTAAAACACAAGCACTTTAAATTTAAATAAAGTCCTGACTTACCTACTTTGATGTTCACATCTATCAGTTATCATACTCAATTAGAGTTCAGAGTAATTAAAGTTAGATGCTTAAAAGTATTTAGATATGTATCATAGGAGATTCCCTTTATTAAGCCTTCAGTGAAATAATAAAACTCTATTCTGTTATCTGTGCAACACATTTCTTACACATTCTTACATTTTGCTCTTTCAGCACGTACAGGTTTGCCAGTGCCCAATATGCTGCAGCTAGGTTGCTTATACTGAAAAGGGTGGAGAACAACACAGATATGTACATTAAAGAATACTGCTGTCTGGTGTCAAATATGCTTCCAATAATTATGCAAATAATTTGACTGTGCCTTTGGAAATTCAAAGCCACATTCATGCTGTAGATATGAAACAAGGAGATATTCTGCAGAATTTATGTATTAGAAAATCCCCATAATAGTATTAGGAGTGTTTGTGTTTGGTTTGTTTTTTCCAAAGGACACTTTTTTGTGCCTGATGTTTTTTTTTGGATTCTCACAGATACTCTGAGGTAATATTGATGAATTGCTTGTCTTCTTTAGAAATCTAAAGAAAAGAAAACATCTGTTTTTTGGTTTTTTTCATTGAAAATATAAATGATTGTTTTGACTGACCAGACAATTTTGGACTTTGTCTAACAACATCTTGTTAACATCAGTCTTTGCTTTACTGTACACCTCTTTCCTGCTGCTTGCTAGCTCCGGTGGTCAGTAGGTCTTCTGGTCCTCCCTTGACATTGGGGTTAGTAGATAATTCATTTTCCTTGGACAGATGCAATCCTATGGCTCATGAAACAGATAAAAAGGGGTATATTGAACTGTAATGGACTGAGTATAAATGGAGGCACAAAGCTTTTAGAGCATGGCAATTGGTTTCAATATTTTGGAGCAACTCCCTTATTTAACAGGGAATATAATATAATTGTATTTATGTAATTCTCTATATGTTTAAGGACACTTAGATCTGCAATCCTCAAAAAAGTCATTAAAATTAAAGAAAAAAATGTATTAAATGTTTTAATTTAGGAATATTTTTAAGGCGATTCCTTTAACTGAATAACCCCGAATTTGTACCATGAATTCCATGTCATGACCTCATAAAATTTTCCAGAGTAAACTTCTTGCAAATATAGAATCATAGAATAGCTTGGGTTGGAAGGGACCTTAAAGATCATCTAACTCCAACCCTCCTGCCACCCACTAGATCAAGTTGCTCAAATCCCCAACCAGCCTGGCCTTGAGCACCTCTAGGGATGGGGCTTTTTTAGGCAATGGGTTCCAGTGCCTCACTACCCTTAATGTGAAGAATTTCCTACTAACCTCTAAACTAAATCTAACCTCTTTTAGTTTAAGACCACTCCCCCTTGTCCTACCATTATCTACCATCCGTTTTGTAAGATCCCTTTAAGTACTGAAAGGCTGGAATGAGGTCTCCCCAGAACCTTTTCTTCTCCAGGCTGAACCTATCCAGTTCTCTCAGCCTGTCTTCATAGGAGCAGTGCTCCAGCCGTCCTATGATCATCTTTGTAGCCCTCCTCTGGACTTGCTCTAATAGGTCCACATCTTTCTTGAGCTCGGGACCCCAGACCCAGATGCAGTACTTCAGGTGGGGCCTCATGAGGACAGAGTAGAGGGGCACAATGACCTTCCTCGACCTGCTTGTCACACCTCTTTAGATGCAGCCCAGGATGCAGTTGGCCTTCTGGGCTGCAAATGCACATGGATGGCTCATGTCGAGCCTTTTGTCCACCAAAACCCCCAAGTCCTTCTCCATGGGGCTGCTCTCAATGAGTTCTTCTCCCAGTCTTTACTCTTGTCTGGGATTGCCCTGAACCAAGTGCAGCACCTTGCACTTAGACTTGTTGAACCTCATGTGGTTCACTTAGGCCCACTTCTCCAGCCTGTCCAGGTCCTTTTGAATGGTATCTCTTCCTTCTTTGGTATCAACTGCACCACTCAACTAGGTCTCATCTGCAAACTTGATGATGGTGCACTCAATCCCATCATCTATGTCACTGATGAAGATACTGAAAAGCACTGATCCCAAGACAGACCCCTGAGGGAAACCACTCATCACCAGCCTACACCTGGATATCGAATCATTGACCACTACACTATGGATGTGGCCATCAAGCCAATTCCTTATCCACCAGATGGTGCACCCTTCCAATTCATATCTTTGCAGTTTAGAGATTTGGATGTCATGTGGAATCATGTCGAAAGCCTTACAGAAGTCTGGGTAGATGACATCGGTCAGTGTTCCCTTGTCAACTGGTGCAGTTATTCCATCACAGAAGGCCACCAGATTGGTCAGGCACGATTTGCCCTTGGTGATGCCATGTCGGCCGTCCTGGATCACCTCCTTGTCCTGCATGTTTCTTAACATTGCCTCCAGGAGGATACGTTCCTTGATCTTGCCAGGCACAGAGGTGAGGCTCACAAGTCTGTAGTTCCCTGGGTCTTCCTTTTTACCCTTTTTAAAAATGGGAGTGATGTTTCTCTTCTCCCAGTCAGCAGGGACTTCACCCAACTGCCATGATTTTGTAAATATGGTGGAGAGTGTCTTGGCAACTACATCAGCCAATTCCATGAGGACCTGGGATGCTTGTCATCAGGCCCCATAGACTTGTAGTTGTTAAGCTGCATCAGGAGGTCCCGAACTTGATGATCTATAGATATGATACAGTTTACATTTTAAACTGAATTCCTTCTTTGAGAAGGAGAGCAATTGAAGATTAACAACAATAAACTGACTACACTATTATTTGCAATTTTATTTTCCAAAGCATTCATCTCAAGACAATCAAAGAAGCATGTGAACTTTAGTTGACTTAAAATGAGTGGTCAGCAAAAGGTTTGTCTTAATTCAGTTAAAGTCATGTTGCTGTCTTGGAACAAGTAATATATCCATAGTTATTGTTAGTTATACGTCAAAAATAACTACAACTTTATAGCTGTCAATGAGTTATAGTATGCCTGTAGACGACAAGGACGCCAAGCTGAGTTTTGCTAGCAGTGAAGACAGGTGGACAGATGGCTTTAAAAAGGCTTATTGTTTTAATGAAGAGAAAAAGGCTGTCATACAGAAGCAGAGTTGTGTTTTGACATTGGAGTAGAATTCAAGCTCAGGAGCATCACCAAAACATGTACAAAGGTTTTTCAGATGAAGGGTAACTTTTCCTGAACTGTTATAAACCACCATATTATTACCGTATCTTTCTGTGGAAAGTCTACTTGTGCAGTTTAGGATGAAAATAAAGCACCAGTTTATTACATTTACACTGAGAAGTATAAATACAGGAATATACAAATATATATGTGTATGCACATATATTAAAGTACATAAAGATTAGGTTGTATATATAAAGATGCCATCTTCCAGTACTCCTAGAAACCATGCTGATAGTTGATGACTATGATAGAAGAGCTGTGTGTCATGTGTTTGTCCCTGCACACTGTGTGCTGCAGTTTCCTGAACTGTGAGAAGGCCTTGAATGCTGGTGCAGTAAATGTTTTCTTTCCCAGTAGAATCATTGGAAAGCCACTAGACGTAGACTGCTTAGAGGTCTGCAACACAGTGTAGGTGAGGGATCTGCATTTATTTAGCCTGGAAAAGAACAAGCTAATGGGAGGGATCTGTTTTTTGAGTTCACCTAACACCAAAAATCTAGTTGGATATAGAAGCTGTAGCATCTCTGTCTTTAGAGAAATTTAAAACTCAGCTGGATGAGGATAAAAGTGACCTGATCTCACTGAGATGTTAGCCCTGTTTTGTTGGGGTTTGATCTTGATGACTTCCAGAGTTGTCTTCAAGCCTAGTTTACACTGTGGTGTACCAAGGCAAAAACTTTTTTTTTTTAAATTATTATTATTATTTTAAATATGCATTTAATTATATTTAATTATTTTATTTTAAGATATAAAATGTAGAAGTGTAGTGTTCACATTGGGTAGAATTTTCTATAAAAATAAAAAGTGTTAAAACCAAGTAGTAATTTTAAGGCTTAACAATACATTAACTGTTGATAACAGAAAAAAAAAAATAGTTCAAGATGTGTTGTTATTGATTCCAGATGTTTTTGGGTTCTTTTTGCACATTTTTAACAAAAAAAATTAGCTAAAAAAATTTAAGTACACTCGAAAGTCCATGTTCAGCTGTAAAATGTCAAAAAAGACCACAAAAACAAGTAATAATTTCTGTTTGTTTACAAACAATTTAACTTTGAACACATTACATTCTACTCCTTCTAGTGCCTCTAGTTTTTGAGCACTTTCAGGAAACACCTGCCTTGTTGGAAGTTTTAAAATAGAAGACATAAATTGCACTCCTTGAAAACTTTTGCTTTTTAAAAAGCATTTTACTTCTTTTAACTTTTCTTGTGAAAACGTGCTACCTTTTTATCTTGCCATTTTAGTACAGGTTTTCAAATGGCAATATGACCTCTGCTGCTGTAATTAGATGTAAATTACATTGAAAATTCCTTTGGAATTTATTCTCTACTTATAATTTCAATACAACCTCTATTAGCTTTCTGCTCTTTGTGACTATCCTTTCACTTCACCTTCTGTGTTATGATGATAATCCTGTATTTTTGAAAGTTTACTCACTATTCCATTGCTATTTTAATTACTGTACTGCAGTGAGAGTGTGCTGGGACAGTGCATTGATTCTGTTACATGGAGCAGATTTTGTAATAAAGGTTCTTAGTGACTATTTACACTTGAATTTATTAGCAAATGTGTCCTACAGAGAATAGTTGCAAATTCTGGTTATTTCATTTATTCAAACTTGAAAATTACACATTCTGAATTAAATATATTGATATATGCATAAATATCTCAGGAAAGTAGAGAAAGATTTTTATTTTTTTATTATTTTTTGATAGATTTTGTACAGATTTTGTAAAACCAGGCATGTCTGAGAGATATATGGAAAGCACAATCTGCTGGAAATAACAGACAAAAATGTAATACCTGCAAGGTAGTCACAAAACTCTTATTAACGGTTAGATAACAGTATCATTTGTGGTAAGCAAATGTGTAGCATAAAGATGGCATTAAGAACGAAGATAAATGCTTTGACCTAGGCATTTGCTCACCCCCAGAGCATCAGAGGGATTGGGAGGTCATAGAAAAAGATTTTTATTTATTTAAATATTTCAGGTAAAACTCCAGAAGCACATAGGTTTGACTGCTTGTTTAGTTCATCACAGATAGGTTAAGAGGAACATAGTTTTCATTTTCTCAATAGTAGAATGGAAAGATGTAAATAGGAAAGAATTTTAAGAAGGTTCAACATGTAATATCCAAGGGTTTCCTTTCTTGTCAACTTGATTAATTTTGTGGCTGCAAATTCTTTGTTAGTAAATAAGTTGATATTGAGCAAATCTGATGTACCATAGGGTGTGTTTATATCCATATACAGTTCCTTAGTTAATTATGCAGTTACCTTCTCTGTTTAAGTTTGCCCCTTACTTTTGATCAGGATTTTTGTGTGTGCTTTGAAGTGTGATTAAAAAATTATTGCATTTCAGTGTGTTTGTTATATGAACTATTTGTCTTAATCTAATTTGAACATAAAAGTAGCTTCTTAAAATCATTAATATCTACTAATTCTATCACTAATTTTTAAGCTGCAGTGTTTAACAAGTCCAAAGTAAATCCATAAGTTGTCTGAAAAAAAGATCAGGAAACACTTTTTTCATCTCAGTTGGGTGTCTCACTTTCAGTACCTGGCAGTTGAAATGCCATAAACTGGAGAGGAAGATACCTGAAGGAAGCTAAATTTAAACTCTGTGAAGAGAGAAGCGGAAACAGAGACTATAAAACAGGTTATTTCTTCTTCAACAGCTGAACTTGTTTTTTGTTGGTTTTTTTTTTTTTTTTCTAAAATAATTCTCAATCTAAATGCTTTCAACAGAGTAGTAAATAAAATAATTAAGAAAACAAAACAGCTGACAAATTGCATTCAGTTACTTTCACAGGAAGACATTCTTGGCAAAGTACTCAGGAAAGCTGTATTTGGGAAAAAAAATTGGGAAAAATCCTCCTATTCTGCTTAGCCCTATGAGGTAGTTGTCTTTCTTGATCTCAATTCCTAAGTGCTTATCACATCTGGGAGTCAATTAGGGCACAGTGCCTAAGTCAGCATAGGATCGTAATCTTTCTAGTGATGTCTGAGGCAACCCATGGGAGATCAATACAGACCCTGCAGGGCGTCCAGGAGAGTACAGTACCCTTCCTGTCAACCAGGGACATCACTTCTGGATCGTTCCTACCCCAAGAGGTTTAAATATCAAGGGAGGTGTTAGTCTAGGTCAGCACAATCTCTGCTGTCATGGTGAAAGTACCTGCGCTCAAGCTAGTAAAGTCAAAGAGAAGCTGACTTTGCAGTACCAGGTATCACAATACTATGACTTTTGGTAGAACAACAAAAGGCAGAAAAACTACAACTACTAAGGGTTACAAAGATGGTGAAGGGCCTAGAGGGGAAGACGTATGAGGAGCGGCTGAGGTCACTTGGCCTGATCAGCCTGGAAAAGAGGATGTTGAGTGGAGACCTCATCACGGTCTACAGCTTCCTCATGAGGGGGAGTGGAGGAGAAGGCGACGGTCTATTCTCTGTAGTCACCAGTGATAGGACCTGCGGGAATAGTGTCAAGCTGAGGCAGGGGAGGTTTAGGCTAGACATCAGGAAGAGATTCTTCACTGACATGGTTGTCGCACACTGGAACAGGCTCCCCAGGGAAGTAGTCACTGCACCAAGCCTGTCGGAGTTTAAGAAGCATTTGACTGTGCACTTATTCACATGGTCTGAATTTTTGGGTAGACCTGTGTGGTGCAAGGAGTTGGAGTTGATGATCCTTATTGGTCCCTTCCAACTAAGGCTATTCTATGATTCTATGTTTCTAACTATTTCTTATACATAAACAGTGTCCTGATCAGGAATGAGAAGAGAGTCGCTACTTAGTGGCATATGTTAAGTATGTTTACTTTACCCAGATTACTTTAGACTACCTTTTCAGTGCAAACTCCTAAATTCTGCATTACTCCTTTCTCATTATGTGTTACCAGTGTTCAGGGAATCACTTCAGGTTATGAAAAGCCCTTTTATGATTTCTTTTCAGAATGTTCATGAGACTTAATCTATGTAGCCCTTTTGATGGATCTTTGAAAAAGTGAATTTGTGTCATTATATCATAAATCCATTAAATGCAAAGAACAATCATAAGACTAAAACATACATTTCTAAAGCAAATTTCAATTTTGTCTGTGCAGTACCAACAAATTTTCAAGAATATAAAAATATAAGTAGTTTAGTTGTGTAAGCATGAGGAAGATAGGAAAAGAAGAATCTTGCCTGTCTGGCAGCAAGAAGACAAAGGATTAATTCAGCCATACCATCTAACTGTACCTTTACATTCACTGTTGTATTTTTCTGTGCCTGGACTGCCTTGGACATATGGTAATGCTTCTGAAGGATTATAATTAGCAAAGAAAGGTCTGCAAAGACTTTTCTTAGTGAGCTAGACCAAAGATTAAATTAAAGGAGAGTGTATACCTGAGGAGCTTCAGGCATTTCTATCTCTAAACACCATATATAACTGCAGATTATGGGCAGAATAAATGAAATACAACTGTTCTTTAATACTTTATCTAAACAATGTACACATACCTTTTAAAAGAACTGAGATTTTAAATAACAATTTCAAAAGGACTTTGGTTTTGGCATGTTTTCCCAATATTTGTCCTTCTGATAGTGTTAAAATGTTATTAGATTGAGTGTGATTTACTTATCCTTAGGAATGCTAGGGACATCGTATATTTTTTGCTTCACTTATCATGAAAAAATGCTTTTTGTAACTCCGTTTCTTAGATAACAACCTGAATATATACTTATCTTGTTTTAAAAAATCCAATCATTTTATAATATTTGAACAGTGAAATACTGTCTCACAAATCAAAAGTATCCTACAGTCTTCAAAAAGCATTAGGCAGTTACAACACATAAGGGCTGTTCGTAATCAGTAAAACTCAGTCCCCAAAAGCAAATACAATAACAGACCTCTGTGGTGGAACTTTGAACCTCCAGAGAATGACTGAAGATCTTGGCAGGTGTCATTTACCATGCCATTCACCCTGAATTTTCCCTGGCTAGACATGTGGTTACATTACTAACAAATTTCAGACTGCCAGGGCAGATAAATGTTCTGTCTCTACAGTTCACTCAGCACATACATCCAAATTTATATTTGCCCCCTTGGGCGAAAGTCAGTACTGTTATCCATCTGTCCTGTATTTTCTCCTTGACCTCTTCATGCTCACTTCCTGGTTCAATGGGATAGTTTAACTACCTGTGCAATTTTCTTTTATCAGTCTTAGAAATCTTACGTGCAGCTTCCTAATTCAGAAATGCAAGAAACTAGAATCAGATCTATGAAATGATAAATTATTCAGCAGTTAATGGCATGTCCCATGTGAAGCATAAGGGGCTATATTTTTTAAGTTATATTATATGCCTTCATTCAAACAGTATATAGTTTTATATAAAATATAAAATAAAATATATAGTTACACATAGTTTTATTCTTAAAGCCAAATGTTACCATTAAAAACAAAACAAAACAAAACAAAACAAAACAAAAACACCCAGATATCAGAGATGGTAGACTGCTTTTTGTTAAAGTTATGCTAATTATACTTGTTCTTTTACTCACAGTATGGCAATTTTCTTTTTTGAAGACCACAGCATAAAGAGCTATTGCTCATGCGAGACCTGCCCTTATTTCTGTGTGGTGTGCAGGACTTCAGTGGATCTGTTATGATTGCCATTTCCTATTGAACTGTCATGACGAACTTGGAGAGATACCATCCAGGATGCAGGTGTTCAGGTCAAACAGGAGAGAAGGAAGTTCAAAGTCATTCCCTCCCACAATTCCTGATGCCGTAATGCCAGCACACTGTGTCACAGGAAGTCTCTGAAACACCCATTCTAAGGTGTACTCACTCAGTGAAACACATTTTATTGCAGATAAAATAAAAAAAAAAATAGTAGTCATTGGTAACTGAAAGAAACCAGCTTGTTCAGATCTACTGGGAAGACATGCTCAATCATACAAGAATCCTATACTTTATCTTGTATATGATAGACATTTCCTTCATCATCATATCCAGATTTTCCCTGTAAATTGCAATAAATGGTGCTGTTTGATAAGCATGCCATCTGTTTGCATACAATAGCTGGAAAAGTCTTGAAATTGTGTATGTTGCTAAAATTCTTTATGCTGTCTTTGGGGAAAGAGGGTTGGAATTAATTCTTCCCCTCACTTCTCCTTGGAGACACACATAACTAGTGTGAGTTTAATGAAATTTGCTAAGATTTCTGTATATGTCATTAAGCAAGTCTGCGAAACAATTACCATGTTGTTCTTCAATAGTGTACAGCCATCAGTCATAACCAAATGAGCAGACAGCTTCTCTACTCACATCAGCAGCATGCTTTACAGTGTACCATTTGGATTGCAGTGTAATAGAGATGTAATGCATATGTCAAGTTATTGAGATGTCAGTTTAAATAGAAGCCATTATGTCATCCAATAATAATTGCTATATAGGCCATAGGCACTGATGCTAATATTAGCATGTGAGTAGTAAGTACATATAATTTGAAAACAGAAAGCATTAAAAGCAACAATAAAATGAAGTACATGCAATAAATAGTTCACTTTTACGTGTGTCATCTTTTATAGATAGAGGGAAGGAGATTCCTACCTTGCACAATAAAATTCATTTCCAAAACCCCCATAACTAAAGTGCAGCAAGATAGTGAGAAAAAAAAATTAAATTAAAACTTCAAATCTTGCAATACAGAGGCAAAATCATTGCACTTTACTAAAACTTTCTGGCTGGTTTGCTTTTCTTAAGGTAGATTTTTGTGTGTGTGTTCAGTTCTGCAATTGTGCATTTTATATTCAATTTCCAGAGCAGCATCTTAATGACCGTTGCCCAGAATTGTTGGCTTTCCTTAAATTTTCCCTGGAGTAATGTTTCACTTATAAGCATCATTTTAAATGTAGCCTTCTGTAGCACTTTTCTTGTGATCCTCAACCTCTGCAAAGGGGTTATGTTTTATAAATGTGGCAAATGCTGGTCACCTGTTAAGAGCTAATGATGCTGAAAGAAAGCCCATTATATCAGTACATTTTCTTGAGGAAGGTGATACAAAAGGCAGAGATCTTTCAAATGGGAAGAGCATTAACTTTAACCTATTTTGGACTCCACCCTTAAAAATGCTACATCAAAGACAGACAATAATAATGCTCAAAAAATTGGGTGAGAATAAGAACAGGGAGATTTGGGCATGATAATTGGAAATGTGATATTTTGTGTGCAAGTTTTACACTTCTATCTGGAAAGGAGATTTATTTAATCTTTCTTTTCCTCTAGAGAGCGCTGGATAATTAAAAGATCTATAGACAGATTAAGATTAATCTGTCAATAAATTCAATGTGTGATTTTTTTTTTGATTTTTTTTTTTTTTTTTGTACACCTAACATACAGTTTTGTCCTGCAAAATGGAAAGGACAGTTTCCAAATCCACTTGAAAATAATACTATTCTGGTGAAAAAGATATCTTCAAATGACCAGACAAGAAAAACAGATTTACATTTGCGCAATTAAATAAAATGTGTAAAACATAAAAAAGGATCAAAATAAAGGTGAAAAAGCATTTTATTCCCCTTCAAGATTAAGCTGTTTTGCAGAGTATCAAAGAGGTATTTTGATAACATCTGTCTAGGACCAAGTCCTATAAACTTCATAAAAATATAAGAAAAGGTTCTTGGATGCATTTAAATTTAAGTATGGAATCAGCATATTTTAAAAGGGAAAAAAAGGGGTGGGGTAGGTTACATATTGCTGAAGAAACTAGAGCCATGACTTTGTCATGGCTTTGGCTTCAAAATGCATTTTTTTCCTTGTGTCCAGATGCTACTAACAAAATGGATAGTTTGGATCCACAAAGAGAAGAAAGGTTGTATTTCTGCCAACATATGTATGACATCCTTATTTTTGTTTGGCACCTAGTAGAACCAGTGTTTCTCATGGGATTCAAAGTTCAAAATTAGGTGTCATTTTTTAATTATATGCATATGCATAACCACACCCATAGCAGGCAAATGAAGGACTCTTTTACGTAACAGGGTGCACTTGTCTGCATTTCTTACGAATCAGTTACAGGGTTTGCCACTGTTTTAAGCAGAAGTAGAGGAAAAGGATCTGGGGGTGCTAATCGATGCTCAACTGAACATGAGCAAGCAGTGTGTCCAGGTGGCCAAGAAGGCCAAGGGCATCCTGGCTTGTATCAGAAACAGTGTAGCCAGCAGGACCAGGGAGGTGATCGTCCCCCTGTACTCAGCTCTGGTGAGGCCACACCTCTAGTACTGTGTTCGGGTTTGGGTCCCTCACTTCAGGAAAAACATCGAGGCTCTGAAATGTGTCCGGAGAATGGCTACGAAGCTGGTGAAGGGCCTGGAGCACAAGTCCTATGAGGAGCAGCTGAGGGACCTGGGGTTGTTTAGTCTGGAGAAGAGAAGGCTCAGGGGAGACACTATTGCTCTCTGCAACTACCAGAAAGGAAAGTGTGGGGAGCTGGGGGTCAGCCTCTTCTCACAGGTAACTAGTGAAAGGACTAGGGGGAATGGCCTCAAGTTGTGCCAGGGGAGGTTTAGGTTAGAAAGTATGAGACATTTCTTCTCAGAAAGAGCAGTCAGGCGTTGGGATGGGTTGCCCAGGGAGGTGGTGGAGTCACCGTCCCTGGGGGTGTTCAGGGAAAGGTTGGACCTGGTGCTTAGATACATGGTTTAGTGGGTGATAGTGGTAGTAGGGTGATGGTTGGACCAGATGGTGTTGAAAGTCTCTTCCAACTTTAATGATTCTGTGATTCTATGTTTCTAAGTAGAAGCTATAATGTCAAAGACTGTCTTGGCTAGTAACTCTTGGAAAACATTTATTTTTTCATAGCAATCATATAAATAACATCCATGTACGTAAAGGATTCCTTTTCTTTCTTGAAGAATTTGGGTCTGGATATAGGATGCCTCATTCTTTTGTGACTATTCATACTGATTTATATGATCCTCCATGACAGTCCAAGTGATGCTAGGAATGTACTAAGGTCAATTAGATTGTTTGATAAATGCTTTTCCTCAAACGTCAGAATAGAGACGTATAAACAGCAAATTTTATCTTGCATAAAATAAAGCTGGCACAAAAAAAAAAACAAAAAAACATTCTTCAGTGATCTTCATTGTCATAGAGCTTGAAAGATTATTGCAGATCAATTTTTTATTTTGCTAATATTGTGTTCAGTTTCAAACACTGAAAACAAAGAAAATACATATTGTACTAGTGCAATAAGTAGAAATCTTCAAATTGTTTGAAGTTATTAAAGTTCTACAAATGCTTTCAATGGAAACAAAATCATAAACATAATTACTTGGTTTTAGAAGTAAAGAATGGTAGCATTGTAAAATGACTTCATCTTCTAATAATACAGAGGTAAAGCTATATTATTAGAGTAATAGCAATTAGCATAACAGAATTACTGTTTTTAGTGGGAAGCATGGTACTGAAACATGTAGTCGTACCTTGTTCACCATGCCTAAAAATTAATAATTAAATTAGAATTTATAAAAAAATTTGTTGAAATATTTTGAAAAAATAAAAGTAAAAATATATTTTAAAATAAACTTTTATAACATTTTTATAAGCATAAGATGCTTTATGAGCAAATTACTTCTTCAACAATTTATAAAATATTTCAATGAATCATTTGCTAATATTCCCCTTGTTTTTCAGCTAGCCTCATTTATCAATTGCTTTTCAAGAAAATATTTTAAATGTCTTACTTATCTAAAATTTTATCTAATTTCCATGAGTAAGAAAAAAAACAGCATGTGTTTGAAAAGCTCTGATCCTTCAACACATGAACTCAGGTGTTCAGCTTTCTCTTGAATCACCATTGGTAGAGAAGAGGACACATTCCTGTTCTCTGCTTTTGGTGCCAGCAAAATTAGCAGAGGGAAAACCAAGTCCCATCTGGGCAAAAAAAATCAAATGAGGTGACTTTTAACAACAGCTAATTTTGTGAAACGTTGTTTAAAAAGATTGCTATACATATATGTGTGACGCAAATATAATATAAAATGCAACGACACCTCAAATACTGTGTTCAGTTTTGGGTCCCTCACTGCAAGAAGGATATTGAGTTCCTCAAGCATATACAGAGAAGACCAACAAAGCTGGTGAAGGGACTAGAGAACAAGACTTTTGAGGAGCAACTGAAGGAGCTGGGTTTGTTTAGTCTGGAGAAGAGGAGGCTGAGGGGAGATCTCATCACTGTCTACAACTCTCTGAAAGGAGGTTGCAGCAAGGAGGGTGTTGGTCTGTTTTCTCAGGTGACAAGTAATAGGATGAGGAAACAGTCTCAAGTTGTGATAGGGGAGGTTTATATTGGATATTAGGAAGAATTTCTTCATGGAGAGGGTGGACAAGGATTGGAATGAACTGTCAAGGGACTTGGTGGAGTCTCTATCCGTGGAGGTGGAAAAGATGTAGATGTGGCACTAAGGGACATGGTTTAGTGATGTTACTAGGATAGGTTAGTAAGGATGGTAGTTGGACTTGATGATCTTTAAGGCTTTTTCCAACCTAAATGGTTCTATGATTCTATTCAATATGCATATGTAATAACAAACCCTAACTTTTCTACTAAAATACATAATGAATGCAGAATACCTAAATTTATAGCCCTTAGTTTTGTCTGCGAGGATGGAATCTGCTATTAAGTGCTGCATTCTTACATAAGCAGTGTATGAAATTCTCCGCTATAATGCAAACTATTCTGTCTATTAAGTTGAAGTAGTAATTTAATAATGTAAATTGCTGTAAGAACACTAGGAATAGCTCTGAGTGAATGGGAATTTTTTGCTTCAAATGAAAGCTGCTGGACTTAAATATTATTTTAAAATCAATTGAAGTAGTATAAGATAGCAAGCAATCATTTGATCCTAAGTTCTAAACTTATCAAGATGCTTCAGAGTTAAAACTTCAGTTGAATAGAATTTTTACTCAAGTAAAATTAAAAAAATGTAACTGTAAGATCCTCCTCCAAGTTACTTATCTATATATGCTTAGATATTTGCTGTAAGGCTAGTGTTTTCCATAAGAGGAAGGAATCTATTATGCTGTTTACTGCCTATCTAGTAGCTCTTAAATGCCACTCCTGATGCAGGCTGCTGACAATAGGGAACTGTATTCTAAAAACATGCAGTTGTCTCCATTCACTGCAGAAACTAGGCCTGACGATCCATGGGCCATGGTCAAATTTAAACCACTATTCATCTCTAATACCTAACTTGCTAGGTAAATCCAAGACTATGTGCTGGACTCTAGTACTGGCCTTTCAATGGTTCCATTTTTATCACATGAATATGCTAATGACTGAAAATTGCAGTAGAAAATAATCTATAGCCATAGCAACAGTTTCTTCATTTCAACCATCTTGCATAAACAACCACCTCCTGTAAGATATCTGCTTAGCCTCATTTTACACAGAAACAAAATTTAAAGAAAGAGCATTTTTCATTATATAACAAAGGAATGCACTTTTTATTGCAGACGTAATAAATCAGAACAACATTACTGTTGGGAAGTAATATTTCATGGGAACAGTAGCATAGAGACCTACAGTAAAGTTCAGACTTGTAACTCTTTCTCTTGTTGTTCTTTTTTTATATAATAAAACAGGTGTCATTGACATTTGGAGCCAATATTCATGCCTGAACAGCTACTTTCTAAATGTACTTAAACAGAAGACAAAAGCAGTCATTACTCTGGAGTTGTTTTTTTGTTTTTATATATATATTTTTTATTATTATTATTATTTTTTAATGGATTCATACCTTATGGGGACAAGAGATAAATGAAGGTAAGATGAAACCTATAGATGCTGTCTGCATCAGTGTTGACACTCTTTCTTGAGGGCTGACAGCTGCTAATGAATTCATTTTAAACATGACACACAAGAGGAACAAAAATGCTTTTTGTGGTTGTTGTTGTTTCTGCCTCATTTTTGAAGAACGATAAAAATAGCAACTAGCATTGATCGTAATGGGAAAGCTTATCTGTACTAGTTTGTGATCAAATAGAAACAATGAACAGATTCATGAAGAAACCTTCACATTTTCCCCAAAAAATGAAATAAAACTGACTTTTCAGTTTAATTCCAGCATTTTAGTTGTTCATATGGAAATGCCATAGCTATTAGCATGCCAGAAATACTGCCAGAACTTCCAGTTCAATGAACCAATTGATGGTAAAGCAGGTAGCAAATGTCTTCTGTTTACCTGAGAAAGGTACTTTTATTCAGTTTTATCCTGTGTCACTAAATTTTTGGCGTGCTTTTTTATATTGATAATTATGAAATTTCTCTTATTACTATTTTGATATTGAGAATTTTACTACTGATTTAAGGGAAAAAAATAACAGCAACAAAAAAGCTTTTACTTTGTCACAGTTTGAATTCTTCATTGAAAACACAATAGTCCACACCATAGCTAATCTGGATTATCATTTAAATACTTTATATTCAAAATGTCATGTAAAAAGTAGCTCAGTCTTATCTTGTTTCTTAGTACAGTTTGTCCCTGTCAGTTGAGCATGGTTGTTACGATGAATCTAAGGCCCAGCTGTGGCCTGCTGATTTGTATTTATTGATACCTGGTATGCTTAACTAGCCACAGCTCTTCACAGTGATCACTTGCCCTTCAGCTAGTTTTATTCATGACAAGAATTGCTTATGGTTTTTGACTGCATTAGCACAATATGCTTAATGGCCAATACTGATTCCAGTCTCGTGTTCTTTACTCTTTTCAGAACACATGCATAATATGTAAATATTTCACCTATTCAAAGAATATGGAAATAATGGAGGATGATTGTCACCTTTTCTGTCTGGAAAGAAAGCTAAATTGATCTGCGCTATTTTGCATCAGTTGAAAAAAACGTGTTTTTTTTAAGCTGAATATATGTAAATGTGTAAGACAATAATTAACATACAGTATTTTTATGCATTACTAAATGAAATCAGGCACAAAGCTTCGTGTATATGATTTGCATACATAAAGATGCATGGAGTCTAACAAAGACCATATATATCAGTTGTCCTCTGGGAAAGATCCTTGAATGCTAGAGGCAAGACTTGAGACTGAGGTAAGTGTGACATAAGGAATGAATCTGTGTTGTACCTGCAGAATAAATTCAAAACACAATGATACCATGTCAACATTAGTGTACTTCGGAGAGTGGGGCAAAGTTTTGTAAGAACACCACATGCCAGCACAGTAGCTCTTGTAAGGAAGAGCAAATCCAACACTAATGTCCATCACTAACACTTCAGTGTTTTAATTCAGACCCAGAGCAGAATTTATTTAAAGAGATGTCAGACAACAGACATGCAAGGAGGGTGTAATATATTCTTCTAAAGGTGTAGTGCACTCTTCTAGGGAATGTGCCTGCTACAGGCAAAACAGTTTGCAAATAAAGCTGCCCTAAGACATCTTGCACAGGACATAGATTATAACTGGAACTCAAACCTTGGTAACTTCAGAAGATCACTTTGTCTTTAGAAAATCTACACAGGTACAAACAAAATTTCATTAAACAAATGAAGGAAACAAATGGGATAAATATTCTCTGCTTTTCCACCATTAACCTATCCATTGGTTAGGCAGAACACAATTTAGTTTACATATTGTATAATCAAAAATCAGCTTATAAACTTCAGACTATTGTAAGTTTAAACTTAAGTTTAAGCTTAAGTCTTCAATTTTTAATGGTAATTTCCATGTACTCAAAATTCCTAGACTGAAAGTATCAGCCTTGAGCCTTTTAAAATAATCCTGACCAGTGCAGACAAACCAAGGAGGTATAAATTTGAAATAACATCAGTAAAAGGGATAATAATTTGTTAAGTTAACACTGTTTTGGTTTAAGAACTTTCATAGTAGGGTACTTAGGCAACCTAATAAAATGATAAAATTTGAAATGAAACAGGGAGCATAATTGTTTAAAATAGATATTGATAAAATCAGGATTTATCATGGGTATAGGTTTGTCTTGCATACTAATCTTTTTAACATGCATACTCTGTACTGACACACTGCTATGCTTCATTTCTTAAAAATGCATATATATAAATATAATTGTACTTAATTAAGACATTAGCATAGAATAAAATTAGTTGAGTGTAATCCCAGATATTTCTAAAATATATTTGTTTTGAAGATGTGATCCTATATTACTTGTCCTTCCATTTCAGATGGGACTGTATTTGAGGCATAAAAATATAGAGGCCTTTCTGTGTTAGTTTTCCTCTCATACCATATATATATGTATATATGGCTATATGTATTTAAATTTGACTTGCTATTTTTTGCTTTTTAGTGAATTTCAGGAAGAAATGAATCAGATAGCAATCTGAGTAGAATTAATTTTGCCAGCGGAAATTGGTTACAACTTATTTTAATGTCTGTTACTTGTTTTTCTGCAAGGTAAATGCACTCAGCATAGCATAGAGCAGAGTTTGCAGGTTCAAAGTTTGTTTGTGGGCGGCTCAAAAACATTTTTTGTGGACTCTGTTACAAACCCTCCTACTTTCTGATACTCTGATATTGACATAGCAGATGCTGCTATAAAGTTGATTTGCAAAGGTGCCACTTGGCACAGAAATGTTTCATAGGGATATTTTTCCCCCAGGGCTGCCCTTTGTAGAAACCAGTTTCTATGTGCAGATACTGATTTTTTACAAGTCTATTATTTCCTTACTCTCAGTTCTGATCCACATCCAATCTGCCTGTAGTATTTTGCAATCATTGGAAGGTAGTTGCATTTTGTGTGTGTGTTTTGTGTGTATTTTTAAGCAACCATATTTGATGTAAAAAGCTGTGCTCTAGACTTGCACATTTGAATTATATTATTTTGTCTTTTTTTTTTAATTGTCAACAGATATTTGAAGTAATAGCAGATATTTTTTAAAGAGAACGGAAAATTAAATAAACTTTTATTGCTCTAGAAACAGACTTAAGACTGTTTCTTAAGTCTGTTTCTTATCTTTCTGTAGTGATACATGATACTTCTGCATGCTCTGGCAAGCGATGTCTTATAAAACATTTTTATTTTTCAAACATCAGGCAAATATGTGTTCTTTTATGCTTATATTTGCAAGAAATTAACATATACAGTTTAAAAACTAAGTGGTTAAACAGAATTTAACTATTTAAACTATAAGGTCTATCCTTTGCAAAACAGCTATACTCTTGTCAGCTGGGGTAAAATTTACTGTTAGAGAAAAGTGTCAGGAATCACATTTATAGCTGTTAAGCTTCATATAAATGAGATCACACCTTCTGATCTCTTCCAATTGATAGTGCCTGTATTTAACACATTGCTCAGAAGTTGTGACAGGACACAGAATAAGTTTTTTAAGTCACACTAGCAATACTATATTTTCTCGCCTTCTGGGGAAGAAAATAAAAATAAAAAGACATAGGTTATTCTTAGGCTAAGCTATGTTGGATGTAAGAGAAATATTATTCCAGGAAACGTTATATATATTTTGGTTCAGGAGAGACAGAATATTAGACCTACCCTTGCATACTTTGGAAATGAGCCTGTTACTACTGTGTAGATATGATGCACCCAAATTCCTCCTAAATTCTTGTCCCAAGCATACAGTTAAAGCATTGAGTATATATTCATCATCTTTGCTGCATTATGTGCTTCAAAACCCAGGCCCTGAAATGATAGAGCTGTCTAATACCGGCCAAGCACTATCAAGCACTCCCTTCTTGCTTTGTGCAAACTTTATGCCTTCATTGTCTGCCACTGTTATTTCTGGCAGTTTTTCTTTATTCTTTGGGATTCGGATTTGGGAAAAAGTACTGCTTTAGTTGTGATGCCTATTGTTCATGGTGACTGAGAGATCCAAAGTGGTATTTTTCAAACCTCTAAGAAACTTTCTAACCATATAAGAGACAGTCCTTGTCTTGAAGATTGTGCAGTCTAAAATACAAGTATAAGGAAGAGAGTAATACATGGGAAGTCAAAAGTGGCAGCAAATAAAAGGTGCTTCTTTTTTCTCCTCTCCTCTCCTCTCCTCTCCTCTCCTCTCCTCTCCTCTCCTCTCCTCTCCTCTCCTCTCCTCTCCTCTCCTCTCCTCTCCTCTCCTCTCCTCTCCTCTCCTCTCCTCTCCTCTCCTCTCCTCTCCTCTCCTCTCCTCTCCTCTCCTCTCCTCTCCTCTCCTCTCCTCTCCTCTCCTCTCCTCTCCTCTCCTCTCCTCTCCTCTCCTCTCCTCTCCTCTCCTCTCCTCTCCTCTCCTCTCCTCTCCTCTCCTCTCCTCTCCTCTCCTCTCCTCTCCTCTCCTCTCCTGCCCTGCCCTGCCCTGCCCTGCCCTCCTTTTCATCAGCCAGTAGTGTAGGACTTCTAGGACAAATTTAGTTGCATGGTCAGGAAAAGGAGTATATCATCCATACAGCAAGCTGGTGTTCAAGAGTCTTTCCTTGAACTGCAGCTGCTTTGCTGGGAGTAACCTCCAGTTAGCTTCTGACTGCCATTTCCATGGCTTTACCAGTTGGGAACAGAGGGCACACTGCATGGTACCAGGGCTTCAGATAACATAGAACATCCTACATGGTCCCTGACACATTAGACATCCCTAATGGACCACATTCTCCTACCTTACTCCCATTGCTATTTATTCCATCTATTTTCTAACCACACAATGCAGGCTCATCTTCTGGGTGGTTATGCCCTGCATTCTCTTTGATCTGCCAGTCTATATTTTTATTTCCTTTTTTGGTGCTTAATAAAAGGCAGAAGCTTACTTTTTACTAGAGAGAAACTGGAGGAGGGAAATGTGTCAGAAAATATCTGTATGGCATCGGTCCATTCCTTACTATAAATAGCACACATCCTCAGTGAAATAAAGCATTTACACCCTCAGAAGGAAATGTGATCACTCACAGATTAAAAAGGAGACATCTCCTAACCTTCTCAGAACGTGCCTGATGGAAAAAAAAAAAAAAAAAAATTTTGTGGGTGGAGATAAAAGTTCATTCTTAGGTTAGAATCCAAATGCAGTGTAAGATCCTGAACCACATTTTGCATTTATCTTTTTTTTTCTTATAGCTGAGACTGTATTCCTGCTACCTTTATAAATCTTTAATCATGAAGACTGTAATTTCCTCTTCCACACAGATCTTGTCATTAGTTGTTTTTAGTCCCGTGACTTGTGTGTTTAACATTGCATTTTTGTAGAGCAGTGAGGGTCACAGTAATTTCATTTAAACTGAGATAGCATTCAGGAACAGTTCTAGTTAAATTTGTCCAAATATGTCAGTATAAAACATGCATGAAGAAAGCCTCAGGGTTTTAATGTTGAAACTGCATCTTTAGTAACACTATCAAATATGAAAGACACTAAAAAAAGAGGACCTCATGCCTATAATGGGGTTCCAATTTAGATTTTCAGAATAGTTTACATAGTTTTAATGTGAGATCATTTCTGCCAGAGGAAGACAAATTGCAAAAGGTCAGTGAGATAGCTCTGTGCCTAGGGGAATGATTACTGCTGCTAGACTGTTTAATCTTGTCTAGTTTTTGTATGTGATTTCTTTATGTTTTATTGTTAGTAAGAGAAAGTCTATGTGGACTACAGATTTTTCTTGGTACAGTCATCTAAATGTAATTCTCATAGTTTCACTAGATTAATTTTGTTCTGCTCTTATAAGAGTCTAGTGTTGGGTGAATGGTCAAGATAAGTTCAGGCCCTTTTGCAAAGTTATTTCAGACTTCCTATGTGACCTTGGGCATTTATGCTGCTGTTTAATAGCAGAAAAAGAAGATACTGATGATCCATGCTTCCCTGCAGAGTTTATCAGTGCTCAGTCTTAATGGACTTGCAGACCTTTCCCTCAGCAGAATGCAGGACAAATTCAGTCATCATTTCCTAAGAAAGGAGTTGGAGAATCACCATCTTTCACTTGTATATAGCAAGCAGACCCAATTTGTATGTAAAGATCCTGCAAAAATAAGCTGTAAAAGTCTAACAGAGTGCTATCTGTTGCATTATACAGCATAAATTTGTGTAAATTGGAGCTAATCCTCCTACAGTCCCATTAAAGTCAAAGGAGAGATACACAACAGACAAACTTGGTTTCTCTGGCCTCTTTGGAGGCCATTTATCTTGGGATTAGATGAGCTGCCCTTCGGAGGTACACATTTATCTCCACTGACTGTGAAAAAAGGACCTAGGATACCTAGCTCACACAGACCTCAGAATTTTAATTTTAGGTACCAAAATACGATTCATGAGTTTCTTCCACTATTGCTACTGCTGCCATATAACTGTTGGTTCTTTATTGCATCACCATCATTCTTTGAATATTTGTCATTCTTACATTGCTATTATAGCCTTTTCTTTAACTAGCTAACATACGGAATTTTCCAGTAATGACCTGAATCTACAGGGAGACATGATAATAATTGAATTTACTGCAATATTTCAGTGGAATATTGTAATTAGAAATATCACCTGGTTAACAGGTTTTACTCAATGCTTACTCTGCTAATTTCAGTAGTCAGCAAAGCATTTCTGTGTTCAAACCATGCCGGAAACACTCTCTTGACCTGCTTGTCATTGGAATCCAAGTGAAATTACAGAACACCAATTAAAAAATCATTTAGCTGCACTGGTTTATTTTGCTTTGTGGTTGTGTGTGTGTGCGTGTGTTCATGTGTATGTTTTTGCACCCAGCCCCAGTCTTTAACACATGTGGTTTTGTAATTGTGATACACTGGGAAAGTTCAGAGTGCTCATTGGCCTTTTAGCTTCTATTTCCACCTGTGTGCTCCTATGTCTAGTATTAACAAATCAGATTGTGAGTCACACCAAATAGCTGGCTGGAAATTTTCACTTGCATTTTCCTTGAATTTACACCAGGTATATCAAATCTTTTCTTCAACTGCTAATACCCAGCAACAAAATAGAACATAAGAAGTAAAGAAATACCAATAGTTGCCCTCTTAAACTGGCACCTATTCTTTAACCGTATTTCTTTCCTGTCCATGTGAATTATAAGTTCCTTAGAACAGAATCCCATGATGTGTTTGTGTACTTGCTAGTATATTGAAGGCCTGCTTTTCATAAGAGCCTTTAAACATTAGCCTAACGCAAGTAATAAATAATACTAACTACTTTCTGTATTTAATAGATTATCCTTGATTAACCAATGGATGTTTATTCATCTAGTTTTACAAACAAAAACAGAAGGGCACCAATGAGTCACAGGTCAGATGTATTTGGAATTTATGAGACTGGAGATTCAGATGTATGTTTCATACCAGAGAGAAGATGAGAGTTGTGTATACTTGGACGGAGTATTCTAAATATCTTTTCCTTTATTTCTTTTTCTAATCAGATATGGGACGCCTTCATGCGTATGTTTCTTTGTCATTAATTAATTTTAGTAGTGACTACATTAATAAAATTACAATTTAGTCTGTGCTTGGGTGACTGTCTCCACCTACTTCTTTTCCTTATTAATATGAAATAACAACTCTAGGAAAAATGAGTTATTTTGTTTCACTCTTCCAGAGTACGAGAATCTTAAAGCCCAGTCACAGAGAACACATAAACCTTATTTTAAAACAGAGAAGTGTGTATTGGATTAAACAAGTACATGCAGAATTTTATCCCACAGTAGATAAAGTCTCTGGAAAATCAGTTTACCTGAACCATCTCTCTGAAGCCTGCGTATCCTAGATCTTAATAAAGTCAGTTTGCACCACATATGGATTGACAAATTTCTCAGTCTCCAGAGGTTTTGTAGTAAATTTCAGTTTTTCACCAACTAACTGTTAGGGTTCACCTGTTTTTCTGTGAAAGTTGCCTTTGCTGAAGAATGTTCTTCACAACTCTGCTTCCCAGTTTTTGGTTTAACCCTTTATTCTTAACTCATTTTGCATAGCAGTGTAATTTGGGGATTTTTGATCTGTAAACATGTAGTAAAGCTGCTTTTCTTTTCTTTTTTTTTTTTTTAATTCCAAATTAATTTTTTGTTCTTTTTTTTTCTTTTCCAAAAATGTTATTAGTGTCTTTGTCATGATTACTTTTATTATTAATAATAATTTGATTGTATTAAATAATTCTGTATTTTGTCAAGGAGAATTAATGAAATATTGCAGAAACTCAATCAACATAGTGTTACAAGAAGTTGGAAAAAGGGTATTTATACCTAATGCAGATGTACTTTTAAATGCCAGGGATCATATAATCCTTCTTATGATCCCACTTAGTTATTGAACTTATGTTGTACATACTCTGGATGACCTTCACAGAGGTCAAAATTATTATGTCTTCATTACTCACACAAACTTTGGTCTCAATTTTGAATATATAAAGGGCAGACGCATCCTTGGAACAATAGAATATGAGAAGATGTAGTTTATCGTGTTATCCAGTATCAAAGTACCTAGAAAAAAAAAATACCATAGTTTAAAATTGAAATATATATATAATATATATAAATATATATTATATATATATAAATATATAATATATATTAAATATATATTATATATATATATACACTTCTAAATTGAAATTTTAAAAAGAAAATTTTGTCACAACAGTAGTGGCTATTAGTAAAGGAAACTAGCTATGCAAAAGCAGGACACTGAAGAAAATATAGATATTATGACATGTAGAAACTTTCATTCTGCATATGCACTACAGGAAGCCCAATTTCTGACAGTTTGTACATCCCATTCCATGAATATACTTCATCCAAAGGCTAAAATTGTATCCACCCTAAAACACTTTTTACTGGTAATTTACAGCTTCTATTACTTACTTCTAGCTAGTAGTCCCTAATTTTATATAATACATACATAAATGTCCCATCAAGATGTAATTTTAGAAATGGGTCTTATTTGGAAATCAAATTATTTTAACTTTCATTGTTGAATATTATTAAAGAAACCAAAGAGGGAAAATAACTCTGGTCTAAAACTTCGAAGTATTTCATCACTGCTCTCCCAGTGAACTATATTCTCCATTAATGTAAATCAGTTTTGTTTGAGTCTGTTAAAATGTGGAAACTAAAATTCTAATCTTAATTGCCTTTCTGCCACTGCTTTTCAGATAAAACTTATTTATTCTCCCTTTTTGGAACTATATTGTGAAAGAGAAGGTATGGCAGCTGAAAATGGGCCAGACCAGATTTTGGGAGTACTCTTTCTGACTTTGCCATTAGTCTGAGAGAAAACAAAACAAACAAAAAAAATATGCACAGTTTTTAACTCATAACTTAAAAATTCTTTCTCACCTGCCACTTTTAGTTTTGTCATTTTGATTTGCATAAATCATTTGTCACAATTTAAAAACAGAAGCATAAGGAAACACCTGCCTCATAGGGACTCTTATTGCTCCTGATTGAGTTACCATCTCCTCAAGAGTATTCCAGTTTAGTTGCTTGTGGTGGATTTTAAGCATGACAACAGTGTGTGCTGTTAAGGGCTGACCTTCTAGATGATTAATGAAGAAATATTATAGGTATTCTCATCTGCTCATTTTTTGACATCTTTCTTCCTTTAATAAACAACTTATACCAGTGAGGAGTTCATGAGTGGTCAGAACTATTTTGTTCTGTATACTAACTATGTAATGGATACACTTTTCTTTAACCTGTCAACATACAGGACTCAAACGTGATTCAGATCTGCCTCCTTCTTCAGTAAAACAGGAGTAGCTCCTTTGAAGTCAATGAAATTCTTCTGGTTTCGTGTATGAGAAAATGTGAGAAGAATAAGGCCTTTTGTCTTTATCCAGGGAAACCATGCTGCTTAATAAATCATCATATCAGCAGCTGTTTTGCACTGGGGAACAACACAATAATTGATGCTGCTGTCCAGAAATCCACAGAGATTATTGATCAGGCAAGCCTGTTAACATTTCTGTAAACTGGCAGCAGAGGACTGAGGGAGTAACAGGAATATGCTCACGTTGTCATTTGCAAAGTATCTTTTACTACAACATATTTCCAAAAGTATTGAACTAGCAGTTGTTTTTTTTTTCTTTTTTTTTTTCTTTTTTTTTTTTTTTCCCTGTGCTGTTTCTGTAAATATCTCTTTTTATTCATGGAAAACAACAAAGCCAAAAATAACATTTGTGTTTACAATGCAGGGGACCCTATAAACATTTTAATTGCAATAAAGTTTAGTCTGTTTACTAATTGAGAAGATTAACAGTTTTGACCGGAAAGACTGATGACGTGCTATGCAACAATAAAAAAGTCAAGGTGGACAGACTCTCAGATCAGGAGACTCATCTTTTTAAAGCAGTGGCTAGGGAAAATTCCTGACCTCAGAACTACATATTTTTCTAATTTAATCATTATTTCACAAGATTTTTATTTGGAATTAATCTGATTGGCTTGTATTAAAGTTTATAAATAGAAGTGAAACACAAGTCTCATGAATCAAAACAATCCAGTTTCCTAAAGTAATCTTCTGAAGACTAAATATATAGACTAAGACTATATATATATATATATACATATATAATTCCTGAAAATGGAGTATCTGAATTACCACCATAATTCAGTATTTAATGAAATGTAAAAGATAAACTTGTCAGTCTCTGTTCAACAATCCTATGAGAGAACTTTTGACTGCTAAAAAAGACAGTGTTTGCCACATATATGTTTAGTAAAATCAAATAGTAGATTGTAACTTATATATATATATATATGTTTAGAAGATAACAGACATAGTTATGACTTTTTGATAATATGTGATTTCCTTGGAAAGAACTGTTGTGACGGAGAGAAATCCTTCAATAGGAATGGGAGAAAAGCATATGTTAACTTTATAATCCAGTATTTAAATCACTTACCAAGAAAGAGCATCCAGTCTGTCAGAGCAGGACATGAACTCCAAATATGCAGCTCAGGTATCAACCTTTTGACACATTAGAGGAAAGTGGATCCTTGATTCAGTTTCCCAACTCACTAAGTTTTTAAAATTAATTTTGTTCCAAATGCATCTAGATATGAAAATCTTGGATTTTCATGCTGTCCATAAAACTTAATATTCATTGTCTAGCTAATCCTGGAAAACAAAACAGAATATATCTACCAATGCATAAAATTTATGGCCTGAAAATCATTGTTTTCACTTGCATAATAGAACAGGAGCTTATAGGTCTTGAGGGAAAGAACACTCATCACTAAAACATTACCACTGAAAACATCTTGGATTTATTTTATTTTTTAATTATTCTGCTGAAACACAAACAAAAAGTTCTTACTTGAAACTGTCTCCTTATTACTGAGCTGTCTGTGACAATTTATGAAGCAACACCTGTGCTGATAGCTCGCTGTCCTCCTACTTCCTTCCTTCATTTGGCTGTTTGCTCACCTGTTACTTGGTGTCTGACTCCCTGTTTAGAGCTTTCTGAGAGAGCGGAGGTTTTATTTTTTTTTCATTTTAATGGGACCCTAAAAAGGAAACTTTTAAATAAGTTTTAAGGGACTATTGCAAGAAGACTATTTATTTTGCAGTAGAAATTAATGTTATAGTTAAAGATGGAAAAAAAAAATCCAGAAAATAAAGCTAATGGATTCATTTGGTAAAAAAAAAAAAAAATAAAAAAATAAAAATGGAGAGTAAGCATAACTCCAGTTTTCTGTGTATTTTGCTACATAACTCTCACAGCCATAAGCTAGAAAACAAATGGGATCAACTCAAATGAATGGAAAAATATGTTTCTGGATGTTATGAGGAATATAGTTGTTATATTCACTATTTCATGCATTATCTTGCTAGACCAGTCTGATGTATGAACAAATAGCTTTTTGTATCCACACTGAGTTGTTGAGTACTCTGATAGTATGTTGCTTGTAATGGAGCTGAGTAGCTTGTTGCAGCTGTTTGTTCAGCAGACCCTGAAGCCCTCCTACCAGAGTCATTACTAATTCAAACAAGCCACACTCAAAAACAATTACATGTCTGAACCTTGGAACAGTGCAGACCTAATTGTAGACCTATGTACCTTCTAGAAGAAGGGAAAAAAAATCTAATGCATGTCAATATGTACTGTCCGTGTTCCATAGGAAGCCCTGTACTGTTCTTATCGTGTATCCCAGAGGTTGCATCAAGTGGATACATAACTTGCAACGGGAGAAAGCAGTGCAGCAGGTGATTTTGAGTTGTGTGTGTTTGGAGCAGCCTCACATACAGCTGCACTGGGAAAATGGTCTGTGGATACTCCCTGGAGATGTTAAACTCACAAATACTTGGTCTTCTTATGGATCAACAGTGAAACTCCTCACAAAATAATTAATGGCTGAGGTCCCTGTTTCTGACAGCTCACATTAAAATTGAAGGCAGCTGGCACAGCTGCCATGTCCGGGCAAAGGAGACAAACTAGATATGGCTCACCAGAAGAGTGATAAAAGTATTATAGACAATTTTGTGGTAAATGCAATAGATGGGTAAGCTGTAGGAAAAAAACAAAACAAAACAAAACAAAAACCTATAATGATAAGTAAGTAACAGCAATATGTTATATGTGAATTAATTAGTTTTCTTTACACCTAAATGTTATACCATTCTCCCTCTTCTGTTAAGGTGCAGAAATAGTATTTGTGGTCATATTATTTGTTGTTCCTTTCCTGTATTCTAAAAAAAAAAAATAAAGGACAATGGTGTGGGCAGAATGTGGATACTGTCTTGTTCATGAGCGCATGGATATCCATTGTATTCAGTGACCACAGGTTTTCAGGTTAATATATCTATGTGGAATATATCTATGAGGTTAATATATCTATGTGGAATATATCTATGTGGTTAATATATCTATGTATCTATATCTTCAGTGGAAGCACTGTCACTGAATTTCTGAGGAGCATACATTGTAGCAAGCCAGAACTTTGTGATTTTTTTTTCTTTGTGAATTTTAGTAGTTTGTTCTATTTCACTTGTCTTCTGTCTCTGGTTGGGCAGCCCTGTAACGAGGTTATGTCCTGATTTTGTTTTACTTGAAAGCAATTTTGTCCCAGTTACTAATAGTGTTTTGCAAAATTTTACAGAAGGACTTCAAGGTAGTCTAAATGTGTTTTATTGGCCTAAAGGTGTTCTTCTGTTACACACAAACTGGCTATAAAAATTCTGCACAGGAATCCTGAAGTTTTCCATCCTGGCTTTTTACGTAGACCATTGCAAATGAGACACTTTGGGGTAACACAGAGGTGATTTCTGAAAATAGTGGCTGTGGTTTTTATAGAGCTGCAGAAGTTTATAGCAAAGGCATTGCATAGACAGCACTGACAAAACTGGGAGACAGGGATAACTACAGCAGAGCAGCAATTAGAGCAGTCTTGTCCACAGAGAACTGCAAACACAAGTTTGCAAATGACCAAAGGATGAACTCTCTTTAGAAATGCAGAGAAATATTTCACCATCATTTGCTGCTGGTTTAGAGAGAATGCTACCAAGACAGATAAACTTGTCAGCCACATCGAAAGTAGTTGCTTTGATCTCGTGCCATGGCATAAATGTACAGCTTAGTGATTAATTCTCTCTAATTAGTCATTTTATGACTTTCCTTTTTTTCTTAACTTTTATTTATTTATTTATTTTTTCCCTGTACACTTTCTCTTAAAATTTATTGGAAGTGGGCTTACAGGAACAATGTTCTGTTCCTGAGCTGTTCAAGGATTAAGATCAGAGATTTGGACTAAAAGAATATTAGTGGAGAAAAGACACTTGTCATACAACTTGTATTCATGAGAAAATAAAATGCTGGTAGAGGACTGGTCCTGTAAGATTTTTTGTTTCTTCATTTCTTTGCAGTTTCCTAATATACTACATTGAACCTAATATCCAGTTCTTGTTGAATATCTCACTTGTGGATCAAATTTTGCTCAGTGTACTGATCAAGATCCTTGTAATGAAGTTTGATTTTCTACACAAGTTAATAAAATTTTGTATTCAACTGGGTGAAAAGTGAGGTAGAAGAAATGCTGTAAACAGACCTGATTTATTTATTTATTTATTTATTTTCCCTACATAATGATGCATTCATTTTCTATTTCAGGGGGGAAAGAAATAGATCTAGTATCAAGATTTCTGCTTTTTACAAGAATTCTGCTCTATTTTTACATAGGTCCATTATACGTCTGCTAACTTGTAGACTACTTATTATTGTGTTTTTTCATATTCTATTTTCCAAATCATATTTAGTTCAGCTTAGCATGGAACATGGAAACCCAGAAGTTTTGGTCAGCTTTTACTTCAGCAATGGTCTAGACAGCTAAAGGAAAAAAAAGCAAAAGCTGTTCCAAATTTGTATTTGTTGATATGAGAAATTAGATGATAGTGAGAGCTGTTGAGGAATATAAAATTGATGAATAATTTATTTTTTTTTAAATCTTCAAAGAAATAGAATTAAACCACCTCATCTGAATAATAATGAGAATCTACTGTTATACAGAAACAATGGATAAGAGGATATGCTCTGCAACTGGGGCTTTGTTTGGATTTTGCATTAACAGCTGCAAACAAATTCAGTTCTGATTTTGGACTGTTTCTTTAATTGCTTGGAGTGGGTTTGCTGACATTAAATATGGCAGTCTGGCCAAAATATGTGTACATGATAATTTAACCTTACTTTGAAACTGAGTCTTGAGTTATGTAGATAGAACTTTCATATATATTCGATGACTTTTGTCTTACAAGTTATGATCCGGATACCAACTGAATACAAGACTTTATTGACAGTGTCAATCTTCAGTCAGACTGAGAGAATGGGGAGAATCACTATTCTATCACTGCAGAAATAAATAAATAAATAAATAATAATAATCCTAGTTTCTCTTAATTTTTGTAGCTACATGTTCTTCTATGGCATATTTTATTTGCTATGCCATTTAAATAAGTCTTTTTTTTTTAATCACTAACACAAAATACATAGGTGTGTTTTTAAAATTTAGAGGGTTGAATTATAAAAAGTACTAAAAGATTTTTATCCAATCATTGAGATCAAATGAAACAACATTCCAAAGAATCTATTGGTTCAGTCTGATTTAAAATGATGCTCCAAACTTGGTGGTTTTAGAAAGCAATCCTAGTGTTTCAGAAGTATACCAACAGCACAGTGGATACCATTGTTTCTTTCAGTGGCCTCTGAAGCTTTATGAAATCACAAATAACATCAAAGTCTGGGAAACAAGAGATATACTAACTTCTCCTGGCATCAGAAAACTGCATTTTTAGGAAGTGACAAAGTGGGAAAATGAAATCAGAAATGAAAATTTTGCCAGAAATGGCAAAGTGAGGTTAAGAGATTATGAGGAGAATCTGAGTTGGAGATAAATTACATAATGTATTTCAGCTTCTGCTTTGAATTGTAAGTATATGTATTTTTCAGCAGATGTGTACTACAGAAAGACTGACTTTGGTATGTGTAGAAATAGCTCCATCTTAATGGTGGCTAGTTTGTTACATAATTTGAAACCCAAAGGGACAAGAAGACTCAATTCTACAAAATGCTCAATTCCCATTGAAAACAGTAAGAACTAAGAAAATTCAACATATAAGTTGTCAGGACCTGGAAAGTCAGTGCCAGAAACCTGATGCAAACCTACTGGAAACTGATGGGAAGGTTCCCATGGTCTTTGGTTCCGTTTCATAAAGCTACATCATATATCTCCAAAGAGATTACTCACAAATTAACATACTTATAATCAAGCAAGAGGCAATGTCTGTCAGTACTCTTGTTGGAAGGACATGCATTTTGTCCCATGCTCTCCTTGTTTTTTATACCACAACTGTAAATAGTCATCTGCTGAGTGAAGTATAATTTGTCCGCCGTGCAAGAACAAACCAAATATATGATTTGCTTTTGTATGAACTTGTATGGACCATATGCTAGCAATCCATTAATACTTTGTCACATTAATCTGCAGAGAAAAAACCAAGCAGATTTTGGGGCAGGTATGAAATGATGGACAAGGGAGATCTAAGTAATAAATTATGTATGGTTTAGGAAATCAGGAGCCCTTTACTGTCAATAAAAGGAAGAACAGAATACTGAAGAACAGTAGTTCTGTGGGAAAGTATAAAAGGTAGAGATATTACTGCTGGTGTCTCAACTTTAATTCATAACACTAATGGAAATGTCTTCATAACATTAAAACCAATGAATCACTAGGTTTAAAATTTGTATGTGTATATATATACACACCCACACAAATATATAATAGGCAGGCCTTCACAGATGAGCACGCTGTGTATCCTTATTCTCCATTCCTTTTATTCACTGAGATATCTTGAACCCTTTCACCACAAATGTATGCATCCCCTTTTCAGACATATAAAACAGGAGAACACACTTGGGGGAAAGAGGAATTTCTTCAGACTCCCCTAATGTTTCACAGATTGGATTTCTGTGGTTTTTTTCCTAACTTCCTTTTCTGGGAAACAAGGTACCAAGTAAATGGGATGTTTTAACTCTGAGTTTATCTGACAAGAATCTAACCGGCATGGCAAATTGTTAACATCTAATAGGAGCTTGTTCCAAGCTGTACTATGTCAGCCTACAGTACTGGCGCAGGAGGGACAATATGACATTAATATTGCAATGGTTTAGGTCCCCTCCTTGAATGGGATCAAATTAAGTTCACTGCATAATTCATGGCTGTATGTTCAATGATTGCCATTTAAGAGTGGATCTTTTGGTTCACCTCCTCCTCAGTTTGTTATAACAAACAAGTCATATTTGCTTTTGAATTGCAAGGGAAAACTGGATGAAAAGGAATGCAGAAATGCTTTCTGGGGACCTTTTATTCATTAAAAGGAAACTTGAAATCAGAGTTTTGATTGCTCGAGTGCTATTTACCATTTAATCTAACTTGATAGAGTAGGAATTTAAGAGTTCTCAACATCTTGCTTCAGATGCTTAGCAACTTTTAGTATTTGGGTCCCAGCTGAATATTTTAACTCACGCAAAGGGGACATGAAAACAGTGACCTACCTCTGAAAACATCTTTCTAAATCAGAAAAATGTGCACTGTTTGACTGGAGAGAGAATTTTGTAAGTATCGAAATGGGAATTGCAAACCAAAGCCCACAGGCTACAGTTTCCTCCAAATGAGTAAGCAATAGCACGCGACAGGATGTACTGTACATCAGCTGGCCAGTGTCAGTAAAATCTGGGTACAGTGCTGTGTCCTAATGGAACATTGAATGTGCATATATTAGATGATAAACATAGTCCATGGACTTATGAAACTTATAAAACATTTTACTGGAGAGGAAAAAACCTACATATAAATTTAAGATTTTTTTTTTTTTAATTGCTTGAGAAATAATAAGCAAATTGTTCTCTAGGGAGGACTGGCAAGGAAAATTGAAGTTATTTCCATGTGTAGTAAAACCTTATGCAAGTCTTCTCCTTGTTCCTTCTAATTCAAAAGTGCTTCAGAGTCAAGTTACTTATCCAGCTTTTCTGCCCCTTTCTGTTCTGCCTCTCGTTTTATCGGTTATTGAGAAAAGAGCACTGTCAATGCAGATTCTTAAATGCAGATCTTGACCCTAAAAACATAAAAATATTGGAACAGGAATAAGCAGGAGGGTTAAACTAGATGATCTCAAGTGGTCTCCAAACCAAACAATTATGTGATTCTCTGATAAATTCAAATATTGTCCTGGTTTGGAAGAGGAATAGATCTCTAAAACCCATAGAATTACAGGAGTGCACACCTAATTCACCATCATCTTCCCACAAACACTTTAACTTTTAAAGGTGGGAAGTCTCCACCCAGTTCTTAGCCTAACAAGGTGTTAATAAATAATACCATAGATATAAGAGTATAAAAAGTTACTAATATTTAAGTAAACGATGCTTCCAGTTACTGATTTCAGTTACTGATTAAGAAATGGATCCAGAAAAATATTAATGACCTGCAGAAATCAGGACTATAGATATTATTCTATTTCTTTTTTTTGCATAAGTATTTCATGTACTTGACTTTATCCTTCAATGTCTAACAAAATTTTTCTCAAGACAAAAATTAAATTTGAGATTGTTATTTTATATATGAACTGAGCAACAGTCGATTGCATTGAGTCAGCTTAGAATATGCCTTCTTTTTAGGTCTAAATATCTGAGCAGCTGATGGCTTTGCTGTGCATTTGACATAGTTGCTATAGTGATTCTAATATACAGATTTTATATTTATTTATTCCTTTATATATGCTGATAATCTGTTATCACTCAGGAGTTTCTTTGTTGGATCCTTTTTTAAAATATCTTTCATATAGTCAGTGTATTATCTTCAGATTCTGTAAACTCTTTGGAAACTAATATGTTCAGAGCTGCCAAGATATTACTTATTGAAAATATATTTGTTATAAAAATTGTACAGAGTGAAATAGATAAACAAAATTCTGTAATGTTAGATGTATAGTGTTATAATGATAATCATAGAATCATTAAGGTTGGAAAAGACCTTCATGATCATCTGGTCCTACCATCCCTCTACCACCAATATCACCCACTAAACCATGTATCTAAGCACCAGATTCAACCTTTCCTTGAACACCCCAAGGGACAGTGACTCCACCACCTCCCTGGGCAATCCATTCCAACAACTAACCACTCTTTCTGAGAAGAAATTTCTCCTGATTTCCAAACTAAACCTCCCCTGGGGCAACTTGAGGCCATTCCCCCTAGTCCTATCACTAGTTACCTGTGAGAAGAGGTAGACCCCCAGCTCCCCTCAACTTTATTTCAGGTAGTTGTAGAGAGCAAGAAGGTTTCCCCTGAGCCTTCTCTTATCCAGACTAAACAACCCCAGGTCCCTCAGCTGCTCCTCATAGAACTTGTGTTTCAGACCCTTCACCAGCTATGTAGCCCTTCTCTGGACACATTTCAGGGCCCCAATGGCTTTTTTGAAGTGAGGGGCTCAAAACACAGTACTGAACACAGTACTAGAGGTGTGGCCTCACCAGAGCAAAGTACAGGGGGATGATCACCTCCCTGGTCCTGCTGGTTAATGTTAGTGTCATGGCTTTGGTCATGATGCTGTTTTGGATTTTTAATGAAAATAGTGATATCACAATGGTGTTTTAGTTGTTTTAGAGCAGCGTTAGAGCCCAGGACTTTTCTGCTTCCTGTGCTGCCCTGCCAGTGAGGAGGCTGGCGGTGCACAAGGAGCTGGGAGGGGCATAGCGGACAGCTGACCCAGGCTGACCAAATAGAGATTCCACACCACATGGCATCATGCTCAGAAATAAAAACTGCATAAAGAAGGAGGAAGGGCAGGACATTGGGAATAACAGTTTTTGTCTTCCCAAGAAACTCTTATGGGCCCTGCTTTCCTGGAAGTGGCTGAACACCTGCCTGCCTATGGGAAGTAATGAATGAATTCCTGATTTTGCTTTGCTTGCACACATGGCTTTTGCCTTACCTGTCTTTGTCTCAACCCATCAGTTCTTGCACTTTTACCTTTTTGATTCTCTCCCCCATCCCACCTGGGGAGAGCGAGAGAGTGGCTGTGTGGTGCTGAGCTGCTTGCCAGGACTAAACCATAACACGTAGATAGATATCATCAGTGAGGAGTATCACTAGTTGTAACTACACATTAAATAATTACGATAATTGTATAAAAATAGGTGTTATAACTTGTGCATATTAGCTACATTAGTGCATATAAGTGTATGCTTTCCAACTTGAAATTATTCCAGTTATTTCTAGTACAATACAGAAAATATGTCACTACTGCTTCTTTGGAACTACTTCACATGGAAGAGGAATAAGTAAAAAAAAAAGAAAAAAAAAAAAGAGGGGATTTCCAAACCTACAGGTTGTCACCAACATAGCTCCATATATTTGAAGTTTGAACACTATATATATATCATAGAAAGAAGTTATAACTCTATCACATAAAAAATGGGAAGCTGCATCCAACAATGCATTCAAAATGTTAACATTTGTAGGCAGTAAAACGTAAAGAGATTCAGGGCACCCAATCAATTCTCAGCCTTCTCCTTACAGTGAAGGCTGCAGCCATTTTGCATTTGAAGTCCCTGGATTTGTATTTATTTCCTCATGAGCTCTACCATCTCCCATGTTCATAAATTTGCAAAAAATGTCACTTATTTTTCAGAGAAATTATAAACAGCTTAGTACCCCCAAATACGGGAAAGTTATTCATTTTCAACAATTTTAGCTTCCAAAGAAAGAGAGAAAATCCCTAATGCATTCTGATCACTTGAACTGGCACAAATTCAGAGTTACCCCACTGAATTCAATGAATTTGTTGTGAATTTTCACCACTGTAAGTCTTCAGGGAAATCCTCACAGAAATCAATAGAAATACACCACTTTGCATCAGCTGAAGATCAAGTCTAGTGCCTGGTCAGCACAACCATTTAAAAACAGTAAAACAAACAAACAAACAAACAAACGAAAACACACACACAAAAAAAAAGTGAATGCACAGATCTATGCAATATGTAAAGATACATATTTAATATTAGACACTCAGTGGCACATTCCTATTATTGCTGGAATAACAATATCCACAGTGGGGAATTCTGTCTGAATAAATAGCCAGTCTGGTGTTGAATACAAGCCAGTTAGCAGATTGACTACAAAGATGCCATCAGTTTGAATCAAGAAGATGCTTTTACAATTTGCAAATGTCTTCTGACTTTTTTCTGACTCATTAAAGCTTTTATGAATCTTGCCAGATGTTTGAGGCCTCAGGGTAAGCCAAACGAACATGGAAAGTTGACAAAAGAAAAATGGGTAGATAGAAAAACTCAGAACTATGCTATGTTTTTGGTTGTAGTGTAACATGCTTGCTCTAGAATTGGCCTTTTGTATTTTTGGGGTGACATAGTTTCTTATAGTACTTTTATTCTTTTATAAAACAGGGGCCACCCTTTTTGTTCTGACATTAAAAAACAAACAAACAAACAAAAAAAAACACCACCTTCTGGTTGGCATAATGTTAATAATGTTAAATACTTCTGAGTTGGCATTTTGGATGCAAATTATAGGTCTTCTTACACGCTGTTGGTCTGTTTTGACCTCTGTTGAAGTGCAAGCATGCTAAACACAGCCTGGAAATTTGGCAATATTTTTTTTCCATCTCTCCAAGGATATTTCCTAAGCATTATCCCTCGGGAAACCAATGTAAACATTCTTTATCACAATTTTTTTTGAAAATCATATTATGCATTTCTACAGCAGCGCTCCAGTAGCAATCATGTACATACTACAGTAGTCAACTTTTCACAGTATATTTAATTCTATCACCTCTGTAAAACACGAAAAGTCCTACTAAGCTTGAAATGCAAAATCAATTGGCAGTTCTGGGCTTACGTGAGCTACAGTGGTCTGAATTTTGTAGATATACGGTAGAATCATAGAATCATTAAGGTTGGAAAAGACCTTCAGGATCACCTGGTCTAACCATCACCCTACTACCAATACCACCCACTAAACCATATCCCTAAGCATCACGTCCAACCTTTCCTTGAACATCCCCAAGGACAGTGACTCCACCACCTCCCTGGGCAAGCCGTTCCAATGCTTGACTGCTCTTTCTGAGAAGAAATGTCTTCTCATTTCCAACCTGAACCTCCCCTGGCACAACTTGAGGCCATTCCCCTTAGTCCTTTCACTAGCTACCTGTGAGAAGAAGCCAACCCCCAGCTCCCCACACCTTCCTTTCTGGTAGCTGTAGAGAGCAATAAGGTCTCCCCTCTGAGCCTTCTCTTCTCCAGACTAAACAACCCCAGTTCCCTCAGCCGCTGCTCATAGGACTTGTATTCCAGATCCTTAACCAGTATTTGCAAATCAATTACTCTTAGCAAAGCTGCCACAATAGAGGAGCATACCACCATCTCACGGGAGTGCAGGTGGTAATACAGCCTGTAGCCTGAAGTAACACAAGGAAGGTACTCAGTGCCAAGGAGATAGGCTCATGCTAGTCTGTGGTAATGAATTCAAGAGCACAGAGCCCAAATATTGGCTCCACACTCAAGTAGAATTCACTATTTCCTATTAAATGATCCATAAAGAGCCAGGAAAATTATCACCTGCACAAACCAAAAGGAGTTGGAGGAATTAAAGGATAAAGCAAAAGAGGTTCTGCAGTGGTGTAATCGATATTAATACTTACGTGCTAGGGACACTTTTGAATTTACTACAGTTGCTTCATTACTTTCCATCTCGAACAAATCCAGTTACAATTGTAGTAAAATCTTGTAGTCAAAGAAAAGCAGTTTAATATCCCACGTCTATTGCAACTGACAAAAACCTATGTTAGAGCAGCTCCTTCCAGTGATGAGGTACATTATTAGGCACTAGTAGAAAATGTGTCCCTAAAGACCGTCTGTAAGATCACAGCTCTGTTCCAACAAGATATATTATAGTAAATAATTAACACTTAACAATACTAGCTAATAAAATGTAGCAATTACCCTTCGTTTCTGTAGTAGTCCTTCCTTCACAACAATAAATTCTGAAGTCCAGCATGGGCAGTATTGAAAAAGCATGTCAAATATCAAAAAACCATTGAAATGCTCTTTGAATTTCAAGCTTTTTGTTATGTTTTTGTCTATTTCTTTATGTTTCTTATTTCTAACTTTCTGAGGTAATTTCACTTACTAAAGAAGATATTTAAAGTAAGCTACCTAATACCATGGACAATATCGAAAACAGTAGGCTGATAGGGAAATAATGGGCTATTTTAGTTATTCCAACCCATCAGTACAAAAACTGATGGCAACTGCTCATATAATTTGCTTCGCATGCACAGTATTCTCAAAAAAAGAACTAAATATATTAGAACTGAATACTGGATAATTAGCCTTTCAACTATTGGAAAATCTTGGCATAATAATAAAAGTTGGGACTGGCACTATTAAAAGCAAAACTTTTGATTGTTGAGAAAAAAAATAAAAAGGTCATACAGTAAAAATAGTTACACAGACAGACTGGGAGAGACATAATTATCGTCCCGCTATTGTCTGTGTGTGAATGCTTTATGGCATTAATTACTGAACATATGTAAATGTATTTTTATGACTACTTTAATTGAGTTCATTAAAAACAAACCCACCATACAGCATTTATGTACTATTTTTGGCCTAAAATCTTATCTAAGGCATTTTTTATTATTATTATTTTTATTTTTTTAACTGGGAGGAGGGGAGGTCTTGCAAAGTTTTTCAACTTCAAAGCTGCATTTACAAGTACTCCTTTGCCTTTAGGTGCAGCTTTCTCATCAACTATTGCTTGTCAAGCTGAACATATGAATTTCTTTTTTACTTTAGCCTCTTTCTACATTTCCTCACCCAGATTAGACATTAAGCTCTAATGCTAATCAAAACAGAGTTTCCAGGTCTGGAAGTGCAAGGCTACAATAGCTTTATGTTGCTTCTGTCCCTTTCTGTTCCAGGGTGTTTTCCAGAGGAAGCAGTAACTCCAGCTTCAAATTTGAGCATTGCTGAGGGTCTGTTCTTGCTGTAGCAGCCTCGTTATGTTTTTCATACTACAGTCACTCCTGCACCAGCGGCAGAGGAATTTTTTGACAATACCGTCACAGCATCCAGTTTTCCCTTAACCTGTCCTGTTCATTCTTCATGAAAGTACGGAGATAGTTTCATTTTTCAGCTTCTGACACTTTTTCCTAGGTTAGATTTATAATTATTTAATGTTGGGGGTTATTATTAAATACACCGATGTATTTTGCATCACATATAGGGGCCATGGGGCATTGTACAGACAAATAACAGCAGTAAGGAAATGTTTAATTCTTATAGAGCTGGAACAGATTTGGGGGCCTTACTTAGATTTGCTTCAGGTTTATTTTGACTTTGGGGTTTTCCAGAGTCAGACAAAATAGAAATTCTATTAGAAGGATGCCAAGATTTGCTCTATTGCTTTAGTCATCCTTGTTAACCGGAGCCAGCTCTTTTTTTTCTTTTTCTTTTTCTTTTTTTTTCTATTTTTACACACTTTTATATCAAGAGGTTTTGAAGCCACTCAAATTCCATCCCTCCAGGCCCCTGACCCCTCCATTCCTGGCCGCCTTGTCATTGCACCATCAGCTTGCCTCTGCATCATGATCAATTGAATTGCTCCCTGTGAGCCAAATAATCATTTGGGATGGAAATAAAACAGGGTATCCCCAGCTTGACTGGAGCTAAATTCAACTTCTGATCACAGCTAAGGAATTTCTAAAAGAAAGTCTGCGGAAATCTATACAGCCTGATAACTATTAATACACATAACACTTTTCCTTTACTGATCACTCATGCAAGCGTTTTATCAAGCACTACACTCTTATCAACTTTTCTGGATGCATGTTTAAACAAGTTGGTAAAGAAAGAATTTGCTGAGGGACAGGCTCCTCTTCAGGAGTCCAAGGAATCATTCTTTTTTTTAGCGGGCCTGAATGGGAAGACAACCTTTTGGGCTTGAGCAGATGTTAAAACTTCCTGACAACTGCACTGCATACTTCCTAACATTATATGTGCTACTTGTGTGATATAAACAGGTTTCAGTTGCATAAATGTCAGGAGAAAAAATAATAATAATTTTAAAAAAGAGCTAATTTGGAGAACAAAATGGATTTATTTCTCTAAAGTTCTATGGTATTGTTTTGTTTCATTGTACTAAGTGATGTTGGCCTAGGCACCAGAAGTCATATACATGATTTTATTTTATTTTTCTCTTCCTAAATAAATTTACCTGAATACTGAAAGAACACACTTTAGTGTTTTCCATTTAATGCTGTATGATCTATCTTTTTACTTTATTTACTATTCTATATATTTTGATAGTCTATAGGAAATAAAAGAGCATTCTGAATTTCATACCTGTCTCATACCTGTCTCACACACCCAAAATTTCATACCTGTCTCATTAAAATTAGTTATCTCTAAAAGCCTTCCATGTAGTTGCTGCTACTTTTTATTTCTCTCACAGGAACACAGTTTCAAATTGGACTCCTTTCACTCTTCATTGAAAAAAATTTAGATTCCCTGTCCCAGATACTACATTTAAATATATATGAAGGAAAAAGCTGTTAATCATTATTTTACACATGATAAATGGAGGCAGAAAGGAATAAAGACACTTGTCTAAAATCATGGAAGAATTAAGGAGAACTTGCTCATTGATGAAAACGTAGTGCAGAAACTGTGAGAGAAACTCAGTCCCAATAGCAAACTCTTTGAGTTTCTAGTTTCTAGAAGTCAGTTCAGATTTGCTACATTTCCTTCTGTTCCTCTTAAAAAGCAGATGTGAATTGGCAGAGATAAGTGAGTTACCATGGAGTAAATACTATAGTAGATAGGTCTATGTCTAAAACAGCATATCAAAGACTTAGGGGCTATAAAGCATCATTCTTTTATTCCTCTAGAGTAGCCACACCAAACAAAAGGTTTTTTTGTTTTTTATTTTTGTTTTTTTTTTTTCCTATTTCACTTGAGCTGATTGACGGAAAGGTTTCTGGTTTATGAAGGGTTTGTCATTAAAAAGGCATACAAAGCCAGAAGTCTAAATAATGTTTAGACTTTTTTGAATGTTCCATTCTAAAGTTCCATTATTTTGGAACAAAGGCATGGATATCTAGCATACTAAGCACTTTTTGTATTAGCAACATCTTGTGAAAAATGAGCTAGTCCTGAAGGAGTGTTCCTGCAAGCTAGTTTTGGCAATAAGCATGTATACTTCATCTCATTTGAAGGTTACTTTGGTTTCCAAAATGGAATTCCTCAATTTATTGTAAAATCATCCGGAACAAATCTCTAAATACTATGACAAGGTAATTTTTAACCAAACAAAATGTTACTTTAGTGTTCATCCATTTATATGTATGAGGCTTCTGTATGTATTTTAAAGCTGTTCTAAGAACAAACAGCTTCTAGGCAAATCCAGCTTTTGGCTTCTAATTTCCTAATAGTGTGCACTTGAAAGTGGTATTTATGTCACAATCCAAGGGACTGATTCTCTGCTTAGTTACACTAACATAAAACATACTTATGAAAGATTCTTTAATTGCCATTGGTAATGTTGAATTTCTTGTTCTTGGAAAATTTTGGTGGAAAACCTTTTCTTGATCCAAGAAAAATGTAAAAAATATGTTTTAAATTTCTAAAAACTAGTTGGTCATTCATTTGTAATAGGTGATTTCATCACCTTTGTTGATAATAAGTATCAGAGAACAGTGAGTTTCCTTAGTTAACTTTCCAAGGGTTAGGGTGCTAGGTCTTTGGGATTGCCCAGCTTTGCTTTATGGATTTTGAACCATGGATATTATTTGACCTTTGCACCTATTATGTATCCTACTGAGATACAAACATCATCACAGAAGTTTTCCCCATGGGAAAACTGTTCCCATGTGCAACTAGTTTTCAGTGTCTGAGCTGTATTGAGAGGCATCATCAGAGAGGCTGGATCATGCAGAATATGTGACCATCACTGTTGTTCCCAAATGAAGGTGCCCATAGTCAGCTTTGTTATATGTAAACTAAATACAGTTTCCCAGCAAACTGATAGCTTAATGTCTTCTTCAACCATCCATTGAAGCAAGATTATTGCAGATAACGTTTAAATAATTTCCTGACAGTTTGATTTTAATTGTCTTAACTATCATTTCCTGTGATGCAATGTTATTGTAACATGTACACCTAGTTAATAAGGATGATGTGAAGCATGTTTTTTGTATTTTCAGTGGATGTACTACTGAAAAATGACCGGAACACATATTTTAGCAGGTGTGTTAGTCTTGGCTATTCTTCCAAGCTGGATTTCCTGATGTCTTTTGCTGTTCCCACATCTCACCTCATCTCCCATCCTGGATGTACAGTGTAAGAAAGAACAATCCTTTCAGGGAGGAGTATGCCTGTATTGACCTTTAGAACGCTTAATAAATGAAAAAGGACATGCGAAATTGAACAAGATCGATTTATAGTGTTTCTGGCAGTACAGGTTAAACAAATACCTAACAAACTCAAAACAGAGCTGCCCAAACTGCACAGTTTAGCACTTCAGCCCTGTAGAGTGACTCATGGGATACTGGTAGAGGGGTATTTACTTGCTCTGATTTGAACTATGAATCATGCCAAGCAATACTGAAGACTGAAAGGCCAGCTAAGTGTGCTTGTAATGAGTCTCCCATTGCAAGTCCAGGTCAGGTTCCATATTTTGACATTGACGTTCAGCCTGTCGGATGTAACCATTTCACATCATTAGTTAACAACATTGCCTTCAGCAAAACAGAGGTACATGAAAAAAGAGTAGGGACCTCTCCAAGTCTTTGCTCTTGCTAGGAAAAAAAAAAAAAAAAAAAAAAAAGGTATCTGTACAAAAGGTATCTCTGTACTTAGACAAGGCAAGGAGGCTGTATTTCTTTGTGTGTATGGAGGAGTTTAAAATCTGGGTGTTGGGTAAAATAATGTAATGTCATTTTTTGTTCAAGGAAATTAATATTTTGTGAGTTTTCAACCCAAAATCTATTTTTAAAATCAAATATACCTCAAAATAAGCTGTTTTCAGAAGACTTTTAACACACTTAACAGCGTTAACATATCATAGACTCACAGAATCATGAATGGCTGAGGTTGGAAGGAACCAATCATCTAGAATCATCTAGTCCAACCCCTCTGTCGAGCAGGATCACCTAGAGCACATTGTGCAGGATGGTATCCAGGTGGGTTTTGAATATCTCCAGAGAAGGAGACTCCATGACCTCTGTAACATATGTTTGGATGCACATATTTTTCAGGTTTGGATATGGCTTCAGATTATAATCATGATTTTTTTTTTAAGATTCCAGGATTTCAGTACAAACTCCATCAATAAATAAATAAATAAATAATAATAATAATAATAATAATAATAATAAAATGTGTGCCCTAACACTGCATCTGAAGTTCTAACCTGGAATCATTTAGAAGTTCTTGTGGACCTTTTAGTCCCAAAGTTTGACTATAAACATTAAGCAATATTCAGAGTGGAATTTTATAACCAGGGAACAAAAGTTTAAGGGCTGAAGAATCCTTTCACTTGTGAACTTGTAGGGTAATTTCAGACAGCAGACTATAACTTCCCAAATGGAGGAATGGCTTCTTCATTGAATAATATCCATAGATCTTTATGGAGCTCAAGAGAAGACCTTATTATTTACCCAGAAAGATAAACCAAATGAAATTCCCCAATGTAACAGAAATCTGGAATCTCGTTTATTCTTACAGATGTGAGTTCTCTGGAAAAGAGAAGAAAACAAACAATTTTTGGCTAAATAAACTAACATGTACAACGTACAAGTGAAAAACAGACCACTTCCTAATGATGAAAAGCTTCAGAGCATGAAATTCTTGCTTTTATTACTCTAGATCCCAGAAGGACAAAAACATTTACATATTGTTGTGCTGATGCTATCAACCTAATCACATGTGTTCACCCTTTTGTGCCAATGAAAATTTTTTCTCAAGGTCAAAATCAGAATTTTTTAGAGAAGAGACACATTAGTGTCTGGGCTTTCCTTTGTTCCATTTCATCCCCTTGGCAAGCTGTAATTTTATCTCCCATGGTGAGAAGCAACACTGGGGTTTGATATAATTTTAATTTAAGTCATTCAAATACACCAAAGCATACATATTTTTTAGGCTTGCATTTGTGAGCCTTGACTTTAAGCTGAGTTGAATAGACCTGTGGGAGTGGAGGTATGCAAGTAAGTACCTAGCCTACGAGCATCTGAGAGACATTACTGCTGAGAGACATCCAAGTCACATTTCTACTCCACCTTTCTTCAGAATGGGTCAGGAAAATAACCTGGTGATAATGCATCCATCTGCAGTGTTGGGATCAGGGAGTCCCACAAAGAAAGCAGTGTTCCAGATATTCCTACAACCCTCTTAATCCTGGCTTAAAATGGAAAAGAAGAGAAACATGTATTTTCACTTTTGGAAAGTCTTGTGTCTATGTCCTGGAAATCTATTAGGGAACAGTCATATTGAAATATATTCAGTAAATTTTTAGTGAGTTTGCAATTTTTCAAGTCTTTGAACCAACTTGATTTGGTTTTATTTAGTGGCAGATTCTTACCTGACAATTGGAGTTCTATAATTTACCTTAGGGGTACACAATGAAATTATTTTAATAAAGAAGAATGAGTGGTTAGGGTAGTGGAGTATTGCTTATTGATTCTCTGTTCATTCTTGGGTTTTGTCATGTGTTTATACTATACTCCACAAAGGAGTTGTTTATTATTTTCACTGTTTTCCATTTATTAACAATAAGTTTGATCTAAGCAATGCTACAGTCAACTAATTTTCTAAGGTTTGTTCTCTTTCCATGTCAGCTAAGTTATAACAATGATTAAGTTTTCGTACCGTTATCCTTTGCTTTTTAGATGACATGAGTTAAAAATGTTCAGCTATATAAAATAGTATCTCCTTGCTGGAGACACTTAGATGGGAATGTTAAAACAAAGGAAACCACCAGCAAATAAAGTACATAGCAAAGGATAATCAGGAAACCAATGGACTGAGCTGACATCCTACTGAAGGCTGATGTTTTCTCGGTAACACCTGAACATACTGTTGACAGTAGTCAACAGGACTTCTAGTCCTGAATTTATTTTCAAAGCCTTTGGTCACCCTTTAAAACTAAATTCAATGAAAAATTGCACAGTTAGATATAATCCTTTGGACAGAGCCAATCTGAGGAGGCAGTTCAATAATGGATTATTGGATAAGTCTATAATTAAATGCTGGCCTTCAAGAAATTGTCTTTCTTGTTTTTATGCTTCAAGCACTCTGAAACATAACCCAGGAATGAGCAACACATAAATCTCATAATATACCTGTAATCCTGCTGGGGTAACCTTATCTGCTGCTGTATTAAAGACAGAATGTTCTGTGCTTATAGGGCTTAACATAAAGGTGTATAATAAGTTTTAAATGGCAAACAAGTCCTTTCTCCCATCTGATCATAGTTGGACTTCAAGAATTATGAATCCCTTATGTCAAAATTCTTCAAACTAACATTTTTGCTGATTTAGCAGTATCCAGCTATTACAGCATTATTGGCTGCATTGTAATTTATGAATTCACTGCTGTCTGAATCACATGGGAATGTGCAATGCATCAGCAGTGAATACTAATGGCAGAAAAACAGCAGGTAGAGGCCAGACCAATTTTGTAATTAGAGCTCTGGCATTGCACCCAAGATCTGGATAATATTCCCAGTGCCGTTAAAAACTTTGTATGCAGTCCTGAACGTATAACCTACGTGGAGTTTATCTCATCAGATCTCAGGAGACTAAAAATTGTCTAACACACTTAGCTAGACTCTTTACATAGTAGGTAGAGAGTTTTATCTCCAATAGACAATCCATAGACAACACCTAATTTAGATCTCTCATTCAGTCTCCCATTTAACAGTTTCTATTGAGGAAAACAAATTCTGCTACCCGAGCAAGATTAAAAATCAACTGTACCAAAAATAAATTTTCCATTTAATATCTTGTCAGCAGACATTATCAAAATGAATTTGCTGTTGGTTTTGGTTGGTGGGTTGGTTGGTTGGTTGGTTGGTTGGTTGGTTGGTTGGTTTTTATCCTAACACTACACCTATTAGAAACACCTGCGCTCAGATCCCAGCAGAATTTGTGGGGAGTACTTTGGAGAGAGGACCAACTGGTCACACCAACTGTTGCTCAGCACTCTGAGTTAAGAGAAACTTCATTTATTTTCCTTCCTTCCTTCCTTCCTTCCTTCCTTCCTTCCTTCCTTCCTTCCTTCCTTCCTTCCTTCCTTCCTTCCTTCCTTCCTTCCTTCCTTCCTTCCTTCCTTCCTTCCTTCCTTCCTTCCTTCCTTCCTTCCTTCCTTCCTTCCCTCACTCCATTCTTCAGTTTTATCTCAAGCTGAGAAATGGCAGTCCGAAAGTAGGGAAATAAATTGAGAAAAATGATTTTATAGACGCTGATACACAAGGAAATGCTAGTGATGAGGAAGTGTTGCATGCCAGAACAGGGAGTTATGTACTCATTCTTTTCCCCTGCCTGTCCCCCCAAGCTTTGTGTTTTGCCTCTGCTTCATTCAGCTTCTTTAAGCCACTCCCACATATTTGGCTGCAGTGGTGATGACCATCAGAGAAAAGCAATGAGAAGTAGGAGGGTGGCTGAAATAACTCATTGTGGTGAGACAAACTCTATATTTGTTGGCACATTTCGTTTGCATTAATTTTTGTGGAGGGGGATATTGGATCAAACATATTTACTTATATTTTGTCTTTTTCCTTTTCAAAATGAGTAGTTTGATATATTTTTAATTAACAAAATAAAAACAACAACAACAAAAAAACTACTTTAATGTTTCTAATTATTGCTGCTCAAGTATTATGAGTGAAATCAACAGGAGTTACCATAGTCATATTTATGTTAGAGATAAAAGTAATCTTGTTTTACTACAAGATTAGTTTGAATAAGGTTAGAGAAGGTAGGCCTTCTCTAGAAGAAGCCTTCTACCAGAGCCTAAACTTGCAATTCTGGAAAAACAAAGGCATTGTGATTTAGAACAAAAATTATTAATTTCCCATGAAATAAAACTGTCTGAAACAAAATCAAAAAAATATTTTAGCTGTGACATTTGTCTTTATATCCTTCAGACTTGTAACTTTGTAACTTTTTAACTGCATATTTCAGATACACTTAATGATATCAATTTCAAACAATGCAGAATTTGAAATCAAGTTAAACTCATTCACGGTCACTGTCAAATCTTTGTCAATGACAGTGACATATTCTTGCAAAGTATTCTGATCTTGACTGAAAAATATTGTCATACACTCTTTCAACTATTTTTAATTAGTTGCTCTCAACCTCATCCTTTATCTGCTGTCATCCAACAGGCAAGGCCTTGGACTGGGACTTTGGAGGTTGGTATTCAATCTGAAAAGAATAGCGGCTCTTATGTGGTCTTCAGTTAAATTATTTATTTACCGTGTGTTTCAGTTTCTCTTGTTTAAAATACAATTAATCTTAATCAGTGGGCACTCAATATACTAGTTAGAAAACTAAACTAAATATTTGATATTTCAATTCAAAAATTTCAAATCTAGATGATGTGATGACACTATTCACAGATATTCACGTAGATAAAGAAATAAACAGTTAAAATCTGTAAGAAGTAAATGTAGCATTTCACCTTCAGTCACCAGTCCAGTCCAATCATTGGTGACTCAAAATTGTTCCCATCTGTAGGTTTTTGGTGGTCTTAGCTTATCTTAATGAACAGATGTCTACATCATTAAAAATCCTTTTCACAATTAGCATTAATTGATACCAGTGTTGGAAAGATTGGAAAATGACCTGGACTGTGAGACTTTCCTCTAAACTGTATAAATGAATTCACTAGAACAGACAATGAGAAGTAACTGAGGGACACCTGAGGAATTTCCCTTCCAAATGCATTTGCTGGATTAATGACAAATTTCAGATTGGAGCACAAACAAATTAAATATTAATAAATATTAATTAATATGTATTTGATTGCTATATATATTTATATTTATATATATATATAAATAAAACGATTACAGTCAAATATCAAATTGATTTTCACAGAATTATTGAATGTCTCCGTTCCATGAGGAAGGACTTATTTCTGGCTGGTAGATAGGTAATAAAATTGAACATGTATTTTCCTTCTGAGGCAAAAGAGATTAGAAGAATCTCTCCTCCTCAGGCAGAAATGTATTCTATTGCAGGCCTGAATAATTTAGTGTGTCTTGCCTGGTGTACAGGAGAGATAAACTCACATAGGTGTCACTTCCATGAACTTGAGACTGGAACAGCTCTTGATTTGTGAGGAGATGAGGATCCATTTCAAACACCTAAATGCCTTTGTAAATTTTCACTTTATATATATATATATGTATATGTATATGTATATATATATATAATTGATTAGATGATCATTTCCCCCAGTCATCAGGGACTTCTACAACAAAAAGTCACAGGTGGTTTTTGTTTCACTTACCCACAGCAAGCTAGAATATCTTTCATATTTATTCTATATTAAATCTTTATTTTTTTTTTGAAGAATTGTTTCTATGATTGTGTCAGCTCCCATTCTAAATATGAATTTTCTAGAACCGTGCATCTCAAAAGAAAGTACCATGCTATCTATATATAAGAGGTGGCTTGACATTTGATCGACATTTTATGTCCCAGTACTTGAAGGAGATGAAAACAGTTCTATGGTTAGTATTAATAACGGTCATCCATTTACAGTTTGCTTTGGAAAATGACATTCAACTGCTTTCTTTCCTTGATGCATTGATACTCAGAGAAGGCAAACAACTTCAAAGAATGTCAGGGAAATAAATCATACTTGTATATAAATATTTATAGTAACAAATGTATCACCCTGGACCACTGAAGGACATCCTTTTTATCAAGAAAGTTTATGCTGAGAATTATTGCATTAGACACCAATTTTGCTGAGAAATATTTAGACAGGATTAAATAGATTCATTTTAACACAATACCATGTAAAATTAAAACACAAACAGTTCCAGTAAGCCTCAATAATTGTAGACCCGTCTTTAGACATCTAACATTTCTACACATCGCAAAGATAGAACAAAGTAGTTATTGAGTTATGCTGGTGTGGTTTTATACATATTTTATGCTGTGGTAAATACAGTTTATAGAGTAATTAAATATCAATAAAGATTCATGACATTAAATTTATATATATATAAATGAGTAAACTCATGTTCAGGGCAATCACCTATTTTCCATTACTACTGTTCTCTCAGACATGGAGCTCTCTTTGGACAAATCATTTAAAATCTTTATTAACTGATTGTTTTCTCAAAAGAGATATAAAACCCAACAAGTATATGTGTGAACCTGAGAATAAAGAGGATAAACAGTGGGAACATCAATATTCATTTTTTTGGATATATTCCATCCTGTCACTGCGCATCAATGTGCGCTCTCTGTGAAGAAACCCCCTGGAGTCCTCCTGAAGTGGTGATGCAGCTACACAAGAGCACTCAGGTGTATCTATTCCTTTTAAGAAAAGGAGAAGAGCATTGTAGATTGCTGCTTGGATTCATTAAATATGTTGATGTTTGGCTTATTATTGAAGTTTTCACCTCACCCTGAAAATAGACTTGTAATTTGTTATTTGTTTTGAAAAAGAGAAAGCACATTATTATCAATTGTAATAATGAGACAAGATTGCAGAAACAATATAGCATCTACAGTATTCAAATCTAAGTATTACAATACCTAGGTGCTCCCATGATTTCTTTTTGGGTATTGATTTTGGTAATCAAAGCTTTAAATAATTTGGGGTGTACCTGTCCTAGACATTACCTCTCTTGCTCTGCTTTTTGATAACAGGGGAAATATAGCTTCTTGTTTTGACTGAGGTTAAATCCTCTTTACATTCCATATTTACCACTCATTAGCATGATGCATGTTTTAATTAATTGGAAAGTAAGAAAAGAACAGTGCTACAATGATAGACTCTGGCTTTGTTTGAACAGTGCACTCTGAATGTAAGAGGAAAACTAGTCTGGACTTAAACTTGTACATGATACAACATTCTGTTCAATATACAATAAGTGGTTTGGGGCTGCTAAAAGCAACGACCATAACTGTAATAAGATCTGATTTGCTTTCTGGAGGCATGAAATGAAGAATCAATTTTATAGCACAAAAATTTAAAAAGAGGTATTTTCTTTAAAGTTAGTAAGGGAAAATTTAGAAAATGGAAACTCAAAGTATCATCACGGAAGTTGCTCAGATAACATATGGGACGCTTACATATCTCAAAACAAATATATATGAATGAATTGAAAGGACTTGCAAAGGTATAAAATAGAAAAATTATATGGCCAAGATGAGAAGTTGCATAGCCTGGTTGAAATACTAGAAAGGCAAGATAAATGTTGCTAACATAAAAGAATGTAAGGTTTGAAAGGAAAGATATAAAAGAAGATTAAGAAAAAATTCTGAAGGCATAAAGACAAAGAAATCCTCTTTTAAATTATCCTGACAGATCAGAAGTATTGCAGAATGAACCAGTGGGTCTGCTGGGCCTCCAGAGAAACCAGTCAAAAAGCACAAGATTGCAGGGAAGATAAATGGTTTCTTTGCATCTGTCTTCACCACAGTTGGTGCTGGGAAAAAAAAAAAAAAAAAAAAAGTCTACATCACAGCTACTCTTTACATTTAATTTGATACAGAAGTATCAAAAAGAGGGGAAGCAAAGCAAGAATTGAACTTGTTAAGCCTCAATTAGGGGCTGCAATACAAAATATAGTTAACACTATAGTCATTGTCACAGGACAACATTTTCAACACTCTATCATATATTACTATGCTGGTTTAGAGGGCAGCATCTTAACTTTTCTCTTTAGGTGAGAAGAGAAAGTCTTCACAGTCTTCACAGTCTTTAGTAGTGAAATTAATTTTATCAAGTTCTCTACGTTTCTTTTAAATAATATCAGGAAAACTGTCACCCTTATGTGGACAAACACAAAGTCTCTGTTTATGCAAAATCTTTTTGATTGAATTAAAGTTAATTACCAACAAATGAATGGTTTTGTTTTTTTTTTAATTGTTGATGCAAGTAAATGTTGAGTGTAATTAAACCACATCCAAACCATTAAAACAATATTAAAGCATAATTAAAAATTTATGAATTCCCCAAATTGAGAGAAAACTGATAGTCAGATTTGAGCTTGTTCCTTGTATCCATCTCTCATTTCACTCAGTTTTTGCCTGTATGTCAATGCAGGCTTCTTTTAAGTTCCTCATATTTACTGTCATTTTAACTAGCTTTCAGCTGTGTTTCTAAGACATAGTCCAAGCTGCCTGAAGTCAGTAGGGACCACATGTAATAGTGAAGGAATTATAGATGTCTTCTCAAAATTTTCACTCTTAAAGAATGAGACACAATTATCTTGGCCAGTGATGTTGAAAGAAAAGAAGGGTAAAGCCTTAGCATTTAACTTTCTGGTTGTTTATCTTCTTCATGTCTTGGCTCTCCCCAAATCCAGAAATACAGAGGAACTGAGTTTGTTCTCTGTAACTTCTTTGAACCTTTGTACACCTGCATGATGCACTCAACAAAAAGTGTTTATCCATTTGAAATAAGTCAAGGGACCAATTGCACAGCACTGTCTGGATCTGGCCAAGAAGCAATTGCTTTATTGTTGCAACATATGTTGGATCTTTATTTTCTAAACATCCTGCTGGGAGATGTGCAATAAACCCCTTTTTGCAATCGTTTCTCTCTCCATGGAGCTAAGGGTTCTCTGCTCCATCCCTCTCCAAATAGCACATGTGAATGCCTTGCCTTTTGTTTTTAAGTTAGGACATCTCCACGGGGCACATATTAACACACATTAATGAATGGATTATGGGCTTGTCAGCTTCCGGTGATGAATTTAGAGCCCATTAAAGACTAGGCATTGATTGCACTGGAGACTGTAGCTCTCTGTTTAATCCCTAGCAGGTGGGCACCAGTGCAAGCTTCACCATCTTGCATCAGCAGTGAACCTCGAACATGACCTCTCCAGAGGGAGAAGGGTAATTCATTTGCCATGTTTACTTTATCTTCATCTTCCTTTTAGAGGGAGGCTCCTAACTGTGCTGAATTGTTCTAAGCGAGGAGTGGCAGATGTGTGATGTGGCTCATGTTCTTGAAGGATTCTGTTGCAGTCACTGTATGCTTGACCTTCAGACAGTTTAAAGTCAAGTCCCCATGGCTGTATATTATTAGCTCTGTTAAATTAACTGTAGCTTTCTTGGTGGACTTTCACTCCCAGGGCATATATTAAAATTACACTCTTGCACCATGACTAATTTCTGTTAGGCAAAAGAACGTTTCTGTTACTACAGTGCTTCTACAAAATAGTACCTAATGGAAAAGGTGAAAACAGATTAAATCAGGACAAATTTGAAATAAAAACTCTTTTTTTAAAATCAAATTTAATAACAATAATAATAACAGAGAGAGGAAGAGACAATGGCCTATCTACCAAAGAAACAAATAAACTGTAGTTTACTGAGGCTCAAGTATGCAGCCAAATGTCTTATTTCATGCCAGGTACCTAATCCCTAGCAGTCACTGAAAGATATTTTTGTCTTGAGATTTGTAGGGATAGCTCCCCTTCTGACCCAGGCAGCTGAAGTGGAGTATGGAAAGGGAATGCAGACCATTGCTCTTTTGATAATCTGATGGATGTGCTAGAAAACGGTGTACTGGGTTAGTGCCCCAGTGCAGAAGTTCATAGATTTTTCATAATCTTGACTGTGGAATGAACACTGTATTGTTATCCAGTCACTTAACTCACAATTCAAGCAGATTAAAGGAAGGTGTGACTAGAAGAATGTTCTCATAAGAACCAAAAAAGATAACACAGTTGCAAAAAGACAAAGGTGGAAATGATAGATGAGAAGGAGTGCAAGAAGTGTGCTCAAATTATTTTAGTCTTATATTGAGTTCAAATCATAATGTTATTCTGTGTTTGTCTTTCCCTTATCGTACTGATTTTCTCTCCTTTCATGACTGCGTGGTTACCAGCGTTTCATTCCTTATATTCATTCCTTATATTCCTTCACATGCCTCACTCTACAGCGTTTTGAGATAATTTCTCCATTGAAGAGACTTCATCAGAGAACACGTTTTGCAGAATATAAGTTCTCATAGTTATAATCTTTTCCGAAGTCTTCTAGGAGGTCCAGAAAGATTTCACCTTTCTCCTAAAAAAAGTTTAATTTTCCTCATTTAGCATGATATAAGCTTCTTATGTTTCACATTTTAAAACAAAGCAAAACAAAACAAAACAAAAACAAAGCAAGCAAGCAAACAACAACAACAAAACTCACACACACACATTTTCCTTTCTTAGAGTTTAAGGTCTCTGTTAGACCAAGTGCTGTTGTACTTTACAGCTTTATTAATACCCTTATGATTCAGCAAATGATAAAGCTTCATTTTCTCCTTCTCTCTTTAGGGATTCATTGTTGTATTTTCATGTGGAATGTGCCTTATAATAGACTTCATGTCTGTAGCTCTGCATACCTTAAACACAGTTGATACAAAAGCCTAAAATGAAGATCATTAGCTGGCTCTTGGCTGACATAGGACATGGTGGTAATTCCCTCTCCCTATTGTCATGCTGTCAGTTATAAAACTAACAGCTGCTTTAGGTGATGTTTAATATCACTTTTCTTTTAACAGAAGAGTTAAACCAAATAAAAATCTAAATATGTCATAAGTAAGGAACTATTTGTTTACTTTGATCTATATATAAAAAGAAAGCAAACCAGAGCAAGGAGGCATAATGACATATTAAATGGCACCCTAAAATATGTCTTCCCCCTTTTTTCTTCAACCTTTCATTAAAACAAAAAGTTGCTTTAAAATATATTTTCTTCTTTTCTGCAGTTCTGTCCTCCCCATTTTATTTATTTTTATATTTATTGCCTCTGTGTTTTCCTGACTGAGATTGTAGCTTGACTGAGGTTCAATTCTGTAAATAGCATCAACAGGGGGAATGAAAACAAATACTGGTATGATACACTCAAACATCCAACAGATTAATATCATATAGAATTTGCAGATGACTGTGGAAAGCAGCTTTAGGATGGACTGTCCTGGCTCTTCTTTAACCTGGGAAGAACTAATGTTGTTCAGCTACTTTGACAGGACTCTTCATAAGATCAGTATATAGCTATTGTTGCAACTTGTTTCCTGTGAGAGGCAGTGTACCGAGAACAAAAGAAAGCTGTCCAATAGAGTTTTTGATTTTCAGATGCTTCACTGGTTTTCTGTTACCCATGCCTCTAGTATTCCTCTGCTTCTTAACAGCTGGTCTAAGGTTTGACTTTTGTTGACTTGAGAGATGTTTTCAGGCCTGAACTGACAAAACTGACTGGGATTATAGCACAGCTAAATCAGAGTTTATCTAAACACTGACCTGGAAGCTCTAAGGTGGAGATGGAGTAAGTTTGCGTTCACGCTCATTTCCCCTCCTTTGGGAACAACCTGGCTGTTTTCATTGCTTCAAATTTCTTGAGAGCAATTCATGCTCATTTTGTGTGTCTAAAGTATTGGGTTTTATATTATTCATTCATTTATTTATTTATTTTCTCACAAGGACTAGTCTGCTGCTAGATTGTATCATTCTTAGCACCTATCCAAATTTATTCAACTACATAAAAGATTCCTAGGTTTGGAGACATTCAAAATGTGCAATTTTAGTCTGTCTGAGTAGGTGTGAGATACATGTCACAGTGACTACGTCCTGCAAGGTGACTGTCAGATGCCACACCTGGAGGAGCATGTTTTTGGGGGGGTAGAGGTGCACGGTGTCTCGTTAAGCTCCGCGGCTCCATCTCGTGGGAGGAACGAAGCACATCATGATGCACTCAGGTGCAGCATCTCTGCAGCTTGTTGCAACCAATCGGAGCGAAGGGACAAAATTTCCATCTGCTGTGAAGGCAAAGATGAAAAAGGAGAAATAAGTGACGAGAACCCGGCAATGTTCTCTGAAGATGAGTTTTCATTTCTGTACGAGTTTTCCATAAGTCCACTTTCGCATTCCTGAAGAAATGAAATTCCAGAGATTATTGAAGCTCTCATATCTCAGATGTAGGAACAAAACCAGACCAATCTACTAGCCCCCAGTTAGCGCGCAGTAGCTGGGAGTGGTTGACTTGTAGCTCTTTCAATATTCAGATACACTGACCATGCATAATCCTATGTGCTAAATCCTCATCTACACCTTTGCAATCTATTAAAAGTTCATTTACTTAAAGCAGTTGAAACTAAGTGATTTTCACGTCATTAATGGTGTCAATGGACTTCCTTTATTAAATTGTTTTTTTCTTTTTTTTTTTCTTTTTTTTTTTCTAAATCTTCATGTCCCTTTGATCACAGAATAGATGTAGGTTCCTTCGGGCATGGGGTTTAGTGTGGTTGATTGGTAATGTCATGTCACCAGGCACTCTTTTGAGATGCTTTTCTCAATGAAAATATCAGTAGAGTAAAATCCCTGTTCCACCAGTGCTGGTCTGCACAGTCCCTTAAAGCCTATTCTCTTTCAAAGAATCCAGCCGAACAGCAATATCTCAACAAGTTGTGTAGTTTCTCTTATAAGAGCTAACAGGTTAGCTAACAGGTGTGAATTATAATTGGTCTAATTATTTCAGTAAGACAGAAAATATATCTGATATAAAATTAAAAGAAATTTTTAGCATGTCATCTAATAAAACAGTTTAAAATTCTTAGAATTTTTTATCTTTGATTTTCTAACAAAGGCACAAAGTATTTTTACACAGAAGAACAAACAAAATTTTGCTTTCTCTGTTCCTTTCTGGTGTACTATCTTTGTAAAAGTATACATATGAATTTATTCCGTTTAATTATAGTTTTCAAGGAAAACTGCAAAAACCTTAGGACCATGTTCATTGTGATCTGGTGAAACCATGGAAGATTAACAGGAAATTTAGCCTTTTTTTTGTATTCACCATTCACTTGAAAGACAATCCTGATTCCAGCAAGTATACCATGTAAGCAACTCTGTTCCCTTGAGGAGTGGTGGTGTAGAGCCCTCAGAATGTATTACTGAGAGAGGAAAACAGCAGAACAGCCTCTATTACCTTAGTCTGGGAGGAATTCCATGAAAGTCAAACATGAATATTTTACTGAGGAAGGGAATGCCAGTTTGATTTGTTGTAATTTATTTATGAGTTAAATTTCCAAAGCTTTTTAAGACACATGTAGGCTTTTTGGGTCACACTGCTTACATCAATATGCAGAATAACTGCATCATCTTCAGTGGGATCATGACATATTTACACACTTATGAATGAAATAAGTATTTTTATTAACAAATTTAACACTAGATTCTCTTTGCTTGTGCAGACAAGCTAAAAGAACATTGTCCTTTCAGGTCTTCGATGTTGGAGGGAAACATAACACATAGGGTCTAAACCTTCCCCCATTTAATTCATAGGGCAATAAAGGTCTCACAGAGTTGGCATTTGGCCATGATCTGCAATTATCTTTGTCTTTGCCAACCAAATGAAAGCAAGGTATACTTTCACTAATTAGGTGTAACAAGGTTTGACAGTGTCTAGGAGTTTTCCTCCAGTCAAAAAGCTGCCAGCAGTTGTGTGACTGTGACTTGGAAAGGGTTGAAATCCGTAATAGCCATACATATGAAGAAAGGTTTGGAATTACTAATTGTAATGCAATTGGCAGTATAAATAAAGGTAAAAATTGAAACCAAGACTGAGAAGCACCTCATGAAAAAATCCCTAAATCCACAAAAAGGACTTTTTAGATCAGAAGAGTACTGCAATTTGGTTGCCTATTTTACTCTCCCTGTTTTAGCAGTGAAGTTGTAAGGAGGAGGAATTGACAAATTCTTAGATGTTAGCGAATGATTTATTAGGTGTCCAAAAGCAAACCTGTGAGCCACCAGATATAAAGAAAACAGGCCTCAAATGGTCAGTCCAGATTTCCTGCTAAGGTAAAGACTGTTATATTCATTAGGGAATCTAACAAAGAAAAACATTACTAGTATCAAAAACGTCTGATCTTAAAGCTGTAAAATAAGAGTTTAAGAAATTTCAAGATGGGTGATTTGTTTAACATTTGTGTTACCTGCATGACATTGTATAATCACAGTGTCACACTCTTGAATGATAACTCTGAAGATCAAACTGACCACTTTGCCTCATGCTGGCTTTCCCTTCCATTGCTAATTATGATGTTTGCCTTTGTAGGACTTTTATGTGCCTGGCATTTGAATGCCTTTTCCACTTATGGCCTCAGCTGGTGTGATCCTACTTCACCAAGAAGGCATGAAGCAGGGCTGTTTTTGTTTCCATGTTTCTCTTTCTGTGCTTTCACTTCCCTGCCAGAGGTTGACAGAATTTTGTCATAAACACCAGAAGAATTCCCACTAGGTTAGTGGACAAACATTCAATCACTGTAATATCCCTTACCTACTTCATGGTGCGAGATTATTAGATAATGTCTGCAGAGTGCTCCAAAATCCTTGGACGAAAGCAGCACAAATGTGAAAAACAGTGCTAAAAGTACACTTCGAATTTTAAATATATGTTTGCATGTGTGTGCATTAGGTGGGTGTAAGTGCATGTTTGAACATATGTACATACATATTCCTATATATATTTATATACATTGTATTTAGGAATCAGTAGCTGCTGCATATCAGCACCATCCAGGAGATATCTTGACATCTCTCCAGAACTGCAAAACAAAACTCACTTTTTCTGCAGAGTCAGGATTGCACTCCGCATTTTTTCCCCAAGAAAGCCAATCCAGGGCCTTTGCAGGAAAGACAGGTCTTTCACAGGTCTTTTCACCCACATCAGCCCAGAAAACTTAGAAAGAATAGGCTTTTACAATAAATTGAAAAATTCACTGAAGAAAGATCTGGTCATATCCCTACAACTGTATACTCTATCCTAGAATACTCACAAAAATAAATAAATAAATAAATAAATAAATCCTTCATCTTAATTACTTATATTGCTTTCATGCTTTATCTCTCAGTTGTCAATGAACTGATTCTGTGTGTGCTTACTAGATATGTATTCATGTATCTGTGACTCATGGCCTGCTGAACATATACTATCAACTACTGTCCAATCTATTTTTCTATTATTTTTTTCTAGTAGGCTGGAGGTTCCCCTGGGTGTTTTCTACATTTCACTATCTGTGACCACCTCCAGACCCATTTGTAGGGTCTTAAGGGTCACCCTAGTTTTTTTTCTGAAAACTCAGATAAAAAACTTCAAAATTTAAACACATGGTGTGTGAGGAGATGGTACTCTGATTTGAACTAATACCCAACCAATATTATCACGGTTTGTTTCAATGCTGTCATTTTCTAAACGATATGTAAAAAATTATTTGCAATTCCTTTGCAGTCAGTAAAGATTGTGGAACACATTTCACAGCCTTACAGTGTATTTTGTCCTTCTCTTGGAGTCAGTTGTATTCAGTAACAGATGTTGCTATGTTTCTTTTGTATCTGCTTTGGAAAGTACCCTTGCCTCCTTTGGGATGAAAAACACTTTATAAATGTAAGCTTATTGTTATTTCTTTATGAGTATCTTTGACAGTTCACTGCTGTTACCCATGGAACTTTGCCCTAGTAATAAAGCTGTTAATAACACTCAATCGGTCACCCTTAAGAAAGTAATACAGTATTTATTGGGATAGCATCAGTATTTATCATTCTTGGTTTGGTGAAATGCATTACTCGTGCAGTATTTCTGAAGGAGAAACAAGGTTGCTGTTGAAAAGATGAAGATGATTCTGCAGTGTGCTGGGTACAAACTTTGAGTCATGCTAGTGGAAATACAGAACATTTCAGATGTGACAGTGTTCTGTAGTTTAAGATTTGTTTTATACATATCATTTACACATAAACTCTTAAGCCTGTGAAGACATGACACCATTCCTTCAGTAAAAAATGCTGGAGCGAAGTGGTAAAAAGAGCCCCTGTAAACACTCGTCACTACATATACGTCAATGTTGAAGCTTGCAACCCTAAGTCCAAAATCTGTGCACTTTGGTGCTCAGTCAACTACGCAAAGAGCTGAAGAACGGAACATCAGCTTCCCCTGGAAATCACACTCCTTTACTTTCAGCAATCTGTTCTTAAAATATTCTTAAAATCTATTCTTAAAAATAATAATGAAATATTTTTACAGAATCACAGAATTGTAGGGGTTGGAAGGGACCTCAAAAGATCATCGGGTCCAACCCCCCTGCCAAAGCAGGCTGCCCAGGTAGGCGTCCAGACGGGCCTAGAATATCTCCAGAGAAGGAGACTCCACAACCTCCCTGGGCAGCCCATTCCAGTTAAACAGATTTACGCCTGTTTTAATAAAATAATGTATGTGTTGGTTTACCCAGAGTGAAGCATAGCATCACAGAGAGGAAAGAAGTATACAACAGATTTATTTATTTTATTTTTTTGACTGCATTTTTCTGCATGTTCAAAGTACACAGAATCTTTTAAATACTTTTATGAATTTTGCTTATGCATTTCCCATTTAGCCTTTATAGTGTTACCACGCTGAATATACCATAGGTGGGTTATCAGTATTATAGATGCTTTATAAACTCACAGATGCAAAGGCAACCATATAAAAGTATGGTCTCTAGCCCAAAAAACTTTCAGGCTGAAAAATAAATAAATATATTAATTAATTAAATAAATAAATAGACAAAAGGCAGGAGGAAAAAGTTAAAGGGTGACATGTTTTAATAAGCATGGAAGCCAGAGTCTTAAGAGAGAGTTTGAAAAGGGAAAAAATTCATACTCTTGACTATTTTCATAAGTAAAATGAGCAGCAGCATGGGAGGTAGTAAGAAAATCCTTGACTGAAAATATAACACAAAGACAAATGAATAAAGTGCCTTGAGCCAGTCAAAACCTGTTTCTGAATTTCTGATACTGAATAAGATCATCTTTTGTCATCATTTCCAAGATTTTTCTGTATATCAGGCACACAAACTCCTGTGTTTTTTCTTCTAATTAAACAATAATACAGGAATGATTATGTTCTTATTGATGTACATTATTATTTAAATTCTATAAAAATTACTTCTATTAGAAAAAAAAAAATCCTGTACTAACTAGAGGATATTTCAGTTGCTTTTCAGCCTTTTGTTTTTGGGCTTTTGGGGGATGGACACCTTAGGGATTCATGAAAGAAAAGCAAGCATATATTTGCAGTACAAACGGGAAAAAGAGATTGGTCCTATATATTGAAGAAGGTTGAAAATGATTGATATGAAGAGATCACAGCCTTCCTTTTGGATAACTATAATTAAGAATAAGTTCCAGGTGTGATCTCCAGAGGCTTTAAAATTTTGCTGAATTAAAGTTCAATTTATTCTGGCCTGCTAAGTTTAATCAGAGTTACAGATAAGAAGTATAACACATCAAAGTAACATCAAAAATTCTGTTTTAACAGAGTTCCACCTAAGCTCCATTGCCAGATGTTTGCTACTACAGAGTTCAATTCCTTCAAAAGCATTTAAACAACAAAAAGACCCAGTCTGCCTGAATATAAGTCTCCATCCTTATTCACTCATTACTAGATTTTGGTATGGAAAGCTAAATAAGCTGTAACGTAAGTGAAAATCTAAGGAGAATGTTTAAAGGAGTGCACATTGTTCTCTTGTCTCTTCTCCGTCACACATAATTGATTACTTTTTTGTTTTTGTTTTTGTTTTGGTCATAAATGAGTGGAAACTGCTGGCCTTTTTATTTTATTTTTTTTATTGTTGTTTTTGGAAATAGTCTTTCAACAGACCTATTCTCTGTGTCATTTTGAATGAAGTCTATTGGAACTGATGTCACTCCCTATAATGTATTGTTTTGAAATTCTCTTTACCTTCATAACCAATAGATCTAAAGTGTGTTAAGACTGATGTCATAGAGAAATGTTTAAACAAAAGTGAAAACTTGCATTTTCATTTTTATAAACCAAGAACAATCAACTACCACCAGTCTGGTTTTACAATTAAAACAATTTTAGAATACTGAAGTTTTCTAATTAACACAATGCTGACTGGAATGATTGCCTTAACAGTTAGGATGATTTTTTTGCCATGTCATTTTAGATGTGAGAGATGGATTACTATTTGCAATGTAGCACTGTTTAAGCAAAGCCCAGATAAAGAACTATGGCAGAGAGTTTTGTATATAAAACTTCAAATTCAGTCCAAGAGAAACAGGAACAGTACTTTGTTAAATTTCTCTACCTATTTAGCAGCTAGTTTCTTCACAATCTGAAATATAAGAGAATTAAAACAAAACAAAACAAAACCCAACCATGTTAATCTGAACTGAAAAAGATACATTTGCATCTTTTTTTTTTTTTTTCACAGATACTGTCTCAGTTCTCTTGCCAGAATGAAAAATAAATAAATAAATAAATAAAAGACTCTTTATTATTCAATTCTTCTAAGAGAACTGCAAGAAAAAGAGGGCATAATATCTCTTTCTCTCTTAACAATGAAGAGGAAACCACAAATTAACTGTGTTAGAAAGAAATGAGAGCTGATATTTCTCTCAAAAAAAAAAAAAAAAAGTAACACTGAAAGATAATTCTGCTACGAGAGTTGTTTGTTCATTGTTTTGAGATCAGGAACAATGAAGATATGTAATGCATCATGTCTCTCCAGCCTGCTAGAAATTAAACAAAATGAGTTCTTCATATTTCATTGGTATTCAGACCTAGGCCAGTAGAAAATGGTGTCAATTACATTGTAGTTGCAGCTAAAATATTTGCTAACAAATATAGGAAGTAATGAAATTCATAGCACGGTAACTTTCCATCTCTTGGACAAATAGTTATTAATACAGGCAGGAAAAGAAGCAGTAACAATCATGTTTCATATTGATTGCATTGTAATGGAAACAAGACACACTGATGACATGGAAGCATGGATGTTTTCAGGGCATACAGGGCTATATAAGCGTATATTTTAAACTTTATATTATTATTATTATTTATTTTTTAACCTTCCTTCTGTTATATTTCTGTTTCCTGCTCCCATTAAATCAGAGAAATTTTTCCTGTCCTCTTGTGACCCAATAGACTACACAGTGTGATAAGTATTGGTAGCTGAAAATGTATGGGCACAGCTAGGTTGGACTGCTGTAATCCATAACAAGTAACACAAATACCATCAATGGTAAAAGAAAAGGTTACTAACACTTGCTTATCCCAGGAAGTAGTCCCCATTTTTATCGTGATTCAGTTAATGTTAATTCATAAACTCTGGAGAAATTGCACAAAAAAAATAAAAAATCTTTCTGTCTCCCAGAATCAAGGAATGATTATACATCTCATTAGGAGGCTATTTTACTTAACAAATCACAGTCTTGGAGGCATTTTCAGATAGTGCACATTAAATGTGATAGAAAGCTTAGGTAGGATGAGGAGACAGATGGTGGAAGAAATTAGATAAGAAAATTTGAAAAAAAAAATCAGAGATAATTAACATCATTAATTATAAAAATATTTTTTAATACTGTGGATACAGGAAGAGTCAAATTGCTTGGTGGGAAACTGCTAGAAAGATAGGCAATTAGCAATATCTCTTTTTCCCATGTCACTCAAATGAGAAATATATGCAGAAGTAAATGGGTATTTTAGGAGCAGAAAAAAAATATTTCTCATTTTAAGAATGATATTTCAGTATTTGAGTTAGAAATCTGACTTCTGTATGCAGTGGATGGAAAGATGTTCTTAACTTAGATAGTTAAAATTAGTTTTTGAAACACTGATGAAACCTGGGTATTAAAATTGGCCACACACACTGCTACTAAACCGGGCTTGCGAAGTTAGAAACTGCCAAATGTACCAATCATTCGAGAATGCAGATTTTATTATTTAGAAAATTAAAAGTATAAGGATACCATAAGTAAGAAATAAAAAATATTAATAATTTCACCTTAGTGCTTCTTTTCCCTTCTTTTCCCTTCCTTTAGCTGGATGCATTTGAATAGTGTAAATGGCACATCACAATGGCACATCCCAAAAAAATCCATTCTGAGTGTCCAGTGCAATAGTATCTGTTTATCTTTCAGTCTGTCCAGAAAAGTAGAATGAATCTGAAATGGCAAACTGTCACCAGGTGCAAAACAAAACAAACAAACAAACAAACAAAACGAAAGACTGTGTTAATTAACATTTATACTGTGCCTACTTGTACAAATGGAAACAACAGTAGAATAGAAGGATCAAATAGGAGGGCACATAAACAGTGTAAGACAGTCAAAATGAGAGGATGATGTGTGAAAGTATTTTAAAGATATCTATTGTGTAAGAACAAATAAAATATACATAATAAAATACGTAAATAAATAATAAAATACATAATTTGAACTTGCATAATTTTATTATTTTATTTTTAAATAAACCAAGCTATAAGAAGATATGAATGTCTTAATTCTTCTTTGTTTTTTTTTTTCCCTTGCATTTTATAGCTTTCTAACCTTACCATCACTTGGCCACCTCCTTTCTTTGCTTCCTAGTGGAGAAAATATACTTTCACACTAACAATCTGCAGTCTGTTTTCACTTTATGAGTGGAAATACAAGCTAGTAAGAAATCTATTGGACCAAAATTCAATAAATTGAATGGCAATTCAGTTGATGTCATGATTTTTTTGTTTGTTTGTTTGTTTGTTTTTTCAAAAACCTTTAAAAGGTAAGACTCTCAAATATATTTTATTTGTTAGCAATTAAATCTTTTCTCTACCTGGAATAAGTTCTGGCAGAATCACCTATTAAGCTAAGCTGAATGTTATTAGCCTGTTTAACAGCTACTTTCGTTCCTATGACAGGTTGGATGAGAAACTTTGAAACTGAAATCCACTTTTCTCCTTAAAGAAGAGTGTATTAGTGTTTAAAAAGCAGTTAAACACACAACATGTGATGTTTATTACCATTTATCTGCATATAGCCTAACAAAAGCAAATTCAGTCCTCAAGCAGTAATAAAATTTTACATATCAGATTAATTCCTGTGACATTCAGTGAAGTGTCCTGTGAACTTTAGAAGAAATTTCACTAAAATAATTCAAGTAAATTGCAAATGAGTTCCTACATCTGGCTTGAACTCATCTATCATTCATTGTAACACGAATAAATGAAGACATTCATCACAAAGCACGCAACAGAAATTGTGTTCTTCTATTGATATAATTAAATACTCATAGAGGGCTAAATGCATAATAGTTTCCAGACCTTTTATTTCATGCCAGAATTCAATGGCTCCATCCTCATATGTTCCTAGTCAGAATCATTGTGAACCCTCTCCAGTTTCTAAACATTTATTGCTGGTGCAGTAATAATAAACATCTTGCATTTATAAAATGTAATGTTGCCTAGAATTTTTCATTTTTCAAGAATGTGGATCACACTGTCTAATGGCTCTCATATGTCCAGCATGCCCATGAACAATTTGTCTTCTGAGTGGAGTGTTAATCTGACACCTCAAGGACAGAGCCAGTTTCAAGAAGACTCTGAGAAAAACTGGAATGTTTCAAGTGTTGCAAAAACTACTGTAAATCCAAGTAAACTTATGCTGGGATTACTCAAAGCCCTGGATTATATTACATCTGCCTTACATTCTTTTTTTTTTTTTTTTCCAAATTGGAATTATTAAATATGCCAGTAGATTTATTTTTATTTGGTTTTGGGAGTCTGCCAGAAATAATTAAGATAATTTTGTACCTAATAATGCCATTTATTGTCCAGTCCTGAACTGGATTTAGGAAAGAGGTATGTGATAACATTGCTAGGTTTCTAATATGCTTGGAGAGACAAAAAGTTGTAAATCCAATTCTAACCTATGAGCATAAGCTGTCTCTTGTGTAAAGCTGAAAATCAAGACTTGTTCTATCATTAAGATCTTCCTTTTCTGAAATAGTGAGGGCTGATATAAAGAATGACAATGAAGTTCACTTCATTAAATGTGTTCCACTCATTTCTGTAAGAATTATATTGATGTGATCAAATATCTGTTTAGATCTACAGAGAGCTGTCCTGAAACAAATGTCCCTGTGCTTTTAGAGGTAGTATTTTACTCATAATGACACTAAGCTGAAGAAATAAAAATGCTTCATTTTCTAGATAGAAAATAATAGAAATTAAATTGAGATATAATGAAAATTAAATTAAATAGGAAAAAAATCCACCTTCCTTACAACATGATAAAACTACACTGAATGAACAATTTTATTTAGACTTATTTGCACTTTGTCCAAATATATCTATAAATATTTGCTTACCATTGGGCCCAAAAGTTTAGCCTGTACACAAGTCAGCTCATGGGTCAATGAACTGAATCATTTGCTTTACACTGGTTTCTGACAACAATAGAGCATTTCCAATTAGGAAATTGCTGTCCAAATCCTAGAAGTATTTGGATAATGGATAAATGGACAGTTGGCTCTGATATTGTCTCACTCAACGTTAGATGGCCACATCATAGAGATACTAGATCAATTAAAATGCAGATATGTAGCTTACTGTCAATATCTTGTTTGGAATGAGATGAATTGCTGCCTCCAAATGCCAGTTTCTCCTCATTGACTGTGAAATGAGCCTGAAGTGACAAGCTGAGATATAGATGCTTACATGAAACTAGATGATTCTTGCCTTGCTTCTCCTCAGTGCTAGTATCAGTAAGTGCACAATATAGACATTGACTGTATCGGATCATCTCGAGTGCTCTGACAAAGCTAAGTGTTAGCCTTAGGGAGCATTCCTATATGACTGTCTTAAAGAGAGGGGAAGTTCAAATTGTACTCCATTCATGAGTCATGCAGAACTTTCTTTGGTGTTCAGTACAGAATATCCATTTTATGGCCTTAGGAAATTTCTGCCTGGATGGTGAAACTCAGATGCTAGACCATAAAACCTTTTGAAGGAGTATTCAACTTTATTCATAAATCTATTATTAATTGAGTTTTTTGTTTGTTTGTTTTTTCCCCTATACTTCAGTGCCATAGGATGACTTCTGTGACGTAGCACGAAATAGATGGATGGGGTGTAACCGGAGAAGTTCTGTTTTTATGGGGTGGTTTGTCTTAATTGGAGGACACAATATTTTAGATTTTGGGCTCTGCTCATGTAGGTAGAGAAAGTTTTCTTCACCTTCTATAGACTATGCATTATATGCGTTATATGCATTTCTCAACAGAATTCCAATGTCATTTTTTTAAAATTGATAGATCAAAGAGAGGCAGACATTTAAAAGCTTAAGTCTCTGTTGAAAATTAGAGTTTTATTATGAGATTCAGGTCATTAGTTGTTGTTAATTGAAATCAATTCTCACTAATAACTCTATGAAAAAGCTTGAAATTAATTTAGATCTGAGATCCTGGCTCCAGGACTTCCATGGCAAAACTATGTTCCCTGTTGATTGGCAAATGTTTATTTTTAAATTGTTTCAAAACAATTTGCATGTTTTCTGTCTTGGATTTGTCATTTTATCATCCTTTTCTTGCCAAGTCTATTGTTTGGCTAAGAAAAAAGTGTTTATTTGAAGCTCATATTTTGTTGTTACGAAAGAGTGATTTGATCTAAAAAAGTCTATTTATATACAATTTTTCCCCCAGAGTCTATAGAATCCAGAAATCTGTGCATTTGAATTTTGAGCTTGTAATTCATATAGCTCTAATTAAAATAAATAGACTTTAATCTCACTGCTACAATGTAATAATTTCTTTCAATAAAATGGCAAGTGTTGCAAACAAATAAATTGTCAAAACATATTGCAGTGATGTTTTTAATCACATGTTCATTCTGCTCTCAATTTATCTAGTTATAGAGGTATTTATTTGGCCTTGTTTTTACAAACTACTTTTTTTTATGTATTTTTCTTTGTCCTATATGTTTTTCTATTTAGTAGGTTTTGGTATCAAATAATACTTTACAGAGATCAAAACTCTATTAAGATGTTGCATAAATGTACCCACTGTAGCTGCAGCTTGGAAAGATTTCAAGTATCACTTCTAAATAACACTCTGATACCATTTATTTTTACAATGTCATTTTTGGAATATTTTTTTTGCTAGTCATGATCCAATATGACTAGCAAGCAGGATCTGGGATACTCTTGAATCTCAGAAGAGGAATGTATACAGAATAATTAGGTTCTCAAGGAATAATTATGTATTCTTTTGAGGCTGGGAGAGGCTGAATGATTCTCACCAGTTTAAAATAATTATGTTTCAGGTTAGATTTTCAAGTAGTTTGGGTATCAGCTGTATCAGACAGCATCAGATGTCTATTCCTGGTAAGGACATCTGGTCATAAAGACTGGCTACAACTATCTGGGATGACAGAGTGTAGACTAATTGAATGTAAACTTGTTTATTTATTTATTGCCCATTTCAGCATTTAATATGTAATATTTGTGTGAATTCTTCAATATTTTTCATTTCACTCACCAAAATCATTTCAGTTATCTTTCTATGCCAGCTACAATATCATCAGGAGGTTTTCATTTTATTAATACACCATTCATTTCTACACATTTTTAGAGAAACCTTGACCAAGCTTCATACAATAAAATTGTCAGTTAATGTTGTGTAATGCAGAATAGACATGTTACTCCTTATGTTCCTGATTTAACACTGTATTTGGTGACATTGCAAGTGATTTACACGGATGTTACTAAATATTCTCATTATTGAAAAGGAAAAAGGATTTGCCTAACTTTCCTGAATTTATAGTAATAAATAAATAAATAGATAAAAAGAAAACTTAGTAATCTCTGTAGTAATTCTCTTTCAGATACATTGCTTTATAAACCAGAAGTGTAAAGCTATGACATTTTAAGTTCAGTTGCTTTAGTAGTGGCATGACAGCCTTTAACATGAAGACCTGTAAGGTTTTTTGTTTGTTTGTTTGTCTGTTTTTTTGATTGTTTGTTTTCTACAAGGGTGTTAATTCTGGAACCAGAGAATTTACAAGAAGAACAAATATATAATGTTAATACAAACCTTAACACAACTGCACTATGCTGATCTGTACTTTTATATTTACATCACTTTGCTTGTTCTGAAGCTGTAATTTTAACCATGACCATGAATTTTGAACATGAATACTAAGAAATTAAACTTCTTACAACCCCCCAAAAATTAGATATTTTTTTTTCCAGCAGAGAACTGGGAAAAAATAATATTGAAAACATTTTATTGTTATTATTATTATTTTCTTTTGTTTTTAATAAAAAAAAATACGGTCATTGCCTCTTTTTGGTATTTCAGAACTATATTGTTATAAGTAATAAAGATCAAATTATGTATTTAAAAACTTTGCCTCTAGTCATACAAATTGTTATGTATATCTACAATTATGACATTCTTGAGATTACATTAAACTATCTCTTTAAAAACTGATAATTAATATAGTATATATTTTTGTATTTTTGCATTATTTTTACTCTAGAAGAGGAGTGTTTTCTCTATGAGTCTTTTAATATCAGGAGTTATATTCATTTCATTTACCTTTTAATATCTGCAGTGAAGGCATTTGCAGTGAAATTAGTAACTGTGGTTGATAATTAAAGTTTATTTAGTCTCAAAATATATTTAGCCAATGGACAGAAATGAAAAATTTGGGGAGGAAATAATTATAATTTCAGTTTCATATTTATCCTTTATTGAAATGATTCAAGCCCTTAAGCGTCTATTTCTCTGTGTAGATTGTAAAATATGCACAACAAGTTTACATGCATGATAAAAATCAACTCTGGTCAACAGAATACTGTTTGGCTTTCCATGAATGATATTGTGTAGGTATAGCCTTTATTTTATTTTTACTATAATTAAACAACTTTGGTTTTGCTTTCAATATCTTGTCCTATTTTGTGTAATTTTTATTCTTAAATAAGGAAATAAAGTCTAGTTTTAATAAGACAACAACAACAAACTGCCACAATTGCTTAATTTCCCAAAGCTTCTAGAACAATTTAGAGATTAAGAGAAATATTATTTCTTAAATCCTTATTATGCCAGTGTATGTAAGCACACTTTTTCTTACAAGTATTTTGCTATCTGTATAACTTTGCTGATATCTGTTTGTCATTATCATTGCAAAGATGTTTGAAATGTTACAGTCCAGGAATTAATGATAATAAACAATTTGGGAAGGTTAATAATAATGATATTTGAATTTTGTTTCAACCATTTACCTGATGAAGCTATAATTTTTATTATTAGAACCACAAAAATTCGCCTCTTGCCGAGGCGACCGGCTCCGGGGCAGACGCGTGCTGCAGCGGAGCGCGGGATCGGGACAGGCAGGGCTATTTTTCGGGCATCGAGCCTACGTGAGGGAGCCGCCAGGCACCGGCAGCCCTCGTGAGGGAGGCTGACGAGGCGTAGGCGGGGCCAGCAGCGTCAGCGACAGCTCCTCCCCCCGGCCGTTCAAAGGCAGCCCTTAGGGAGCGCGGCGACCAGGAGCGCGGCGACCAGGGCCGGCAAACAGGGAGTGACGCGGCGGGAGTGACGCGGCAGTTAGCGAGGCAGTTAGGGCGGGCAGGAAGGGCGGAGCGCTCACACCCGCCCATAGGGACAACTCCAACGGCACTCTCCCGTCAGCTGGGCTGCAATGGTCTCCACCAGGCACGGTGCTTTCTCTAGGAAGTCAGTGCACACCCAGACCGACTGCCCGTCCAAACATGCGGCAGTTCAGGTCTCCGGATGCGGGGAGTGTCTGAGCCTCTTGCTGCCATCGGCGGGGGGCAGAGAGACTGCTTGCGTGAGGTGCGAGCAGGTGGACGACCTGGTCCGCATGGTGGCGGAACTCAAGGAGGAGGTGCAGAGGTTGAGGGATATCAGGGAGTGCGAGCGGGAGATAGACTGGTGGAGCGACTCCCTGCAGGACCGGAGGGAGAGGGACCAGGGTGAGACGCTCCAAAGGGGGGTGGACCCCCTGCCCTGTCGCCATCGGGCAGAGGGAGGGGACCTGCGAGTTGAGGAGGAATGGAGACAGGTCCCTGCTCGACCTCACAGGAGATGCCCTCCCCTTCCGGCGCAGCCTTCCCAGGTGCCCTTGAACAATAGGTTTGAGGCCCTGGAGCTTGAGAGACCGGTGGGTGAGGATGAGGTAGGAAGCCTACCCAGGAGGATGCCTGAGGTGAGGAAGTTGACTCCACGCCTCAGGACTGCCTCCACCAAGAAGGAAAGAAGGGTGATTGTTGTGGGCGACTCCCTCCTCAGGGGAACGGAGGGCCCTATTTGTCAGCCTGACCCCACATATAGGGAAGTCTGCTGCCTCCCTGGGGCCAGGGTCAGAGACGTTACCAGGAAGCTTCCAAACCTGGTTCGCCCCTCTGACTATTACCCGCTTTTGATAGTCCAGGCTGGCAGTGATGATGTTGAAAAGAGAAGCCTCAAGGCTATCAAACAGGACTATAGGGGGCTGGGACGATTGGTGGAGGGAGCGGGAGTGCAGGTGGTGTTTTCGTCTATCCCTACGGGGGAAGGGAGAGGAACGGAGAGGACACGGAAAGCTTACGTGGTTAATAGGTGGCTCAGAGGCTGGTGCCAGCACAGAAATTTTGGGTTTTTTCACCATGGGGAGCTTTACTCGGCACCCGGCCTGATGGCCCCAGATGGGTCCCTATCTCCAAGGGGAAAACGGATCCTAGGCCAGGAGCTGGCGGGGCTCATAGAGGGCGCTTTAAACTAGGTAAGAAGGGGGACGGGGCTCAAACAAGGCTTGTTGGAGCTGTGCCGGGGGAAACAATGGCTAGGCCGGGGAAGAAGGCGATGGCCCAGCTGAAGTGCATCTACACTAATGCACGCAGCATGGGTAACAAACAGGAGGAGCTGGAAGCCATTGTGCAGCAGGCGGGCTACGACTTGGTTGCCATCACAGAGACGTGGTGGGACCGCTCCCACGACTGGAGTGCTGCAATGCCTGGCTATCGGCTCTTCAGGACGGACAGGCAGCACAGAGGGGGTGGTGGCGTGGCTCTCTACATTAGAGAATCTTTTGATGTTGTGGAACTCCAGGCTGGGAATGATAAGGTTGAATCCCTGTGGGTTAGGATCCGTGGGAAGGCCGGCAAGGCTAGCATCCTGGTCGGGGTCTGTTATAGACCACCGAACCAGGATGAGGAGACGGATGAGGAGTTTTATAGGCAACTGACAGAAGTTGCAAAATCGTCGGCGCTTGTCCTCGTGGGGGACTTCAACTTCCCGGACATATCCTGGAAACACAACATGGCACAGAGAAAGCAGTCTAGGAGGTTTCTGGAGAGCGTGTGAGATAGCTTCCTGACGCAGCTGGTCAGTGAACCTACCAGGGGTGGTGCCCCGCTAGACCTTCTCTTCACAAACAGAGAAGGACTGGTGGGAGATGTGGTGGTCGGAAGCTGTCTTGGGCAGAGTGACCACGAAATGGTAGAGTTCTCTATTCTTGGCGAGGCCAGGAAGGGGACCAGTAAAACTGCTGTATTGGACTTCCGGAGGGCTGACTTTGAGCTGCTCAGGACGCTGGTTGGCCGAGTCCCTTGGGAGGCGGTTCTGAAGGGCAGAGGAGTCCAGGAAGGCTGGGCGCTCCTCAAGAAGGAAATCGTGATGGCACAGGAGCAGTCCATCCCCACGTGCCCAAAGACGAGCCGGCGTGGAAGAAGACCGGCCTGGCTCAACAGAGAGTTGCGGCTTGTGCTTAGCAGAAAAAAGAGGGTTTATAATCTTTGGAGAAGAGGGCGGGCCACTGAGGAGGAGTACAAGGATGTAGCGAGGCTGTGCAGGGAGAAAATTAGAAAGGCCAAAGCTCATCTGGAGCTCAATCTGGCTACTGCCGTTAAAAGGATTTTTTATTGTCTTTACAAATATATCAACGCGAAACGGAGGACTAAGGAGAATCTCCATCCTTTACTGGATGCGAGGGGAAACCTAGTTACTAAGGATGAGGAAAAGGCTGAGGTGCTTAATGCCGCCTTTGCCTCAGTCTTTAGCGGCAAAACCAGTTGTTCTCTGGATACCCAGTGCTCTGAGCTGGTGGAAGGGGATGGGGAGCAGGATGTGGCCTTCGCTATCCATGAGGAAATGGTTGGCGACCGCTACGGAGCTTGGATGTGCGCAAGTCGATGGGGCCGGATGGGATGCACCCGAGGGTACTGAAAGAACTGGCGGAGGAGCTGGCCGAGCCGCTTTCCATCATTTATCGGCAGTCCTGGCTATCGGGGGAGGTCCCAGTTGACTGGCGGCTAGTCAATGTGACGCCCATCTGTAAGAAGGGCCGGAGGGCAGACCCGGGGAACTATAGGCCTGTCAGTTTGACCTCAGTGCCAGGAAAGCTCATGGAGCAGATTATCTTGAGGGTCATCACACGGCACTTGCAGGGCAACCAGTCGATCAGGCCCAGTCAGCATGGGTTTATGAAAGGCAGGTCCTGCTTGACGAACCTGATCTCCTTCTATGACCAAGTGACGCGCTTGGTGGATGAGGGAAAGGCTGTGGATGTGGTTTACCTTGACCTCAGTAAGGCTTTTCCCACAACATTCTCCTCAAGAAACTGGCTGCTCAGGGCTTGGACTGGCGTACGCTTCGCTGGGTTGTGCGTTCCCCACAACATTCTCCTCAAGAAACTGGCTGCTCGGGGCTTGGACTGGCGTACGCTTCGCTGGGTTAGAAACTGGCTGGATAGCCAGGCCCAGAGAGTAGTGGTGAATGGAGTCAAATCTGGTTGGAGGCCGGTCACTAGTGGTGTCCCCCAGGGCTCGGTACTGGGGCCGGTCCTCTTTAATATCTTTATCGATGATCTGGATGAGGGCGTCCAGTGCACCCTCAGTAAGTTTGCAGATGACACCAAGCTAAGTGCGTGTGTCGATCTGCTCGAGGGCAGGAAGGCTCTGCAGGAGGATGTGGATAGGCTGGAGCGATGGGCTGAGGTCAACTGTATGAAGTTCAACAAGGCCAAGTGTCCTGTACCTGGGGCACAACAACCCCAAGCAGAGCTACAGGCTGGGAGATGAGTGGCTGGAAAGCTGCCTGGCCGAGAAGGACCTGGGAGTATTGGTTGATAGTCGGCTGAATATGAGCCAGCAGTGTGCTCAGGTGGCCAAGAAGGCCAACAGCATCCTGGCCTGTATAAGAAGCAGTGTGGCCAGCAGGTCTAGGGAAGTGATTGTGCCCGTGTACTCGGCTCTGGTGAGGCCGCACCTTGAGTACTGTGTTCAGTTTTGGGCCCCTCGCTACAGGAAGGACATGGACGTGCTCGAGCGAGTCCAGAGAAGGGCGACCAAGCTGGTGAGGGGTCTGGAGAACAAGTCTTACGAGGAGCGGCTGAGGGAGCTGGGCTTGTTCAGCCTGGAGAAGAGGAGGCTCAGGGGCGACCTTATCGCTCTCTACAGTTACCTTAAAGGAGGCTGTAGAGAGGTGGGGGTTGGTCTGTTCTCCTACGTGCCTGGTGACAGGACGAGGGGGAATGGGCGAAAGTTGCGACAGGGGAGTTTTAGGTTGGATGTTAGGAAGTACTTCTTTACCGAAAGGGTTATTAAGCATTGGAACGGGCTGCCCAGGGAGGTGGTGGAGTCACCATCCCTGGAGGTCTTTAAAAGACGTTTAGATGTAGAGCTTAGCGATATGGTTTAATGGAGTACTTAGTGTTAGGTCGGAGGTTGGACTCAATGATCTTGAGGTCTCTTCCAACCTAGAAATCTGTGATACTGTGATACTGTAAAAATCATTAAATTCAGGAATGAATTAAGCTGCATGCACATGGCTATTCTACATTTCTGTATACTGCATACAGGGTTAAAGATGTTTTGGTATTCAATGGATAGATATTTTCTAACACTGAATACTTATAAACTTTCCAGAAAAGCATAGATCATTACCTACACAACTGAGAAATGACCTGCACTTTCAATACAAAGGTATGGTTTTATTTAAAAAGCTGTTTGAAATATTCTAGTATCTGAAATGCTAATTCAGGCATTTGCTCTGCATTGAAGAACTTACAAGCCCCAGGAGTTCCTATCCCTCTTCACTCTTAAGGCTACTGTATTTCATTTAGCCTCATTATTTTCAATTACATGGAATAAAAGGGATTTCCAGCGTGACACATGGGGAGCAATGGACACAGCTCCTATAAGCACTATTTGCCTGATTGTTGCACTACAACGACTGATGTTGGTAGGATCTCTTATGTCTGAATAACTGGTAAGCTTCAGAATTATCTTTCCGTTTCCCATCTGTTTCTGTTTAAATTTTCACGTGTATTAGTACAATTCCAAAGTTCGTCTTGTTGTTTTGACCCATTGCACTCTAATTTACATGAATACGGAACAGAAAGGAGCTTCAATCAGTAACTGGAATCAATATAGCCATGAAAATCTGGATCCAGATGCTCTCCACTGTATAGCTATAAAATAAAGTCCTCCACATACAATTAGTGTCCAATTTTATATCTTTGTCTCTTTAGATCCATTTTTTACTATCTTTCAAGTAAGTTAACCTGCAAAACATCAGAATTTAAAAGAAATGGACTGAAAATCCACAGAAGGCCTGTACAAGGCCTCTATAGTATTCTTCTAATGACTTTTGTTGTATATTGGACACAACTTTCTACAGTTATGAGTCTGTAGTAAAAAGAAGTTAAGCTTGTTAATAATTCACACCATGTGGACTGAGAGAAAGTTCCTTAAAATAATAAAGCACTCTTGTCTCAGTTTCATAATATGAAAAGGGATATAAGCAGTAGCAAAATAAGCAAATATGTTTCTAATTGTGACCTTTAGCAAGAAGTAAAAAGCAGATGAGGTAAACCGCTAATGAAACCAGTATATTTTGGAACAATGAGTAACTTTTATATTAGTTCTCCATATGTGTTGATTCAATTAGGGGTTCATCAAGGTTTTCTTCTTAATTGTCATATGGATTATTCTAAGGTCAAGTAGTAGCTAGCTCTAGATTTATATTAATATCACAGGTAAAATTGATTAATTCTTAAGTTTGGAATGAAATCAGTCTGTCTGTCTGTCTGTCTCTTTCTATTTTATTTCTACAAATTGGTCCAAAATATCTCATTTAGGAAGTTTGTAAAAAGTTTTTAATTTTACTTTCCAACAGAAAATATATCAAGCAACTGTCTTCAGCTTTCCCTGAGAGGAGCATTGTATTCAGTTATGACTATGAGTGTTTCCAAACCCTGGCTACTGGATCCTAGATTTAAAAAAAAAAAAAAAAAAACAGTTACAGACTCCAAATTATTTAACTTACTAAGTATTTTACTACATTAATACTTAACAACGAAGAAAAAATAATTAAACTCTCTCATGTTAACTATATATATACACTTAGATGTGCATACACATTTGCACATCTATATATATATGCATACAGATGTGTATATATATGTGTATATAGAGATCCGTATAGTCTCTGAACAGGTAGTGGACTTCCTAACCCTGTAGCTTAGGTCTCCACGGTAGAACTCAAGAGCTCTGAAGTCTGTGCTTCTTCAATACCTCTCAAAACACTTACATTGGTGTTAAGCAGAAAGCCTGAGCCTTGGTTAAAGAGAATTTCACACTGCCTCGTTACTCTCAAACACTTCTGTGTTAGCAAGTTGGCATTTTCTAAGAAAACATATTCAGAAGGTTTCTAGTTAGAAGGTCAAACTCTATGGCAGGCTATAGGCACAACTCCCACCAAATTCAACAGGAGTATGAAGTGTCCACCTATATGTTTAAGGAGAATGAAGAAATAAAAGTGCTGGAATTTTGTAATTTACTTTGTTACACATGTAGCCCTCCTGCCAGGTGTCAGTGGTAGTAACCAGGACTGGGTTCAATAACAAGTCTAGGGGTCTCCTTCTGAAATAAATAAAAATGGTGTCTTGATCCCCCACCTAAAACACCAACATTTAGGAATTTAATAATCTAACCTTTTACAGGTGTTCCATCTCCCCTTGCAAGCACACAGGAGTTCTCAGAATATGAAACCACAAATATCTTTTATTTGGGAAAATACAATAAGTATATGGTTTCAAAACGTATGGAAAACAAACTCAGTGTGATAGCAATGTGGCCAGTTTCACAGTACCATTTATTAGTCAAATGGTTTTTTATGGCGTAGCACTCCTACTACAGGCAAAAATACACTGACATCATCTGGGCCCTTGGGATGACTTTGCTCTGCTTCATTTTTCCTTCTGTAAGGTCTGCACTACCCTGTCATGCTACCACATTTTTTTGATTCTGAGATGTCAGATACAGCAATTAGGCATTCATCTCAGGTGCCACTGCTAGTCTGCCCCTGCTCCTGCAAATTTAGCTCTTGTAATATTGATCTAGTCCATTCCATTGAAGACATCTTTACACCACTCCCTGAATTTTCTGCTAAGAAGTCTTACAAAATAAACTGATAGTAAAATCGGCAACTAAAGCAGGAAAACAAACAGAAAAAAAAATGAACAAATACCAACATACAAAAAAAAAAAGGATACAGAAATAAGTTATAAGTACTTATTTTTGTATAAGAATGGAGAACCTGTTAAGCTGTAAAATGGTATCTTATTTAATGGAATTCAGGTCATTAGAATCGTGTGGCATGTTCTGCTGATTTTTTTTTTTTGACATTTTCTTTGTTTTGTTGTTTCTTTTTTTCAAAATCTTCATTTTTCTTGAATGTGCTTTTCTGGTAGGTGGGCAAGCTTAATATTAGCCCTGCTATAGTATGCTACAGTAGGAAATTTAGAAGAAAACAACAGTGAAAAAATGAAAAGTAGAAAAGACTCTGCATGAATCTAGAAATATTGGCCAGGAAATAATAAAGTAAGTTTCTGTTAGAGATGAATGCTAATGTGCAAAGGGAAAAATAATCTGAAATACATGTGCAGTGAAACAGAAACTACCTCAAACACAAGGAAGACTAATAAAATAATATATTCCAAAGATATTTAAATCAGATAAGAATTCATAGTATGCCATGATGTCGTAGGCAAGTGTAATATTGGTCCAACATGCACTGGAGTATCTCATCAGGGAGAAGATAGTGCTTGAGTATAAGTGACTGTACTACAGCACAGGGACTATTCAAAATGATGTAGACACATTGGGAAGGACTTCACAGATATGAAAGAAAATATACACAGCCATATGCTGATTAATGAGGGTTGTGCTTATGTTGGCTCACTTGAAAAATTAAATCTATACAGATACAGCATAAATGCATTAATTCAAGAGGCAAAAAAATATCGTTTGCTGAAATATAAGAAAATATAGTTAAAAGTGCATTAGAAGGGAGATAAAGATAAGATGACCAGCATGGAATACCTGTCACAGTAGACCAGTCCCCTGTGTGAGATGAAATTAATTTTTTTGCCTTGGCTATTAGAACATGTTTGCATGGAAGGAAGTCACATCCGCATAGTTTCTTGAAGGGAAGAATTTTGGACTAAAATTCTACTCATTGTAAGAACGATACTGTATGGCCGCAGATATATTTTTAGGGAAATTGATATTGTTCAGAAGCAGCTTTGTAAAGACTTTCCCATAACTGAAATACTCCCACCCTTGTTCATACCACCTCCTTGTGTGACATTGATTAGTCGGTGTGAAAACAGGAGATCCATTAATTATTATGGATTCTTTATTTATACATATTTTATCAGCTAACATGAGTGACTAGGTTGCCATGTGAACCCTGATGGATGTTAATGCTGGCACTAATGTCCATACTGCTGCCCATTATCAGTCACTATTGTCAGACCTGCAGCCAAATTGCTAGGCTGCTGGTCTGGCCCTGGCCTGAGATGAAGACAACTGAACAGAGCATGGAAAACTGCTAGACACAGTATGAGAAATTACTGGACATAAATAACAATGTAGGTTCATGGCAGTAACAGATAGCCCTGTGAGGACTGGCTGGATTTCATAAGTCATTAAAGGAACATTATGTGAAGAACAACCAAACTTCACAGGTAATTGAATTATGTCTGTCTTAGGTATTAGGGAGCTTTCGGGGAGCAGTCCTGCATTTGGTTCCCCCAGCCTAGTCACTAAAATAAACCATTTCTGTTCTTATCACTGGACTTGAATCTGTCTTGATGGTCAGGAAACTTGGGGTAATAGGGGATACTTTCACAAATCGTCACCAAGTACCAACAGGATGGTGCCCCTCCTAGTCCTGATTGCATCAACATCTACTAACTGCTTTCTAACAGTTGTTAATAAATAAAAGAACTAAATAAAAGCTACAGCTTTTCTACAGATTCTCTGTTGCAACCACAGCTCTGATTGCATGGTAGCTGTGCCGTAAACATGAGTTGGATGACAAAATTAGGTAAAGTTAATCTACCCTAGATTTAAAATCATCCTTAAAGATTTAGAACTTGGCCTGATTTGCATACAACGTTAGAAACATTTATATTGTCTATAAAAAATGCCAGGAAGTGCAATTAGCAGGAATAAGAGCAATAGCAATAACAATAGTAATAGTAATAAATTGAAGCATTAATTACCATTAACAACATATACAAAGAAAAGAATATGTAAGATCACAGTAGCTCAGAGGCAAGAAGTAAAAGGGTTAAATCACTGGGACAGTAGCAGGCCTCATTTGATCATGCTTGTCTTTCATCAATGTCCATCAACAATTTAATCCATAAGGCTAAGCTCCATACACACATTTGCACCTCACAGCTATTATGTCTCTCTGGGAAGTCTGGCTAAGCAGAGGAAGGCTGTCAAAGAAGTTTTTATATGAAGGACTGACATTTATACCTAGCATATCCCACAGGTTTTATAAAGAACACTGTTTAGTGCCATTAATGTTACATCTTGGTGTGTGAACATGATACAGCCATGGTGAAAAAGAGATTAAACCACAACTTGGAAACTAAATCCAATTTTTCTGGAAAGAATAATTTTGGCTTGGTTTATCCTGCCTGGGGATGATCAGTTGTCCTGGTTTTCCTTCCTTCCTTCCTTCCTTCCTTCCTTCCTTCCTTCCATCCTTCCTTCCTTCCTTCCTTCCTTCCTTCCTTCCTTCCTTCCTTCCTTCCTTCCTTCCTTCCTTCCTTCCTTCCTTCCTTTCTTTCTTTCTTTTTTTTCTTTCTTTCTTTCTTTCTTTCTCTTTCTTTCTTTCTTTCTATCTTTCTTTCTTTCTTTCTTCTTCTTTCTTTCATTCTTTCTTCTTTCTTTCTTTCTTTTCTTTCTTCTTTCTTTCTTTTTCTTTTTCTTTCTTTTTCTTTCTTTCTTTCTTTTCTTTTTCTTTTTTCTTTCTTTCTTTCTTTTTTTCTTTTTTTCCTTTTTCTTTCTTTCTTTCTTTTTTTCTTTTTTCCTTTTTCTTTCTTTCTTTCCTTCTTCTCTCTTTCTTTCTTTCTTTCTTTCTTTCTTTCTTTCTTCTTTCTTTCTTTCTTTCTTTCTTTCTTTTTCTTTCTTTTTTTCTTTCTTTTCTTTTTCTTTCTTTCTTTCTCTCTTTCTTTCTTTCTTTCTTTCTTTCTTTCTTTTTCTTTCTTTTTTTCTTTCTTTTTCTTTTTCTTTCTTTCTTTTCTTTCTTTCTTTCTTTCTTTCTTTCTTTCCTTTCTTTCTTTCTTTCTTTCTTTCTTTCTTTCTTCTTCTTTCTTTTTCTTTTTCTTTTTCTTTTTCTTTTTCTTTTTCTTTTTCTTTTTCTTTTTCTTTTCTTTTCTTCTTTCTTTTTTCTTTTTCTTTTTCTTTTTCTTTTTCTTTTTCTTTTTCTTTTTCTTTTTCTTTTTCTTTTTTCTTTCTCTTCCTTCCTTCCTTCCTTCCTTCCTTCCTTCCTTCCTTCCTTCCTTCCTTCCTTCCTTCCTTCCTTCCTTCCCTTCTTTCTTTCCTTCTTTCTCTCTTTCTTTCTTTCTCTCTTTCTTTCGTTCTCTCTTTTTTTTTTCCCTTAAAAAAAAAATGTGCTGAGTTCTTTAACTTCTATCTGGAACCACATCAGAGCTGAGCTGAAGAAACCTTGTTTTCATCAAGGAGTTGATCTTAAGCAATCAGTGAAGATATCTGAATCACTGATCAGAGCTACTCCATTGCTCAGCATAACACTTTCTTCTGTCTTCTATTTTGTAGTTCTTGGCCCTCTTCCAGCTGTAAAGTAAACCATCATGAAACAGTTGTGTTTTTTTTTTAATTTTTTAAAAGAAACTACAAAGTGTATTAATTTACAGTAAGAATCATAGCATTATTTTAGAATTACCTCCACATTCCTGGATCTGTGTTCTGAAAGGGATGCCAACAACAGGTCTAACACAAAGCCCCTCATATCTGTAAAGATTTTTTCACTGAGTTCATTAAGCCTTAGATTGATTCCCATTGGAGAAAGGTGCATTCTTTTGCTTTAGAAATTTATGCCTAGTCATAGTTTCCTAAATGCTGCCTTTGCTTTTGA